>NC_065449.1:188294338-189494338 GCF_917563875.1 Diabrotica virgifera virgifera
AAAGAAAAAACGTTTAATTGTGATGAGTGGTTCCTGAGATACAACCGGTCAAAGTTGACCGGCATTTACGGCAAAGATATAAACGATAGGATCATAATTTTCGAACTATCACCTTTTTATTCTTATCCTCTTTCTTCACACCAATTTTCATATCTTTAAAATAATCATAACATATATTATTATAATAAAAACTATCGATATTACGAGTGAAAATTGCCAAAAATAGCAAAATTCCAATCAAAAATCAGGTCGGAGAAAATGTAATCTCAAAGTTCAAAATCGGTATACGTTAAAAAATGCATTTTTTCGGCTTCCCATGGAGCAATTTTCTTCATTATTATTAATATATACAATCATAAGATTCGATTCCGGCAATAAAATTTGTGGTGAATAACTTTTCCTTGTATTTTGCTAATTAGCCCAGAGTACATGTCTACCCACTCAGTACCCAAACCAGTTCGATCAATATATATCTTTGTAAATCAACTTTATCCTGATATCTATCAAAATAATGAACCAAATGACTGTCAGCGTCAAGCTGTGATCCAACAGAACATGGCGTGGCACGTCTCGCGAAATATAAAATATGTAATAGAAAAAGATAAAAACTAAGGTCCTCCCATCTCTAGGTCTTTCCCCGGGTCTTCCGAGTTTTTGGATTCCTTCTGTCTGATGATCTTTTTAATCAGTATGTCGTCTTTCCTTAAGTCGTAAGTGTCCCAGCCATCTCAGTCTCTGTGCTTTAATAAACCTAACTATATCTTCTCCCTTCATTATGTCGTTTATTTCATGGTTCGTTCTTCTTCTCATTTCTCCGTTTCCCATTATCGGGCCCAAAATTCTTACTATTTTTTCGCAAAAATTGTTTCTTATTCGCATTTAATGTTTATAAATTAATTTTATGCTCAATCTATAAGTGGCATATCCAAAAATGTGTCTGTCGTTTTCTCTGCAAAATACGGTGTGAATCGAATTGTTTGCACAATATAGATTCACTTTTTCAAATGACGTGATGTATTATCGAATGTAAAAAATATAGTCATAAAAATTTAAGATAATGCAAAGTACTGTGTGAATAATAGTTAATTTTATTCAAGTAGTACTTTGGCTCTTGCACTATATTCCAGATGTATCACACACCTAACATGGTATACAGTTCACTGACAATATCCTTGAAATAAGGGGAGTCTCACTGGGCTAATCTTGATGTATTTCCTGTTCTCTTGAACTATTTTCAGTCCTCAATTAACAGTAGATTATTATAGTGGCATATTTTAATGCTGAAGTGATAATATGTATGACAACCTAGACTAGTATAAACACATACAAATGTTTATTGATGTGGATCCGCCTTAAGAATTTAAATTATTTCAGTTGTATCTTTTATTGATAAATACATTTTTTTGGTATCTATAAACCCTCGCTTTTTTCATCATGCTGCAGTAAGAACGCAAAACATATCCAACATCAATTGGTGATGATTTAGCCATATCTACAAAGCTTAAAAGGAATGGCTGAAAAGAAAAGATATGAACACTAGAGACTCATAAAAATTTTCTCCAAATGAACAAATAAATCAGAAATTTAATAATCGAAACTATCAAATAAAATTGGAGTGAAGAAAAATGTATAGAATCAAACAGATGTGTGCCATTGTTAATTTATATGGTAATGTGACAGAAATTTTGTCAAGGTTCATTATTGGACGGCAGACATAATCTCATTATGATTATGAGATCTATTGAGTGAGTAGAAGCCATAACGACTCACTCTGCTTCTGCCGGAAAGAATTTTCAGTCCTTCTTAGCTTCTCGTAGAACAAAAATGGAACAGGAACAAATAAACCAGACAAACAACGAAGAGGAACAAGACGGCTTTACTCATTCGGAAATTATGGAACTAGATCTTGTTAGCGACGATATTTCCCAAAAAAAAAAACGAATTACTGAAAAATGCTCAAGAAAACCACGATGAACTCAGCACGGTCCTAAAACGATCGAGAGAACCAACATTAGCGGCTTGGGAAGGAAAAGGTTGCAGAGAAAGTTTACCTATATATTGTATCAAGGTTTGAAAAGATGATCGACAGCAGACGTTAAAACCTATCCGAATGCCATTACCATACTGATGTAGGAGATAGACAATAGCTATTTGTATAACAAGGGAGGAAAGTGCTACTTTTCCTCCCGAGAATGAAGTTTAATCATTCAAGGGAGGAAAAGGCACTTTACTCCCACGTTATACATATGGTTTTTCCACCTTCCTCAAATAAAAAGTCATTTTTTCATTTTTACTTAATTTATTTATGTAACTAACCAACAAAATTTATTAGAACTAAAAGTAACAAGTAGGTACAATATAACTGTCAACTGTCAAATATAAGTCAAATTATTAATGTAAACATTGTTAAATCAGAATAACAATTTACTGTTTTTTACCATTCTGCAAAATACGGAGTGTTTTTAAATAAACGTTAAAATGTATAGATACTTACGTAATAGAAAATAGATATTGTACAGGGCGTCAATAAGTTATATTTCATGAATGAAATACCATGACGTCACTTTTACTTTTCCTCCCTAGGGAGGAAAAATATTTTCCTCCCTAGGGAGGAAAAGTACAACTTTGCTCCCTACAATCAGGTCCGGAAAAGTCTACTTTCGGTAGAGGTAGGTGGAAAAAGATATTTTAGGTCACATTTTGGAAAAGTCTATGAGGCCAAACTTCTTTATCTACATTCTACCGTTTAGACAAAGATAGCAGGAAAGTGCAGCAAAAAATAAAGGGATATAAAGAACGAGTAGCTTGACTTATGGCTACCCTATCAATTGTTATGGATGATTCAAAAGAAATTCAGATTTGTACCTAAGAATCGAAACTTGAAATTCCTGTTAAACTGTTAATATTCCTATGACGTACAATAATTTTCCCAATGAAAATCAACAACGTGATTCCGATATTGATGACTGTATTTGTGTACGTGCCGATGCCAAAAATATCGATTATATTGTAAAAACAATAAGCGGTAACACAAATATAGGGTCATTTCGCCTGTTCGCGTCCATTTAGTGCAGTTGGCAAGTTTGAAGAAGAAAATAAATATGTCCCAGCACTTATTTCAATGAAAGATTTATGTAATGTGTTCAATATATAGTCTATTTCTAGGTCAACTTTTAGTTTGGTTCAAAACATCTTGTGTTTTCTTTTAAAATAGACAAATTTCAGAATTAAGCGTTTCACCCACTTTGCGTCCACAAAATCCAAATGGCGTCCACTAGTAGACCATTTGGCGTCCACCAAGTTAGGATAGGAATGTAAGGGTAATATTTTTAAGATCATCTAAAGAAAGATTGGATTATAGCAATTTCTGTATTTAAGAATATATAGGTATTTAAAAATCAAAATTATTATCATGTTTGGCTATATTATAGTAACAAAAAAACAGTACAATAATTTTGTCTAATCTTACTACTACAAGAAATGTTGAATCCTAATAATTATGAGACAAGGTATGATTATTATAGCCTTAGAATTTTAATTAATGACACAAGTCACATTCAAAAGACTTTCTAAATAAATTAATCCTACAAATCAAGTGCATTTTAGATGATACCATCTAATACACTTGTCACAGCCAATGTTCTCATCGTCATCATCTACATCTGAAATTAGTGCATCGTCACATTCAGGACATTTTACTCGTTCCACGACTGGTAAATTTTCTTTGTGATATGTCAAATCTACCATTTCCTGTGTGACTTCTTGAAGAGGATTTATCTTCTTTTTTCGTTTCGGAGCAGTTTTATGAAACATTTGAGAGTTTTTTTCTGTTCTTGTTTCTCTATTCGTTCTAACTTTAGTTTTCTCTTTATCTTCAAAATTCTTTCTCCAAGCAGCAGAAGATATGGCTGCTGGAGGTCTTTGATTTTCTTTTCTTGCTTTGTTAGAAATTTCAGGCAGCATCAGGTGGTTTTTAAATGGATCAGGGGTTTTCTTTTATGCTAATTCTCCTACAACTGCTGAAGCTGGTTGTACTCGAGGAGACTTTTCTAAAAAGGTTGGTAGCGATGCAATTGATGCTGTATAAGTCGAAGAAGTCGGGGGCGGTTCTGGCGTTTGTTCCTTAGTAAGAGTTTCTTTTTCAACACTTGACGTAGTGGGAGTTGGTGCAGTATCCCAGTTTCCGTTTCCAATTATTTTCTGAATAGTATGCAACAATTCCTTTTTTTTTACTGGAAATCCACATTTGGAAATGCTAAGTAGCCATTCAACTACCTTTTTTTTCACCATCTACTCCTAGCGATGTTTCCGGTTCCGGTTTCTTTACTCCATCTGGTCTGCGCCCACTGATTTTGTCCAATATTGTGGTCTTTGGAATAGCATATTCTTTGCATATTTGTCTTATCGATTTCTTCTTCTCTCGAATTTCATTCAACGCTTTTTTTAATCTTCTTCTGTGTATGTTCTCTTTTCCTAATTTTTTAGTCTCTGAAGAACTCGTCTTAAAAAAAATTAAAAATCAAAAAAATTACTCATTTCATGAAAATCATTCATTTCAATCAAATGTATAATACATTTTAATTTTACAAACAAGTTAGTTGTATTTTGAAAAAAGGACGCAATTTGTTCTCTTGTTATCCCTTGTAGGTATAGTTTGCGTCCATTGCGGACGCAAAGTGGAAGTTTTAGAAATTCGGTGTACCAATTCGCGCCCACCTTATTTTAACTGTTAACTATAAAAAATATAAGCAAATTCATAATTAATATTACTCCTTTTTTATTATTAAAGTCTAGAAACAGCTATTTCTCCTCAAATTCACATAAAACAATAAAAGACTTACCGTAACCGTGCTGCTGCACATTATTTTTTTTTTCAATATTAGGCATGTCCGCACTATTTTGTTGACAAGACAAAACTAACTATTATTTTAAACAGGATTAATTGGGCGTACGGAAGTTTTGTCTATGTGTGCGTGTCTCTTATACATTGAGGTATTGGCGGTAATGATTTTTCGTTTTATTGGCGCGTTAGTATACTTATTTTCGAGAATTTTCAAAGGAAGAGCCGTAAAATGGACGCGAATTGGGCGATGGACGCGAACAGGCGAAATTACCCTACAACAACTTTAACAAGTTCGACCGATTTCCGAGAAAATATATGTAACATTAAAATATACTTAAAGATACAGAATATAAACTAGCTTTATACTAGTGTAGCAAAAAGTATAATTTTAAATATCATTAAAATCACTTTTTCCAAATCAAAAACAAACTTAGCCACTATTGTGATCTAATCCAAATTGATGTCAATTGATCAATAACGCAGTCGTTATTTTGGGACTATCTTGATCAAAAATAGCTAAATAGAAAGTGTGAAATAGCTATGCTACTTCCATATATCGCATCCCGACTTCAACAGAGTACCCATAACCCTAAAAAAAATTAGTTATCTTAAAAACTGCATAGTGCGCACATAGGCAGGCCCATATAGACATAGACATAACAAGGCAGTTTGCGTTACGCTGTGGTCGAGAGTAAATGTATGGTAAGTACCGTTTTTTAAACATTGCCTTATCATGCATTTGTCATCCAAGAAAAATTACTTAAGTAAAACCCGTGTTAGTGTCATAACCTGTGATAAGGCAGGTTGATCCGCCCTAATCCTCGAATTTTGAATATGGGTGCCTTAGCAATAGCGGCCTTGTCATATTTGAAGGCTGAATTTCAGGGTAAAGCAATACCAATAACTAAAAATAAATACTAGCGTTAGATAGACACACATAATCAACATGAGTGCAGAATTTCGGAGCACACTAGTTCGCTCCCATGGTCAAAAAACCCTCTCAATTACATACTAGTTCGCTCCGAAAACCATCACCCAGTTCGCTCCCGTGGTTAAGCGGATTAAGTATTTATCTATTCTATTCTAGGAAAATTAATATCAGGAAAATTGGTACTGTGACTTTTGTATTTTATATTAGAAATTATATAAAATATTGGTGGTTACCTATTTATATAAATACAGTGATAAGCGCGCTAATAACCGGCAAAATAACGCAAACGATGGAAAACATATGAAGTTGTAAGATAAAAGAAATGAAACTAGTAGAGATGAGAAATTTAGAGGTAGAAACCTATAAATTTACATTATAATGATTGTTTCTCATCTTTAGACGTTTGGCAACTATATAAGGAGACAGTGAAATTAGATAATTTAGATTTAGCCCAATAAATGACTCTTTTGGATTGTAATTTTCGGCGTTACTACGGATTTGGTTGAAAATTTGGTTTTAGGTTCTACCTATCCTCCACTTCAAAGTTGGATTTGTGCCGTTGGTTTTCTCGAGGGCGAAAAATCATACGTTTCATATAAGTCCAGAAATGGATAAGTTGACTACTTCTAAGTAACTTTTGTTCTATGTAGTTTTTTAAAGAAGTCAATAATTGTTTGACTTCTTGTTTGATTTGAATAACATCAAAAATGTTTATTTTTAAATAACAAAAAATAACACGTTTTCAGACGGTTTTTCTCAAATAACTGAAAAAATAAGTATTTTATAATTTTATCGAAAAAAAAAAAAAATTCTTAGCGAAAATATAGCCTATAATAAAATGAAAAACAGTATATTCATGAAGTGTAGGTACAGACCCAGCAAAAGAAGAGTTGCAGGTAACTCATAAAAAATATGTTCCTATGAAAAATGTGTTCCAAAAATACATTTTTGCTGAGAATATTTTTTTCGATAAAATATTTACTTTCTGGTTATTTGCGAAATATCGTCCAAAAATGTGTTTTTTTGTTGAACAATAATAAAATAAACATTTTCACTCGCAGATAACTCGAAAAATATTGACTTTAAAAAACTCTATAGAACAACAGTTACTTATAATTAGTCAATTTATCTATTTCCGGTCATATTTTAAATGTATGTTTTTCACCCCCCAAGTAAAAGCAACCAACGGCATAAGTCCAACTTCGCGGTGGTAAGTAGAACGAAAATTCAAATGTTCATGCAATTCAGTGGTGACACTAAAAATTACACGGTACCTATCGCCGGATTTCACGTTCCTTTACTGGGCTAATAATAATTATTTTATTTACACTAAATTTTTTTCTATACAGTGATGAGCGCGCTAATAACCGGCAAAATAATGCAAAAGATGGAAAACATATTAAGTTGTGAGATAAAAAGGAGCGAAACCAATATAATTGGGAAATTTAGCGATAAAAACCTATAAATTTACATTCGATTCACTGTTTCCCACCTTTAGACGTATTAGAGGAGGATGTCAACTAAAACTGTCACTGTCACAGCGGTAGTTGCCAAACTCGTCTGATACGTCTAAAGGTGGGAAATAATAAATGTAATGTAAATGTATAGGTTCTATCGCTAA
Source organism: Diabrotica virgifera virgifera (assembly GCF_917563875.1). NCBI lineage: Eukaryota > Metazoa > Arthropoda > Insecta > Coleoptera > Chrysomelidae > Diabrotica > Diabrotica virgifera. The sequence continues at coordinate 188,301,734 of NC_065449.1, forward strand.
ATTTCCCATCTCCACTAGTTTCATTTCTATTTATCTCACAATTTAATATTTCCATCTTTTGCGTTATTTTGCCGGTTATTAGCGCGCTCATTACTATATTTTGAAAAATGTTAATGATTGAATTAGAAATTCGATTAGAAATTTTGAATTGTTTTTAAAAATTACTGAAATAATTTTTGTGCTTATTCTAAAATATAGATATAATAAGAAAGCAATACAAGTGTAAAAACTAACATAATAGGTAAGGGATATCCTCTACCATTACAAAATTAAACAAATATAAATTAAAACGAGGCATTTATTTTGCTAGAAATCTAAGTGAAATACATTTGACAAAATCAAATCTACTAATTTTATTTTGCTTTAATTCCGCTATTTTGTGATCAACAAATTTTTGGCGCTCTAGAAGTACTTTTCGGTACACTTTTTTTGGTTTCACCGAACTTCGTATTTTTACATAAGTGTCAATTTGAATATCTTATAAGTTATATCTTATCGTTATAAGTTTAATATATTTTTAAGTAAGAAGTAGTGTTATATAGTAGCATTGTTTAAAAAGACTCATTCTTTTAAACAATGATAGTATTGTCGTGTTAGAAAAATACAAAGTTTGAGAAATATTTATTAAAAATTTTATTAATAAAATGTATCAAAGTACCTGCTTTATGAAGGCAACATTATCTATTTAAGCTGACCCAGGCTATTCATTATTATTCATTGTGTACCCAGTAAAGACATTATTCAACTATCTTTTCTAAGAAATATATGGCCGGAGCGAACTTACCTATGCCCCTTTTCTGTGGGGTATTAAAATCGGAGCGAACTAGTATACGCCCCAGAATTTGGTTAATTTAGATAAGGAAGTCACAGAGAAAAAAATGAAGATCTCACGTAACATCTTGTTTTTGCTCTCCTGAAAAGTTGACGATTTCAGGGTAATGGCACTAATGAAGTCGGTGTGAAATATATGTACTTTTATCTCAAACTCTAATTTACTGAGAACAAAAAAATGGATTTTGAAATTATCAAAAAAGTATGTTCAATAACTTTGTATTAAAAGATTATGTACTTGGTTTTAAACGTTTAAAAATAAAATTTTATGAAAATTGTGAAATTTTAGTACGGAAACTAACGTTTTATTTAAAGCACTTTATCATTTTTTTTTCTTCCACTCTGTATAAAGTTGAAATTTGCGTCTAACAGATTTTCTAAAGAGAAACACTTGAATTTCGAAAGAGAAAGCATACTATAAATATTAATTTACACCGCAATCGCTGTCTTTCTTTTTAATAATTAGTTTTTTCCTAAATCTCAAAAATTCCTATTAAACACTTTTAATTTGAGTCTTAAAATTTTTGAACGAGAATAAACATAATCCAATTGTTTGTTTACATTGACAGGTGCCTGTAAAAAGTGAGTTCTGCGCGTCGATCAGGCTATTCAAGGTTAAGAGACGACACTCTTCACCCCGCGGTATGACAAAGAGCGGGGCGAAGTCAATACGAGCGATTTTTGGGTGCACGAATACACCTTATATCGATAAAAGTGTACCTTTAATAGTTTTAGTGTTTTAATTTTGAGAAATCTGTTATGGTGTCTCCTTATTATGGTGTCTATCAATACCATAGATTCCTACTTTGCTCCAAAACCAGTCCTGGGGTGCAGTTTACCCAGCTATTTCTTATTAGAAAGATCCACATACAATTTATAGTGTTTTAAGGTGTATTTTTTATGTTTGAAGGGGTATGTTTTAAACCATCTTAACATAAGTTTTCTCAATTTGGCAACAATAATTGGTACCACACTATTACTGTTCACAATCATTTCACCATTCCAGTGCCGGTTTAATCTAACTTCGGGCCCTGGGCGCTGGAGATTTAGGGGCCCACTCCATTGCTATTCGTAGTCAGTTTTTTAACAAGAAAACACATGCATTAACTATAAAGGTTTATTGTAAAATCCATAAAATATTTTTTTTACAGACAAAATTAGATCACTTTTTTTCTTGACTTGGCATTCGCACACTGCCATATAATATTATCACAATTCAGTTTCTCCAGTTTTTCATTCTCTATATTATATAAGAGTTATAATGCATCTAGGTTTTCATGACCCAAATTTGACCTTAAATATGTTTTTATTCTTTTTAAAGCCGAAAAGACCGCTCGCCTGACGCATTAGAAATTGGTATCGTCAAATAAATTTGCAGCAAAGTTAAAATATTGGGAAAAGTTGCTTTTACATCCTGCAATAATCAAATTTTTCATAAATTGTATGTTTATTCAAATTTTGGCATAACGTTACAAAATGGGTAATTTCATTATACAAGTTCTCTTTGGTTTCATCAACATCGTTTTTATGTTTCTCGCATAAAGTATTAATTGACGTCTTGACTTCTTCTTTATCTCTAAAAAACATGTAAAAGCTGATGTTACATCCTTGTAACATTCAATTCGCGATTCTGAAAACAGCGACTAATTTTCTAGACACTACATTTTCTGCGACAGCGATTTTTTTGTTGCTGCAACTACAAATCGCAAGTGGAGTGCTAGCCTTAGAGGCCACTGTATAATGCCAAATTGCAATTTTTGTAATCGCTTTACTTTTGAATGTTTTAAAGAGTGTGTAGGTACCTACTGTTTGGGTATTGGCATTTTTGAGAATAAACTAGATATTCTTTATCTATAAATTAGATTTATGTATATCTATTTTTGTCTTCCGTTAAACTATTTTAAAAGGACTTATTTTGTTCCTATTTTAAAAGAACTTATTTTAAAGCCGAAAAGTGAGATAAATTATTATTTAAGCCCCACAATTCAAAATGAAATTATTAGAAACTAAAAAACTCCGTTTGTGCGATTATTTTGGATACAATTCGAGACATGGTCATTGATTTATACACATTGATATAGAACCTACACAGTTTTTACCCACTACCTGGGTACTTTTTAATCAATGACATGGCGAAATCTGACAACTTTCTGTAGTTTTTGGAAAAGGGCCCCGCCACAAACACTGACACGGGGCCCCTGTGGGGCTAGGCTACGGCACTGTGTATAGGCGTGAAGAGATGTAACAAAGACGTTTGCAGTGTATTGGCGTATCTGCGTATGAGATTTTATTTGGAGAATATGTAAATTATTTAGCGACTTTATTTTTTTATAATTAAAAGGAACGGGCCCCATCTCCAAACGAACATTCTAAATACTTTGGTTTTGATCTACCAACCTTTTTCTTTAAGGACCTGCTTCACTCTTTAATTTTTATCAGAATTTCAATTCAGTATTTCCAACAAACGTGTGGCATTTGTTTACTATGGGATACATTTTATATTTTTTTTTTTTACTAACAATTTTCTTTATTTTTATTATACTTTACCTCTATAATAATTAAACAATTGTATATGAAACACTTTGAACCAAGTGGAAAGTACGACAAACCTCAGATAAGATTGCGAGGGCTACAAATATTTAATACAAAAATACAATTTTCCATTACTTTTACCAATAAAGACATGTCTGTTGAATATTCCAAACGTATATTTATATATACATACACAGGTTGAACGCCCTTTAGTTCGGTATATGGTAGCTAACCCAAATATGGCGTAAACTTCCTGGTGCAGTCTCACCAGACTTTATGTTTTAACTGAATAATTTCATTCGGCACTATATTGATCGCATGTGGTCGCTTTTACCCCCTTTTCCCCTTGTACGGAGACAATTCCTCCCGTACATACATAAGAACGACGAGAATACGTACACACAAAGTGCACAGACTTCCATGGGCGTTGTTATGGCAGTTTTAAGCTTCTCGGTTCAAAGCTCTATATTATTGATTACACATAGTTTATGATGTACATATGTAGTAAACAATTAACGATTGTTTACGCGTGTGCACTAAGAGTATGTATAGGTATTGAATACATGTAGTAATCGTAAAAGTCAACAAACATTAAATACCGCTGCTATTTTAACTGCACGACATTCATAGACTTACAAAGCATTCGACATAATAGAACACTGAGCAGTAATGAACTTACAACCTAAATTAATTTAGTACTACAACATAAATAAACATTATCAACAATGGCAACGTAATATGAACCGATGGTTAATAATGAATATTAAAATAAACCACGCAATCCCATTTGTTAGCACGATTCCAATAGGATTTTTAGTCTGGATTGGGTTTCATACGAAGTGTTGAGAAACCATTACTTGAACACGAACAAACTTAGGAAACATAAAACAGTTTTAGGAAATACAGGGTATGATTTTTGTGACATTTAGAAATATCTTTATTCTCCTTAAGAGGATCGGTACATATTTTCGGCTGCAATGCTATTCAAATGGGGATTCATTTTTTTCGAATCCTGAGAAAACTAATACGTATTTTTGAAAAATTTAAACGCAGAATGAAAGATTACGTTATTAGCGAGGGCCGAAAGTCCCTGAGAACTTCTATAATGTTTATTTTAATAAGTTACAGGGGTGAAAAACTAAGAGAAAATTTAGTGTGATTTTTAATTTCAAATATCTCATTCAAAATAAACTTTTTATTTATTCTAAGGGACTTTCGGCCCTCGGTAATAATTTAGTCTTTCATTCTGCGTTTAAATTTTTCAAAAATATTTATTGGTTTTTTCAGGATTCGAAAAAAATGAACACAATGCCGTGGTAATATTTTCCAAATCTATCTTTGTCTTACAACGCACTCTTACAACGAATATAATATTGTCAGCATATATTGTCAGTCAGACACTGACAATCAGTGACAATTTTAAATACTTGACATTGCATCGGGAATACTTTGAGTTATTGATTAAATATTATTGATATATATACATAGTGTATTTGATAAATAATTGATTTAGGACGTGAACTTAATAAAAAGTTATTTATTGTGTATTATTTGTGGAAGATCCAAGCAGAGAATACATCAGGATAATATTATATTCTGTGATCCAAGTATTTTGTTGTTAAAGATGTTCAAAATTGTAAGCGTTCCATAAGAACAATATATTATTAAAAAATCACTTTAACACTTTTCCTCGTTTCTCGATTGAGTATTAGTTTTTGTTGTACAAATAAATTATTACAATCACTGAATACATAGTTAGTGAAAAAATTATCACATTTATTAACTGAATTAATAATTTGCAATTATAAAAATAACAGTTATCCAAGAACATTCAAAAGCCATCTCTTAAATTAATGATGACATTTTCAAGTAGAATGACATTCTAGTAATGTTTACATATCCACACCAGTGTGAATTTTACTACACGTAATTTGCCGTGTAAAGACAGAAAAAGTAGGCATACACGTAAAATATTTGCGAATTATGTACCCATAGCCTTAAGTTGCCGTGCATTTCTGCGTAGGTGTCAACCGTACATTGTCATGTCAGGTGAGATGTTAGATAGGCAGGATTAAATTACTCTGCTCTTAGCAGCATTGCGAAGCATTTCATTCCTTTGGCAAATAGTATGCAGCCAGAACATCTTTATGCGTCCTAGACCTTCCTTACTCTCTATCTTGCCTTTGAGAAAGTATATATTTTAAACATCTTTGAACATTCTAAAATAAATGTCCTGAGAAAAGCATTATACCTTAGGTAACCTGCACGTATAGACCTATTAACCTAATCTAGATTCTTCTATTGTAAATACTATTGTAATGTAAAACTATTAAACATGTTATACACAAGAAGTGAATACTTCGTTTGTCATGTTAAATATCTTGAAAATGCAATATTGGCAAAAGAAGTGTCAGTGTGTGCTTTCATAGACGTAGCGGGGTCATATACAGTCGGAAAAATGAAAGAATACCCATGAACGAACATATAAAACACGCTGTATTTTCCTGTCACCGTGTCACAAAGAAAATTGCCCAGCGCAAGTACATGTAATAATAATTATTACATACATGTACTTGCGCTGGCCAATTTCTTGTATGACACGGTGGCAGGAAAATACAGCGTGTTTTATATATTCGTTCATGGGTATTCTTCCATTTTTCCTACTGTACCTCATTGTAGTCTATTAATATTGCCTTAACAGGAAAAGGTGTACTTCTATCACCAAATAAATTAAATCCAGGCTGACTACTATCGGAGATCAATCGACTGACCACTATAAATGCAGTAAACAGTTATCCTCAAAGAGGAGTTTTGTCACCTTTATTGTGGTCGATAATATTGACGTTCTTTTAACTACGTTCAAAAGAGAAGCATTTTTTGTAAGCATGATAGGATTATGACTGACTACATTTAAGATGCCTTAAAACTAGTAACATTTCTCGGAATTGGATTGGATCACCATAAACGAAATAAGGATTCTATGGTCTGGACGTGGGCTATGTTGCAAAACATCAACTAACTACAAGTAGCCTTCGGAAATACATACTCCAATATTTTTTATGCTCAAGAGTACCTGAAAAATCTCAATTCGACGAAAATATATATTGACTCTGACAACTTTTAAGAGTAGGTATTGTCAATTTATTGAGTTAATCATGCGGTTAGTTCATGATGATAACTGGATCCATTGGGGAAACACTGTTTCCTTGACATGCATTAGTCAGAGACTCTGTGGGCCTATGATGTGGATGTCATCTGCATATCCAACAACTTGCACATATTTGTAAAAATTTGTGTTAATCTGGGGCTTCCGAATTACCTTTTCCAGAGCAAGGTTAAAAATAAAAGACGTTGTTTGCAATGGAAGGTTCTTGAAAGATCGTTCTGATTCTGACCATGCTCGCTGTTCCTGTGAGTGTAAGTTCAGTTAGTTGAATAAGGTAAAGCGATATTTGGAATTCCACCATAGCCAGGAGAAGTTTACATCTAAACTAAGTTGTATGCGGCTTTGAAATCCAGAATATATGGTGGGTGTCGACGCCGAACTCTAGGGTGTTTTCAAAAATTTGCCCCATCGTAAAGATTTGAACCGTTGTTGATTTATTAGGTCGGAAGCCGCACTGATATATTCCCACAATAATTTTTTGTACAATACGTTGGACAGTTATTTATATGCTATATTGAGTAGAGTGATGCCTCTACAATTATCCCATCACATACAATCATATTCTTTATCTGTGAAGTGGACACAGTGTGTGTAAAACCTATTGGTCAAAGGTACAAAAAATGTGAAATTTGTGTCTATGAATACGTATGTTATGAACTGAAATGGCGTATCGAAACAATAAGGCAAAAAGGATGCAAGTGAAAACAGTTCAAAACAACTGACTTGCAAGTATGTATACAAGAAAGGGGTATTTGTTAGTATGTTTAATATAATGACTTATTAGATTGATTTGTGTAATTTACTTTATAATAAACTTGAATAATTTTCAACCTATATATTCTCACAATAACTAGATATAAATTATTGATGTTTAGAACATATGTTGGATGAATCTCGTTAGTCGTTAGTTACTAAACAATGTTGTCATACATTCATTTTGGTATACATACTGAAATCTAGAAAATACCCATTTTTGATCGTACAGAGAAGAAATCGAGAATAATATGGCAATTAATTACTTACTTGACCTATACACACATGTGACGTCACGTGACAGTACTTAATATTCAACTAAATAACGGTTGGTTAGATTGATCGCCTCTAAACTACTGAATTGTTAAATGCTGTTTTCTTTTTTCGATTTTGTAAGCAATAATTATTAACAGAGTAACAAAATCAACTGATATGTAATATTAGGAACCTTGAGAAGACTTTGATAAGGAAATATCAAAATTGTTTTAATTTGTGGTATAAGATTTTGTTTAGTAACTGTGTTAAGATTATAAATAAACAAATTGAATCCATGTTGGATTCATGTTAATAAGTTGTTTTTAAAAATTATACCCCAAAGTCACGCACAACATCCATACCTTTTGTATACGACTTTTTTTAACAAAACATGTTTGCATGCAGATATTTATCAAAACATTTCACAAAAAGCACAAAACTGTCGGTAGGTTACAATGAGCTTACAATTTACAGTTCAGTACGTTTTCGGTCCTATCAGACCATCATCAGTTTACTTAACGAGTACTTTCTAAATAAACCATCACCCATCATAAAACAGTGGATATGTTTAGATTACATATTAAATAGAACTTCATTTAGTGCACATAGACTTAAAAAAGCATACTACACTGAGTCACAAAATAAACATTGAGTAGCCCTCGAAAAAACTAACATCAGTCTGAACAACGTCGTTAAAGCTTTAAAAAATCTATACCGTTAAGCTAGGCAAGAAAACCTCGTCAGGATTTGATATGAATAAGGGTCTGAAACAGAGCTGCTCCCTATTAGACCAGGGTAATAAGGTTTTTTCCATGACACTTGAACAGCCAGGGTACTGAAGCGTTTTTCGACAGGTAATACCTATAAGAGCAAATTGTACCTATTTCCTGCGTAGGATCTGGAGGCCATTTTGATTTATAAACAATTAAGTGTCAAAAAATGACATTTTTCACTTTTTTTTCAAATCAATGGAAAACGGGGAAACTTATGGTTTTTTTAGTACAAATATCTTCGAGATTATGGAAAAAGCTTTAAAATGACGTATTAAAAAGTTTGATAATATACTCATACTCATTCATTGTTAATATAATTGCGAAAAAAGGTGGGAATTGCAAAAAAAAATTATTTCGCAATAACTGTTGCAAAAATTAGTGTACAGCTTTGAAATTTTTGTCAAATAAGGATTCTTTGGTGTTTAATATGTGATAAAAATTTCAAAGCGATTCATTCAATTGTTTGAATTTTATTCAAATTGTTTATCCCAGAGAATTATTTTTTTTGCAATAACATAAGTCAGAAAAAAATGACGTTGAATGATTCCACAGGTGTCAAATGAAAGAGCATGAGCTATGTTTTCAACTTGGTTCAAAAAAAGTGAATAAAAAATGTATTTATTAGTAATAAATAATTATGCAAAAGTATCGTAAATTTTTCCTTATAAACTTTTTATTTTGTTATATAAGAAATTATATATATATTTATTACAATTTTTTATCAATTATGATATAAATAACATTACTTGGTAGTTGTACACTTAAAACAGGGTAAAAAAGTTAATTTTTTTGGAAAAAGTTATTCAAAAAGTTTATAAAGAAAAATTGACGATACTTTTGCATAATTGTTTATTACTAATAAATGCATTTTTTATTTACTATTTTAAACCATGTCGAAAATGTAGCTCATACTCTTTCATTTGACACCTGTGGAATGGTTCTAACGTCATTTTTTTCTGACTTATGTTATTGCAAAAAAATGCTCTCTGGGATAAACAATTTGAATAAAATTTAAACAATTGAATAAATCGCTTTGAAATTTTTATCACATATTAAGCACCAAAGAACCCTGATTTGACAAAAATTTCAAAGCTGTACACTAATTTTTACAACAGTTACTGAGAAAATATTTTTTTGAAATTCCGACCTTTTTTCGCAATTATATTAACAATAAATGAGTATATCAAACTTTGTAATACGTCGTTTTAAAGCTTTTTCCATAATCTCCAAGATATTTGTACTAAAAAAATCATAAGCTTCACTGTCTTCCGTTGATTTGAAAAAAAAGGGAAAATGCCATTTTTTGACAGTTAATTGTTTATAAATAAAAATGGCCGCCAGATCCTACGCAGGAAATAGTTTACAATTTGTACCTATAGGTATTACCTGTCGAAAAAACGCTTCAGTACCCTGGCTGCTGAAGTGTCACGAACAGGATATATTTTTGTCTTATTACCCTGGCCTATATCTCCGACGCTATTTAAATTATATTTGGAGCAAGTTTTGAAATCCTGCAAAAGGAAATGCAAAAAATATGGGTATACCGCTAAATGATAACATGCTATAGAGACTATGTTTTGCGGATGATCAAATTCTTATGGCCCAGGATTATCACGATATTGAATATGGCCCTCAAAATCATAGAAAAGTACCGTAACTAGGGTTTAGAAGTAAATACCAAAAAAAAACGGAATGTGTGCGTCGGAGGTATACAGCAGAATCTAGCGTTGGAAAATGAAATAATTATTAATCACTGAAGATTATCCAGGAAAGGTGCACACAGGGAACGAAAGCTATAGCATTATTGAACACAATCTTATGGAACCAAAGTATCTCCAAAGAAAATAAACATAACATCTATAACAGCATTGTTAAGAACATTATAACATATAGCAGCGAAGTTTGGTTACTTGAAGAAAAATCCGAAAATATGCTCAGATCAACTGAAATGGACTTCTGGGGAAGAACCACTGGTATATCAAGACGAGATAGAATCGGAAATACAAGAATATTGGAATATTGGTAGCAAAAGAGATAGAGCTATGATATTAAGAAAACTGAGCATCCAATGTGGAAAAGACAAACGGAAAACAAGGACAAATGGAGACGAACGGGAAAGCCTATATTCGTAATATGAATAGATAATGGAATATATAGATATACAGTAACACATTATGTACATTAAAGCATATAATGATATAAAAGGCTACAAGGAAATAGCTTCGGAACAATGCAAAATATCAAAAATGAAGCAGTGCAAAATATCTTCCATATGATTTAAATCAAACAGTGGTTGGGTTTAAATTATTGATTATATATTTAAAAGTATTAAATTAATCGACTTGAAGTCAATGAAAATAGATAAAACTACCCGGGAACTGCATGTGCCCCTACTCGAAATCTGGTTTTACCGTTATTAGTGCAAGTACTACTGACGATGAACTGATAAGTCCGAGAACGTTCGATCTGAACAACTATTGTAATCCATGTGGATTTTTAATTTAATTTTTAATTAAATACTTACAATGCCAATTACAACAGATTTTTTTACTTCGGTGTTAAAGTTTTTTTGTTACTTAATACATATTATGTTATTTCTGTATTATATTTTATAGGTCCGTTGCTTGCCTATGAACGGAAAGTGCATTGGGAAGTAAATTGAAATTTTATCCTGCGATTATTTTTGACTTATTCCGCATAATGTAGTGGAGACACACAGAAGACACATAAAAGATTTAACAACCTTTTTAAAGGGTTAGTTGACGCCAATGCAAAGAAAACTTGGTTGATTATAAAGAAAAAAAATAAAGTTCATTATTATATTAGCGAAAACAGAAAATATTTTTATATTTTTTGTGACAAGCATATTATTATGTGCACAAATGCTTCTTCATCGTAGAGCCAGCATTCTTTTATGGCTTCTTAGTCGCAATTTATGTTCGTCTAATTCATTATGAGACAGGAAACTTCAAAATTAATAGTAAGGTTTACTGTGTCACAGCTGTATCACTTATATTGTCACAGTCACAGCTGTATCACAATTATTGTTGAGAATATAAGAAAAAACTAGTTTAGACCCAATAAATGCCCTAATTTCGCAGCTATTATGGCAAAAACATAGTGGACGGATCTTCAGGCATTTGAAAGCGGATTAGGATAAAATTAAACTAAAATAACCAACTCCGTCCAGAAGAAATGTATACCACCTTTTAAAATGCTTCAAAAAATATGGGCCTGCAAGTAAATGAGGGGAAAACTAAGATGATTGCATCAACACCCAACAATAGAGCCAGAAACATCGGTCACCAATTCACATTCATACTTACCTGATCACCAAGGAGAACGTCATGACGGAAGAAATCAAGCGAAGGATAATCCTAGCAGACAAGTGCTACTTTGGACTGAGTACACATATGAGAAGCAGAAACTTAAGCCAAAAAACAAAAATAACCATTACAAACCCTTATACAACCATTGTTGACATATGGATCGGAGACATGGACCATCTCCAAGGCAGGTAAAAACCTTTGCTTATATTTGAACGAAGAATCCTGAGAGGAATATTCGGCGGCATCTGTGAAAATGGTGTTTGGAGGAGAAGGTACAACTACGAAATATACCACAGATGATAATTATTGTATATTTGTTGGTAAAGACTTAGTATCTCTTATAAAATAGGAAGACTAAGATGGGCAGGACATCTAGCAAGATCACAGCAGAACAACCCTCCTAGAAGAATCCTTATGTCACAACCTGTGGGAAGTAGAAATCGGGGTAGGCCAAAACTCAGATGAAAGGATGGTGTAGATGAGGATGGTAGAAAAATAGGAGCAGCAACTGGCAACAATTGGCAATGGATAGAAATGACTGGCGTAATAGACTTGGGAAGGTCGAGGCTCTTTTATAGAGCTGTAGTAGCATTAATGATGAACCAACTCCGTCCGAGAAAGCCTCTGCAAACGAGGCAAACAAAAGTTGAGACAAAGAAAAATGTTGGATGTGATTTAGATCAAATAATAGCAAAAATAATAACGAGGGTCTAGTGTCTAGTGGTAATAAAGATACATACTAATAAACTCGTCAATGATAATAATGATAGAACATGCAAAACGTGATCTTCAACTATATATAGTCAGTAAATATTGTTTCTTAATAAGATTTAGACAATAACAATTTGTATTTATTGACATGACCAGTGCATAACGGCGATAAACTTTTTCACACATTTTCACATTTTTCGGGCGAAGGTCAGTTTTGATAACAGCCACTTTTATGTATCTTAAAGCTTAGTAATACACTTCAGAAGACGCAGTTATATTTAAAAAATATTTTATTACTGATAAGAACCAAACAATCATTCATTAAAGATTGACTTCAGCTTAAGAAAATTAAAAATAGAAAGTAGGGGGCAATAATATAAATACCCAAAAAGAAAAAGAGCTCAGACAATTTTATATAAAAGGGAAACAATAACAGTGCAACAAAAAGATATAAAATACAAGAATTAACAAATTGTCGAAATAACAAAGAGACCTACATCGACATGGGAAAACTACATTGCTTAAAAATTTAAATTTGGAAATTGGAGTATGTATTTAGCCATTATTACCAAGGGGCCGTCCATTTTAACCCCACACCCCCTTGGTGATACATGGTGAGGTTTAAGGCTAACCACCCCCCCCCCCCCTATATCAAGTGTATTTTTTAGTATCTACAAAAAATCTATTTTTAGGTATTTATAAAAACCACGTAGGTATCTATAAGTATCATCTAATTTTAGTATACAAAATTAAAACTACTGGAAGAATTAAAACTGACCTATCAATCCTGTTTACCCATATATTCAGTGCCAAAACAACAGAATAACTGACAAGACTACCAATTCATCAGATAATAGGAGGTATAATAACATCATGTACAGACTAAAACCTCATAAATAAAATAGGAGACGGCGACAGGGTCAGTATTCCTAGTGGAAACAAATGGTAAGAATCAAAACACTTCGCAAGTGTCCCTTCTTATCTTAAGAATTTAAGATAATTTACCATCAAGAGTAGGTATCCCATGTCGCTTTTAACATTAACATCTAATATAAAATATAAATAAAACTATTTATTATAGAAATTTGGGTGAAAGGAAAAAAAAATTAATGTGTTGTTGTATTGTAGAATATTGTGAATGAAAAATTAATTTTTTTATCAGTCACACCAATGCCGCTGGGTGAAGTCGAGTTCGCTCCGCTTCGTTCAGGTATATTTTAGAAGGGTACGAATTGGCTCCCGCATGAATGCGGGTAGGCTCTCATATAATCGCGGTAACATTAGACATTGTTGCCAAATCGTGTAATATTTATACTGCTTAGGAAATTTACATTGTGATATAGACTTTTTATAGGAAAATTATACTTTTAGACAAATACTTTTAGAGTTTGTTTTAGTTCAACATTGGCATATGTGGCAATTTTAACACAAATTATCGGTGTTGGCCGGTATGCGCTCGACCGTTTTGCGCTCTTACCTGAAATCGGCCGGTTTGCGCTCTACACTCTAATACCCGAAAGTTAAGTTAGGACCGAAGGGTTAGGTCTTCCTCCTTTCCCATAGATATTTCTAGGAAGGTACCTGTTTCTAACAAAAAGAGAAAATTTTAAAGAAGTGACAACGCTGGGTGATATTTTCGACATGTTTAGGTAAAATAAATTTTGTCTATGGGAGCCAATTCGGACTCTACCTTTTTTAGTTCAGGTAAAATTCTTACCATTGGGAGCGAACTCGACCCCGTCCATGCCGATTTTTCGATTTTTGAACACGTGTGACGAAAAAATAAATACACGTGATGTATTACTACCCCCTTCTCCCCCTTGTGACGCTTCGTGATTTTTTATGGACCTCACCCCCCCCCTTTCGAGCCTCACGTGATTAATGGACAGCCCCCAAATGGAAAGGGTGAATAAAGATAAAGTAGGTAATTAGGTCCTATAGTTCTTTTCATAAATTCATTTTTATTGTTCCAGTAGATACTTATTCCACACAAACAAAAGTTACTAAGTATGTCAGATACTGAAATATTGAGGGGTGATCTTTTTAAAGGAAATAATTATGAAAATTTGGATTATTCTCAAACGCGATACAAAAGAGAAAGAATGGAAGAAAAAATCAGCGATGATTAGAAGATGTGCCAATAGAAATACCGTAATGAAAATACACATTCGTAAATAATATCAAAATGTGTCGTTTAGTGTTAATTGTAAGGGTTTGAAACTGTTAATTGTAGTAAAAATGTTGTGTAAACATGTTCGGTAAATTAGCTATAACTCAATATAAGATTTGATGATGACATTAGTCTTCAGTCAATATTTGTTTGATTTTAGGTTTCACACACCTTTGATTTATGAGTGTAAGCTAATTATTGAATTTTTTGTATATCAGTTAATAATTATAAAGGCTTTTTATGGAAGCGGTAAGTGTTCATCAAGTAATCAATTTCCTTTAGAAATACATTATGCGGCAAAATACACAGTACTGAATTTCGTATGCATCAAATTCGTATGTGTATCTACTGAGTGGTTTTCGAACGTCGTTCCAACGTATGTGAATGTCTTGATAAAAGGTCACGAAAATGGTCCAAGCTTAAAATCAACAATGGTTTCAGCAGGACGAGACAACCTGTCACCCTGCCAGGGAGTCTTTTCGAATACTGCGCGATCATTGTGCGAGTTGCCACTCACCAAAACCAACGCCACCAGATGCCTACATATGGGGAATGCTGAAGGAGTCACACAGATCCAACATCTGCCATTTCAGAGGCACAGGGGTGTAACAAAAATACAGGTCATAAATTTAATCACATATTCTGGGACCAAAAATAGTTCGATTGAACCTAACTTACCTTAGTACAAATGTGCACATAAAAAAAGTTACAGCCCTTTGAAGTTACAAAATGAAAATCTATTATTTCCATTATATTATGGAAAACTATTAGATTTTTTATTGAAAATGGACATGTGGCATTCTTATGGCAGTAGTTTCTTAAGAAAAAATTATAGTGAAATTTGGACACCCCTTAAAAATTTTATGGGGGTTTTGTCCCTTTAAACCCCCCCAAACTTTTGTGTACGTTCCAATTTAATTATTATTGTAGTACCATTAGTTAAACACAATGTATTTGTCAAATCCACCACATAGTTGTATATGGTTAAGTACGCTTATAGAGACTTGGTAATAATATGAACATTTATTTATGATTTACATTTTTAGGTATATTTTGAACCATATTAAAAAAGGAGAGCCACATCTCGATAAAAGGTGAATTATCGGAAAAATACAAAGAGGCAAAAACGTTTTAAAAACACTGTGTTTAACTAATGGTACCGCAGTAATAGTTTAATTGGAACGTACACAAACATTTGGGGGTTTAAAGGCATAAAACCCCATAAATTTTGTATGTAAACATTTTTAAAAACAAGCCGCATCTCGAGAAAAACTGCCTTATCGAAAAAATACTAGGAGGCAAAAAAGTTTTGAAAATATTGAATTTAACTAATGGTACCACAATAATAATTTAATTAGCACGTACACAAAAGTTTGGGGAGGTTTAAGGGAACAAAACCCCATAAAATTTTTAGGGGGTGCACAAATTTCACTATAATTTTTCTTCCATGCCATAATTCCAAATGTTCCTGCCATAAGAATGCCACATGTCTATTTTCAATAAAAGATCTCAAATAGTTTTCGATATATTCGAGAAAATCAATTTTCATTTTGTAACTTCGAAGGGCTGTAACTTTTTTTATGTGCGTATTTGTACTAAGGTAAGTTAGGTTCATTCGAACTATTTTTGGTCCCAGAATATGTACTTTAATTTATGACCTGTATTTTTGTTACACCCTGTATATTTGGTATATTAATGCCTGGTTGCACCAACAGATATTAACCTTAAGATGTACCTTAAGCTTAAATATAAATGTAAATACTTACGCTGGGGCCACACTAGCGTCTAATGCCGTTACTTATCACATTAGTTGACATATCTCTAATGCAAATAATGCGATAATTAACAATATTAGACACTAGTGTGGTATATTAAAGTATAAGCTGAGCTGGAGCTTAAGATCGGTTGGTGCCACCAGGCATTAGAGTCACTAAAATTACGTTGTTTTAATATGGACGCAGATTAATATTGCCTTATTGTAGATTTATTTTAAATTCATTACATGAGTGGCTTCTTCAAAGACGTGTAATGCAAGAAAAATTGGTTTTTTTGTACACAGCTGCTATTATTCTTTTTATGAAAATCTTACTTCCTATAATTTTAGTTGATTTGTTGATTTCGCAGGCATATGATCACAATACACGTGTCCGTTTTTGAAACAAACCTTCATAGCAGGAGTCCGTTTTTGAAACAAACATTCAACAGTGAAGCTGAAAATAACGTATTTGCATCCGCGTTTAAAGGAAACTATTTTCACCATGGAAAAGAACAGGAAAAATTCTATAAGAAGCAACTACTAACTAAATTTTTATTTTTTTTACACATTACGTCCGTCTTAATATAAAGGCACTCACATAAAAAATATACATACAGTGCATTCGTAAAGTGTGGAAACGGTCTATTATCTCATGACTTAATTATTTTCAGAGTTAAAGCTTTGAAATGTCAATTTTTATTTTTAAATTATGATTTTTTGACGTATATCCCATAATAGTGACGTCATCGATTTGGGCGTGATGACGTCATCGATGATTTCTTTAAATGGGAATAGGGGTCGTTTGGTAGATTATTTCAAAGGCTATTTAATTCATTATTTAGTAATATAAACATTAACATCATTATTTATACAGCGTGGCCAAAAAATAAATGTAATTTACTTAACTCAAAATAAATTTTACTGCTATCAGAAAAGAGAAAAAAATGTTTATTTCACAAATAAACATTGCTTTTCGCTTAAATTAAATGTTCAAACTGCTAAGACGCAGATGGGTGGCTGTTTGGCATTTAATTTAAGCGAAAAGCAATGTTTATTTATGAAATAAACATTTTTTTATATTTCCTGCCACCAGTAAAATGTATTTTTAGTTAAATAAATATTACATACATTCTTCTTTTTGCGTCAATTAATTTAATTCAAAAATTATTTTTTGGCCACCCTGTATAAGTAATGATGTTAGTGTTTATATTACTGAATTGAGAATTAAATCACCCTTCAAATGAGCTACCCCCGACCCCTATTTCCATTTAAAAAGATCATCGATGACGTCATCACGCCCAAATCGATGACGTCACTATTATGAGATATACGTCAAAAAATCAAAATTTAAAAATAAAAATCGACCTGCCAGAGCTTTAACTCTGAAAACAATAATTAAGTCATGAGACAATAGACCGTTTCCACACTTTATAAAAAATGCACTGTATAATACTTTAATGTAATAAAACCTCTAACCTGATTGCCATTTTATGTAAAAAAATCGTTTGATGACAAAATATTTAGTTATCTTTAAAATACTATTCTATTGAGGACAATGCCCGAGCTTCTTCTAGTGACAGGTAAATGCATTTTGTTGACGAATTTCACAAATGCCTTTCAAGTACCGGTATGGATTACGCAAGGAAGTTTCATAAAATCGTTCGCAAACGATTACGAAATTAATTCGATTTTATGCTAAAACTGTAAAAAAATCTATATTTTACTGCAGTTGCCATATAATAGAAAGTACGGTTTAGATACGTTAAATTCATTATTATTTAAAACATTAGATTAGATGACTGCATATCAGACTAGGCGTGAATGGATATTGATCAATATGTAAACATAATTTTTAGTCAGTCTTTCTATTATTACCTATTATCACGACGAAAATCTGTGATATTTATATGAAAACCGATTTAACATTGTTCTTCTTCTTTTTGTGTAGACATGGCTTTTTGTGTAGACATATCCGTGTGATACTTGGCAGAAAATGTAGGCACTGTACACCCTACTAAATTTTGTTAAATATTCGTTTGTGACTACTATCAGAGGCGTATGACAGGGGAAAGTGAATTGTTGACCCTTCCCAAATTCCACACCACTGATGAAACTGCTATTTTAGCATAATTTTTACATTCTCCAATACTTTCTATTCAAATAATATACTCTTCATTCGTAACGATAAAGTCATTAGTTTTCGAGATATTTGAAGTTAAAAATGAAAAGGCACACTTATTTTGATTAATGTATTTATTATGCTCCTTCGTTTTTAGCTTCAAATATCTCTAAAACTAATGGCTTTATCGTTACGAATTAAGAGTATGTTTTTTACATAGAAAGTATTGGAGCAAAAAAAAAAATTGCACTAAAATAGCAATTCCGCCAGTGGCGTAGAATTTGGGAAGGGTCAACCATTCACGTTCCCCCGTCGTACGCCTCTGGTAGTAACCAACATAATTTAGTAGATGTAACAATACCAGCACCACTTACCAAATTTCGTGTTGTTGTCCCATGCCTGTCAGGAAATATTCAAAAATAAATAAAATAAAAGTTTAACTTTGACTATTTCGGTATTTCGGTTATTATCAACTTTTGTACTAAGGTAAGTTAAGCTGTGGCCCATTCTTTACCAAACACCCTGTATAATGGTAGGGGAGCCCAAGCGGGGATTTTTGCAGTTACTCGAGCGCGCCAGATTATTACATGGGGAGAAACCTTGTACCCTGAAAATTTACCTCTACCATATATTGGCTCTTAATGCAGGGGAGTTCGTTAATTGGGGGCCGAAAAAAAATCTGTCCTTAGAAAAACTCGAAATCGTCAGATTAAGATAAGGTAAGTTAAAAACATGCCAAACAGTGTTTATTTAAAAAATCTGACGATTGGAACGGGGCGTAAGGAAATGGGTGAGTCCCAAAGTTTCACAAGAAAAAAAAGCGAATATTTCGCGAAATCAATGACAGATCGAAAAACTAAAAAATGCGTACTCAATATTTTTCAAAAATCTATCGAATGATACCAAACACAACAACTTCCACGGAGAGGGGTGTGGGGTAAATTTAATATTTTAAATGCGAATCCCCAGATATTTCGCGAAATGAACATCAGATCGAAAAACTGAAAAATACACGTATTCAATATTTTTGAAAAATCTATCGAATGGCACCAAACACGACCCCCACGGATGTGGGGTGGGGGTTATTTTAAAATCTTAAATGGGAGCCCCCATTTTTATTGCAGATTTGGATTCCTTACGTAAAAATAAGTAACTTTTATCCGAGACATTTTTTCGAATTGTGGATAGATGGCGGTATAATCTAAAAAACGATTGTTGGAAATGGAAAATTAAATTAAAAATGGACAAGTCCCCACTAAAATGGAAAACCTCACTTAACTTTTTTTTGGTTTTAGGATTTACTCTTCACAACCCAATAGGTCCCCAAAGCGCTCGAGTGACTGCACATTTAGCAAACTTTGCTTCCCTACCATACAGCTTTTGAGTTTTTGTGGTATTAAATAGAAACATTTAGAAATTAAGAATACAAAAATAAAATTTAGGATAATATATTATGTTCACTGTCCACTTCTGTTTTTAAGAGATGTGATGCAGTTTGCTATGTTCAAATATGCTTACATGAGTGTCCAGATGATCGTTGACACTTACCTGAAAAAAGAAAAAATATGCATTAAAATTAATACATACTAACAAGTTTGGTACCTAACCTAATGTACATATAATAAAATTTATGTAGTAATGATTACAACACGAAAGCATGTGATTTAATAATAAACATAAATAGAAAGGATAATGGCTACTAGGAAATCGGTGCCAGTATAGTATGCGGTCTACCATCGTGTTTCTGCTATAGCTTGCGGTCTAGCGAAGGATGCGGCGGATAACCTGTATTATACATACAATGCCGGCAAAAAATCCATACAAAGTGAATAAAACGCATAAATCGGAAGAATTTGCGTTTTATGATAATAAAACTGCCATTAATAATTTTCCTGCCATAAAAATGATCCAGCCAACCGTTAATCTAATACGAGGTCTATTTGTCCCGTAACGCAGCCAAGGTGTTAAAAAAATTACATCAATACCTGGGAAAACACTGGGAGATAGAATAGCGAATGACCGAATAAGAGATCTCTATAGCTATAGCATACACGATATAGTAGGTTGGGGAAGACAAAGAAGAGGAGAATGGGATCAGTAAGTCACGAGAATGGTCAGAGAGAGAATATCCCGAATATAAGAGATTCAAAACCATTAAGTAACAGACCAATGGGAAGAACCTTTAAAATGTGACGAGATAACTGACAGTCAACATCACAGCTACGAATACAAACTCAAAATTGATGAAGAACGAGACCAAGAGACCCAATATACGAAGTAGAATTATATCAAGTTAGTAATTAAAACGTGTATTATATTAACGTTTGTCGCTTAACAATTTCTTTGTTATCACAAAAAGAATGTGAATTATTTTAAATAATATAGAAAGTTAAGAGTGTGGGACAAATGATTTGTTGGAGACGAACGCTTCTATGGATGGCGATCCACGGAACCCGAAGAACAAAATGCGTCAATACTAAGACAACTTAAGCACAAGGAAAGTTTTAGAACTCGAAGTAAAATTTAAGATAATCCATTCTTCATATACCGGATGTCTTAAATAGCTATACTATTAGGCAATCATGCATGTTACTTCATTTCACTAATCAATACGTTATAAATAGAACCGTTTAGCTTTTGTATTTATGTTCTCTAAACTCTGTTTTATTTTGAGATATCTAGAAATAATGCGTCAAAATTTTTCCACTCGATTCGTCACTAAGCATTTCCTAAAATAGTTGATGAAACAGACGAACTACTGTCCTTGAATGAAAAAATACATACGAAAAGAATATAGCGGTCCAACATCAACGAGTACATATACGTGCTTTGATTCGTTGTCGTCATGCAAGAAAGTAAATAGGACTGGTTCGGAATTCTTTGTCTTAACGCACGTTTTTTTGATACAACTGTACTCCGGAATGGCCTTCATATAAGTACTCTATTCAATCAGAATATTTAACCCTACCCAACGCCCGTCTATGTTAAGTTTAAGTTTCATAAACGTATTTGTCTCGGCTCGAAATGAAGGTACTCTCATGTGGGTTTTCAAACAGGTAAAATTGTCATGAAAATTTGACGAGGCTGTACAATGAATAACATAACAGTTTAATCGATACACAAATCCAATTCTTTCATTGAACTTCACAGGTATACCAATTTAACAATAAATGTGTACGTACACGAAGAAAACGTATGCAAGGGATCACAACTTACCTTTTAAAGGTTACGGGAACAGGTTTCCACAAATGATGGGAAGTTAAATCAGAAAAAAATATTTGGAGACCTAATCCAATAACAGAAAAACACTAAAATCTAAGGTATATCACAGTAGTGCTTTAAAAAAGCTCGAAAGTGAGAATCGAATAGTCGTACAAATTGTAACATACAGAATTCCAGAAAGTGTAAGAAAAAGACACAAATACGCACAGGAAATACATACTGGAAAGTATGGATCAAATTTTCGGACTAAAATAAATAAAAACGACTTATTACAAACATAAAATCACAGTATAAACAATTTTCATAGTTTTTAAAAATATATGTATGACACAATAAAACCTCTAAGTATCAATTAAATGTTTAAGAAACGAAACAACCAAAAATAATGACCAAAGTAGTGTATGAGAAAAGTAAGAAAGAAAAACTAGACGATAAATGGATGGACAGAATTAGACAAAAAACAGGAAAAAGAAGTAAAAGTAATTCATAATTTGACGCAGGATAGTAAAAAAACCTATAGGTCTTATAATTTATTATACAGACTGTACAAAATGACCCAGAAATAACAAATACATATCTAGGTAAATAAAAAATTGTAAACAATGAAAAACTTTGTCTTTAGCTTTGCATTAGCCTTTCTTGCTGGTATAAAGTCCTCATTTATTGTTACTTTGTATTTTTTTGTTTTTAGTCCCAGAATATTTGCAAAATAATAAAGAACGTATGTATTACTTTATGTATAAAGTACATGTGTTTTGCTTATTATGGCTCTACCATTGATAACACGATTTCTCTGTCTATGGTAGATACTGGATCAGGAGTATTTGGGCAAAACATCTAATTATAATAAATCTTACAGCCTAGGTCAATATAAAACTGTGTTCCAATCTGAAGTTTTTGCTTTGGTGACCTGGTGGCCGTGGATGGAAGGAACCCCAGAGCAGATAGCCAGTCGGCTATTCTGGCAGTAAAGAACCCATTCACTAAATCGAAACTGGTGAGGAACTACAAAAATCTCCTCAACAACCTGGCATAAGATAAATAAAGTGTCCTAATATGGATACCTGGTCATAAACGGGTGCATGGGAATGAACAAGCAGGTTTCTTGACAAACCAAGGCTCGATAGAAACCTTTGTAGGCTCAGAACCATTCTGTAGCATCACTAGAAATGCTACAAAAAACGAGGTTCGGAAATGGCTGATAAGAAGTCATCAAAAGAAATTGAGAACCACTCATGGGCAAATCCAGATTAAGAAAATAATCAAGAATATTGCTAAAAAACTCTCGGACAATTTGATAAACCCTGTTTGAACATTGTCGATTAAGAAAACATCTATAATCTATACAAACTAGGTAAAGCGACTGAACCTTGGTTCAAAAGTTCAAAACAAAGCGAAATGGAAGAAGAAACTGAGAAGAAAGTGATGTGAGGCAGGAATTCACTGGTCCACTGAGGATTGAACCATAAAAAAATCCTAAAACTACCAATAAGACAACTGTTGACCTTCGTTGAAGCCGCAGAACTTATTAACCTAAAGATTAATGGAAAACCAAGATTGGTACAAAGGTCTTACGACCAACTGCCAGAGATTAATGAGTCTCGCCTGAGAACTAAGAAGAAGAAGAAGGAGAAGAGATGATTTCTCTGTTTCTTCTTCTAATTTTGTTATTCCTTAAGACATGATGAATAAAATATCTATTTATCATGCTACAGCGGTCCGTGACATATTCATGGGGTACCAGTCATTACCGACTTCGTAATTTTTCGAAGATCGTAATATTTTCAACCATATCACTACCACCGTATCAACCAGATTAAACAGTTTAGAGGACCACTTTGTTTTGGAAAGAGGTCTTAATTTACACAAAGAGGTACAGTTTTTCATGTAGACTTTCCAAAAAAAATGGAAGAAACAAAATTTATCATATTTTCAATATTGTTTTTGTGTGATTCCGATGTGGTTGAAACAATACATATAACAAGTAATTTTGGGTCAGATATTGCTTTCACAGATAACAGTAGGTACGTTTAGGGTTAAATAAACTTAAAAAATAATCTATCCATTTCCTCCCTAAGATCCTTTAAATTTCCATTTTTGGTAAAACA
Organism: Diabrotica virgifera virgifera; assembly: GCF_917563875.1. NCBI lineage: Eukaryota > Metazoa > Arthropoda > Insecta > Coleoptera > Chrysomelidae > Diabrotica > Diabrotica virgifera. Next base: position 188,325,459 of record NC_065449.1, read on the forward strand.
AATATACTTCGGCAATTCCTAAAAACACTTTCCACAGGGATCGTCTAGACCAACTTAATTTTCATACACAACAAGACCTCTATTTACATTAAATCATTATCCCTGCTTAAAGCTCTCAACTCTTTCGATCAGTGTACCGGGTGTCCCAATAAGAATGGCTCTCGGCCATATCTCAGGAACCGTTTATAGTAGAGCTTTGAAATAAAAAATTTTATAACAAAAGTTGCCTCAGGAAATGCCTGGAAATTATTTTTATAATTGTGGGTCCACCGCTAGAGGGCGTAATTGAATATCAAAAATAAAAAAATCTGAATTTTACAAAATTTTCCTAATGAAGGGGCACTGGAAATCCGATTATTGTATTCTTCATCAAATTCTGCGCATATTTGATTTAACAAGTTTAACTCTACCTTTGCAAATAAGAGGTGGGGGTGAGTGGGAACCTTGTTATGAAAAAATGGCTGTAAGTCCGGTTCTGCTAAATCAAATTTTGAAAACTGGGTCTTGTTGAAGACAGATATTTTTCTTCAATGTAAGCGTGATAATTTTGAACCATCCTAATAAGTAATAAGCCAGCTGGGAGGCGTTATTTAATTTTTTTCAGAAATCTAGTTTTCTTTGGAAAATATTAAATACAAGTATGCATTTTTAATCATACTTTATAAAATTAAATTAAATTAGCAATAGAACAGCGGCGGCTCGTGGGTCAATCTTCAGGGGGGTCATTTTGGTTTGAAAACTTCAAACTGTTGATTTTTTAAAGTATTTAAAAGATCTTTTAGCATTTATATTTTAGATAAAAAATACAGACTTAGATAAAACTCAATACTATTTACCCTAGTTTTCCGAAAATTAAATTTGTCTTTTTTTAGAGTAAATCTTTTAAAAAATATAGGAAAAATGGTATGAACAGGTTATTGACTGATATATAGATAGGAATATTTATAGTATAATAAATTGTAAATTTATTAAAACGAAACTTACTTTAAATATTTTTATATTTTAAGTCAATTCTTCTATCCTTTAGTTCTGCAAAATAGTCTATGACCTTCTCATTGAAATTTGGAATGCTCTTGACAAGCGTTTTCTCGATGCTCAGCATAGACAAGGCACTAAGTCTAGGTTGTCCCATCGTATTACGCAGGAATGTTTTTACTCTTTTTAAAGTAGAAAAACATCTCTCACTTTCCACGGTTGTCATAGGGAGTGTGCACAAAATATTTAATAACTTCACTGCTTCAGAAAATGTTTCAGACAAATTCATGTTAATAAAAAGCTGAAGTATGGCTACTGCACCAGCACTATTGCGAAAATCCTCACGACAATATAAGACTTCAAGTTCCGATTTTAGTTTGGAAATATTCACTGTGGGATAATTAGCCGTCACCATTTTTAAAATATTTTGCGGAAAGTTGGTAGTGTATGCTTCAAATTTCTCTATGTAGAATAACTGTGAAATCATGAGATGATCATTGAAACTAAACCTGTGATTTATTTCAGATATAATAATATCACAAATTTCAAGTGCAGTTCGTCGCTTTGGATCCTCTGCAGTAGTTTTTCTTTTTTTTGCTGTTGATGTGCTTGGTACTTCTGATTCCAAAATAGTATTTCTAATTATTTGGATATTGTTGTTAAAAGACAGGATACAATTTTTGACAGATATAACATCAATGTCTCGCATTTGCAATTGTTTAAACAATATATCAACATGGGGCATTATTTTATGGAAAAAATTTAACCAAAATAAAAAATGCTCATCTTCCAAATGTCTTTTTAAACCAGTTGCTTGATTTATATTGTTACCATCTTGCTCCTCATCAATAATTTCCTCTAAGCAAGATTTTAAATCATCTTTATAAGTGTATACAATTTCAACACATTTTGTATTGAAAGCCCATCGAGTAGGCGCAGCTTTAGGTAGCCTTACTTTAACCACTCTATCCAGAACCATCGTACGTTTTGGAGATCGGCCGAAAAAGGACGAAAATCCGTGTAAATTTGCAAAAAATATTTTTATCGGTTTGTGTTGACTCGCCGCTTTTTGGAGGATAAGATTAAATTGATGGGCATAGCAGTGAATGAAGTGTGCATTTGGGTATATTTCTTTAATTTTTGTTTGTACTCCTCCCAGTTTACCGCTCATGACTGATGCACCATCGTAACTTTGGGCAATCAATTTTTCAGGTGCTTCATTAATTTTTAATAATTGAAGTTCTTCCAATATTACATTAGTTAAATGTTGTGCTGTAGTACCTAGGGGGTTAACAAATTTCCAAAATCTTTCATGTACAATACCAGTTAATACATATCGCAATATGATAATCATCTGCGTTTTATTGGAGCTGTCTGTGGTCTCATCTACTTGAATGGCCACAAAATTTGTCTGGCCAATCTCCTTCATGATATGAGTATGCACAATGGCTAACATTGATTCTAAAATATCGTTCTGAATTGTTTTCGATGTTCCTTTAAATACTGTACTTTTTTCAATGTGTTCTTTAAACATTAAATCCAGTTCAGAAACAAAATCGATAAGGCCCAGAAAAATTCCACGATTATTGGAGCTGTCACTTTCGTCATGACCGCGCAATGCAATTTCGAAAACTCCACAAAATTTTACACAGTCGATTAGTTTGTTTAAAATATACCTATTTTTAGATACCAATTCATTAAAGTCATGCACAGATTTACGATATACACTATCAAGTTGCTGTCTTATGTTAACACGTCCTAAACTTGCGTAACTCATTGATGAATTTATATGAGTAGTTGAAGAGGCATGTTTTGTAATTTTCACTTTTAAATGCTTAATGTCAGTTACTCCATTTTTCGCCCATACAGCGTCATTCGAAAACAGTAAACACGGATAGCAAAAAAATGCATTTCTCACACTGCAGCCACAAATCCAATCACACAAATTGTACATTGATTCTTTAAAATATCTTTGAATGTCCTTACCCCTATCCTTTGTTGTTTGTTTTAAATTCATGTTTGGTTTTGGTCGACCACTTTCTTTTTTCTCAAGCCGCCGTTCATAATTTAGTGTTCCAGCAGATTTTAAGGCAATTATTTCGTCAACAACACTCATCTTGTTTTTGTTACAATCACAAAAAAATCCAACAAAACAAAATAAATTACGCAAATACGCCGCGATCGATATAGACCTGCCGTGAAGTGCGGTCAGCAGACGGTAACTAACTAAACGTGAGGCCGTCGACTCTACTAGAGGTATACGACGGAAAGGTCACTCCCACTCTCGCCCACGAAATTGCTATCTGCCGTCTCTTTTCTATTTTACATGCATTTGTCCATAAGCCATAAGAACTGTATATAGACAATTTAAAATACGGCCCAGCCACGGGCTTGTGTATAGCGCGAGGCGCGACGTTATTATATCTATTATATTTGTTTTGCCAATGCAGACTGCTGAGAGAGAATTTTATATTTCAGAGTGAAGTTTTAGATAAAAGATATTTTTAATAAAATTGGTATTTTTATGAGATTATTTTAGGGGGGTCATTGACCAATTGACCCTAAGGAGGAGCCGCGCTTGCAATAGAATAGCGAAAACCGCATGTCGATACCTTTTTTTTATCTCAAGATATCTCGAGAAACGTGTAAATTTTATACATAACTGTTACTATCACCGGTAAACTAAGTTAATGAAAAGTAGTGTGCTGTGGAAAAAAACAAAATAACATTTTCCAGATGTCAACGTATAAAAATACAATTAATTAAAACAACAATATAAAGAGAAACAATACTATTAAAATTAAATATAACACAGAACAAAAAGAACTACTTAGTGACGACCTAAATATTCAAATTGTTGCCCATCATACACTACTCTAGAATACATTATCCAGAGAATACTAAACGCCATTCAAAGCATATCGAGAGCAGAAATTGAGACTGCTGTTCAATCTACTCTTGAAAGAGTAAATGTTTGCAACGAAAATGATGGGCAAAAATTTGAACGTTTATGTCATAACTAAATAGTTGTTTTTATTTCTTTGTAATAGGGCTTTTCAACGCTTCTCATTTGTTTCGAGCCTCTGTCATATGCCGTATAATCCGTGTATAATATTAATATACGAGATATGAACGAGGCTCGAAACAAATGAGAAGCGTTGAAAAGACCTAATATACTTTGACAGCTGGAAAATGTTTCTTTGTTGTTTCCATAGCACACTACTTTTAATGAATTTCGTTTACCGGTGACAGTAACAGTTATGTTTTTAAATTTACACGTTTTGTAAGATATCTCGAGATAGAAAAAAGGTATTACCATGCGGTTTTCGCTATTCTCTTGCTAATTTTGTCTAATTTTGTAATATGGTATTAAAAATGCATGTTTGTATTTAATATTTTCCAAGGAACACTAAGATTTCTGAAAAAAATTTAAAGACGCCTTCTAGCTGGCATATTACTCAGTAAGTTGGTTCGAAATCATAACTTTTACATTGATGAAAAAGATCTGTCTTCAACAGGACCAAGTTTGCAAAATTTAATTAAGCAGAACCGGACTCACAGCCAGTTTTTCATAACAAGGTTCCCACTCACCCCCACCTCTTATTTCCAAAGGTAGACCTAAACTTGTCAAATCAAATATGCGTAGAATTTTATGAAGAATACGACGATCGGATTTCCAGTGCCCCTTCATTAGGAAAATTTTGTAAAATTTAGATTTTTTAATTTTTGATATACAATTACGCCCTCTAGCGGTAGTCCCACAATTATGAAAATAGTTTCCAGGCTTTTCCTGAGGCAACTTTTGTTATAAAATTTTTTATTTCAAAGCTCTACTATAAACGGTTCCTGAGATATGGCCGAGAGCCATTCTTATTGGGACACCCGGTACAAAAGCCTGTTGTAGACTAATAACAAATAATTCCACGTTATTGATCTTTTGTCATAGGGGAGAACTAGCTCCGCGAGAGAACGTGGAAAGGTGTTGTGAAATGAAGACCCCAAAGCCAAACCAAACGGCTATTCTAACAGTAAAGAGCCCACTCACGAAATCAAAACTGGTGAGGAACTGGAAAAACCTCCTTAACAACTTGGTAAAAGATAATAAAGTGTCTTTAATATGGGTGCCGCGTCATGAAGGGGTGCATGAGAATGAACGGGCAGATTTGTTGGCAACAAAAGGCTCGGGAGAAACCTTTGTAGGCCCAGAACCATTTTGTGGCATCACTAAAGATGCTACGAAAAACGAGGGTCAGAAATTGATAAGAAGTCATCAACAGAAATGGAGAGCCACTCAAACTCAGAATAAGAAAATAATCCAGAATATTGATAAAAAACTCATTGATGAATCAATAAACGGGAGATTAAAAAGGTCCCCCCAATTGTGACTGGACATTCACGTTTAAGAAAACGACTATACAAACCAGGTAAGGCGAATGATCCATGGTGCAAAAAATGCGAAATAGAAGAGAAGACTGTCATGCCCATCCTATGCCATTGCAATGTATTAATTGATGTGAGGCAAGAATTCACTGGTCAACTGAGGATTGATCCCGAAGAAATCTTAAAACTACCAATAAAGAAGCTGATGGTCTTCGTTGAGACAAGAGGACTTATTAGGGTTTAATGGAAAAAACCGGTACAGTATATAGGTGTTACGATAAAGTGCCAGACTTTAATGAGTCTCACCTGAAGTAAGAAGAAGAAGAGACGATTTCTCTGTTTCTTTCTTCTTCTTCTTCTTATAATAGGCCTCTTGGCCTGTTCCTTACCGATTTTGAGCTTGTATTCGTAGCTGTGATGTTGACTGCCAGCTATCTCGCCACCTTTTAAAGGGCCTTCCTATTGGTCTCTTGCCTGTTGGCTTCGAATCCCTGGCTATACGGGCTATTCTCTCGCTGTCCATTCTCGTCACGTGCTGATTCCACTCTCGTCGTCTCTGTCTTCCCCACCGTACTATATCTTGTATGATGTTACAGAGATCTCTTATTCTGTCGTTAGGTATTCTGTCTCTCAGTGTTTTCCCAGTTATTGACCTCAGCGTTCTCATTTCTGATGTTCTCAGTATCCTCTTGGTTTCTGCTGTGTCACATCTTGTTTCTATCGCGTACGTCATGATCGGTCTTACACTTGATTTGTATATGCGTACTTTCCCTTCCAGCCTCATATCTTTGTTTCTCCAGATGACATCCCTCAGACATCCTGACACGTAATTGGCTTTATTTGCTTGCTTTCGGACGCTCTCTTTAACATCTCCATAACTACATATTTCGATTCCCAGATATTGGAATCTCGAGACTTGTTCAATTAGTTCGTTGTTAATTACTAATTTGCATCTTATGGGTTCCCTTGACACTACCAGGGATTTTGTCTTGGCTGTTGATATTTTCATGTTGTAGTTCTTCGCCACTGTATTGAAAGTTTGTGCCATTCGCTGTAGGTTATCCTCGTTATCGGAGATTAAGATTGCGTCGTCAGCATAACAGAGGATTTTTATTTGTTTTTCCGCCATCTTATATCCTTTTCCAGTACCTTTAATGTTTTCTATGATTTTGTCCATGACTAAATTAAAAAGCATTGGGCTCAAGCTATCTCCTTGTCTGATTCCCGAGTTGATTTCTACTTCCGATATTAGTTCATTCTCGACTTTTATTCTGGTTTTGTTCTTCGTATTAATGTCTTTAATTATCCTTATCATCTTGTTGGGCTGATTTTTCTCCTTTAGCAATCTTAGCACATTTCTTTCTTCAATTTTTTTATTTCGTAGGGCATGATTAAGGAAATATCTACCATCAGGCTATAGCATTTGCGGTACAAGTTCATTACAGACTTCGGAAGATACGATTTTCAATCATACCACTACCACCAAATTAAGCAGATTAAAAACTTTAGAGGACAACTCTGTTTTGTAAGAAGTTTTAATTTACACATACCGGTACAGCTTTTCACACAGATTTTCCAAAAAAAAAATGGAAAAAAGAAAAATTAAGACATTTTCAATATCGTTTTTGTGTGATTCCAAGGTGGTGGAAACCAAATAACAACAATCAAATAATTTTGGGTCAGATAACAATTATTGCTTTCACAGATAACAGCTGCGCTTATAATGTTAAAAGAATTGGGTCAAATAAACAAAAAATAAATGTATCCATTCCCTAGAACCTTTAAATTTCCATTTTTTGGTAAAACAAATATCCTTTGGCAACTCCTAAAAACACTTTCCACGGGGATCGTCTAGGTCTAGACAGACTTAATTTTCATACACAAGACCTGTATTTACATTAAATCATTATCCCTGATTAAAGCTCTAACCCTTTCTATCAGTGTACAAAAGCCTGTTGTAGACTAATAACAAATAATTCCACGTTATTGATCTTTTGTCATAGGGGAGAACTAGCTTCGCGAGAGAACGTGGAAAGGTGTGGTGAATGATTTAAAAGTGAGGCACGCTATATGTGTAGCAACCCTTTAATTTGACATAACCAATTGTGTACCGTTCACCATGGTTTATTTAACAATTTTGCGGCATTATGTACAAATGTGCCGCTTTTGTGTGATGGAGATATTTTCATTATTAGGCAGTCGTTTGTTAAAAGATATTTTCACTTCGTGTCGTGTAGATCTTTATATTAGTCGTTCACCTTAGAAATTCAGTATTTAATGAAACAGCAATAAGATAAACGTGAAACCAGAATATAATCAAAATGAGCAGTGGAAGATGTGAAAGACCAAAGAGGAAAATTAGTCGATGGTCTCCAATAGACGCTGTACGCGATGTATAGCGCTCGCTCCGCTGTCGCTCGTGCTCTAAACATCGCGTGCGTTCGCAAAAAGCATACTTCATGAACTATTTCATAAATACCTATTGCAAAATCTATTAAACCGATCTTAATGAAATTTACAGTATTGTTTTATTATGTCATAAAGTTTTCGTGGGTGAAATATGAAGGTCCTAAGTGTAGCATAAATGGTTGAAAACCATAAAATGCAAATACTTGTTTTTTATGGATTTTTCGCAATTATTGCTATTTTGCAACAAGGGTGACAATTTTTAAACTTTGTAACTAATCCTATATTGTAGGAAACTTAGATTACTCAACGTTTTTGTCATTGCAACTTTTCTCGGAAATGAATACTTTTTAAAGTTATAATCAAAAAACGAAGAAAAAAATCGAATTTTTCCTTCGTTTTTTGACATTTTGATTATTTAAACAATGTTCCGGATATTTTTGAGTGTGGCAGAGTGGCAGGATAACTCAAATATTATTATATGAGTTATTTTCAAGCAATTTATACAAAAAAAATATGAGTCACCTCTGAACATCCAAATGTACTAATATTTTTACAGATGCTGTTATTTCATAAAACTGGCAAAAATCAGCACAAAACCGTGAAGTGTGGAAACAATTGAGGGAGACCTATGTCCAGCAGTGGACGTGAATTGGTTGGATGATGATGTTATTTCATTAATTTTCAGGTATCTTCTGTTAATCACCTACTGTTTTTGATTCGGTCATTTTATGATCAAAGTCCAAGAAGTGTATTTGCAAAATATTGACAAAACATCTAATTATTTAAATTTCCGTCACTTTTTCAATTTTAAAAATCTCTCGGCCTATCATTGCATATTATTAATGAAGACATTACTTACAACGATGAAAAGGTTAAAGCATGTGACTTGAAGTAGAGAGTTCTATTAAATAATTTAGACAGTTCTTTGGCTAACTACCAAGCCCACGCTTAATATGCGCAAACCCATTGTTAACAGTTAGCATTTGTTGTAGCTGAAGTTACCGTTTTTCGACGTCTTAACTAATAATTATTATTATAAAATTATTTCTGGCTTTAGTAATAAGCTCTCTACAACGGCACAGTTGGTCGTGTAATTCTTTCTTTTCACGTGTTGTCTCTTTCTCTTCGATCCTGTTCCTCGCGTCAACCGGATCGAGGCGAACAAAACACATGGTTCGTGAAACTTCAGGTATATTTCCTGTTTCTATGCGATATCTGGTCGTACAAAACGCCCATGTTCTAATACAGGGTTGATCAAAACATATGGAAAGTAGATCGTGTATGTTATGCATTCAGTACACCAGATGATTATTTACTTTAATAAATGTGTACATGTTTATTTGTTGTCAAACAAAAACCTTACTTAAAAATGTACGTTGAGGAAAACTGACGGAACGTGGCGCTACATTCTGAGTGAAATAGAAAAATGTAACAGAAAAAGCTAAAAACTGAAGACGGGATTCAACCCAACGTGAAATAGATTAAACGCGAAATTAAATAGATTACGTGAAATAGAGAAATTTCTATCAAAATTTGGTATTTATGACCCTTAAGATAATACTAAATACTAAAATTTATTGTCCTGTGGATCGTCTCGTATTTTGCCACAAAACCGATGGTACAATCAGTGTCGTGGTAATTTTATGGTCAAACTACGTTTTGTTTTAATTTTTATCATTGTGAGAATTAACCAACCTACTAATATTTTTACCTCCACCACTGGGGGGCTGTAACCTTTTTGGTTGCCTTTATTCTTCGGGACATATGCTTTGAACCATTTTATCACAAAGTAATTACCTATTTCTAATTGTACCGTCTTGTAGAGTGATAACTGCCTTCTCTTTTTTTTTTCACTATTATATTATATATTATAATGTCTCTTTGCCGACGTCTAAATTTTTAAACACTTAAAGCTCGCATCAACACGCGCTTCAACCTCGTTCAACCATGAGTTTTCTGCTTTAGCATAAACTTTTGATAACATTTTTACAAATACATAATTTGATGAAATGTACACCTTTATTAGTACGGTAAAATATCTAGTGAGAATGTCAGCAAACTTATTCAAAAGCCAATCTTAGGTTCTTTTGTATTCAAAAAACATCGAAGAGAACATGAGACTTAAGAGACGTAAGGTGAAAATACCCAAGAGACAATACGAGACTTTCAATTCACATTTATAACAGCACTTTCGATGCACAAAAAAATTCTTACTGACTGTGCTATTTTGTAATATCAACATAATGTAATGATCTGCAGGTTTAAAAATATAAATTCCGAACTTTGAGATCTTCTCTTCCTATGGTCTGTTTTTGAACCAGGAGGAGTAATTCAAATTTACCGCGCCGTAATGCTTGTTTGTAATTGGTCCAACCTCAGGCAAGTTTACTCCACTGTTATGAAATTTTGACACTAGTGGCATTTTATAGGTTAATTAAGTTATATCAGCGATTTTTTGTGTTTTTTAAGTTATCCCTTTAACTTTTAGATTGTTAGTATGCTTTTTTTTATTATTAAATATAGTTGTTTTTAGAAGTCTTTAGCGACGTATTAGTGTAATACAATATTTATGGATTACCTACTGTCGAAGGCCGATATGATCAACCAAAAAAGAAGATGTATTTGGTGATTTTTATAGTGACTTCTTGGGTGTGAATTTTACTTTTTAGTTTACTCCTCTTGGTAAACAAAGCGTTGTTCAGGCTAGATACGTTAATCTCTGACACTTGGACCGGGATATCTTTACAGATCATACAGATTTTATAAATGTTTCTTCATTGTATACAAAGCCATTAGATACGAAAGAAAATATAAAAAAAGTCAAACAAACATAATACAGTATACAAAAAAGGAAATCTAGCATGCTGATTTTAACGGAAAAAATTAAAACGATAATGATGTCTGCGGAACCAAAAATGTGTATTTTTTTAATGGAAGTGGAATATTTGGCCACAGAAAAGAGCTAAAGAAGTCAAGAAAAACGACACTCTACAGAAAAGCAAAACCTTACAATCCAAAGACCTCTACAGTTAAACCACTATAAATATATTAAAACACAAAGATTGTAGGCAGAAATTCTGAGACTTAGTATAGCAAAATATGCGCTGAGCCGCCTAACTAAATTTGGGTAGATAAGGATAACGTAGAAAGTAAAGATAGAGACCAATGGAGAAAATTTGTTAAGAGCATTGGAAGAAATCACGATCCTCAGTAATGGAGAAACGACAAGTTAGAGATAAAGATTACAAACACTCTGCGAGAGATGGAATAAACAGTGAGGAAATGATAAGATGTAGGATAGAAAAATAAATGAATAGTACAAAAATAGGCGTGGAGTTCTTGCTTAAACTCTTAAGTCTTGCTCATTTCCATTTTATGTTATATGTTGTAGGGGGGGGGGGTCGTATTATTATTATTATTATTATTATTATTTTTATAAATTTATGTACAGCACTGAAACAAGAAAAACTATGCTCTCGTGGATTTCTAAATCGAGTATAATAGTGGATTAAAATATGAAACATAACATAAAAGATGCAAGAGAACTGATAATGTGGTTTATAAAAACCAATGCTAGAGAAAAATTTAAACAAATAAATTCTGAAATATAAGAAATATTGGTAAGAAAGAAAATAAACTGTCAGTACATCTCTAGCCATATGTCTACTCGCTTGATATATAAAGAGAAGAAAGTCTTCATTATCATTTTGTATATTTATGGCAAAATTGAAAAAACATTCAGCTTGTAACGATAAGGTGTGGTGTACGTCATGTTTGATTAATTCGAGTATTTTTCCATTTATAGTCACAACATAACATCAATGTTGAATATCTGAAGGTGTAAGTACATAAAATATTATAAAAATATGGTAGAAAACTGGTAATCGCGCATAAACGATAATGATTAGCAGTGACATGTTTCACGACAAATTTCACTAATGTAGAGGTTATCTCTTCTACAAAACACAAAACGGGGAACCAAACAAACTCAGATTTAAATAAAGGATACAAATTCCAAATATTAAAATTATAACCGAAAAAGAATCACATACAAGAACGTAATGTACCTACTAAAAGTGTATTTTCACAATAGGTATAGTTGTTCCATTTTATCTTTGCACAAACAGCGTGATTCATTTGCAAATAAGTTAAATCAAAATATTAATTAAGTGAAACGTATGTCGATGTGTAATATCATTGACATGTACTGTCAATGTAATAATTAGGAAATGGCAGTTATCGGTGGACGTATTTTATAAAGTTATATTGTACATTTATATTTTACTATGTTATAATATATTTAACACAATATAACTTTATAAAATAAACAAAATATAAGTTATAAATTCCAATAAACACACCAAATACGCTAATGTCACTGAAAATGATAGGATGTCAAAATTCATAGTAAACAAAGTATTAAAGACGTAGTATTGTTTATCCTTGTTTAACTTATTGGGGTTTCTATGGACAAGTGATTTAGTTTTGCGATACTAGTTTCTATGCGTAAAAAAGAGACCTGTATAAAAAGTAATTCGTGAATAGTTTCATGCATGTGCAAAGATACAATGGAACAACTTACAATGGTTACATACAATGGAATGAAGATATGATCCACGAACAAAACAATGAAACCGAAACCAGACTTTTTAGCAGATAAAGAGGCACAGAGCAGAAAAACTGGAATATATCGTCATTTTGCAAAAACAACGACACAAAAAAACGTCAAATAAACTCAACTTTAAAGTAAAGGTGTGGCTTATTCCGGACAAAAAATCCAAATTGCATTAAGATGACACAAGAAAATAGTTTCGGAACAATATTTTGAAAATATAGTTCTCTAACGAAAATGGAAAGTGTTAAATTTGTTGAGTAACACTTTTTGCCGATAACGATAAAAAAGGTCGATAGAAATAAAAGGACTGAAACAATATTATTGTACAATTTTATATAACAGTAACTTACAAAATATCTACATGGTTTAAATGCAATATACCTTATTGGAAATATTTATCAAAAAAGTCCATTCAATAATACTACCAAATTGAGTTTCACAATAAAAAAGACATTTGACAATAATTTACTAGTCTTGAACTAAAACTTTTCATCATTTTTATAAAAATGATCGAAGTGTGGAAAATGCTTGTTTTATGCCACCTTTTATAAAGAACAATGCTAAATAAACATCAAATGTTAAATTCACAGAAATACGGAAAGGTCATAGTAACTTTCAAAGTATTGTGATCTCATCATCAAGTAAAACGGGAAAGACTGAGTTGTAATATACGAATTGACAAGCACATTCATAAACATAGAATTTGTTGACATTTGTGATTGTCAAATACACACATGTAAAGTGACAGAACCATAACCTATGCTACGGATTGGAAGTTGGCATTGTAAATAGTAAACAACGGCAAAAAAGTCTCGGAGTGCGAGATCCGCCATTATCTAACCTCAAAAACCGAAGCGCTATCAAATAACCGGGAGTGAAAATCGAGGCAGGCAGGCAGGCAGATATGAGATAACCCAACAACCAACAAATTAAATGCGTCGCCTGTCGGTAGAGCAGAGCGCACGTTAGTTAAATCCCCCACAACGTCTGTGTCTGGCCGTGTAAAATCGATGAGAATCTTGAGAGTAGGTCAACAAGCCTATGGGCGTCGGGAGCACGTGTTTATAGCATTTATTAGGATCCATTTTATGCGACACATCCCGGTTATCCTACCTGGTAGCCGAAGTTGTAGCAATATCGCTGGACCAGGAGAGCTTGAAGGAGCCCTTCCATAGCGCTCGAACTTGCTAGCACCGCACATGTCTACATATCCACCACACCAGCACTGCACTGCACCGAGACAGACCTTGCAATGCCATTCATCGAGGCCATTGGCTGGCAACACTGCCTTCAGCTATCAGCTGGCGCCGCGCTCGTTTGCCGTCGCGGTACCGCGCATGACATCGCTCTTTCGGCTTCGGCCAGACTTTGGATTATTTTTCGACAATGTTCGCAACACGGTTGCCATTAACACGACTTTTCTTGATACTCCCGAAATTAATTAAAATTCACGAGTTTTCCATGTTTTATTGTTTTTCTGAAAACATCAGCTTCCTAAGATAAATTTTAAAACAACCATATTTTTATGTAAATAATTTAGATACCTACTCGTAGAACAAGGTTTATTAAATTTAACTATACATTATATCCGAAGAGACAGTAATATCGAGAGATGGGAGATAATGGAGTAAGTAAAGCATACAAAAATATCATGCCCGAATATTAGTGAATACGACTGATTTGGTACTTAAATAGATTTTAAAAAAGCTGTGAATAGAAATAAATTCAAAGTAATCGCCCACCTTCGATAGAAGATCGCTATCGGTAGATCTTGCAAGGGCGGATCCAAGACCGATTCTCGGGGGGGCATGAACTTTTTTTTTGGATAGGATACTGGGGGGCCTGAGGAAATTTTTTTTTAAATTAGGGTTAAAATGGCACTCCTAGTTTTAAAGCACTTTTCACACACTTTTACCATAAAGACATTCAAGACTTATCGTTATCCAGATTTAGCCATACGGCTCACACTCCCTCTGAGGGGAAAATTTACTCATCCCAGATAACTACGGTATCAAAAGGATTGAGCTCTGGTGGGACTCTTTCCATGTTATCTAGCCCTAGGTGACTTGGTATGCAGGTGTATCTCCCAAAAATTTTCGTACACTTCTGGCCGTCGCGAGTAGTACAGCTTTCTGCATGGTCTTATAAAGATGTTCATTCAGACCCAGCTCTTTGATGCTTTCGAGGAGGGTCTTCGGAAAGACTTCAGTAGTAGACATAATAATCGGTATTGTCTGGGTACTTTGCATTCTCCATTGTCTCCGTATTTGAATTTCCAGATCTCTGTACTTAACGATCTTTTCAGTAAATTTACTACGTAGATTATTGTTGTTAGGTATCGCCACATCAATTAGTGTTGTTTGTCTTGTTAATTTATTAACTAGTACGAGATCTGGCCTATTATGTGCCACTGTTTGGTCTGTGAGCACAGTGCGGTCCCAGTATAGCTTGTAGTTGCCATCCTCAAGCATACTCTCAGGAACGTATTGATAATATGGGAGATGGTCCGTTTGGAGAAGTCCCAGTTTGATAACGATGAACGATTTTTCCAACTGAGTCATGCCGTTCCTTATATTCAGTTGCAGCAAATGCCTGGAAGCCCCCGGTAATATGTTGGATGGTTTCTTGGGCTTGACATCCATATCGAATATCGGCATCTGTCGTTTTGAACATGAGGGTCTTTGACGATATATTTCAGGTAATTTCTGGATGGTATAACCTGATCCTGAATGGCCAGTAATGATCCCTCCGTTTCAGGGAACATCTTACCTGATGTCAACCAATAGTTCGACAGTGTATTGTCGACATAGAGACTTATCGTTATTAATGTACTTATTATTTGTCTGGCAAATATTTAAATTTTTTTAAATTCTCGGAGGTATATTTTTCTTTTATTTTCCATTATTTTATTTTACTGCTAAGCTAGGATAAGAATTAGCTCAACATTTTTTAATGCCAATGGGAGTCAAATAAGATTTCGTTTGAAAGCTTTTGCAGTTACATTAGTCTATAAATTTTTAGACGAAAATACATTTTGAAACAAAAATGCATTTTAAAACAAATATTTTTAGCTAGTTACTTATTTCCTAGTTGACCAAATGGTGTTTATGACGTCAGGCGTCCATACAATGGCTTGTATCCCGAGTACCAAAAAAGAGATTATTAATAGCAAGCTGAAAATTTGTTAATAGCTTAACGGTATCTAATCGGACAAACTTTGATGTACAGAACACTATAACAGGGGAAGTTTTGATTGTGGAACAGGTTTCGAACGTCTGACTACGAAAACGTCCCATGTATTTTGTCGGACAGAAATTCCAATTGATTTGTTACCTTTAAACTCTTCACCCTAAAACTTCCAATTGATTAACTCTCATGCAATAATCAGACTGCTATTTACCACCAACATAATTCCTGTCATCTGACATGTTCTACGTGTCGGACTTATTAAAATGCCTAACACATTTGTCGCACAAACATTTTTTTATATACATATTATTATATAAAGTTTGCTATTGAATAAACTTAAAAACAACCTGCTAGTTTTCACAATCATAAACTTGTCAGGAAGACACGTTCCACAATTAAAATCACGTTCAACAATTAAAACTTCCCCTGTACGTTTTCCCATACATCAAAGTTTGTCCGATTAGACAACGTTAAGCTATTAACAAATTTTCAGCTTGCTATTAATAAACTTTTTTTGGTACGCGGGATCCGGGCCTATAATAAAGATTTGTTAGAAACGCTCTTCCACTTTCTGAAGCACTTGCGGAGTGATTCGTAGGCACTAGTTGACATTGATCTTATAAAGATACGGGTGGTGTTCTATAGATTTTACATTTTTAAGTGTTTCCACCTAAAAATCCAGGGAAGACAAATCTGGTGACAGGGGAGGCCATTCGATGCTGCCTCTCCTCCCAATCGAATGTCGTGGAAAATTTTAGTCTAAATGTTAACGAACAAGTAAAGCATAATGCGGAGGAGCACCGTCCTGTTGAAAAGACAAATGATCTTCATATCGTTGATCATTTTTAATGATTCCGAGCCCGATTAATCACGTCTTCCAGTACGTAATTGTAAATACATTTCGCCAGTCAAATTGGCAGGTAAAAAAACTACAGGCCCTTCAGTTTCTCGTTTGTTATTGCCTACATTGGGGTGTATTCTGTAACACTTCCGTTAAATTTTAGAGGCCTCTAAAATTTTAGCGCCCGCTAAAAATATTTTGGTATTCTGTAAATCATACATCCGTTAAAATCATAACCTAAACCGTTAAAACTCCCTCTAAATAAAAATATTTTAGAGGATGTCAAAACGTACCCGCTAAATTTTTAGGAGTCCGTTAAATGCAGTTTGATTATTTTTGTTGGGTTATGTTTGTATGAATAGTAGTTTGTTATTCTTGTATTATACTGGAGATAAATATTTAAAAATGGCAAATGGCTTTTTATAATGTATTTGGTGAAGAAGTACTTAATAAATAATAATGAAAGGTAAGTCTCATTTTACTTTACAATCGACAAACTACACCTATAAGTAACAAAATTCAAATTTTTGTTTATTTTTGTAGAGCTGATTTCAGATTACAACAAAAACAAAAAGATACCAAATATTTATAAAGGTGAAGTTTCAGAAGGTTTATAACCAGATGCAGATTAATAAGATGACCTTAATGTTATTGAAAATAGACCACTTGACCAAAATTGGTGTGGAAAGGGAGAAGAAATAAGATATGCAATTTTTCAGCAATATTTTAATGATTAACTTTATAAATAAAAATGTTTAATTGGAAAATATGAGTTTTACTAAAAAATAATTAAATACAATAAATATTATTTTCTAGGAAACTGTCAATTTCTTCTTCTTCTTAAGGTTTTTGGCCTCTGACAGTCAGTTTTCGGTCAATTTCTGGTTAAAAGTAGTTCAAAAACGATCAACGTGCGACGTTGCCGTATTTGTTCCAAAACCTTTTAGAGGAATCTTTTAAAAAATATTATTTTAGCGGTCCTCTATAACATGTGTTTACAGAACGTCAATCTAACCTAAAAGTTTTAGAGGACCGTTAAAAGTTAAATTTTAGAGGCCTCTTAAATTTAACGGAAATGTTACAGAATACACCCCATTCTCAGCTTCCTGAAATTTTCTTTTTATGTAATTCCAAAACATACGTCCTACTGTCGTGTTTATCTTGACGTTGTTCATTAAATTGCTGAGATGGCACATTTATTTTTCATAAAATATAACCACAACCAGTTGTTACAAATACAAATATGATATATCTACCCTTTTCAGAATGGAATAACCATGGTAATAAATTTTCAAAGACTACAAATTAGTGCTTACAGCTGATACTCACAAGAGAATCCGATTTGCCTACATATTCTTTATGTTTATATCATATCATTTACGTGTAACAAATGTGACAAAAGAAAACAAAAGCTATGTGAAGAAAGAAATTAATTTATAATCCAATCTCAACGATCGACGTACCTTCAACTAATTAAGCCGAATAATACAATTAATTTTAAGTCTAAAGTGTTTTAAAAAAATAGAACAGAGTATTGCACCGAATATTAAAATTTAAAGATAATGTAGAGGAAATTGTAAAAGCTTTCAAAATATATTTTATTTGACCCCCATTGCCTTTAAAAAATGTTGGCTTGATCCTTACCCTGGCTTAGGGGTCAAAGTAAATTAATCAAAAATACCGAAAAAATGTGTCCCCCTCTAATCAAAGACTGACTTGTCGCCTATCACTAGGTTTTTCAAAAATGTCGTAGTTTCTGATATTTGTTTCGTTTTCGTCTGGCCACAGTGGCCACCCTGTATAGTCATCATTTATCTGTGCAAGGAACAAAAGAAAACATTTAAATACGTTAAATTCCTTCATAATATAAATAATTATTGTTGTTGACGTAATCAAAGAGTTTTAAACAAAATTAACATGTATTTAATGCGGGAAAGTTGTGTCAGAATTTTAGCGAATGTTTAACCCGAACTGATTAGGCATGGATCCGCGTACCAAAAAAAAGTTGATTAATAGCAAGCTGAAACTTTGTTAATAGCCTAACGGTGTCTAGTCGGACAAACTTTGATGTACGGGAACACTGGAACAGGGGAAGTTTTAATTGTGGAACAGGTTACAGGTTTCGAACGTCAGATTACGAAAACGTCCCATGTATTTTGTCGGACAACTTCCAATTGATTTGTTACCCTTTCATTAAACTCTCATGCAAAAATCAGACTGCTATTTACCACCAGCATAATTCCTGTCATTTTACATGTTCTACGTGTCGGACTTAATAAAATGCCGAACATATTTGTCGGACAAACATTTTTTCATATATTATATAAAATTTGCTATTGAATAAACTTAAAAACAACTTGCTACTAGGTTTTTTGTCCAACAAAACTTGTTTTTTTTTGGTACGCGGGATCCAGGCCTAGATGTCAAACAGTGTCGTCTCCTTTGAAGGCCAAACCTATAGTAAAACATTCAAAAAGTAGATAAACAGGTTTTTTAATTTAAAATTAACCATATATTTGGCAGGATATTACATTATCATTATTAGGAATATAATTGTACGTTCTGTTATGGTTGGTGTTATTATCAAGCATAATAAGTATTATACAATGAAAATCATTTTATCATCAACGCTTTTAATGAAATTGACACATTAACAAAAAATTGTGAGTTCAAAAAGACTTTGAACAGTTATTATAAAATGGATTTAAAACGTAGGTATAACTTATTAAAGATGAGTGTAATTCTTAAATATACAGATTCATAGTTGCGAATCGTAGTCCACATTGGTTTGATAAGTGTTTTAATATACCAAATGTTTGTTTCTAATAAAACTAAATGTTTTCCGTTGTTGAGAGTATGTGCCGAAAATTGATCTAAAACTCAATAGTGCAACGCGTATGTCTCGTAAGCTGAGCTTAAGGCAAGTCTTAAGCCTAAGATCTATTGGTGCAACCAGGCATAAAACATATTTTATTGTAATGAGAAATACATTTTAATACAATCGATTTCAAAAAATCTATTAAAGAGAAAATTTATCAAAAAAATTAACCTGTAAATGTTTGTAAATTGCGTGTTGGGTGGTAACCCAAACTATGGAACTATTGATAATAGAAATAAAGGTAGAAGATAACCTCATAAGGGTTCAAGGAATGAGGAGGAGGAGGTAACCGAATTAACACTTGACTTACTTATTAGCCATATTTTGAGTCAATTCTGAAAGGTGTACCCACGGATTGATATCAAATTCTGATCTTTCAGTGGTCATGTATAGAATAGAAATATGCTTTATTGTCACTGAAAATACAAATTTTATGGACAAAGCTTAATTAAAGTCAGAAAAAAATAAATAAATAATATCTAACAATAACAATAACAAATACAATTTTCTGAAATTTGATAAATCGTCAATACAAAAAAAATATACATAAATACAAAATATAAGTTAATAAAGTAAAGAAAAAAAACAAAATCGATATATTGCAACAATTTATAGAAATTGCAAAGTGAATATACAACAAAGTAAACTATTTATAGACATAGGAACTAATAAGTTTAAGCTGCTGCATGTGACACCCAAGTATAGATAAGTTTGGTTACTTGTACATTACTGTAATTTCTTAGTTAGTCATTAAGAAACTCTTCTACTGAATAATATGGTCTTTTAGATAGATGAGCTTTTGTCATTTTACGGAACTTGGGGAAAGATGTTGCAGATTTGAGTTGTAAAGGAAGATGGTTGTATAGTTTTTTTGCGGAATATAATATAGATTTCTTTACTAACTCAGAGGACAGGATCGGTAAATAGACATCAAAATTTGAATTTCTGGTGGAGTAGTCATGACGAGGCCTTGCTGGAAAGACATGCATGTGTTTACGAATTAAGCAAACAGTTTCTAAAATATATAAAGATGTAAGGGTTAAAATGCCGTGATCTTTGAAGTAACTTCTGCAATGTGTTGTTCTTCTGAGGCCAAACAGATACCTTATTGCTCTTTTTTGTAATTTAAAAATAACATCTAATTGGGCAGCTGTACTAGAACCCCAAAAAGGAAGACCATATCGAAGATGAGACTCGAACAAAGAAAAATATGTTAGTTTAGAAGATGCTAAATTGAGTTCTTTCGAAACAGATCTTATAGCATAGCAGGCTGAGGCGAGTTTCTTACTTAACACATCGATATGAAGGGACCATTTGAGGTTGCTGTCTAAAAAAATACCAAGAAATTTTACAGAATCAACGGTAGAGATCTGGCTGTTATTAACAAGCAGGGGTTGAAGAGCACTTTTATAGGATAATGCTACTGTCTTATCCACGTTAAAAGAGAGTAAATTAGAGTCAGACCAGGTTTTTATCGTAAGCAAATCAGAAGTTATAGTTGCATGAAGAGATGCAATAGTTGAGTTGCTCCAAGTGATACTGGTATCATCAGCAAAAAGAAAAATTTTTCCATCGATTTTTAAGTTAGTGATGTCATTTATAAAGATAAGGAACAGTAGAGGACCCAATACTGAACCTTGTGGTACTCCACATACAATGTTTTTGAGACTAGAGTCAGTATCATTTGCTCTAACTAGTTGTTTCCTATTATTCAAGTAAGATTGGAACCAATTCAAAGAAATACCTCGAATCCCATAGAAATTTAGTTTTTTAATCAAAATGTCGTGATTTACACAATCAAAAGCTTTGGCATAGTCACAGAAAACAGTGGCAGTATAAAGATTATTGTTTAGTGCTTGGTAAACCTCATGAAACACAGAAAACAAGGCATCAGTAGTACATTTATTAGTTAAAAAGCCGAACTGATTTTGGGATAAGATGTTGTTATCAATGAGAAAGGACATAAGACGGGTTTTTATGAGTCTCTCAATAATTTTTGAAAGTACCGGTAGTAAGGCAATAGGTCTATAGTTGCAAGCATTAGATTTTTCACCACCCTTATGAAGGGGAATAATAATGGCTATCTTTAGGCACTCTGGGAATTTGCCTCTTTCAAAGGAATCATTAATTAGTGAGACGAGGTTTTCCAACACATTTTCTGTGAGATTTGAGAAGATTTTTATGGATAGTCCATCAGTACTACAGGATGATTTGCTTTTGATACTATTGATAGTTTGGATCAGTTCAGATATATCGATTGGTCTTAAAAAGAATGAATTCGAGAACACTCCTGAATTGGGGAGATAGGAAATGGGATCTTTTTGTGGCAAAATAGTAGAAGTTATATTTTTACTCACATTAACGAAATATTCGTTTAGATTTTCCGGGTCTGGAAGGACAAATGTTTGAACTGCGTGAGTTCTATTTCGAAGATCGTTTATTATGGACCAAGTTTCTTTTGCAACACTTTTAGAGCTTTCCATACGATTTTGATAGTAGGCTTTTTTAGCTGATTTGATGAGTTTTTGATAGGTTACCCTGTACTTGGTGATATATTGAGTGACAGAGACGTTGGTAGCAAATTTCTTGATATACAATAGTGAGCGCATATTTTTGGCTGATATGCGGATACCTTTGGTAGCCCAGGGTTTGCGATGTTTTGACTTAATTGAAATTAAAGGAAATGCCTTATTGAAGATAGAGACAAGCTTTTCTATAAAATCGTTGAAATTATAGTCCACGTCCGCAGAAGGAAAATGCCACTCAGAAGTTAAGCATAAATTTTGAAATTTATGAAAATTCCGAGCGGAAAAAATCCTACCTAAACGTCGGGTTTTCGAGGAGGGTTTGGTGAAGATGTTAACTTCGTAAATACTGCTTCATGATCTGATAATCCCGCATTAATAATTGTAGAGCAGACATCAAGGGGTGAGAAATCTGAGACAATATAGTCAATTATGGTAGATGAAGTTTTTGTAATCCTTGTAGGAGAATTAACGTGCATAGAGAGACCATATGATTCAAATATGTTGACCAAGGACATTTGGGTAGCACAAGCAGCATCATAATTAATGTTGAAGTCCCCACATAGAATTTTTCTGCTTCTATGAGGCAAGTCATCTAACAAATTTAGCAGGTTCTGAAAAAATAGTTCCACAGGGGAGTCAGGTGATCTATAGATGCAAATAATGTAAAGATTAAGATTTTTATTATAAACTAGGGAACACTCAAAGAAGGCTTCATTTAACAGAAAGTCATATTTTGTAATCAGAGAAAAATCATTATTTCTAGAAAGAATTAGGGTGCCTCCATGAGCTGAACTTGGACGATCATACCTAGCAATTGTGGTATATTTTTCTACAAAAAAAGGCTCGTTGACTTCAAGCCAGTGCTCTGTAACCGCAACTATCGGGGGAAATCCTAATTCTTCCAGAAACAAAAATAATTCGTCAGTTTTATTTCTTATAGAACGAATATTAATCAGAACCATACTAAAGTTGTCATCACTAAAATTATTCGAGGTTTCTAGTTCCTCAGAACACGTCGTGTTATTTAAAAATTTCGTCTTGGAGAGCTAGTAGAATAATAATTTCGGTGACATTCCCTTGATTTTTGTAGATGTATGATTCTTTCTGAACTTAGAAAGGACCTATAAGCAACAAGATCAGCTTCCACCTCAGCTGGACCAATTCCATAGGCATCATTAAATTCTAGAAGAATTTTTCTTAGTTCCTCAGTCTTGGTAGGTAGTCCTTCGGAAGCCAAAAATAGTTTCACACTGGTGTTGGTATATCCATCACAAAATACTGAGGCAGGCTGGTCGTGTAGGAAAGCAAGATGTAGCTTAATTGCTTTTAATATATCCGGTTCCCTTAATCCTGCTAGAAGATATCGACTGTTTGAATTATTGGTTAATCTAACTCTTGGTGGTGTTAAAGGATCCAAATTTATGGATGGTTCCAAAGTATCTTTCTTAATAAAATTAATTTGGGAACGGAACGGATCTTTAGATTTGCAAATTTCGATGGCCTGCTTGTCAGTAAGTATATTTGTGTTTTGAACTTCATTTTTGTTTTTACTTGGAATGGTAATAGGATTTTCCAAGCTAACTGGGCTTCTGATGTGCTTCGGTTTCATATTTGCCTCAGATGAAGTTGTTGGTTCGGAGCATGAGGATTCTGTAGACCATTTAATGTTTACACCAGGTGGCCAAATTTCCTTATTAAATAATAAGTCAATAGATGTTTTAGACTTAATACCTATTTTGAATGAGGACCCTGTTGTTGTGTTGGCATCTTTAAGAAGGGCATAACATCTTATATATTCCTTAATACCTAGCTTCTCTTTAATGTAGTGAACTACTTGAATAGGAATGTAGTTAATTTTATAGATGCTGTGTCTCTGAGTTTAACTCATTGATGTTAGTATATTCTTATAGCTGACTTCTTTCAAAATTGGTAACAAGAGTGTTGCGTTCCATTGATGTATTTGCTACATATTTTTCTTCATTTAGTAAGGTGGGGGTTGCCCCTTTGATTGTACCCTTTTGCTCCCCTTTCATGCCTATTGATGCATCTTTCCATTGAACTCTAAGCTCACATCTGGGATCTTTCAAAGACTGTATTTTTTATTCGTAGTGATTTTTGTGCAGTTTGATCACTTTTGTTTTTTATCATTTAGAAAACATGCATTGCATATTGTTTATTTAGCAATAAATCACATTTTACCTTAAAACAATATTGGTTAGATACAAAAGATAATCATTAGGACTAAAAGAAATAATCAATAGGAATAATCGAAAAGTTAAAATATAAAATCGCAACAAAAATGACTAAAATGAACCTCAACAAAAAGAAACGCATGCCAAACAAAGATGACAAACCAGTAATAACAGTGCAAGGATCCGTCGTGGAACATGTAGATCAATACATCTATCTGGGTTAAAAGTTAAAATGTAAAATTAAAAAAGAAAACTAGTCAGCTGAAATCAAAAGTTGTCTTATGTACTGAAAAATAAAAAAATATTTCGAACTAAAGTAGGTATTTAATTCTTGTATCTTCCCAATTTTAACATGGAGCTCACACATGAATACGCACTAAGGCAAATTTGAAAAAGTTGAGGAAGACTTAAAGAGCCATGGAATGAATTTCACTTCACAAACATCTAAATAATTTATCAGTTAAAGAGAGAACAAAAGTAAAAGACGTTATCGAACAAGCAGTTTAATTGAAATTGAAGTGGGCTGTTCGCAAAGAACACCTAGCCTAGATGATGGTAGATCGAACACAGAAATAGGGAGTTACAGATCTTATGGAGTGAAGATATCATGAGGAAGATCCCAAATGCGGTGGACCGATTATATTAAGAGTGTTGTAGAACGAACATGAAAACGTCTGGCGCGGGACAGAGAAGCACAGAAGGAAATGGGAGAGGCCCATATTCCATCGAATAGAATAATGGGTTAAAAACAATTCACACGTACACTATGGTTTCTAGCTTGTTAACACGAACAGTTCCTGATGTTATCGATGTTGTAATAAAATAAGCTTAGGAATTTTTTATCAGTTTTACGTTTTACTACAGTTGGAAAAATGACAAGAATACCCATGAACGAACATATAAAACACGCTGTATTTTCCTGTCACTGTGTCACAAAGAAAATTGCCCAGCGCAAGTATATGTAATAATAATTATTACATGTACTTGCGCTGGCCATTTTTTTGTGTGACACGGTGACAGGAAAATACAGCGTGTTTTATATGTTCGTTCATGGGTATTCTTTCATTTTTCCTACTGTATGTATTATAGGCAATGGGTCGGACATGCTGCTCGAGATAATCCCGAAAAATGGACACAGAGATTAACAAACTGGAGACCAAGAGAGAACAGGCGAGGAGTAGGCAGACCGCAGACGAGGTGGGCAGATGATATCAAACAAGTCGCGGATAAGCAGTGGATGAGAATTGCCAAGAGCAGAAATCGATGGAAGCAAATGGAAGAGGCCTATGTCCAGAAGTGGACGAACACAGGTTGAAGAAGAAGATTATAAAAGGAATTAAAAACTTATTTTGGCAAAATTTTCCTCTCCTCTTTTTATCAATAAAAAATCTACGTCCAAATTCTAACCAGGTACTCTCCGTTATCGTGATACATGCAGATGTTTCGGACGGTCTCATGTGTTCACGGAAAACTTTTTCAGTTAAATTAGAAAGTGACCCTAGAGATGATTCCTCTAAATCTCATTGATCAATGTTGTTTCGTCTTCGCGGCTGGAAGAACACGACAAACAATTTTAGAAACGTAGTTGTGTACTATTAACATCAATAACATTGGGTCGGCAGTTCTATATTTTCTAAATATAATTAACAATTGCACTCACGTAGCTGATAAAAATACACCCAATTATTATTAGTTATAGCTAAGTTTAATATAGCAATGTATGGCTAGTTTAATACAGTTGCATGTGATGTTTGTCAATTAGATAGGTCAAATTCAAATTAAAACAAAGTTTTACACAAATATCTATGTATATGATATTATTTTACCAGACTTTTTAGAAGATATACTTCATTCTATTTGTTTAGCAACTGATTACCACACACTTTTGGATTCATCTCCTATGGAAATTCTCTCCTTTGTAGTATTTGCTCTCACCAGTTTACGTACGTTTTTTTAACACATTTTCAAAGTTCAAGTATTAATCTGCAGGCATAAGGTTTCGAGTCAAAACCTTCTAAATCCGTTTTAAAATACCAACGGAATGTTGACGTTAGAATCAAACCCTACTATGTATTATTATGTCCATTACTTTTATGAACAATAAAATATTTCTATTTTTTGTATTTTTTGTAGTTCAATAACCACTTTTAGTGCATTAATTGCCCCTATACGCAGCTGAAAATGAGGAATTTTGAAAATATTATGTGGGCTTAGAATCAAAATCTGCTAAATCCAAACTAAAAGTACAAATTTCTGAAGACGTAAGGGGCATGCAGAAAAATGACTTTATATCAAATTAGTGTGTCAGTTTATGACATTTATTGATGCCCCTTTGATTGAGAAATTCCAGATACTTTTTGGAAAATTTACATTTTTAATGTTTTTTTAGTCTCCTGAAAAATTTCAACACATGGATCTAGCAGGTTTTGATTCTATATGCCTCTATAGTAGAAACGTTTTTTGATTGTAACTTGATTTGTTATAAATGAAAAAGATGTTTTAAAATGAATAATAATATACAATATACAAATATGATGCATTTTGGAGACACTGCTGTGAAAACCTAATACATGATGCTGGTGGAACCAGGAATCGCAAACTAGATTCTACTCAGATAGAAAAGTTTCAATTACTAGGGAAATGGAAAAGGCTCTAGCTCTAGGGTCACTAAAAATATTAAATTATTGACCATGATCTACCTACTGGAAGCTTCTCTAAACAGAGAAGGAAACAGATCAACAGAGGAAAGACGAAGTTACAAAGTAAATTAATAATACTTCATTGCCTCGGATGGGTATTCTTACTAGAAGTTTTGAATCAATGGTAAGTCTTACTATTAACATTTCAATAGAACGTATATAAACCATTATAAAACTGAAAATGTTATACCGCTATTATTTAGTTAAATTCGGTATCGCATAATATTTAGAGCGTGTAGAAACCTTTTGAATGAATATCGATTCTCTTTTGTGGGCAAGAGTCAGCAAATATAAAATGGCAAGAACACGTATTTAACGAGTATGTACTCTTACCAACATTCTCTAAAAGATGATAAACATAACAATATCTAAAAATGCAGGGCAAGGCCCTGACAATCAAGAACAATGGGAGAAGAAAAATCATATTTTAAACGCCCATTCTGAATAACAAAGAGTCTAGTGCAACATATTTTATTATTTCATCAATTCCTTAGATAGTATGAGTATCTTGACCGTTGCAGATTATAATGATGTTGTTCTTGTTGACTTTGTTCTGGAAGGACATAAAAATATCATAGTGGATACAACTCCTTAGTAAATATACAAATAACGTACCAATCAATGTTTTTAAGTAGATTCATTAGGGAAAAAAATTAAATACCATCTTCTTCAGGTGATTTTGATGTTTCTGTAAATGCTGTTTGTCTTTCAGGATGTGCGCATGTTTCTAGAAGATCAGTTTTATTACATCTATTGGGAGATTCTCAGGTCCAGGCGGTTTTCCATTTATTTTTGGCATGAGCATTGGAATTTTCTATTTTTCATGCTATTTCAAGCATATAATAATAGATTAATTTTCGAGATTGATAAATTTTGATTTTCACTCGTGTTTTCTTTTCGTCTGTCCTCAGAAATAAATATTTAATATATTTCTTTGAAATTTCGATGTTAAAAATATTAGTGTTAGTAATGTTACTTATAGTAGTGTTCTTCTCGCCAGTAATTACTATTTTTCTGTTGCTTTTCCTTTTCCCGTCACCTCTCTTGATTTTCTTTACATTTTCTGTAAACCAGTCCTATTTGGCGTTTCGAACCTTTCTCATTTCTTTGGATTATTTATCTTTATTGTACTACCTTCTAATGCCAACGAATTTTGAGATATATGAGGCGCTTAGGCCGATGTCAGATTATGCGTTTTGACCGGATGCGTTTCCGCCGCATCCGGTGAAAACGCATAGTGTGACAGATCGGTCCGGTTGCGTTGGAAACGGATGCGTTTTGAGTCATCGGTACGCGCTTACAAACTGCACCAGACTAAACGCATAGTGTGACAGGTCGGTCCGGTTGCGTTGGAAACGGATGCGTTTTCACCGCATCCGGTCAAAACGCATAATGTGGCATCGGCCTTAGTGCAAGAGTGGCCTAACTGATTTTAACATTAGTTTACATAATCAAAGAAAATGATTAGAAGCTATCAATATCCGATTGTTTTAGTAATTAATCCTCTGTCACAGTATAGATGAGAGGTAGTCCCTCTGTATACCGTGCTTTTGTCAAGGAACATGTATGTTTTGATACATTTCAACGAATGTAAAAAGGCAAATATACAAATAATTTATTAACACGTTGACGGACAGTGCGTTAAATGTATAAGCAAGTAGTGTTGTGACACTATATGTATTTTGCAAGTAGGATAGGGAAAAATGCAACGTCTATAGACGTGTCACATTCCATCAATGGAAATTAGACGTCTATAGATGTTCTGTCCGTCAACGTGTTAGCAACAGCAAAAATACATTACTGGAATTTTTTACTCTTTATCTATATACATTTGTTTGTTTGTTTTGATTAGAGCTAAATGTTGATTTCTCTGGAGAATCCAGCAAAACAATACCTGTGTTGTTGACAACTTGGTTCAACAACATATCTTTTATTATATAGTATTTAGGAACACTGTATAGGTACCTTGTTTACTATGAATTTTGACGTTTATGATTTTCAGTGACAGTGACATTAGCGTATATTTGTTGTGTTCATTTGAATTTATAACTTTGTGCTTATTTTATAAAGTTATATTGTGTTAAATTATAACATAGTTAAGTTAAATAGAAATGTAGGTACAATATAACTTTATAAAATACGTCCACCGATAATAGCCATTTCCTAATTATTACATTGACAGTAAATACATATCAATGATATTACACATCGACGTACGTCACTTAATGTTTGGATGTAACTTGTTTGTACAAATATAAAATGGAACAACTATATAAGACCCTGTCTATACTCTTATCATCGCTACTGTTATTTTATAATTTACTACAGTTAATGGTTCTAAATAAAAATTGTGAGATACTTATATAGCAATGTTTATGGGGCTACAGGGTTACTAATAGTTTGCAGAATGTGACAGGTTGTTAAATAATTGATATAAACTACTTACTTTATATATTAATGTCATTATAGTAGAGGTATATCATCCTTCTACACTAAAAAAACTGGATCCACTATGATTATGGAGTTATTAGCACACTAGTCATTAGATACAGTAACAATCACAAATTTAATCACTATAAAAACTGAGTTATAATGCAACTAACTTTATTTTGTCATAAAACCGACAAAAACTCGTTAAACGACTATTATAACGCCGCTATCATACACACTATTAACTTTAAACTCGACATGAATCTGATGTGTAGCGGTGATATTAACATTGAAATATTCTCATGGTCCTGCGGCGAGCATGTGGCAACGCCGCCACTAATCGGTGAGTAGCAGATAGGAATGCCGTGTATTCGTCGACGCGGGCATTTCATTCTACGTCTAGCGGGCGGAGAGTGAATATCGTTTTGCAGCGGAGTGTACCGTCGGATAGTTTGCGTTCGCGATATTCTTGCGGAGTCCGTTGACCGAGAGAATGAGGCTACTACGTTCACTTTCTTCAACTGCTGAATACACTGTTCGATTGAGGATGAACCACGGCGTGGAACGTTCAACGACCAAACTCTAACTAATCTGTCCAATCGCAAAAGTGCTCTCGACCTCAAAAAACCGGAACCGGAGGCTATATGTGAATTGTTTTTGAATTGTGCGCCTTTATTTGTATCGAATCATCTCGCTTCGTAGACCCTCGTTGTTTTCGTTCATAAAAATGGCGTTCTCAACCTACCTTCAATCAAGTCCATTTAAAAATATAATTATGCAAAACGTCACTTTATAATGCTAACGTGTTAGGATCATTTTTGTGTGTTAGTTTCTGAACTCCTTTAGCTTTGAACAAGTGTTTTATATTTAATTTTCTACAAAATAAAAAATTAATATTTAATTCTTAATCATTTTATCGGGTTTTATATTTTATATGACTTTTTTTGAGAATTGTTCAGTCTTTATTTCTAAACAGCGGTTTTCAAATTTAAATCCGTGTGTTCAACTACATTATTTTCAAATGTTAATCGTATGGGTATGAAGATAATTTTGAACTCGTGAAGATAATTTGAATTGTGAATAATAGTGGTGAAATGACTAAAGACTATGTGGAACTCTTTCAGAATTTATTTTGTGTTTTGTGATTTTTGTGTTGAATGTTGTATTAAATAAAAGAGTATAACTAAAAACCCTGGTCCGTTTTTGTTTTGGCTTTGGCTCTTCTGTTAAATCTAAACGCAAGTATTTTTTTTAATATGGATTTTTAAACTTTTTGGACTATATTTGAAATTATAAGTACAGTACATATTATTATTTTAATAAAAATACCATGTATTATAGTAGAGATGAAAATAAACAATAGACAAAATAACGTACTAATATATTATAGTTTTGGTATTTTTTTTTTCTATTAGGTAATGATTAATTATTAACATCTGCGTCTTTTGTGTACATATATCTTTTTGCACACAATTTTGCGAATACTAAAAAGTAAAAACAAGTATACACATTTCCTTACTAAAAAATTGTAATTAGAAAAAAGAAAGTTCTCTAAATTATGTTTGCTACATTTTTTCTTTAATGTAGGCAGTGTGTATGTAATAAATATGTTCAATGGCGTAAATAGTATTATTTGCTTCTATTTGTTCTTTATCTTTTGTGAATATATTATTGGTCAATAAAAATGTGTTTTGAATAGAATAACCCAGTTATCAGACTCCTTCTTCTGTCATGTTCTTCACATTGATTTCTTTGGTTTTTTTTCTATTTTTGATCTTAGGAACATTCTTATTCATTTATAAAATATATTTTGTTTTGTGTTTTGAATATTTTTATTGCCATTTAGGTAGATTGTTTCAGTGTGTAATTAAATACTTCTAATATCAGAATTCAGAACGGATTACACCGATTTTCATGAAAATTTGAAACTAAGCTCATTTTGCCTCCCTTCTCAAAAGTGACTTGTTTCTGAAATAAGCTTTTTAATTTTAAATTGTAAAAACTACCCCTTTTGAAATAATTTTCGGGTATAATATCACAAGAGAGTGAGAATAAATTGAAAATAATGCGACAGTTTTTCGAAAATTTGTTGTCTTGCAATAGACACACACGAGAGCCGCAGGGCTCTAGTGGCTATTGCTCAATGACAACAAATTTGAGTAAAAATGAAGCATTATTTTCTTATTTATTCTTACTGTCGTGTGATATTCGTAAGATTATTATTTAATACGTATATTATAGATATTTTCTTAAATGTGACAGTTGTCAAAACTAGGAAACTGGTTGCCATTAAACAGAAAAAATCTACTTAAAAAAATTCTATCGGTAATTTTCTATAGTAGATAATTTTCAGTATAATTTTAATCTGATTGGACAGAATTAAACACGTGATCAAATCTATACGATTGGAAGTTAAAATCATTAAAAAATAATCAGTAATATTTATAGTAATTACATTTAAATATGTATGTGAAATAACTGTTTGATAATACTATGGAATTAATTTATGAAATATTGATTTTTTTAGTGCCTAAAAAAATATCTATAACGACGAAGTTTTCAAAAAAAGACAGATTTCTTTTCAACATTGTATAAAATTACATTTTTGTAATTAAATTACCAACATTTGTAATATTTCATCAACAAGTTATAAAACAACTGACAGATTTTTAATTTTCAAAATTTTAACTCAAATATTTAATCTATATAAGTACGGTAGAACCCCGAAAATCCGAACTGGGGATTCCGAAAAGTTCGGATTATCCGAAAGTTAGCCTAACTAGTAATAATTCAAAGCTTTCACTGTCGTTGATTTTGAGTCGCAAAACGTTCTCGTAAGACTGTTAACAATATTTTTGGACTCAAGTTGACTACGAGAGAATCGAAGTAAGTTTATGGTTAATCTTTATAAGTAAGTCTAGCTAATTGGTTTATGCCAAAGCCTATTATAAATAAAAAAAAACCTTTATAAGCACTACATATTAAAGTAGGTCTTCATTTTTAACAAATTTTAAATGCCAAAGTTCTATTAATCCTACATTGTTCAATTTTCTGGTTTTACTCTGTATAATAAACATGTTTTTAAGTTTTTGTCTTGAATTTTTAATTTTTTTCACTTTTCGTTGGTTTGGATTTGCCGAACGTTCGGATTAGCGGGGTTCTACTGTAATTAGAGTCAGTTCAAACTACTTTCTTTGAAAGGGATAGAACTAGACCGTTGATATTTCTCCGGGGTCTATTTGTCACAGAAAATATTAAGTATTTATTTAAAAAATTTTATAAAAATGAGTTGGTCGTTGGTCGAAACACTACCTACCTCATTCGAGCAAGAATGAAATACTTCCACATGGTTTGTCAAATTCTTAATAGATCGACTTAATTTCGCATTATTTGTAATGTTATGTTAACAATGTAATTGAAAGGTTTTCACACCTTTTACCGTAGCCTAGTTTGAAATACCTGTACACTGGAGATGGCCCACACTGAAGATGGTCAGTTCAAGACCGAAAACGTTTTGCGATTTTCTATTATGTTGGGGATAAATTTTAAAGAATTTTTAATAATTTCAGATACCAAAATACGACAGGACTCTACTTCAATACTACGTTGATATAACTAATTATCAGAGGAATTAAGATTATTATCAATGTTATTCTCTTCGTATGTAACAGTTTTTAGACATGTTTTGTTAATTCTGAACGAAGCATGTTTCTTGTTTCTCATGTTGGAGCTTTTTTGTTATATGTACATATCGTTTAAAAGTAACACCTCTTTGCAG
Organism: Diabrotica virgifera virgifera; assembly: GCF_917563875.1. NCBI lineage: Eukaryota > Metazoa > Arthropoda > Insecta > Coleoptera > Chrysomelidae > Diabrotica > Diabrotica virgifera. Next base: position 188,358,373 of record NC_065449.1, read on the forward strand.
ACTTGCCTATTTTTATTTGTTGTAAAGAGTTCCCATCATGGGTACAACCTCCTTAATTTCCACGATATTTTATTGCTCCAGAATTTATTCTGCAGTGAAAGAGCTTCAAGACATGTTAAATTTTCTGAGATTGTAGACTGCAAAAAAGACGTAGAGAAAGGTGTAGTTCATGCTTTAAACATAAACTTACAAAAATAACTCAAATAATTTTTATTTTAGAAAAATCAAAATAAATTTTCTACTCTTTGGAAAATTCATATTTCTTTTTTTATTTAAAAACATAATTATGTACACATTAAATTTAAATCGAGTCGTTGATTTCATGGTTTTATTACAAGCATTGTGTTTTCCAAAGAAAAAAATACATAGGTACATAAAACATATCCTAATAAATCTAGGTATAATCTTCCCAGATTTTTAAAAAAATCTTTTATGGAAACGATTTCCGGAATGAAAATGGAAACGTCAAACATTAGTTAAGAGGAAACAGTAGCGATCAACAGGTAGCCAAAACGCGTTCCAAGATTACGGTTGTAATTTTGAATATTTTTCGAGATATTTGGCACACGTATTCGTAATATAATAAAGAATGGCGGTATAGAGCCCAATTTGAAAAATATATTAATATGTGGAAATTACTCTGTAATTAAATACAATATTAAAAAAACGAGCATGTACCGCCATTAAGAAGAACAAAAAAATACACTTTCTTCAAATAAACTTTTTTATCCGATGCCTAGATTTTATGTCATTTTGGAACTACTAAAATTTTTTATTTCATTAGTAGTTCCAAAATGACACAAAATCTAGGCATCGAATAAAAAAGTTTATTTGAAGAAAGTGTATTTTTTTGTTCTTCTTAATGGCGGTACAGGCTCGTTTTTTTAATATTGTATTTAATTACCGAGAAATTTACACATATTAATATATTTTTCAAATTGGGCTCTGTACCGCCATTCTTTATTATATTACGAATACGTGTGCCAAATATCTCGAAAAAATATTCAAAATTACAGCCGCAATCTTGGAACGCGTTTTGGCTACCTGTTGATCGCTACTGTATCACCTTAATTAAAAATAATGTAATTATTTTCATTTCACCAATAATTGTGGCTCAACCCCTTAGACGTAATACTTAAATCTAGGTTTGGTATTTGTTTCATTATCCATTTTCGTCTTGTTTCTCGCTTTTTAAAAATTTAATATTCTGTTGTGTTTTATTTGGTACATTTTCCCATTCAACGACCTTAGTTTTTAATTATTGACATCTTTTTACTTTTCTCCTAAATCCTGATTCATGTTATCTTTCCTATTATTTTTGTGCGACGTTTATTAGATGAAACAGTTTCCTTGTCTTATTTGCTGGTTGTGTGTCTATTTTACCGCCTTATGCTAACTATCTTTTAATTTTTTTTGAAACAACATTTTTGATACATGAGTTGTTAATTCTGTACTCTATTTCAATTTCTTCTCCTATAATAAATAGTGTTTTTCATTACTTTGTTCACGAATGGTAGGTATAGTGACAATATTGAAGAAGATTACTGAGTCATATCCAAGCCAGGAACAAAACGAAGAATTTCTGAATGTAAAGATTGGGGAAGAGGAGAACACAAGTCGATTTGGTTAGAAAAGTTTAAACACATCACAGTGGATCCAGAGATATTGAAAAAAGTATAAAAGAATGAATATAATAGTTATTGGCTATACTAAATTTACAATCAAGATGCAGTAGAAATAAACAAAGCAAGACACGTGAAATGCTACTAGGAGCACTCCCGAATCATAATTTACAATGCATATACATTGTAAATCCCAAATCATGATTTCCAAAGTTTATACATTGTAAATCTCAAATTTTATGATTTCCAAAGTTTATATTATGATTCGGGAGTACTCCTAGTAGCATTTAGCGTGTCTTGGTTTGTTTATTTCTACTGCATCTTGATTGTAAATTTAGTATAGTTCTGAATATTAAAAATTTATTATTTTGTGGTTTCTGTTTTTTTCCTTAGATAAAATTAGTTCTATCAATAATAATTATACGGTTGCAGCTAACCATAATTCGAATAGCCACTTGACGTAGATTACAAAGAAACACGTGATTAATATAATTAAACAATACTTACTATAAATAGATATTGCGAAATAACAGGGCAAAAGTCTCCGACACGTCAACAAAACAACTTTTTTTACATATTGTATCAACCATCTTAATATAATTAATTAAACATTTTTAACTGGTTAACAGCCCGTTGTATGATTAAGTAGAAGTGAAAGTATAGACAACTTCAAATAAAAGGTAAATAGTTCAAATCTTACCCAACAGATCGTGTTGCGAAATACAAACGAGTGATTTACATTGTTTGGAATATGGAAGGATTTACTAAATTCGCAATCAAGATGGCGGCCGCGCAGTTGTATCGTGATATCGTTGGTGGAATAAAGTTGATTTCAGCCTACTACTAAGTGTCTATTTTTATTTTGCGTGTCTTAAATTAAATATTAGAGATATATGTATGCCAATTACTCGTTCTATACTGTTGGTTTATTTACTTTTATTTTTAATGGCTACAATTTAAAAATATTTAACTTTTTCGTAGTTATTTTTAGACAATTATGATTACATATTACATTTTTTAGGAAATAAAGCTGTTATATTAAGCTAGAGCTGCTAGGTTAGAGGAACTCTTATTATACGAATTTACAATATAGATTAATAGGGCAGTCAATGAGGATATTTGGCTCCGAATTCCATCCTACTACATCGATTTACTTGATATTTTCAGACAGGAAACAAAGTCTACCCCATGCCGATCTGCGCTTTTATCTTGGGGGTGGTTCCGACCCCTTCTCGGGGGTGGAAAAATTTTTGGTTAAAATAACCATGGAAGCGGTTAGAGAACCTAATTCTAAGCAAAAACTATTTTATAATTCTTTTTGAAAACTTAATACTTTTAGAGTTTTCGTGGTTGAAAATTGGCCACTTTCATTGAAAAATGACACATTTTCAGACGGTTTTCAGCGAATACCTTAAAAACTATGCATCTAACAAAAAAACTAATTAAAATATTTTTGTAGCTTATAAAAAAAAACAAAGAGACTCGTTCCTTCATAAATCTTCTAGTTATAATACAAAAAGAGATATAGTAGGTGAGAAGAGTTTGTTTTTTTGGTGCATGCTCAAATCGGTGTATTCTACTTAAATAACAGAGAAACGGTCGATTTAAGGTGTATAATACTACCAATACCTTTTAGAGTGCTTGAAAAGAACTTTAAAATGAGCAATATTAAATGTCGATTACATTCAACCTAAGCGAGATATGCTGCAAAATATTGATGGGAAAATGGGAAAAAAATGGGAATTATATTTTAACCCCTAATCCATCAGAATTTAAATACATCGTTTTCCTGCTACAATACTCTTTATTATAATGTTACTTCTATGTTCAAAAAGTTGGACGGGTTTAAAATGAATGGTTTTTGAAAAAAAAAGATCAAATTATAGAGCGCATTTTTAAATTTTCTTAAAAATCTTCCTTTTTCTCCATGTAACTCGAAAATGATAAGAGATACGAAAAAAAGATACAAAACAAAAATGTGGGGTTTTTTAGATAAAAATTTTGTTTTTATTTTTCATTACTGTATCTGTTATTGTTTTCAAGTTACAGGGAGAAAAAGGAAGGTTTCTAAGAAAATTTAAAAATGCGCTCTATAATTTGATCTTATTTTTTTTTTTCAAAAACCATTCATTTTAAACCCGTCCAACATTTTGAACATAGAAATAACACTATATAATAAAAGGTACCTATAGTAGAAGGAAAACGATGCATTTAAATTCTGGTGGATAAGGGGTTAAAAAATATACTTCTCATTTTTTCTTAAAATACATTAGTAATCAATTTTTTTGCAGCATATCTCGCTTAGTTTGAATGTAATCGACATTTAATATTGTTCATTTTAAAGGTCTTTTTAAGCACTACAAAAGATATTGGTAGAATACATCTACAATCGAACGTTTCTCTGTTATTTCAAGTTGAATACACCGATTGCATGCACCAAAAAAATAAACTCTTCTCACCTACCATATCTCTTTTGTATTATAACTAGAAGACTTACGACGAAACGAATCTCTTTGTTTTCTTGTAAGCTACAAAAATGTTTTATATAGTTTTTTAGTGAGATGCATAGTTTTAAAGGTATTCACAAAAAACCGTTCGAAAAGGTGTTATTTTTTAAAGAAAATGGCAAATTTTCAACCACGAGTAACTCAAAAAGTATTTGAGTTTTCAAAAAAAAAAGATAGAACAGTTTTTGCGTAGAATTAAGTTCTATAGCCACTTCTGTGGTTATTTTAACCGAAAAATTTTCAACCCCAAGGAGGGGTGGGAACCACCCCCAAGATAAAAGCACACATCGTCATATGGTAGACTTTGAATTAGAAGATAAGTATAAGTATAGGCTATTCCCAAAATTTCATTAAAATCCATTCAGTAGGATAGAATTCCGAAGTAATATCCTATTCTTGCTCCCATTGACTGGCGTATAATCATTTTATGCTCACAAAGATTGATGTTTTCGGATGATATATTAAATTCTCTATTTTTCTCTCATGAGTTTCCCCCAGTTTTCTATTCTAAAATGGATTGTATCTTTCTTCTACATGGCCCTTCGATATACTTTTTTGTTTTCCCATTATATCGTCGATTTTACCATAATTCATTATAATACGGCGCTAAGGTATAAGGCGCCCGCCTGCAAAAGAAGCATAGGCGCCCTTCGGTGTCTTTTAAATTAGTATTTTGTATAGCACCGACAGAAAAAGGTCATTTTGGCGCCCCCCAAACAGGGGCGCCCGCCTGCAGTGCATCCCTTGCAGGCCCGTTATCGCCGGCCCTGAATAATGTCCTACATTCAATACAGTTAATTTTGTTTTGTTCCGTTATTGTTCTTATTAGTTTTTGTTGTCTGAATTTTAAGCAGCACTACTTCCTCTGTAGCTCTACAATCCATTGTGTGTCTTAGCTATCTGCCTCTCTTCCCTCCAATCCATCATAAGGTCTTTGTCCATCTCTAAGCTCATGATATTAAGATCTTTAACGGTGTTGTATATCCAATTGGTGAGTGGTCGTCCTGGTAATATTCTTCTTTCTGGGTTTCTGGGTTAGACTATCATTCTAGTTTTGACCACCGGTTATCTGGTTCCTGTTGAATGTGAGCTGCCCATCTTAACATAAGCTAACACGCGTTAACGTGTTAATTTAACTGATCCATCCATCCAATGGCACTACAGCCCAAATCGAGCCTTGGCCTCCTTCAATAAGCTTCTCCAATCATTTCGATTTACCGCTGTTCTTTTCCATGAACGCGTTCCCAGAAAGTTCCTGGCATCCTCATCGACTTCGTCTTCCCATCTCTTTTTAGGTCTTCCAACAGGTCTTCTTCCCTGCATTCTTGCATTCTGCTTTAACTGATGTAACAGCAAAATTATATAAGAACTACATATTATCCCATTCCTCTTCCCCTCATTCTTTAAGCCTTTGCGACGGCGTGGTACACTCTAAATATTGTGAGGTTGCTGTCTCCATTGGCTATGATCCTGTACCAGATGGACGGCTTCATGTATGGATTTTCCCGCTAGTCTTCCTTTAGTCTGCTTGTCATATTGGACATATTCCTCTTGGTGTTCGAGTTTCTACCTTTCTCCGCCTCCAAATCTGAGCTTCTAGTACCAATAGTTCCATAGTGCCCGTTCTTCTGGCTATTTGGCCGAATTAATTTAGGTATGACGAAGCAAGTTTTCAATCCTAATAGTAAATTAATAATATTGAAAAATATTAAAAATCACTAAAAGACTTTTAAATTGAAAACTTATTGGTACATTTTCATGGTAACACCTCCAAGACTTCTATAATTTGCAAGTCATATGGATGCTGCAGTGAAGACGAAAGGGAAGGAATTCTACACCTTGCAATTCACATCCCCCGTCTGCAGCCGGCAAAGTTCCAACTGAAAAATGCACCTGGTTACTCTACGGAGTAATACGAAAAATAAAATAAAAATGTGTAACATTTTTATTCGGTTGCAATGCGAAGCCAAACCAATCTTACTTTTTAATTAGAATACGGAGTGCAGTCCAGTTTCTTTAACCGCGATTTTCTGCTCTTATTGGAGCCTCATCAGAAGGAACGTAGGCACTGTTATCCATACTCCAACTACAACTAAATTGCGTCGAGAGGTGCCTACGTTCCTTCTGATGAAGCTCCAATAAGAGCAGAAAATCGCGGTTAAAGGAACTGGACTGCACTCCGTATTCTAATTAAAAAGTAAGATTGGTTTGCCTTCGCATTGCAACCGAATAAAAATGGTACACATTTTTATTTTATTTTTCGTATTACTCCGTAGAGTAACCAGGTGCATTTTTCAGTTGGAACTTTGCCGGCTGCAGACGGGGGATGTGAATTGCAAGGTGTAGAATTCCTTCCCTTTCGTCTTCACTGCAGCATCCATATGACTTGCAAATTATAGAAGTCTTGGAGGTGTTACCATGAAAATGTACCAATAAGTTTTCAATTTAAAAATCTTTTAGTGATTTTTAATATTTTTCAATATTATTAATTTACTATTAGGATTGAAAACTTGCTTCGTCTTTCAATTGCCAGATGGCGCTTGCCACCTATTATCATCACTTTGGTTGCGATGTGTGGGAAAACCTCTCGATGCAATTTAGTTGGAGTATGGAGAACAGTGCCTACGTTCCTTCTGATGAAGCTCCAATAAGAGCAGAAAATCGCGGTTAAAGGAACTGGACTGCACTCCGTATTCTAATTAAAAAGTAAGATTGGTTTGCCTTCGCATTGCAACCGAATAAAAATGGTACATATTTTTATTTTAATTTAGGTATGCTCATATTCCTTTGGACATAGACCTCTGTGGTCCTCCTCTTGATCGTCTACCTGTGTATGGTCTCCAATATTGTATTGTGGCGTTTCAACGTTGGTTGAAATTTGGTTTTGACCTTACCCAGTCGTTCCACTTTCTACCCGAGTCGTATACCTAGCATTGTCCTAATTGTTGTGGCAAGTTTGTTCATATTTGCCTTAGTAAGAGTCTAGGTTTGACATCCATATGTCCATATGTCATTATATATAATAAGAAGGATGCACTGATTGAACACTTTGCTCTTTGAGATATTTTGCAATTCTTAAGTATCCAAATGAGTACTGCCTGTTCTGGAAAACATCTGAATTATACACTAGAGCCATAGTATGCTGTTAGTTTGACAAATTTCAAATAGAGAGACTGACCAAGCGTTGCGTTTCTGTGTCCTAGATTATCTCTAGTAGATCTAAAGCTACGTTAATTACTAATTCTTTGACCATGATTTCCTATGAGATATGTTTCATCTGCTTCCAATTTTTGAATATTATCCCAAATTCCAATCTTCACATGATTTCAGATCTGTTTTTAGTTCGGTTCTTCTTCCAATAAGATACTCAAGAGTCTCAGTAATATTTTACATCGTTTAATGTTGTCTTCAATTGTCTGTTTCTTCATATGTGAAACCTCAATAACGCGTTAGGGAAGATCAGGATTGTTATAGATGTTAAAGTGTTGGCAACCAGATATTAAAACATTATATTTTTAATAATTGTATCATTGTATAATTTTAAATTTCATAGGATCTTTAACAAAGGTCATGTTTTAAACGTCCACTAAACTGCTCGCGAAGTCGATCGAAGTTCAGCGAGTACGAGAGTGTAGACAGGTTGTTCATGCGACTTCGCTGCGCCTCGGCCTACTTCCATTCTGTGGCGGTTTTTGCGACCAAGTCAAAGGAACCGAAGTCCTTATCGCCCGGCGTGAATGTGTTCCTCGCGAAGTAGAACGAGTGTGTAGTGACGGGTACTTCGGACTTCGGTCAACTTTCCTGAAGTAACTTCGCGAGAGTGTGGTGCTCGCTTAAAGTCAATACATACAATCCTTTAACTTTTTCTAGATACATACCAACTACTGTGTAGCTTAGTTGTGACAAACAACGTTGTGGTATTTTCCTCATGAGCAATAAATAATAAACCACTGAATAAACACAATCTACTTACCCAATCACATAGTAGAACGTGCATGACTCGTGATAAAGAAGTATTTTAATATGTGTATAAAAACCGAGATAAGACTGCCGATGCTTTATTCTATTTCTGCGATAATATATCTTTTAACAAATATTTTAATTTTATCTAATGTTAAATATACATATTTTAATCTTATCGACAGAGGAACTAAAAAACATTTCTAATTTTTAATCATTTCCATTGTTTTAATTATCATCTTGATTATGATAAATTTTATTTTGGAGATCAAACTTTTACGTAATTCCATGCGTATATAGACAACCATGACAGGCTCAATACAAGAAATACTGGATCTGGTAGTGTTTATAATTACGATATGAAGATGCAACGGATCAGATGGTACTCCTTAGAGAGAGACTCGAATTCAGATCCTCGATGTCATATTTGGACATACTGGAATATCGACATCAAAACATTACAGACAGAGTAAGAAAAAGAACAAATCTCCTGGGCGTATTATCAATAGTAATACCACTAGTGATTCAATTTTCGCGATAAGTCTGTCGATTTACTTCTAAACGAAACTGAGTTGCTTGAAAACACCACGAGTCCGTAGGACGAGTGGTGTTTTCTTTAAGCAACTCAGTTGAGTTTAGAAATAAAAGACAGACTTATAAGATAAATTAAATCACGAGTGGTATTTTATTAGAGTATTTCACGAACAAAGTGATAGGTCAAAAATTCAGTAGAATGAGAGGAAGGAATTTAATAATAATACATTTGATCTAGGTAACCCAAATCTACCCATTTTTTGAATAATTCACAATTAGTCATAATCATGAAATATTTATTATAACTATAAATAATTTGTTATAATTATTTTTTACCTATAACAATAAATAATTTGTACACGAAAAAAATACATTATTCTCGACTATAATTATTATAAACGGTGCAATTGTAAAAATTTTGAATAGTATGACCGTTATTAGGTGGATACAATGTATTGTTGCTATTATTACTTGATGTACTTGGAGTATTCCTAAAAGTATTCACTATGTTCTGATGATGTTCGGCACTAAGATGTAAATACGGTTTCATCGAGTTCGAACTTCCATGTCCAGTAATTTTCATAGCTTGTTGTTCACTAACGCCAGATTGTAGTAACTGACTAACTGCAGTGGCACGATTAGAGTGATTCGTTATTTTCACTTTTTTAGTGTCTAATCCTATCTTTTCTGCAGACATTTTTGTCCATTTGGATATTGTATTAATACCAATAGGACAATTCTTGTACCAATTACTATTATTATATTTATTCCACTTGCCATTTCACAGTCAGAAAAAGTCTATCATTGGTAATAGTTTCCCTTTTCGATATAAGTTTCCGGTATAATCTCACAGGACACATTTCAGGATTCTTCAATTTTTGAGTAAGCCATTTATTATCTGCACAGTTTTTATCACCACCTTGGCGGGTTTTGGAGAATATCGGGTTATATGCAATTCTGTTTGTTAAACAGCCTTTGTTGTTAGTATCTTCCTTGAAAAAATGTAACATGGAAAAACTTGCTTCGTTACCTCTCCAAGCTAATTCTACGGCTACGGCAGCTATATGAAAAAACTTCTTTTGGAGTCCCTCTGGCGTGTCTTCGTCCCAATGTAAGCACATATTTTTATATTCATCCGAAGTCATAGCGATAGAACTCATTTTCCTTTTATCGGGTACAGTTTGCAACAATTTTCTCTTACTATCACGAGCCGTTCTCGCTTCCTTGAAGGTTATATCTTTGAAGGGATCAATATGTCTCTGATACTCACAGAAATATTTTTCTTGTACCAATTTTGCAGTAGTGTTCCATATGGTTTTAATAACACTCTCCTTGTAATCACTACCATCAATTTTTCGCATGTTGAAGGCCCAGTCTTTTAGAATGAATGCTAGTCTTTCGTTGTTATTTTCTGCATCTAATTTGTAGTTGCGATCCACACAGAACATCATAAATTGTCTCCATATATAAGATTTAGATTTTCTTGTGTTACTCGGTATATTTTCTTCAATGTTTTGGTTTATAACTTCGTTTGAAGTACCACCGAAACGACTCATTTTGACGTATACAGCTACAATAATTTTTTTGGCAAACGTCAAACTTTGCTTTGCGATCGGTATCCATGGTTACGTCGTTGAAAACACGAAGCTGATAGACCAATCAGAATTGAAAGACAGTTGGTGGTGTTTTCACTAGTAATACCACTAGAGGTCAAATTATTTCCGGAAATTTTTTTGAGATCATGAATATTTTGAAAATTTCCCGAGTCGCAGACGAGGGAAATTTTCTAAAAATATTCATGATCAAAAAAAAATTTGCATTTGAAAATCCAAAGCTGCATGAACAGATTAATAGCGCGCCATAGCTTTGTCAGCAATTATTTAGGCTTTCAAATTCGTAATTTCTACTCATTGTAGTTGCATGGGAATACCATTTCAATATAGAAAATAGTATATTCTTCAATTTTACATAAGTTTTGAGTAACTACAAGTGATAGAAAATGAATCAAAACTAAATTATGTAAACAAATAAAAACCAGTCTGTCAAAAATGTTCTGTTATTGTAAACGTCAAAAAATTTCCACTATAATTCGCTGTTGGGTACCCCACGAGCAAAAAATTTCCGATAAAATACCTCCGTTGCCATGGTGATCTGTCAAAATAACGTATTTTGATTGGTTCAAAATTACAGGTGTGGAATTTTCGCGATAACACAAGCTGTCTTTGGTTTGTGATTGGTTAGATTATGTGAAAATTTTAAGATGAGTGAAATAGTCTGGAAAATTTGGAAACACTTCAACTAAAATTCTCCTGCACACATACAAAACATTTATCAGGCCAGATATTCAAGGCGTGTCTCTACGCGTCACTAAACAAACGGGAAAGTCATTCCATCTTGACCACTGAAGGGAAAATCCTGAGGAAACGGGCATGGTATACGTCAATATTAGTCCATTCACTCGCTAATATTCCAATGATAGAGGACAGAATTCGTTCTCTCAGCGAAAGATACGTCTTACCCACGATAGACAGCTCCAGCATCAGAGCTAGAGAGACCCTAAAAACTCCTTGCCACTGTCTACAGCACATACTCACTGGGCGTCCCTAGAAAGTTCCATTGGTTCCTGATGAGTACTGCGACGTCCTAGAAGAAAGTCCACTAAAACATCGTAGATAATATAAGCTCCAAGCCAGAATACTGATTAAGAACCGTTTCAATGTATGGCTGGTAACATCTGGGTGCTTTCTTCTCACGGTTTGGTTGGCTTCTCATACTTCCGAAACATCACTACGCTCTTGGTTTTTGTAACTATGTAAAATATTTTACGTAAAGTTCTATGTAAAGTCTTTAGCTTAGCTAAAGGGTAAACTTAACTTTGTGTTTTCTCCTTTCTGTGACCAAACATAACATATAATTGTTGTGAATCTCGTTTGAATAGGTAGTGGGTTACCATCTAATAATAATAGGATTTATTTAGCTTTTTATCTATTACATTACAAATAAACATTTACATATATTTAAATAAATATAACTTAAAAACGAAAAATCAACTAATTCTTAAAATACAATTTTTTTAACCTACTTTTGAAGACTTTAACATTTGGTGAATCTTTTATGCTAGATGGTAGACTGTTAAATATTCTTAGTCCTTCAACAAAAAGAGTTTTTTCCATGGCACTTGTATTGAACCTTTCAATATGATAATTATCAAATCTTAAATTATACTGACCTACCAAAAGTGATCTTTTAATGACATAATTATTGAGGAGCTTGCTTGTTAATAATTTTAAATATTAACACCAAACATGACTCAGTAATAAGCTGATTAACATCTAAAAAATTTAATGTTTCCAGCATAAAGTTTATAGAGGTATACTTGCTACATCTACTAAATGGTCTGAAGTCTGAGTGAATATTTTCTGAATACATGGTAAATAGCAATGGCGACGGAACACATCCCTGACTAACGCCTCGTTTTATCGGTATTTCGTAGGTTTATCTACTCTACTCTAAATACAGGTGGTGATTTCGATATGTATACAAATTAAATCCCAAATTATACAAAACAGAACATACTTTTCTCCATCACTGGAAGAATCGAGAAGCCTATTCCAGTGGTGCCACAAAATTCAGATGATGTTTATGATGGCTTCCTTCACACTGTCTAAAAATAGTGTTTTAACTTAATATATAATCTACGTCAATGGATTGGAATCTTTCATACACGAAATAAAATATCTGTCATTGGGTCGGGCAACCGATAAATACTGAAATTTTGTTTAAATATTTGTTTTGATAATGAACAGAAGTGTATCAAAGTTATTTTTATAATAAATTGTGGGAAAACGCCTACAAAAATAATATTTTTGCTACTTAACTTGGTGTTTAACCTCCAGAGTCACGGAACAGCCTGTTTTTAATAATTTTTATAAACGAAAATACTAACTATGCAGAGAATAGAAAAATGATGTGGAAATGAAAAATAGTAAGAAATACATAACAAACAGTAAAACAAGAGAGATACGATACAAAACGTACTACTGAAGGAGATTTTACCTAGTACAACGAAAAATAAGCAGTTCTAGATATAAAGAAAACCAGTGTAGTACATACTTGTACCTAAACTAAAGATATTGAACGACCATTAGGACACACACAGCAGACATCAGAAGGTTTGGGGAATCCCCAATGCGTCTTCTACTCGTAATGTAAAAACCTTGATTTAGGTATGTCACACTGGAAGTATAATTTTCTAAATTGCAGAATCTAGCACTTTCCAAAGCAGCTCTTATAGGTCTAATATTGAGCTTCTTTGCATCAGCCATCTTTGACACGAAGCCTGGTGGATGGTTGGATGATGATGGATTTAAGATCCCTTCGTATACCATACAAGAGCTGAAATGGTAATAACGAGGCCAAATTTCAGCCTCTATCCCTGCGGACATGGTCCAAAGTATATTTCAGGTGGATATTAATGAGGAGGAGTGCTTCAGTAGAAATATCTGTAGAGAATAATTTACTAGTATCCAAAGGTTCTAAAGCTCATCAATCACCACAGCAACATTTATGTGGAATTCAGAGTCATACAGAGATCGAGTCAAACGAAAATCGAGTCGGAAAGCTTTCAGATTGGAAAAACAAGGAGCAAAGTCACCTTTCTTAAGCCCGAAACCATTTTGGACTAAATAAAAGCCATATAAAAACAGATTTCTGTGCCTCGTAGGAACTATGTTAAGATCTTGGTGGTAGTAGACAGTACTGTCGGATGATTAAGCCACGGTTAGAGATATGTGAAGACACTCAGAAGAGAAGACATTCTGACCAAAGAACATTAAGGCTGGTATGGTATAGGAGGAAGTCCCAACTGGAAGAAGATCACACGCACGCCCTCGACTGCGGTGGTGAGATAATATAGGAGACCTGAAAGCTATGGGCGTGGAGAATTGGATAGAGGTTGTAAAACCATGGAGTAAGTAAATAAGTTAGAGACAATGGAAAGGTTTACAAAATTATCGCCTGAAATGTCAAAGGACCTACCTCATTGAAATGAGGCAAAAGGTGTTAAATTGGCACTTACGGCCTTTTAATCCAACAATGCCCTTTGAATTCAATTAGATTAGAGTAGACTACAAATGGTTTATGTAAGGTAAGTATCGTTAGATCGAGCCCCAAAAGCTGTTTGCCGCTGTTTTTCTGCATTCGTAAAAAGCCTATATTGAATATATTCACTTTGTCTCGTCTTCAAACAATCGTGTAAATAACAATTTCTTTTACAGAAGCCCTATAAAAGAATCAATTCTTTTATAATCGAATCTGTAAAATGAATAGATTTAACTCAATATAAACATTTGTTTGTAAGTATCTTAACAACAACCTACTATCTACTAAAAGAAAAATATTTCAACTGTAACCAATCGGCCGCAGTTGTTCACTCATGTGAAAAATTTTACATCAAAATTAATGAAAATGGTCAAAGAACTAAAATTATGATCAAATAAAAAAAGGCTAATCAAAAATGGGTAATGGACCGAAATAATTAAAGCAAATGTTAAATTATAAGAAATTTAAGTTCACAAGTTAAAAATGACGTAGTGTTTATTCTTCTTCTGCTTGTATGCTTCTTAGCTGTCGATGACCTGATTCATGGGCTAAGCTCTCAAGGCATCTGGTTTTAGAGTTCCTTAGACGATATTTAGTCAAGAGAAATAAGATTTTTCTCGTGACACAACTCCCTCCAGGCCGAAACCAAATTTTTTTAGTAGTATGGACATCTATAATAATAACCTATATGTTTCCTGAAGCCGATTTTGATGATATACATAGTTATAAACAAATGAAGATAAAAAAACGGTAAATTTTCGCTTTTTTCGTCTATTACTAAAAAGTGAAGCATTCTAAACAAATTTGAGAATAAGAAACTCATAAATCTTATAAAAAAACTTCAATATGGCGTTCGCTGAATATGTATCCTTATTTGTTGCTTAGAAAATTGCAAAATAAGTCGTAAATTTTGAGATTTTATAAACGTTCATAACTTATGTAAAAATTAAGTTAGAGTGCTGAGTGCTGAGACTTCTTGTGCTTAAATTACATTTTAAAGCAATTGGTCAAATAGTTTAAAAGTTATTAAATATGTTTATCCCAAATTAATTTTTTTTTGCAACACTATAAGTCAGAAAATGGCACCTATGTACGCCGTTGCTCCCGCCTGGCGGCGCTAGTGTAGTTGGAGGTCAAAGTTTTGACTATCCGTGAAGTTTGTATATGGTGTTTTTGATTACGATTTAATAAATAATAAATTATGGCCGAAATATACGGATCTTGGAGACTGTAGGGTATTTATTTGGTATTGATTAACTCCCCACACGAGTCTGACAACGGTGTATAATATGATATGTGCGATCTGCCTTACTTTTTTTATCAATTTAAAATTCACAATTAAGTGCGCTCAGCATTAATTTTTATGTTTGTCTTATTTAAAAATGTGATATTTTCAAAATATGGCTGCCATGACAGTTGCGCATTTGGTGTAAATTTGGTTTAAGCATGGGGTGAGCGCAGTTGATTCTGCAATGTTGTCTTATTTAAAAAAAGTTATAATTCCTTATGGAAATATAGAATGTGTTAATTTAATTAAGTATAATTATTTGGGTGTTTGTCTACGTGAAAGGCGACCTTAAATTTAAGGTGAAATTAGAAAAAATTAGGGTTAGGTATGATCAGGTTATGTTTTAGTCACTAAAGAATATTTGAATGGTACTAGGTCACTTTAATTTTCAGTTATTAACTTATTTATATTATTTTCGATTAGGTTAGGTTTGCTCAGGTTATGTTTTAGTCATTTTAAAGATAATATGTCACTAAAATGTTCAGTTATTAACATTTTTATATTATTTTCGATGACGCTAGGTTAGGTTTGGTCAGGTTATGTTTTAGTCACTAAAAAATATTGAGAACTTAAGAAATATTTAAAATTAGTATTTCACATTTTTCTATATTATTACTTCAAATATAAATTTTTTTACATGTTCACTCCATAAAAAGCGGTTGTAGATGTGGCAACAGTGTGAATGTATATAAAATTGCATATCTTAATCCGTGCGCTTATAATAATATTTTGATCTGAATTTTATAGTGAAGTATTCTATTTTTTACAGTCGAATCTGGGGGCAATACTTAATCTGTTTCAACAAAATGTTTATTGCAGATACGTGCATTTATTCTCGGCACATATTTATCCCTTCTTATTGCTACAATCCACTTTTTTCTCATCAGAATATCTTTGGGAAACCTGTGTCCTGATGTTCTCGATGAGCACAAATGCACAGCACAACATTGAGGGATTTTATTTTCTCAAGTTTAATTCACACAGCGAAACAAATATGCAATATTTACTTGGAAATATATTGATTTTAAGTATTGACGTAAGTTGACATGACCTCCAACTACACGAGCGCCACCTACGTTGAGCTTTCCAGATTAGCTGCCATTATGAGGTTACAGTAATACTTCGGATAGTTTATGCAAAAAGAACATTTATACTATTAACTTAATTAAAAAAATGACAAAAAGTAATTTTAAACAGTGTAAAATTATTTTGCAAAAACATGTCGATTTTTTGCTTATTTATAAACAATTAGAATATTTAACTGTTACCCGTAAAAAATTATTCTTTCATATTTAGAAAGACTTAATTTACACATTTAGAAAGAAAAACAATTGTCCTAGGACAATTAGAGACGGAGTTAGCCCCCCTTTTTTAATTCAGATGTTCTTGCAAAATAATTTTGCAATATTTAGAATTATTTTTTGTCATTTCTTTTAAATTAAATTAATAGTGTATTACCTAAATCTTTTTCTTTCATAAACTACCCGACGTATTACGGTAACTTCATCATTTCCTGACTTACAGTGTTGCAAAAAAAATTAATTTGGGAAAAACAAATTAAATAATTTTTAAACTATTTGACCAATTGCTTTGAAATTTAGGGTATGATTTAACCAAAAGAAGTCTCAGCATTATTCCGTGTAATAAGAAGGTTGTAAGTTAATTTTTACGTAAGTTATGAATATTTATAAAAACTCAAAATTTATTATTTATTTTGCAATTTTCGAATCAACCAATCAGGATAGACATATTCAGCGAACCCCATATTGAAGTTTTTTATACGATTTATGAGTTTCTTACTCTAAGATTTGTTTAAAATGCTTAACTTTTTGGTAATAGACGAAAAAAGCGAAAATTTACCGTTTTTTGATCTTTATTTGTTTATAACTATGTATAACATCAAAAGCGGCTGCAGGAAACATATAGGTTATTATTATAGATGTCCATACTACTTAAAAAATTTATTTTCGGCCTCGAGGGGGTTGTGTCACCAACAGGTAATTTGTTTGTCCTTATTTCTCTGAACTAATTGTAATAGTAAATAGGGGCAATTTTCTAGCTTCGTTGCGGATCTGATGCGATATGCCCTTCATTACATAAAGAAATGATATGATGTCTGGAAGACAACCTCTCCGTGAACCCTTCCAAAACTAAATTGGTAACCTATACAAATAAGAGGAAGCTTACTGGATTGAGGGAGCTGAAATTATTTGGAGAGGTACAGGAAATAACCAATGATGTCAAATATCTAGGAGCAACCTTGGATTCGAAACTCAATTGGAATATTCATATTAACAATATAACCAATAGGGCTAAGCGCGACTCTTCTGGAACTGCAGACGAGTTGTAGATAAAACCTGGGGATTCAAGCCAAAGGTAATCTGTTGGTTTTACACATCAGTGATATGACCGACAGTTACTTATGGTTCAGAACTTTAGTGGAGAAAGACGGCTTTGCAATCTTTTGTGACCACTCTTACATTTTCAATACTTAGGCGTAACGTATTGACTAATTAGTCTAGGTCTAGAGTCCATAAACCTAAGGGGTCAAACAAATAAAAGCGAGCTGTAACTTCAGGAATTATTTAAGAATGTGACGGAAATTTTTTATGTCGGAAAAATTGAAGCTATAGCGTTTTCCTTTGAGACGTTGTGAAAATTAATGAATTCATTTATTTAAAACCTATTCTGCTCCAGACACCGTTTAAATGTCAAAGTTTGTCAAATCTTAATTGGTAATTTGATATATTTAAGAAACTTTCTATTACTTTTAGCCTTAACCCATACTACACTGCCTGGAGACTAGCATGGAGATTGTTTTGAATTCAATCTGCTATATTTGTATTTCTTATTGGCTGTATTATAAATTGAAGCTTGTTTGCATATTTATGTGTTTTCAAACCATTAATTTCATACAGTAGCCTTATTTTAGTATCACACCCTTTAAAGATAAGGATTTCGCAGTCTGCGCTTATGTAGAGGTGAGTATGACAGTATTATTACAACCTTCTCCGAGGTATCGTCTCTAAACTACTCTATCTCAATTATTAAGCTTTCTAGGAAATTATGACTTAATTCATGGAACTTGTACCCGAATTTCAACCATTGTTTACACTTCTTCTTTTAGCACATTCCTCTTTATTCTATCATCCCAGCTCTGACGATGCTGATGTCCAGCTCTTGCAATGTTGATGTCGACCTGTTATGCCATCTCTTCGGGGTCGTTCTTGTGGTCTTTTTGTATTGGGTTTATGTACATTATGTCGACCGGATCTATCCATAATCCATGTGCGACGTCGTGCTCGTGTTCATCTCTCATCAAATTCTGTACTCCAGTTGTTCTTAATGTATCGTCATTCCTTATTCTATCTCTGAGGATTATAGTTATAATATGGTTCTTATGGTTATGGTTCTTAATACTTTTAATTCTTTAGTTTTCATCAGCTTTTTTGTAAGCGACGTTTCAGCTCTTGTTTCCGCTGCGTAATCATTAGGCAATTTACCGATATTATTCACTTTGATGAACTGTTATCTTCTCGTCTAACTCCAGTACCTTATCCAAATTTATCTGCTTTTCTTTAAGCATACGAATATGAAATTAATCAATTACTTTTAATGGGAAATAAGCCACAATTTTACCAAAAAAATGATTTTATTACCGTTTCGTATGGTATTTTATTTTATATTTTATGGTATCATTTTAAAGTCTTCTACTTTAAAATGTATAATATATGTCTGAATTGCCAATATAAATAAGTCAGATTAAATAAATTATTACAAGAATTTTTTTACTTAGCAACAACATTTTTGTTTATTTTAGTAGTATTTTGTATTTTGACAACGAAACCCCCGATTTGGGCTTCGAAACGTTAATAAAATCATTTTTTTTTTTTGGTAAAATTGTGGCTTATTTCCCATTAAAAGTAATTGATTATAAAAAATGCCACAAGAAAATAGCTTCAGAACAACATTATGAAATTAATGTTGTATTACACCTAATGCATTTTTTCCTATAATTTAATAGCTCAATATACTATCTACTTATCATACATATTTTTCAGTGATACAGAACATTATTCTCACTTCGACCGATGAAAACGTCACCAAACGTTGTAATCGTCGATATCCTCTGTATGTGCATTGCAAATAAAGTTATTTACTTCTATAAACACATTTCATGAACTTTCTTTTATATTATTTGCACCTGCCCCAGGTACATCTGCTTTGTATTCTTGGAAATTACCCATTCCGAATAAACGGAATTTTACTGAATCAACCTTTGTGTGTTCATTAAACCAATAAGCTGTTTGCTTTTATCCTTTGTCATGTAATATATATAATCAAAAACATAATTTTTGTCTTTATTGTGTATACATGTTTGATTACATTATATGGTTGGGCCGAACTGTACAAAGAACGTATTTTTATATTTAAAATATCAAAAGACAACACCCATACCATAGAAAAAATACGTCTAAATTCCAATATGTTTGAACAGAAATGCATTAGTATGAGTAAAGAAATACTGGAATATGAGGAAACATTCTAAATTCACTTTTGTTACAACTGGATTTACAAAGCATGGTTAAATACAAATAGGTATTACTCTTACAAACTAAGACAAATGGGATGGAAGAGAAGACCCTCATTTTTCGAAATAGCCAAAAATGATATAATAATACAGGGGTGGCCAAACTGCGGCTCACGAGCCACATGCGGCTCTTTGAAGAATTACTTGTGGCTCTCGATAAATGTACCCGAGATAATTTTCAATTTTATGTTATATTATTTAAAAAAATTATTATCGTTCCATATGTGTTTCAGAATGTCTTTTAAATTACTGACAACAAATATGAAAGACCAAATGCAACTTTGTAACAAATTCCATTTCCATCCAAGCTAAGAGTGATATGACAAATCGAAAATTGCGCGAAAGAATATTAAGAGTGGCGCGACATAAAAGTCAGTAATCAACCCACTCCAGACCAATTTGTATATTTAGTCATTTTATATTAAAAAAATTTGTTACAATATTAAACTAGAAAAACTTAACGAGTAAATAAAAAAGCCAGAAGGAATATTGACCGAAGTCCAAAATTTATTTCAAGACTTAAAATATTTTAAATCGTCTCTTCATTTTTTTTAATTTATTTGAAATAAACATAGTCCATAAGGTGAATTTTTTATTACCAATTTGACCCAAACAACATCTGGAGAATTAAAATTAATAGAGACGCAAGAAGATCAAGCTCGAAAATAACTATAAGTCGACGCCGAATTATCGAATTTTGGAAATTTGTACCAAAATCGAAGTACATACTGTAAATTTAAAAAGGATGCTTTTCGAATTATTTCCATATTAGAAACAACGTACTTTTAGGGACTATTTAATTCCATTTTAAAATTCGTGAAATCCTAACACATATCAGTATTAACCAACCAGCATCTGAAAGAATTACTGAGAAGTGCTACCACAAATTATTCACCAGGTTTTAAAGAATGGCCAAAAGAAGGAAAACAAATGTTGGACAGGGAAAGGAACGAAAACATTAGAAACATTCTAAGACAGGGACCAATAGAGAAAAAAATTGAAAAAAGAAACCTGGATTGGTTTGGACATTTAATTAGAATGAACGAGAACAGACTGGTAAAAAAGGTGACACGACAGATGCCAAGAGACAGGGGAAAAGAAGAAGGAGCAGACCTAGAAAGGGGCGGATGAAACAAATCCAGGAAATCGGAACCAAGAGACGGAAAACAGCGCAATATGTGAAGGAAATGGGAAGAAGACCGGAAGGCGTGGAAGAAATGGGTAAAAGATGGATAGGTGATAGGCGATAGCAAAGTTCGACTCTCTTATTGGGCATAAGGACAACGAGAAGAAGAATAAGGAAAACAAATGTAATTCAGTTTTAATATTTCGTAATTTTATTTGTTTTCAATAAATAAAAGTTCTGTTAAAAAACATTGTACCTATACCCTATTCCACGAACATACGCCTGTTTTGGATTACTTCGACAACGAATATTTTACTGTGCAAAATAAGAAGAACGAAAGTAAATTGCAAATTACATTGTTGTTTACTGGAATAATTATTACCGCCATTTACTTTCGTACTTCTTATGTTGCACAGTAAAATATTCGTTGTCGAAGTAATACAAAGCAGGCGTATGTTCGTGGAATGGCCCATACATACCTTATTTACATACTTTTGAATACGTCTTTAATTGCGGCTCGCGAAAAATTTTAACTTGTGAAAAGTGGCTCTGGCTATCAAGGAGCTTGGCCACCCCTGTAATAATACATCCAAAATCCCCTATTAGCCTCACATCTTTTGTTTATAAAAAGTGATGGAAAAATCTGTGGATAGAGATTGTTAACCGAATCCTCCTCTATATTTTCTCCTTCGTAAGGATGTAGTGGCGTCATGTAATTTGTTTGACTATTTCTGTCCAATTACCTCTCTCTCCTGTGCGTGTTGTTTTGCTTCGAAAAATGAGTAACCAGTCATGTCCTTTATTTGGTCCGATCATCGTAATGGAGATCTTCCTCTGGATCTTCTGCCCTCTACGTTGCCTTCAACTATGTTCGTTCCATGTCTTCTCGAAGGCATCGTTCACCGTATACCAAGCATGAAAGGCAACATATTTTATATCGCATTGTCCGTTCTTGAATCGTTACGCGCATGCTCAATAACGAATAATTATGCGCAGTAAGACATTTTCGTTACTGCGCATACTCGTAACGGTTCAAGAACGGTTTTGTGACGGGTTGGAACAAACCTAGTGTAATGAGTAAGTGCCAGATGCATTTCGCATATATGTACAATGTAGAGGTAGTAACACAGTCAAATTCACATTTTACATTGTCTACTACCCCTTGGACTACCCCTGTCCGGATTTGGCCTTAATAAATTATGGTAACCCTACTTAAGGCAGTATCTACGCCTTCGGTCTACGTGACACGTGATTATATGTATATAGCCAACTCCTTTTTTTCTTGGCTTATTCCACTGACACTAAGCAATGACCAGATGGTATACTATTTCCAAAATGAAAATGATAAGCATGAAGTAATGAAAATAAACAACACAATGAAAATGACGAAACCAAACGTGAGCTGAACAAATAAAAGGAAAAAAACAAAACTACTTACATCGGAATTTGTATTAATTATGGCATTAGTTTCTTTTGGTTCTTTAGGGACACTCACCTGAAACAAAATAAAAATTATTAATATTATATACAGCAAAAGTTGTATTGAGTGTTATGTATAATATGTAAATAAGGAATTAGTTAAATAGGACAAATAGGACTGCACCTGGTAGATATATGAAGATACATATCATTAATATTGTTACATTGTTTTCGTAGTACTAGTTTATTTAGTAGATTTCTCTTATTGTAACGTGTCAAAATGACGATTGTTATATATCTTGTCCAATTTTTGTTTATTTTAATAAATTATATGAAATCACCCTGTACATCACTTTAATTTCTGTAAATATTTTCTCACGAAACCATTTTGTTAAGACTTATCTATTTTGATTAACTTACCGTTAGTTTCATCTGTACTTACTGTAATAATATCCTTTTATAATCCCTTAAAAAGGTCGGTACAGTTTTATGTCTGCCGAAAAATATCCCGTTAAAGCTCATTCCAAAGTTCCGTATATTTTCATTCAACCAGGATAAGTAATGGTATCTTTCTATGTAAATACTTCTTAAAAGGCAAATATTTTCAGTTTTAATTTATTTTCTGCTGTGCAAGATGTAAGTGAAGATCGGACCTCTGTTTTCGAGACCAGTGCCCCAAAGGGTAAGATATTTTTTATACCTTTTTGTATTCTTTATATTTTTATCTTTTACTTCTTCGCACATTTGACTTTTTCTCCGTCTAAATAGGGTCCTCGGTAGTCCCAGATTGTCTCAAGTTAATACCTGTCTATTTTCTATTTGAGGCGACATTTATTGCAGATCGAAATCCCAGGTGATCCCAGTTAGTCCCTGGCTCGCCCTATTCAGTAAATGCAAAGGTAGTCCAAACGTATTCCAAGTTTATTCCGATAATAAAAAGTTACTTATAATTATAATCATTTTAAAACGGAGCCATAAAACTACTTTGAAAAAATAATAAATAAACAATACTCTCTCAGTTCATGTATGGGCCATTCTACGAACATATGCCTGTTTTGGATTACTTCGACAACGAATATTGTACTGTGCAACATAAGAAGTACGAAAGTAAATGGCGCTAATAATGATTCCAATAAACAACAATGTAATTTGCAATTTACTTTCGTTCTTCTTATTTTGCACAGTAAAATATTCGTTGTCGAAGTAATCCAAAACAGGTGTATGTTCGTGGAATAGGGTAAATGTATGTAATTGTAAACAATACAATATGTCACAAATGGTCGTATATGTTCGTAAGAATTTGAGTATAGCTAATAAAAATGCTAAAGACTAGGGTCAACACCATCTCACTTCTAAGAAGTGGGTCAATAGCAACACCAACTTTATTAACAAAAAAATCTGTTTTATTCCGCCCTTATACAAGAATAACCCCTGTTTTACCAAGATAGTATTTCTTTCCCACACAAAACCCCTTGTATTACTGCTTTCCATCCTGATAAAAAAAAAGGTAGAAGGGGATCAAAACTGGTTTTAATTCTTTAATTTGTGACGCTAATGTTTAAGAATTTCGCAGTTTTGTAATGCAATGTTAAAATATGTATGTAGAAAGAAATAATATGATATGACATTCTTAGCTGCACCTACAATTAATGGTGAAATAAATTAGGAACACTTGCAAGGCCAAAAAAATTAATTTATTATAGAGAGGGCAGATTGTCAATAAAATGAATATAATCTAAAGCTTAGTTTATACAGATATGAAAGAGAGTATAAACAGGTAGTTCTTGAATATAATCTAAAGCTTAGTTTATACAGATATGAAAGAGAGTATAAACAGGTCGTTCTATCTGTAGAAACCAATACAAATACTCAATAGACTAAAATATCTTGTATACTTTATACAGTCACTCTACGATTATATTCCTATAGTCTGACTATTTTCGGGAGAGAGGAGTAACGAAATATATCGTCAGTGATGTGACAATACCTCCTATCTGCTTTTTCATGAATTTTTTAAGAGAGATTTCAAACTTTTTTAGGGTCACCTCCTGTTTTCACATGTTTTGCTTTTTTTTCACTGCTTTCACAAGTTTTGACTTGTTTTGTAGTAAATAAATAGTTGTAATTTACTACAAAACAAGTAAAAAAATATCATATGAGAACAGGAGGTGACCCTAAAAAAAGTTTGAAATCCAACAAAATTCATGAAAAAGCAGATAGGAGGTATTGTCACATCACCGACGATATTATGTTGTGATATGAATAATAAAGTCAGCAATAGCGTAATAAACTAAACGTACGTATCCATTACATTTTGTGCTCCGTGCAGCTGCTCCATATAGTGGATACGTTGGTGTACCGCTAGGCGCTCACCCTCGGCGATCCAAGCGGTGGCGGTTTACATGTTGACGAGCGCATGCCATATCCATTGGATCATTTACAAAGAGCACCAACCTATACGTATTAATGATCTTATGATACCTTATGATCAATCACATCGATCAATCAACAGCACTACACATACATAAAACCCTGTCGATTTTTTACCAACTTAATAGAAAATTCAGAACTATTTACTCCAATGCTCAAGCAAGCAAGCAATAGTGTTTCACCCAGCCTAAGAGACTTACATACCTCTTGAGAATAACATTCGGGTGATACAATTCATTTCATTCATGTCATTGCGTTAATCAGTTTTATCTTGTTTTCTGTCTTAAACGAGTGGCGAAATTTTTTTCTTCTGATGTTATAGGTGCTTACCCCTTCTTATTTCATCTTACTCCTTGATTGAAACTACTAAAATTTATACCTCTTATCAGAAATCTCTTTCTTAAATCTTCAAAGTAAATGCAAAAGGTGAATGTAAAAGTACAAACAAATAACTGGGATCTGAAAATGAACATTAAAAAACAAAATACCTTTCAATAGGAGCTGAACCAGAAACCATCTTGCTAGACAGAAAGAAAAGAAATATGTAAGAAGATTAGTGCTTACACATGCCTAGTTTATACAACAGGAAAAGACGAGAGAGATTAGAAAACGAACTCGAAACTACAGAGATGATGTGTTTAGACGATCTCTCAGAATATCCAGAAGGAACAAAATTAGATGACGTCTCATTAACAACAGACACTGAGAACAGTGGCGCACCCAGAATTTTCCTCTAGGGGGGGTTGGCTCGGGCGGGGTTCGGGCAAATACAAATAATCCCTGACAAAAAATCCCCACAAATTATCCCTGGACCAAAATCCACAGACAAATAACCCCCGCAAAAAATCCCGGACAAATAAATAATTCCCACAAATTTTTTTCGACAAAATATCCCCACAAAAAATTCCCATGAAATATTTGCTACTGAATAGTTCTCTAAAAGTTTTCCCGTGGACGCAATCGACTCTGTTTTTCAGCATCAGTGCATAAGAGATATATAAATAAATGGCCATGAAACCGCTTTTCGGTACGACAATAATGATTAGTAATTAAGCATGAATTATTGTAATTTCGAATTCCAATTACATGCCGAAAACTTCAAATTTTACATGACACACGAGTGTGAGTTTTTTCAAAAATCGTAGAAGATATGGGGAATGAGCTAAGGCTGTGGGAATCATCTTGTAATTATTCGCTTAAATCTTTTGCTCACTCTGCCTTGAATAACTAAGTTAAAAACATTGCCTATTATCTGTGTGAATCCATGAAAAATTTTTGCGCTATTAAGAATGTTCAGCTTTGTTATGAAAACGCAGAACACAGGTTTTTGACATAGCTTTTGAAAGCTTTTGAAGCAGGTTTCTGAAATGTTGTTTGCAGTGAATTGAAACTGATGACTAAATATTTTTCGTTGTGTATTACTATAAAGATTACTACCATACGCCGAAGAAATAGTTGCTGACTACCAGTGTGATTTTAGGCCCGGAAGATCGATTGTTGATCAAATATTTACTATTAGACAAATGCTTGAAAGGATTGGGGGTATTGTGGCGTAATTGTCTTTTTACGTGGTTGACTCTACTATTTTATTGTTTATGTTTTTAGGCACTAAGTTTAATTTAATTGACTTTATTTATTTTTAATAACTTACACTTAAAGAAATAAAGAACACTGAATTTATATCCTTTAATAACACTAATTTACAAACTTAACATTAAAATACTACATTATTTTTTATTCGTTACAAAATAACCACGGCTTTATTAAAGATTACACTAAAACAACAATTTATCTAAATGTCTAATATGTACCATTTACATTTATTTCGCGTCCGAACATCGAAAAATGTTACTCGACCGACGACTACAAATTTATAACTAACTCTAATTTCAAAAATGTCTCTTTATATAGTTATAAAAATTAATCTACTGATTTCCAGAAAAAATCGAAAGATATCTATTATTTACAAAGCAACAAAAGAAAGGTGTATTAGGTGACCTTCTAGATATGCCGATACGTTCGTAAACAGCTGTCTCGCCGACGAACAGGGTTTCAGACACTTCGGCGCCAGAAAGTTCTGGCGTTGACAGGGCCGGCCTGGGACCGTGACATTGCCCCCTCCTCAAAAGATGGTTCCTCCTGGAACCTTGTCGGGACTGGAACTGGATGCTGGTATCTGCAACTGGACCCTCTTTTACAACTCCCAGTTGTATAAAAGTGACAGGGGACGGTCTTCTCTCCGCACCAGTAACTATGCGGATTGCAACAGACTAACACCTGGACCTCGGTGTCTTGGAAAATTTCTTCTACCATATTTCGGATAACTCTCCAGTCTAATTGGCTGCATTCTAACTTTGGCATGGCTAACTTTTGCACGTCGGACTCCAACACGTGCTCTCTCAATTGAATTAATGCATCCCATACATCTTGGTAGGTAGGTTGGTCATGGACAGTGTCTTTTGTTACCAGATAGAATAGGTAACGTGATGCATCTTGGAGTTTCAATGCTTTGCCAGGAGCTGGCAGTTGGCATTGAAGTTCTGCAACTCGACCAAACTTCATTCGGAAGGCGGATGCCAACCCTCGTGCGTCTTTGATACTGGCCGGGATGGTATGGGCCAGTGAATAGTCATCGGGAAGTGCGAGTAAATCTCGCTTTTCTTCAGTGGTAACACCATGTCTTGCTTTACCGGTACCTCCATAGGCCCCCATGAACTCCTCAAACGTGAGGTCAGGTATTTCTCGAACTTGGTTGACTTCCACTTCTTCATCTACGTCGTGGTCTCCCTCGTACGGCGCCAACCGGTTATGGTGAACTATCATCGGCTTTCCCCTAGGAATCTTGCTTATTCGGTAGATAACGTCATTGATTTTCTTGACAATGAGGTACGGACCTTCCCAGAACTGCTGCAACTTGGGAGAGCAGCCTGTTCGCTTCTTTGGATTATAAAGCCAGACTTTGTCGTTCTCCTTGAAACATCCCTTTTCAGTTAGGGTATCGTATCGTTTCTTCATTCGGTCGCTAGCGATCTGAAGATTAGAACGGACCAACTCATGTATATCGTCCATTCTTCTTCGTAATTCATTCACGTAATCCTCACCAGCAACATCTTCTCCAGGTCGACATCCAAACTCTAGATCACAGGGTAGACGCATCTCACGTCCAAATAGGACTTTTGCTGGTGTTTGGCCAGTTGATTCATTAACAGCAGATCTATAGGCCATTGCGAAGAACGGAAGGTACTGGTCCCAGTCTCGTTGATGATTGGACACCATCT
Organism: Diabrotica virgifera virgifera; assembly: GCF_917563875.1. Lineage (NCBI taxonomy): Eukaryota > Metazoa > Arthropoda > Insecta > Coleoptera > Chrysomelidae > Diabrotica > Diabrotica virgifera. The sequence continues at coordinate 188,386,228 of NC_065449.1, forward strand.
TTGTCAAATACTTGCCGACTGTCCTATTCATACGCTCCACCATTCCATCCGATTGCGGGTGATAGGCCGTGGTTCTTGTCTTCTTCATGCCTAGTTTATCACAGATTCCTTGAAATAGATCGCTCTCAAAGTTCCTTCCTTGGTCACTATGGATCTCCAGAGGTACTCCAAATCGGCTGATGCAGTCTTTGATTAACACATCTGCAATAGTGGCGGCCTTCTGGTCTGGAATTGCGTAGATCTCCACCCACTTCGTGAAGTAATCCATTATCACCAACATGTATTTGCATCCATTGTCACTTTCTGGAAATGGCCCGGCAATATCCAAAGCTATTCTTTCAAACGGACTTCCAACATTGTACTGTCTCATAGGAGCCTTTCTTTTCCGGTAGGGCCCGTTACTTGTAGCACAGGTAGTACATTTCTTACACCAGTCCTTCACATCGTCGGAACTATTCATCCAATAAAATCCTTCCCGAATTCTCTGAAGGGTCTTCTTTACACCAAAATGCCCTCCTGATGGACTGTCGTGTAACTGACGAAGTACTTCGGCTACTCTGCTCTTTGGAATCACCAACTGTGTTCTCCTCACCGAACCATCATCATTTTCTATTACTCGTTTAAGCAAGCTGTCTTCCAAGATAAATGATTCCCACTGGGCCCAATACGTCTTAACTACTGAGCCTAGGCTTGATATTTCTTGCCAAGATGGTCGACGATTTTCTTCTTTCCATTGTCGAATCTTCTGTAAAACTGGATCTTTTTCTTGTTCTTCCTTGATCTTGGTAGGCGTCCACTCGTCGTTGACCACTGTTGTTCTTAGTACTGCTGCTTCCTTTGACTCTGTTTTGTTGCAATGGGAACATTCTGCTGGACACGGTCTTCTAGATAGAGAATCAGCGTTTCTGTGGCTAACTCCGGCCCGATGCTCGATCTTGAAATCATATTCTTGAAGTCGTTCAATCCATCTGGCTATCTGACCCTCTGGATTCTTAAACTGCATTAACCATTTAAGGGCGGCATGGTCGGTTCGGATTAGAAACTTCCTTCCGTAGAGGTATTGATAGAAGTGTTCCACTGATTTTACTACTGCTAGAAGTTCTCTTCTCGTGACGCAATAATTTCGTTCAGGTTTTGAAAGCACTTTACTAAAATATCCAAGGACTCGTTCCTGTCCTCCTTGGATCTGAGACAGCACTCCTCCAATTCCCACATTACTTGCATCCGTATCTAAGATGAACTCTCCTTCTGGTAGTGGATACCCTAATATTGGCGCTGTAATTAAATGCCTCTTCAAAGTTTCAAAGGCCGTTTGGCAGTCTCCATCCCAGCAATAATCTCTTGCTTCCTCTGTAAGTCGTGTTAATGGCTTAGCGATATCTGCAAACTTCTTAATGAACCTCCGGTAGTAAGTACATAGTCCCAGAAAACTTCTCACTTGATGTTTATCAGTTGGTTCAGGCCATTCCTTAATGGAATCGATTTTTCCTTTATCCACGGCCACTCCTTCTTTGCTGACTATATGACCTAAATAATTGACTTTTCTTTGAAATAACTGGCATTTCTTGGGATTTAACATTAACTGGGCAGCTTTAAGTCGATTAAAGACGTCTTCTAAATTCTTCAGGTGGTCTTCAAACGTCTCTCCCAAAACGATTATGTCGTCTAAATACACCAGGCACGTTTTCCAAGATAACCCTCTCAACACATTTTCCATAAGCCTCTCAAATGTCGCAGGTGCGTTACAGAGTCCAAACGGCATAACGTTGAATTCCCATAATCCAGATCCTGTCGTAAAGGCCGTCTTCTCTTTGTCCACTGGATCCATCTCTACCTGCCAATATCCAGACTTCAAGTCCAACGTAGAAAACAATTTACTTCCAGCCAATGTGTCCAACGTGTCGTCGATCCGAGGCAGAGGATAACTATCTTTCTTGGTAACATTGTTCAACAAACGGTAGTCCACACAGAACCTCGTAGTTCCATCTTTCTTCTTGACCAGGACCACCAGAGAGACCCATGGGCTCGTAGAAGTTTCTATCACCCCGTCTTTCTTCATTTCTTGAACAATCCTTTCAGCTTCCTCTCTCTTCGCCTGTGGTAATCGTCGAGCTGTTTGACGAATTGGCCTAGCGGTACCAGTGTCAATTTTATGTTTGACAACTGTCGTTCTTCCTGTCTTTCCTCCTTTCGGTACGAATATGTCACGATATTGCCTAAGAAATTCCCTTAATTTCCTTTTTTCCATTTGATTTAGAGACTGGCCTGCAACTGCAACCATTTGGTCGAACTTGTCGTTGGAATTATCTGATGTTGTCGTCTGACGGATTATGGACGTCACGGGTACACAAGTTCCTACTTTTCTCTCCTTCTTGATGGTCACTGGGTAGTCATTGACATTAATCAATCTCACGGGAATTTCTTTAGCAGAAGTAACCAATTCCTTTCCAATTATGATTCCTCGGCCAACCTCCTCGTCGTGGTTCCATGGCTCCATCATAACAGGCGTTCCTTGTTCTACAGTTCCCTGTAGCCGCGCTACGATGATCGTTTCACTCCTCGCAGGCACAACTGTATCTTCTTTAATGGCTGCTAGCACAGTTCTGTCATCATGTGGATGAAGAAATACCTCCTCGTTGCCAACTTTGATTACCCTATTCTTAAAATCCAATTGAAATCCATGCAAATTCATTACGTCCATTCCTAATATAACATCTTCTTCGATGTCTGCAACTATGACAGTATGGACGAACTTTTCTGCTCCAATCCCTAATTGTATCTGGATTTCTCCATGGGCGTTGGCGTTTTCACCTGTGGCAGTCCGCAGTCGCAACCTCGTTGGTAAGAGTTTCTTACGGCTGTTTAAAACTGATGGTCGTATAATGGTCCTGGTCGCTCCGGTATCCACCAGCAATGTATACTTTTTACCATTTATTTCTCCATCCACATATACACTATCTTCACGACATTTCAAAGAAGCTATTAGTATGAGAGGGTCTTTGGAAAAGTTGCGGGTCGAAGCTGCCCCCCTAAGGCCGACCCGTTCTAGTTTTCCTGCTGGTGAGTCTCTTGACTGTTATTGTACCTAGGGTACTTACATGAACTCCGTACGTGTCCCATTTCCCCACAATTCCAGCACCTTATGGTCTTTGTTTTCTTGTAGGAAATGCCCTTTATCATATTGACAATCTGGTCCAGTTTGTCTTCATCCTCTTCCTCTTTCACAGTCCTAACTTTACTGTACCCGCCAGAGGCCTGGCTAGCTGATTCGTATTCGAGGGCGGCAGACAAGACATCAACCAGCGTCTTGTGACGAGCTAATCGCAGTGTTCTTTGCATTTCATGATCACGAAGGCCATCAATGAATGTTTGAACAGCCAACTTTTCCATCATGTCTTCGGGAGCTGTTGGATATGCATATCGTACCAACCTGGCAATATCGACCTCGTATTCTTGAAGAGCTTCATCTTTCTTTTGTCTTCGATTTTTAAACTGCGACTGATAGACATGCTCTCAATGTTCGTGTCCGTATCGCATATTCAGTCTCTTTTTAAGCTGCTCGAAGTCATCTGTCTCCTCTACGGCTATGGTCTGGAGGACATCCAAAGCGTCGCCTCGAAGAGCAATAGTGAGGTTTACAGCTTTTTCTTTTTCGGACCATCCGTTCGCTCTGGCCGCCGATTCGAACTGTTTCATGTAGTTGTTCCATGATGACTTTCCGTCGAAATTTGGCACCTTAACACGAGCATGACCTACACTCCCTTCAACTATCGACCGTGGCTCCAACTTGTATTTGGTTTCATCATATTTAATATCTGTTAAGATGGGTTCCACCACTTTGTCCACTTTTTCCGTTTCCTCCAGTTTCTTTTCTATTTCCTTGATCTTTTCTTCAAAGGTAGATTTTATGGACGATATCTTGTCGTCAAAATCCGAAGTGACTTTAGAGATCTCGTTAGTCATTTTGCTGTCAAGGGATGAAATATCACCCGAAACTTTCTTCTCTAATGATGCAATGTCTGTCGAAACCTTCAAAACATCCGAGGAAACTTGGGAAATTTCACTAGAAACCTTTTTCTCTAACGATGTGATCTCTGTTGAAACTTGGGAGATTTCACTAGAAACTTTGCTCTCTAACGATGTAATGTCTGTCGAAACTTTAGAAACATCGGAGGAAACTTGGGAGATTTCGCTAGAAACTTTGTTCTCTAACAATGTAATGTCTGTCGAAACCTTCGAAATCGACGAGATCACAGCAGCATGCTTGTCTTCAAACAAATAGGTTTCTGGATCTTGACCCTCTTCTTGAAGAGCGTTCTTTAGACGTTCGACTAGATCAGCCTTTTTCCCAGTAGTGTCCATGTCTCTCTCTTCTAACTGGTTGCGGAGCTCCTTAACGATCAATTCAGTGATTTTCTTATGTTGTGAAGACATTGTCACACACTTTATTTATTACGATTTATATTTTATTTATTTTTAAAAGTTCCACACTCTATTTAAACCGAAAATTTACGTTAAATTTATGTATTTCAAGTATCCCACTTCTGACACCATTTGTGGCGTAATTGTCTTTTTACGTGGTTGACTCTACTATTTTATTGTTTATGTTTTTAGGCACTAAGTTTAATTTAATTGACTTTATTTATTTTTAATAACTTACACTTAAAGAAATAAAGAACACTGAATTTATATCCTTTAATAACACTAATTTACAAACTTACCATTAAAATACTACATTATTTTTTATTCGTTACAAAATAACCACGGCTTTATTAAAGATTACACTAAAACAACAATTTATCTAAATGTCTAATATGTACCATTTACATTTATTTCGCGTCCGAACATCGAAAAATGTTACTCGACCGACGACTACAAATTTATAACTAACTCTAATTTCAAAAATGTCTCTTTATATAGTTATAAAAATTAATCTACTGATTTCCAGAAAAAATCGAAAGATATCTATTATTTACAAAGCAACAAAAGAAAGGTGTATTAGGTGACCTTCTAGATATGCCGATACGTTCGTAAACAGCTGTCTCGCCGACGAACAGGGTTTCAGACACTTCGGCGCCAGAAAGTTCTGGCGTTGACAGGGCCGGCCTGGGACCGTGACAGTATAATCAACACGCGCATCAGATCTTTATAGATTTCAAACAGGCTTATGATTGAATTAATCATCCAACACTATGGAATAGAGCTTTTCACTCACAGTCATTTGTTTCGAGCTTCTGTCTTGTGTCGTGTAATCCATGTATATTAATATTAAACACAGATTATACAACATATGACAGAAGCTCGAAACAAATGACAATCGATGAAGACCCCTATACAATGGTCGAGTTGGGCGTACCCAAAAAACTAACTGCGGTAACGCAAATGTGTGTAAGTAACTTCTTTGCACACGTATTAGAAGAGGTGGGGAAATATCAAATGATTTCTGAGTAAATTCTGGACTGAGACAGGGAGATCCGTTATCCCCATTGTTGTTTAACCTGGCCTTAGAATATGCCATGCTAAAAAAACCTGGCGAAAAATCAAATCAGACATAGCTGCTCGGGGAGAGGCCAGATGGGAGAAAGTCTGTAGGATGGCATAGAAAAAGGTGCAGTCAGGACCGACACATGGAAGCCAATAGTAAACCACTCGCAAGGACACTCGAAGAGTTATAACGCCATTGATGATGATAATAAGTAAATATTTTTGACGTTAAATTTACAAAAAGTAACAGGTTTTTTGCATTACAATAAAGATTATCGTTTTCATTACCAGCAGTTCTCATGACGAATAGGCAATGTTTTGAACATAGTTATTCAAAACAGAGTAAGTAAAAGATTTAATCGAATAATTACAACATGGTTCCTACAGCCTTAGCGCACTCCCATATTCTCCACGATTTTTGAAAAAACTCACACTCGTTTGTCATGTAAAATTTGAACTTTTCGGCATGGAATTGAAATTCAAATTTGGTAATCGAAATTACAATGCTTAATCTTAATTGCTAATCATTATTTTCGTGCCGAAAAGCGGTTTCATGGCGATTGCTATAGCTCTCACACACTGAGGCTGAAAAACATTTGAGTCGTTTGCATTCACGGGAAAATTTTTAGAGAACTATTTGGCAGCAAATATTTCTTGGGGATTTTTTGTCCGGGATTTTTTTGTGAGGATATTTTGTCCATAAAAATTTGTGGGGATTATTTGTCTGGGATTTTTTGTCTTAGCTTCGCTTGGGCACCGAAATTTTTTTTCTATTGTTTCTGAAAAAAATTTACATTTTCCTACTAGTCTTTATATTTTTTATATGCCCTCTGGGAGGGGTTTTAACTCCCAAAACCCCCCCTGGGTGCGCCACTGACTGAGAACAAACAACTTGTATGGTACGGACATGTACAAAGAATAGAGGAACACACGACTGATCAAACTGACCATGTATGTAGTACATAGAACCAATCTATAAGAAGCAAGTAAGACTTAAGAAAACATGGAAACAGAGGATAGCTACAGCAATTAGTGCTAGAGATTTGAGAAAGGGCTAATGGAATAATTAAAATAAACAATTGAGCTTATTTTTGTTTGTGTTTTGACCGTTTCAACCAAACAAATTTCAAAATACGCCAAAACGTTTTTAGGTAGATGTAAAGCTGGGAGGCCGACGATTGAGAGGAAGATCTCCGACACTACGGGAAGACCAAGAAATACATTGCAAGGTCTAAATCAATTTTGGAGAAATGCACGAAAATAAAACATTTTCCTGTGGAAGATATTCCAATGGGAGTCTCAAGAAATCCTTTCGAGTTAACGGACGTAGACCAGGTCGAAAAGCACTTAGCAAATGAATGGAAATCAAAATATAATTCAAAATCTTTCAGAAATCAGTTAGATTAAGTAGTTGAACATTGATCAAATCAAATTTGAAGGATTTGGAAAGGTGATGGAAACAGATGTAACTTTATTAAAAAAAAAACAAAGAATTCTAATAACGTAAAGTGTTTTTGTTGTTGGATCACTCACTAAAAATGCAAAATGTCACAGCATGACTTGCTTCTACCGTATTTTTTCCAAGGAACTAGCTAACAAAATGACTCAGTTGTCAGTGCGCACGTGTTGTTCAGTTTGTTAGCATTTATTGTATTATTTAGGTACTATCGAAAATAATATTATAATATTTGAATGTTTCAGTGAATTTAGGGATTGTATTTATGTGTTAATATATTTAGTTACTTAGATAATTATCACTATTCAACTTTGTTCTGGAGTAGATACCTATTATTGTTCTGAAGTTTTTTGTTCGAATATATTTGCACATACATATTCGAATACATAAGTATTTGCATCAGACCAGATCTATTAATAACAACGTTTTGGTTTTGAGTTTGAAAGATTAACGTAAGAATACTACCTGTAAAATGGACAAAGTCGAAGGGACGAAAATCATCACACCTGCTTTTCGTGAACCACCAACCTCAAGCCGAGCACATTTTTACAAGCGATTTAGTGGACGCGTTCGTACCTGCGAGATACGGATCCGGATGATGCGTTGGAATAGATGACGACATATACGACCAACCACCGCGAATGCAATCGGAAACTGGATTTGCAGAACAAATAAGCGAACGCGGAATGCGAGCTTTGAGGACTGAGGAGGCACATCTAAAAGCTGCAAAATTACAGGCACACAAATACCACCGAACTAACTACATTCGCTGCCTGCCCTGACGGGATCGATAAGGATTTCAGCCTAATGGATATTTCACCGAGTTTTTCACAATTAGAAACAGAGGCGGAGGTCATTCCGTTATTAGATAAGTATCTAGGGGCTAAGTTATCGCGCATCGACTGGAAATAAAGCGATCGAAAGGGATTCTGAAAGTACTTTCAACGCGTTAAGGCCGTATGACACTATGCATTTTTCTATATCATTTCTTATATCATTTCTGATATTAAAAAGTTATTACATTTTCTTGTATCGTTTCATGCACGTATATTTGTGCCCTATGACACTATGCAAGTTCTTTTATGTAACTCGGCACTTGATTGGTCGAAATTTTGTTTGCCACCCTGTGTGTTACATTGGTATGGTAGTACATACTGCGTCTACAGCTGATTTTAAGGATTTTATAAAATTTATAACTTTAAAAACTTATAAACAGAATTTTTACGTTGACTGTTTGATAAGGTTGATTATTTGTGTTTTTATTTTGTTTTGATATTTGTGCTAAAATATTTTGCATTAGAATTATCTTCTTTTTGATCCAAATTAGGAACTATTGTATTTTCCTCTATTAAAAAATTTTGCAATTATGCACACAATGCAAGCCAAAGTTATAGTTTTGAACTTTACTAAGAGCTAAATACTTATGGTTATTAGTAGAACAGGAGTCCATATTCTTAAGTATCAATAAAACATTTACAAGTAATACCTATAAAAATATGCTCCCATTTTCAGCCGCCATTATAACATTTAGATGTTTTACCAGCAGGCAGCAGGTTTTACCTTTTTGTGCACAAATTGGCACATTTCTTGTACGAGAATCTGTGTCTGACACAAATTCTTGTATCGTTTCTGATACACAAACTTGTACCCGTGTATGACACTATCCATTTTTTGACATCAGAAACGATATAAGAAATGATACAAGAAAATTCATAGTGTCATACGGCCTGTATAACGTGAATAACGGATACTTTTATATCAAAAAGTGTTCTTTAGGAACGCATGTATTAAAACTTCAACCAATATTTAGACCTGTATTACAGAAACAACTGATTAATGATTACGTAAAAAAACTAGACACGAGAATTTAAGTCTGAACATTAAAATACCTAACCTATTTACTGACTTCAAAAAAGATAAACTGGAATCATATTAAAAATGAACATTTTCAATTTCGTTGCAACACGAAACTACAGCGGCATCATTATTCCAGTTCAATCAGAGAGTGCAGCAAGCACCTCTACCGGTTTCGAAACTTATTAAGGTCGCGACATATTATAATGCACGTCGCGTTTTCGGCACGTAGCGTTTGCAGACCGGCAATCGGACTGCCCATTCACATTATCATACATAGAACGTTTACGTTGGTTTCAGTTTGGTGCGGTGCAGATGTGTTTATTGTCACAACACATGTTTACATGACAAATTGCCTCGAAAACTACTTTTTAAATTAGACCGGGCAGTATCGTCGCCCCGGCTAGCGAAATTATTCCCATTCGATATTTTTAAACAAACTTACTCAAAAAGAAGTCCTTATAACATATCCACAGGGTGCCGGGCGGTACCGTGGTCGAAAAATTGTTTAAACAATCCTTTTTAAACAAATTCACAAAAATATTTTTTCATTCGAGCAATATTTTTTTTAGATAATTTGGGTAATTCTGAGCAAAAAAGGTTTCTTGTCATTTTTCTTGTCATTTACTCAAAGAACCTCTCTTTGAGTAAATTTGTGCAAAAAATCGAATCGGAATAATTTCGCTAGCGAGGGCGACGATACTGACCGGTCTAAATACTCGGTATCAAATTTAAAGAAATACCTACATAAACAACAAGGGGAAAACGACCCGTACCTGTCAACATCCGAAAAATATTGTTTTCGAATGAACCGAACGCAGACGTAACGTGTCTTATACGCTACGTTACGTGTCTTATACGCACAATATGAATGTTTCAATTTAAAAACCATTAAATTATATTTTTCGCAAACGAAACGCTACGTGACGAAAACGCGACGTGCATTATAATATGAGGCGACCTTTTAGTCTCTCATCAGGAGGCACACATGCTGCTCTCTCTGATCCAACTAGGACAAACCCCGGCGTGCAGTCACGGATTGCAACGAACGAAATGGCAGGGATGCCCTAACGGCAACTGCTATCAAAAAACTAAGTTTTCAATCTAATAGCACATAAAACAACATCCAAAAATGTTATTCTACATCCTACCACATTGAAAACAATGGGAACCTTCTCTGGTAACACCTCCGAGGCTTCTACAATTTGCAAGCCAGAACGGATGCTGAGACTAAGGAAGATGAGGGAATTTTACAATTTCTAATTCACGTCCCATCTGCTCAGCGCGGTAAAGTTCCAACAAGAATGGTTCCCTTCGTACTCCAATCGGAGTAAACATGTAAATCAAAAATGAATAACCATTTTCAATTTCGTTGCAACACGAAACTACAGCCGCATCATTATTCCAGTTCAATCAGAGAGTGCAGCAAGCACCTCTATCGGTTTCGAAACTTATTAGTCTCTCATCAGAAGGCACACATGCTGCTCTCTCTGACCCAACTAGAACAAACCCCGACGTGCAGTCACGAAACCGGTAGAGGTGCTGGCTGCACTCTCTGATTGAACTGGAATAATGATGCGGCTGTAGTTTCGTGTTGCAACGAAATTGAAAATGGTTATTCATTTTTTATTTACATGCTTACTCCGATTGGAGTACGAAGGGAACCAACCATTCTCGTTGGAACTTTACCGCGCTGAGCAGATGGGACGTGAATTATAAATTATAAAATTCCCTCATCTTCCTTAGTCTCAGCATCCGTTATGGCTTGCAAATTGTAGAAGCCTCGGAGGTGTTACCAGAGAAGGTTCCCATTGTTTTCAGTCTGGTAGGATGTAGAATAACATTTTGGATGTTGTTTTATGTGCTATTAGATTGAAAACTTAGTTTTTTATTTTTTTTTTTTTTGAATCACATTATTCACTGTAGAATAATCATGGTTTTAGAAGATGTTTCGATTGCTGTTAGACGTTATTTTATTGATTATTCCAAGCATTGATCTCTCCATTTTGTTTGTGTTCTTCCTCTCTCGAGTCGTGTTTCTGCCGCGTATGTTATTGTTGGTCTGGTCTTTCTGTCTTTCATTTGTTTACCGATTTTTTTGTTTTTCCATATTATTTCATTTAGGCATCCTGCGGCTCTGTTTGCTCTATTCACTTGATCTTCCGCTTCTGTTTAGAGCTTTCCGTAGCTATACAGTGTGACGCCTAGATGTTTAAACTCCATCACTTGTTCTATGTATTATCTGACCCTCCAGCACCCATTTACAGCTTAGTAGATTTCCTGTTATAGCCATGAATTTTGTCTTTTTTTTTGGGAAATTAAAATGTTAAATCTTGTGGCGGTTATATTAACCTGGTGCAACATACGTTTTAAATAATATTCACTTTGTACACAGATAATTGTAAGTGGGTTTTCTCTCACTTGGTAGAAACAATAGAGGACTCAAGGAATCCCACTGTCTATCCCATTCTAGCTTCAATTGGGTCAGTTAGTTCTTCTTTCCTTTACATCTTGTTCTGGTAGATATTTTCGATCGTTTTTATTATTCCTAGAGGAATCCTTTAATTTGACCATGTCAAAACCTTTCTTAACGTCCACGAAACATAAATATGCCCGTTTGTTGTATTCTCATGATTTATATCGCAGTTGCAGAGTGTAAAACCTTGTTGGTCTTCTGCTAGTGTTATAATTTCATTCATTTTATTTGTTATCACTTTAGTTGTTAACTTTAGTGTTGTGTTCAATAAATTAATTCCTCTGTATTCTCCGGGTCCGATTTGTCTCCCTTTTGAAGAGAGGTATTAGAATACTTTATCCTAATGGTATCTCCATTCTTGTGGTATTCTGTTTTGTTCTATTATTTTTTTGGATAAGTTTAGAATAATAGTCGCTATATCAAACAACCAAATTCTATCGAATCTTACAAATTCAATAGGTGACCTATATTTAATATCAATGTTTTTCTCTCTTGGATTATACAGGGTGTCCCCGAAAATAGTGCGTTCCTTAAAGGTATAGGTAGAAGGCACAATGTAGAGCAAAAAAGTCTTATAACATTTTTTTCTAAAATGATCCGTTGACCAAAAAAAATTTGATATGCAAATTGAAGTCTGGCAACAACGCGCAACTCAAAAATCTAAAGATTAAAAAAGTAGGTTTGTAGGTCAGCTGCATCTGGTAGGTAAAATAATGTAAATATCAAGCAAACCCATATCCATTATTTTGCAGGTACACTCAAAAAAATTTAGTTCGTAATATTGATCAACAGTGATTACTGAATAGTATTTCGATGTCACAACAATTTAATTTGTTGTTTCAAAGAACTTTTAAACATTGACGAATGTATTTGGTTATTGTCATAATGATTGAATAATAATTGTGAGAATAACTTCTTCTTCTTCTTAAGGTGCCGAGACCGCTTGTCGATCGTTGGCTCTCATGTTGCGCAGCATATTAACAATCATTGTCTTATTTACAGCCGCACGAAATAGTTCAGTGCTAGTTTTCCCAAACCATTGGCGTAGGTTTTTAAGCCAAGAAGTTGTACGGCGGCCCACACTTCTTTTTCCCATTATTTTACCTTGCATGACAAGGTGAAGTATGTCATATTTTTCTGGGTGACGCATTATATGACCAAAGTATTCCAATTTGCGCCTTTTAACCGTGTTCACTACTTCGCAACTTTTATTCAAACGTTGCAAAACCCTTTCGTTTGTGACTCTTTCTACCCAACTGATCTTCAGAATACGGCGGTAGACCCACATTTCAAATGCTTCTAGGTTTTTTAAAAGCGATTCTGTCAGTGTCCATGCTTCAACCCCGTAAAGTAGTACTGGGAATATATAACATCGGACCATTCTTATGCGAAGTTCCAAATTTAGATCATGACTGCACAGGATTTTCTTAAATTTCATAAAACTTGTTCTTGCTTTGGCAATTCTACTTTTTATTTCTGTACTAGGGTTCCAGCTTTCATTAATATGAGTACCCAGATATACAAGATTACTTACTCGTTCAATTGAGAATAACTAGAGTACATTAATCAATAACACTCAATTTATTCAGCCAATAACTTAGTTTCGTATATTTAATAAATACTGTTAATTCTGGCAGCAACTCACGTTCTTGATTTCGTAGATGACAAGCAATTACCTTGGTTTATCGTGACAACGTACAGATTTCATTAAAACAATGTACAAATGTTGTTAATATAGAGTAATATATGATTATTGAATAGATGTAAATTGATTGTTGTGACAACGAATGCATTAATCAATCTACTACTGCATTTAATACCGACAATCAATGCGTTCATTGTGACAATAATCGTAGTTGTTGAGACAATAAATGTTTTGCTTGACCATTTGAAAGTTAACGACTTTTCCTTATCGTGATACCCCTAGCTTCTCTGTGTTACCAAAGTGCCGAATAATAATTGCATTTCGTTTTCAAGTGTAGTCCGTAGTAGAAGGAAGTTTTTGTGACTCTATTATCGTGAAATTTCGGTCGAATTCTTTTTAAATGTATTCATTTTTTTCGAATCTTGAGAAAACTAATTATTATTTTTGAAAATTTAAATGCAAAATAAAATATTACAGTATTATCGAGGGTCTGAGCCCCTGAGAACCTCTATAATGATTATTTTAATAAGTCACAGGGGTGAAAAAGAGAAAATTTAGTATGATTTTTAATTTCAAATAGGCATACCATTTAACAGAAACTTTTTGTTTATTCTAAGGGACTTTCTGCCCTCGGTAATAATGTAATATTTTATTCTGCGTTTAAATTTTTCAAAAATACATACTCTCAGAATTCCAAAAAAAATGAATGCGTTTTAAAAAGAATTCGATCGAAATTTTGCACCTGCGCTCTCAAAAAGGATTAAAGTGTTATACATTTTTGGAATCACTATTTCAAACGCTTTTAAATAAGCTGTCACATGACGTACTTTCCCATTAAAAAAAATCAAAGTTACGCCGCGCCTCTCACCTGAAGAGGGATCGTCTAAAGTTCGAAACATTGATGTTATAATATACTTTGATTATTTTAAAAATCGACCTGTCCGAGCGTTTTGCTTATGTGCTAAAAATAAATAAGTTAATAAGGGGGGAGTGTAACACTTATTCCAGTACACTGTAAGTGAAATCATATGAAAAATCACACAGTGTAAAGTTCTTTAGGTTAAGGACAAAAAAGGGGGATTTAAAAAATTATTATTAATCAATTAATATCATACATTGCTACATTGGGCTATTGCATTCAGTGATTATTAATATAAAATACGTTCATAGTAGGAATGAACGAAACTGATTGTAAGAATGAATAGCATTGATTGTAAGAAAAACCGTATTTATTGTGGGAATGAACGGAATTAATTGTAACAATAAACGGAAATAATTGTAGAAATAAACGAAATACGTTAGGAGAAATAACACTGTTATTGACACAACGAATAGTCTTCGTTGGTCAATTAACGACGTTGTTGTTTCAATAAATAGTGTTCGTTGACTCGGTGAACAGAGTTCGTAATACCAATAAAGTGATATTATGGTATACATAATGAATGTTCATCCATTCAATAAACGTAATACATTGGCTCAACGAACGAAAATAATGAATTGATGAACATCGTTTTGTTGTCCCAATAAAACCAAGAATTTGACAAATTTTAAGTATTGCGTTTGTTGTCTGAATTAACATTTTTATTGATATTACGTACCTTTTTCGTTGAGTGTAGGTACCTACGATGTCAACAACCCCAAAAATCACACCTCAAAGTAAATAAACAAGGGGTTATTAGGTTAAATTTCCACAGTCACAGCAAGTTCTTTTAGGCTACGTTGCCATGTCATCAAAATTTATGAAAATAAAAATTCACTTATATGGAGAACAATGTAATTTTTTTCTTGGAAACGGTTAACTTAAAAAAAAATGTTATAGGACTTTTTTGTTCTAAATTGTGTATTATATCCATACCTTAAAGAAACGCACTACTCTCGGGAACACCCTGTATAATATTGGACTTGATCCATACTGCACAACACCGTGCACTCTGGATACAAACAAAGGAGGCCTATGTCCTACAGTGGACTTCAAACTGGCTGATGAGGATGATTTTTTCTCTTTATTGCAAAATCCTTTGGAATATCCGGTACTTCTTGATATATTAACCTTACTAAATTCAATCTCGAAGTATCACAGTGATTCATGTGCTTAAATATTCAATCAGTATCTAATTGATGTCATAGTTAAATATGAAAAGCTTCTACGGCAACCAATCTGCCACATATGACCAAACAGGTACGTACTGTTTTCTCAATATCATTCCATCTACAATGAGTGAGTCTAAAGTAAGACAAAGTGGACAGTTTTTATCACCGGATGCCCACATTAGAAACTCGATCTATAATTAAAGGCATTAAACTTATCGAACTCACAGTTTTTGCTATTGAAAGTTACCTATTTTATACACGATTTAAAGCTGTTATAATGGTTATTTCATCGATTATTAGCAATAGCTAGTAACCAACATTCCGAAAAGCAATTAGATGAGTAAGTCAATTTTTTGTTGTAGGTATCGCGTATCGGTAAATTTTATAAACTAAAACGTTGACGTGGAAGATAAGATTATTAATATAATATTGGAATTTTTCCTATTTCAGAAATGGCAGTATTTTTTTACATTATGAACGTGTGATCCTTGTCATTATTATCGGAGGAGTATGACAACTGTCGTGACAACAACGTTTAAAGGCGGGAAACTAGGTAATGTAATGTTAATTCATACGCTTATATCGATAATTTCCACCTCTACTAGTTTCATCTCCCTTTATTTCACAATGTATTATGTTTTCCATCTTTTGCGTTATTTTGCCGGTTATTAGCGCGCTCATCACTGTATCTGTATAAAAAATCAAATGTGAATTGACATACAAACAGTCTCATAGCATAAACAATAATCAATATTTACAATCTTTGTACAATAGCATGCAAGTAAGTAGGAATAACTATAACGTAACAATCGGTAATGACTCAATTGAACGAGTAAGTAATATTGTATATCTGGGTACTCATATTAATGAAAGCTGGAACCCTAGTACAGAAATAAAAAGTAGAATTGCCAAAGCAAGAACAAGTTTTATGAAATTTAAGAAAATCCTGTGCAGTCATGATCTAAATTTGGAACTTCGCATAAGAATGGTTCGATGTTATATATTCCCAGTACTACTTTACGGGGTTGAAGTATGGAGTCACAAACGAAAGGGTTTTGCAACGTTTGAATAAAAGTTGCGAAGTAGTGAACACGGTTAAAAGGCGCAAATTGGAATACTTTGGTCATATAATGCGTCACCCAGAAAAATATGACATACTTCACCTTGTCATGCAAGGTAAAATAATGGGAAAAAAAGTGTGGGCCGCCGTACATCTTCTTGGCTTAAAAACCTACGCCAATGGTTTGGGAAAACTAGCACTGAACTATTTCGTGCGGCTGTAAATAAGACAATGATTGTTAATATGCTGGGCAACATGAGAGCCAACGATCGACAAACGGTCTCGGCACCTTAAGAAGAAGAGAAGTAGGACATTATATTAAAATAGAACTGACAGAATTTAAAACAGAAAAACAACACTGGCAACAGATACATTTCTCGTTACTATAGTTGACCTTTTTCACTACAATCTTTGACTGTAAGAGGAATAAGGTATATCTGTTACTATGAGCAATAAGAACCCAGTATTTTTAATTTTCTAGCTGGCGTAAGTTCTTTAATTTGTAACGTGTCAAAAATCCGGTTGTTATATTTGTCCCATTGTCGGTATTTTATTAAATTTTATAAAATCTCCCTGTATATCATTTTAATTTCTATAAATATTTTCTCACAAAATCATTTTGCTAAGACCACCCATTTATCTATTTAGACTTATAGTTAGGTTCACCAGTACTAACTGTAACACTGGTAATAAACATTTTTAAAGTTTGCCTCTTTAATATTATCAGGTGCTATCGGTCTGCTTGAATCTTGAATCTAAATAGTCCCTTAGAAGACCAGATCGAAAAATATACCGTTAGTTTACACTAACGGTATTAGTTTATTAGTTTATACCTTTATTTTTCTTATTTTACTTTTTACACTTTTACTTTATTCTTCGTCTGTCCGTTGATCCGAATCTCATTTTTACTGTATTATAGGGTTCAAGATCTGATTGGTGTTAACAAGCAAATTTCTTCTCAAATTAACACCGTACTCTTCGCTACCCCTGCAAATTCCTTGTTCTTCAGCCTTCATCATAAGGAATTTGGCAGTACAGAATATTAACACGTTGTTGACAGCTCTAATTCGTAGTGAGAACTTTTCCTTCCTCTT
This sequence comes from Diabrotica virgifera virgifera, assembly GCF_917563875.1. Taxonomy (NCBI): domain Eukaryota; kingdom Metazoa; phylum Arthropoda; class Insecta; order Coleoptera; family Chrysomelidae; genus Diabrotica; species Diabrotica virgifera. The sequence goes on from NC_065449.1 coordinate 188,403,388, forward strand.
TCTGAGCCTACTTAAGTGAAGTTATTTCAAGTTAAGAAAGATACAAATAAAACAAGAGACTAAAAAATATAGTTACGTTATATAAATCAATATTTAGATACCAATCCTAGATATTCCCCATTGGGTTCCTATTTTAACGAGCGATGAGTATTTTTCACCAGATATGTGCTTTAGGCCTGGACAACGCGTACCAAAAAAACGTTTATTAATACATAGCAAGCTGAAAATTTGTTAATAGCTTAACGGTGTCTAGTCGGACAAACTTTGAGGTACGGGAACACTGGAATAGGGGAAGTTTTAATTGTGAAACAGGTTACAAGTTTTGAACGTCAGACTACAAAAACATCTCATATAATTTTCGGACAGAACTTCCAATTGATTGTTACCCTTTCATTAAACTTTTATGCAAAAATCAGACTGCTATTTATCACCAACAAAATTCCTGTCATGTGACATGTTCCACGTGTCGGATTAAAATGCCCAACATAGGTATTTGTCGGACAAACATTTTTTCATACATTAGAGATAAAGTTTACTATTTAATAAACTTAAAAAGAACCTGCTAGTTTTCACAATCATCAACTTGTCAGGATGACAAGTTCCACAATTAAAATCCCGTTCCACAATTAAAACTTCCCCTGTTCCAGTGTTCCCATATATCAAAGTTTGTTCGACTAGACATCGTTAAGCTATTGACAAATTTTCAGCTTGCTATTAATAAAATTTTTTGGGTACGCGGGATCCAGGCTATTTATATTTGGAACATATTTCATAGTTGTACCTCTTCCATCAGATGAAAATTTTAATTTTCGTATATGTCACCAAATATTCCTCTCGGAATTCTTTGTTCTAAGACGAGCAACAGGTTTTCGTGTGATTTGGAGATGGTCCATGTTTCGGACCAAGGGAGTACCTTTTATCATAATTAAAAAAAATTGGTAGATCACATTCTTATCCACCAAGTTTTCAACATTTGTAAGAGCTACGAGATGCAAGATTTTACTGGTTTAAAGTTTCTTTCGCTAAAATCATATTTTTCTTAAATTGGTTATAGTCCGTTCTTTAACGGTAAAATATTGCAAAACCTCTAAATTTTAAAGAACCGCTTGGATTGACATGAAATTTGGCATACACATAGCTAACAAGTCAAAGAAAAAAAGTGATATTGTGCCGATATGTGCTTTTGCCCTGGGGGTGGTTTTCACCCCCTTTTGGGGGTGAAAAAATATTCGTTCAAAGAAAGTCAGAAAAAGGATAAACTGGCTAATTTTAAGTAACTTTTGTTCTATAGAGGTTTTTCACTAAGTCAATACTTTTCGAGTTATTTGGCAGTGAATATGTTAATTTTTTCAACAAAATAACCACGCTTTTAGACGGTTTTTCGCAAATAACTCAAATAGTAAGAATTTTGTCGAAAAAACATTCTTAGCAAAAATATAGCCTGTAAAAAATTAAAAAAAAAAATGGTGTATATATCACGTCTCTACACCTAGTAGAAGCAGAGTTATAGCTAATGAAAAATAGGTTCATATTCGTTAAATTCCAAATGGAATACTTTAACGTGAAATAACCAAAAACACATTTCGGGGAAAACTCATTACAACTTGTTTAAAGTGTTTAAAAAAAGCTTCATTTTTGTTTTATAAAAAAAATTTCTAGCATCAAAATTAAACAAGTTACGCTCAAAATAAAGTTAGTCCCTTTTGGTTTTGGTAAAAAAATCGATAAAATCACCCCCTAATTAGTATCTTAAATGAACTTAATCGTTACGACTTCACAAGTTTTTTGACTCGTGTAATATATTGTTTATATGATCTGTAAGTTTCATCGGTTCAAAGTCCTTATTATTGAAAGGGCTGTAGTTAAAAGGGGTTGAACGAGTCACTGATCACGAATGTATGCAAATTTAGAAACACCAAATCTTAATCTAACAGAAAAACAAAAAAATACATGATATTCAGAAAAGCAAATCTGACTTTTTTTGTTTTTCGAAATTTTTGGTATCTCTAACAATTTTTAAGTTATTTTGAAAAAAAGCATATTTTTCAAAATTTAAATTTTTAAAAATTTTACTTTGAAACCAAATTTTTTCGAAAATACGCACTTTGAATCGATGAAACTTACAGATCATATAAACACAACATAAGTAAAATAATTTGTGGAGCGGTAACGATTAATTTCATTTAAGTTGTTAATTAGGGGGTGGTCTTCCCGATTTCTTTTTGCAAAAACAAAAGTGACCAACTTTATTTTGAGCGTAACTTGCTTAAATTTAATGCTACAAACTTTTTGTAAAAACAGAAATAAAGCTTTTTTTAAACACTTTAAAAAAGTTATAATGAGTTTTCCCCAAAAAGTGCTTAATTTTTTGGATATTTCACGTCGAAATATTCCATTTGAAATTTGGTGAATATGAATCTATTTTTCATTGGCTATAACTCTGGTTCTACGAGATCCAGAGACCTAACGCGTACACCATTTTTTTTTACTTTTTTATAGGCTATATTTTTCCTAAGAACGTTTTTTTCGACAAAATACTTACTTTTTGAGTTATTTCCAAAAAACCGTCTAAAAATGTGGTTATTTTGCTGAAAAATGGACATATTCACTCGCAAATAACTCGAAAAGTGTTGACTTGGCGAAAAAGCTCTAAAGAACAAAAGTTACTTAAAATTAGTCAGTTTACCCATTTTCGGACTTATTTTGGACATATATTTTTTCACCCCCAAGAGGGGGTGAAAGTCACCCCCAGGGCAAAAGCACATATCGGCACAATATCACTTTTTTTCTTTGACATGTAAGCTATACGTATGCCAAATTTCATGTCAATCCAAGCGGTTCTTTAAAATTTAGAGCAAAAACCGTGAAAGAATGGACTATGAAGGTTCTAGGACCTGTGTTTTGTAATGCAGTTTTCATTTTAAGCGGTGGCACAAAATACAGATGTCTTTAGAATGGTTTAAGAAAACTGATCCAATGGTAAAAAAACAATGAAAATTGTAATGCATCGAATATGGAAACAAAATCAGCTTTACCAGAATGTATGAAATATTTTTAAATGAAGTAAAGAAAGACAGACGTACTCACAATCTTTTAATTTCATTACGACGACCGGTTTCGATCTCTACAATATACAGATCATCTTCAGGTCAGCGTTACAAGTGAATTAAATGCTACAATTAAAGAAAGCCAGAGTTAGAACAGTGTCTGGTTGTACTAAAAGGCTAATAGAAAGCCAAAATTTTGAAAAGTATGTAAATGTTGACATTTAAGAACAACAAACACATACGTACGTATACACAACTATTAGCAAACAAGTACTCATAAGCCCGCACACGCACGCAGATGCATGGGGTTTATTACTATTTGTTAAAATTTTTGATCTACTTACATGCCGTTGCAAGGGATGATTTTGTAAGTTCATCAGTAACATGTTTTCACGTCCAGATTATGCTAGTAGGATGACTAGGTGTAGGACTGGGTAGGCGGACATGCTTCGTAGGTTAACACATAGTGTATTGGAATAGATCTTGAAGGTAGATGGGTGATGTGAAACAAAAGATAGACGGAAGAAAAGGAATACAGAACACCAACAGTTATCTGTAGGGTATTTTGTTTGTGATTTGTAATTGGAGAAATCGTGAAGTTGAACTTTTTTGAGTGTAACGGAATGAAGTTTTAATTTGTTTTAATTTTTAACGGAGAGACTATTAATTTAATTGTAATGTTATGTGTATTAGTTATGAGAAAGACAACGTTCGGATGGAAATGTTTGTAATGTAGGTAAAGTGGTAATTAGCTCTGTGTATGCACTTGTATGATTGTAAAGGTCCTTGCTCTTAGATGTTTTGAGCTGAGGGAAAAGGTCGAAGTAAGAAAAAAGACAAATGGAAATCAATTGTTAGATTGTATTGTTTCCAGTCAAAGGACTAAGGGATGTCAGTGAGTTTAAATCAATGTAGGTGCCTGATGCTAGTAACTTTTAACTGTAGAGAAGTACGGGAGAAAAATAATTAATTAAATATGAGGGAAGGTCAAATTATAATATTGGTTATAAAGTGGAAGATAATAAGTTAAAATAAAATGAAATGTAATTAAAGTTAATAGAAATATAAATAAACGGGGGTTGTTAAAGCTATTGGAAGGTGGTGTACGTTCAGAAAAGAATGTAATATTAATTACAGGATGTAGGCACTTACATTGAGTAATTTTAAAAAATAAATAAATAAATTAACATAACACACAACACAAACACATATGATTTGTCACAACTACACAGACATGACAACAAATGGTTTAAAATTGGTAAGGAGTAGCACTACATTTGTTAAATTTATTGAAATAATCAATTTTTTAAGATTTTAAACTTGGTTTTTTGTTGTTTAATTTGTGTGGCAAGACTGACAATGTCAAATCAGATAGAGGTTAACACATTTCTGTTAACCTCTATCTGATTTGACATTGTCAGTTTTGCCACACAATTGTTTTCTATTAGCCTTTTAGTACAACCAGACACCGTTCTAAACTCTGGCTTTCTTTAGTTGTAGCATTTAATTCACTTGTAACGCTGACCTGAAGATGCTCTGTATATTGTAGAGATCGAAACCGGTCGTCGTAGTGAAATTAAATGATTGTGAGTACGTCTGTCTTTCTGTACTTCATTTAAAATGAACTCACATATACAACCCATTCAACATTTGAAATATTTTTAGCTTAAAATGGTCAATAATACCATTGAATCCTTTTGTACCTTCCAATAAAACCGTTAAAGATGTTCACATGCGCACAGCATTATCTTTTTATTTGTAGAGATAGGTCTTAGCCTCTCAAAGTTCTCAACATTTATAGTTACGTAAACTTAAGGACTCGTCTGGGAGGGTTGTTCTGTCGTGATCCTGCCAGATATCGACCACTGTGTTCCTATTTTAAAGAGAGCTGTCACGTCATTTTCGCCAGATATGTGTTTGTATTAGGAATATATTTCATAATTCTACCTCCTCCACCAGATACAATTTCAGTTATTGTAGATGTCGTTACCAAATTTTCTTTTCAAAATCTTTTATTTAAAGACGAGCAATACGTTTTCGTGTGGTTTAGAGATGGTCCATGTTTTATCCTTTATCACAATTCAAAACACTTTTTGTAGGTCACATTCTTATCCACAAAGTCGAACAACAATATGAAACGTTTTAGTACCTAGTTTGATAAAGTTTATTTTGCGAAAACCATATTTTTCTCAAATTGGTTACTCTTACTTTAAGAAACATACAAAATTTGATAAAATAGTAAACATCAAGGGGTATAAGGTTTCAGGACTTGTGTTTTTGTAATACATTGGTTTCATTGGTTGCAGAAAGCGTACAGATGTCTTTAGAATAATTGTTTAGGGAACTGATCCCTAAAACAGTAAAAAACAATGAAAATGCTAATGAATCGAATATGGAAAGAAAATCAGCTTTACCAGAATGTATGAAATATTTCTAGCTTAAAATGGTTAGTAATACCATTGAATCCTTTTGTATCTTCCAATAAAACCGTTCAAGATGTTCACATACTCACAGCATTATCTTTTTATTTGTAGAAGAGATAGGTCTAAGCCTCTCAAAGTTCTCAACATTTATAGTTAGGTAAACTTGTTACAACTCTTCTAGACTCTTAATTGTATTTATGTCGCATGTAGCATATAAACTCGTCTGCCAACTAAAAGCACCTTTTAAATATATTCAAGTATGCGGTACTCGATGCAAGAGATCGCTTCTTGAACCATATAAGGAGCTCGCATACAGCTACCAAACGAGACTCACGCCATTTTTTCTCTCTTCGCTCTTTTGAGTTTGTTGGGTTGGTAACGCGCGTCCTTTAGTGATTATCGGCAAGGATCATAGCACCCGCCTGCGAATATTGAACTTTTTAACCGTTGCCAGATCTACTCGACACCGAAGTCCGCCGATTTGCTTAACTTCAAGGAGAAAAAATCAAATTCCTACTCTTGAAATTTATACGGTCGTCCCTCCTTTACTTTATTTAACAGGGTAGCATTCTAGCCATTTCTCATCAAATGAAATTAGCCTCTTACAGCTTATTACAAGAAAAATGTTCAACATTAGTTTATTATTAACAGATGAAAATCTAGAATGACATTCTAACATCATTCATTATTATTTAATGATATTATAAGACCATGCCATATAAATAAAAACTGAACTAAACATTATGATGTCAGCTAATAGATTTGACGTAAAAGAAAAGACCAACGGGTGCATACGACCGATATTCTACTGGACAATCACCTTTTTATAAGGTTTTTACATTGTAAACTAAAGGGCTTTAGGCTTTACTGTCTCAAGTGAATTATTCTAATATCACTAGTAGTATTTAGTATATGTATTATGCAACGAGCATTTAATGATGGTCATTATGAAGCGAGTATGAGGGATTAGAAACGAGCCGCCTAGCGGCGAGTTTCGTATATAGTACGATCTTCATAATGATAATTAAATGCAAGTTGTATACAGGATTTTTTCTATGATCATTCACAACAAAAAATATATTCAAATTTATTAATATTCTTCTTCTTTTAGTTTCTTGGCCCCCACCTCTTAGGTACTTGGCAAGTTCTCGTGGAAGGGAATCCTCTTTTCAAAGTGTCTGGATTTTTCCATATTCCCTTCGTTAAATACATTGTAACATGATTGTCAAATAACTATTTTATATTTGAAATATTTTTATAAATTGATTGATCTTTCTTAAGGTCTGGTCATTAATATTAGGTAGGAGATTTTGTATTGAAATGGGGATTGGACTTCCTATATTAACAAGTTCCTGATACAGGTCAAATTTATTTGTTTTGTTAATTGGGCATTCAAGTAATATACGAGTTATACTTCCTATTTGTCCACATTTACAAAAAGGAGTATCACTATCACTACAATTTATTTTAAACAAATGGTATGGTGTGAGGCAATGACCCGTTCGCATTCTAATAATTGATGTCAATTGCCTTCGATCCACAAATGTGAATTTGTGGAACCAAGGGCTTGTAGAAAAACCACTTTGGCATTGTTGATCCCATTTCCCTTTAGTTTTAAACTGTTTTGTCCATTCAACTTTAAACTCATTTACAATTTTTTGTTTAATAAAAGGTAAAAAGTCAAATTATCTATTTTAATGTCTGCAGGAACATTTAAAATCTTGCCTATACTTGCCAATTTATCAGCCTGTGTATTCCCCTTTACTCCAGTATGACCTGGAATCCTTTTTAGTCCATGTGGTGAGACCGCTCTCGTCTGGAAAAATTTCTGATTCGGTTTCTTTGTGGATTCCTATTCAAAAATGTCCCCTTTAAACAAATCTGAAAGGTGCCGGGCGGAATTTTTGGGCAGAAATCGTTTAAACAATTTTTTTAAACAAATTTTAACACATTTTTTTGCTCCGGAACATATATTTTAAAGTTTTGTCGGTCATTCTTAACAAGAAAGGTATCTTGGAAATTTTCTCAAAAATTGATAGTTTTCGAGTTATAGGCGATTTAAAATCTGAAAAATGCGAAAATACGCATTTTCGAGGCTTAAAAACTCATATTCAAATTAGTAATTTTGATGTTGCCAGATACTTAAATTGAAGTCTAAACCTTCAGCTTCCAGATTCTGAAGAGTGATTGCGTCACTTTAATTTATACTGTTGTTTTTTAATTGTTAAATATGCGTGTTTATCCGATGTTTTTGCCGGTGCGGCGCGCTCCTTTTCAAAAATCTCCTATTTTCCTCCGAAAAATATTTTTTCTAGATTCTTTGGGACATTCTAAATAATAGCTATTTGTATAACAAGGGAGGAAAGGAACTTTTCCTCCCGAGAATGAAGTTTCGAGAAATCATTCGAGGGAGGAAAAGGCATTTTACTCCCATGTTATACATATGGTTTTTCCACCTTCCTCAAATAACAAGTCATTTTTTCATTTTTACTTAATTTATTTATGTATCTAACTAACCAACAAATTTTATTAGAACTAAAAATAACAAGTAGGTACAATATAACTGTCAACTGTCAAATATAAGTCAAATTATTAATGTAAACATTGTTAAATCAGAATAACAATTTACTGTTTTTTACCATTCTGTAAAATACAGAGTGTTTTTAAATAAACGTTAAAATGTATAGATACTTACGTAATAGAAAATAGATATTGTACAGGGAGTCAATAAGTTATATTTCATGAATGAAATACCATGACATCACTTTTACTTTTCCTCCCTAGGGAGGAAAAGTACAACTTTGCTCCCTACACTCAGGTCCTGAAAAGTATACTTTCGGTAGAGGTAGGTGGAAAAATAAGTTACTTGACATTTTTCTCAAAAGTTGATTGTTTTAAAGTTATACGCGATTTAAAATCCGAAAATTTGTTTTTTTGTCATTTTTTGGATTTTAAATCGCTTATAACTCAAAAGCTATTAACTTTTGAGAAAAATGTCAAGAAACTTATTTTATTTAGAATTTCCAAAAGAATCTAGAAAAAAATATTTTTCGGAGGAAAATAGGAGATTTTTGAAATAGAGAGCGCCGCACCGGCAAAAAAATCGGATAAACACGCATATTTAACAATTAAAAAGCAACGGTATAAATTAAAGTTAGACGGATCATTCTTCAGAATCCTGAAGCTTAATGTTCAGTCTTCAATCTAAGTATCTGAAAACCTCAAAAATACTCATTTAAATATGAGTTTTTAAGCCTCTAAAATGCGTATTTTCGCATTTTTCAGATTTTAAATCGCCTATAACTCGAAAACTATCAATTTTTGAGAAAATTTGCAAGATACCTTTCTTGTTCAGAATGACCGATAGTCCATTCTTTCACGGTTTTTACTCTACATTTTAAAGAACCACTTGGATTGACATGAAATTTGGCATACGTATAGCTTACATGTCAAAGAAAAAAAGTGATATTGTGCCGATGTGTGCTTTTGCCCTGTGGGTGACTTTGAAAAAATATATGTCCAAAATAAGTCCGGAAATGGGTAAACTGACTAATTTTAAGTAACTTTTGTTCTATAGAGCTTTTTCGCCAAGTCAACACTTTTCGAGTTATTTGCGAGTGAATATGTTAATTTTTCAACAAAATAACCACATTTTTAGACGGTTTTTCGCAAATAACTCAAAAAGTAAGTATTTTGTCGAAAAAAATGTTCTTAGCTAAAATATAGCTTATAAAAAAGTATGAAAAATAGATTCATATTTACCAAATTTCAAATAGAATATTTCGACGTGAAATATCCAAAAACTTAAGCACTTTTTGGGGAAAACCCATTATAACTTTTTAAAGTGTTTAAAAAAAGCTTTATTTCTGTTTTTACAAAAAGTTTGTAGCATTAAATTTAAGCAAGTTACGCTCAAAATAAAGTTCGCCCCTTTTGTTTTTGCAAAAAAAAAAATCGGGAAGACCACCCCCTAATTAACAAATTAAATGAAATTAATCGTTACCGCTCCACAAATTATTTTACTTATGTCGTCTTTATATGATCTGTAAATTTTATCGATTCAAAGTGCTTATTTTTGAAAAAATTTGGTTTCAAAATAAGATTTTTAAAAATTTAAATTTTGAAAAATATGCTTTTTTCAAAATAACTTAAAAATTGTTAGAGATACCAAAAATCTCGAAAAACAAAAAAAATCAGATTTGCTTTTCTAAATATCATGTATTTTTTTGTTTTTCTGTTACACAAAAATTGATTAAGATTTGGTGTTTCTAAATTTGCATACATTCGTGATCAATGACTCGTTCAATCCCTTTTAACTACAGCCCTTTCAATAATAAGGACTTTGAACCGATGACACTTACAGATTATATAAACAATATATACATGAGTTAAGAAACTTGTGAAGTCGTAACGATTAAGTTCAATTAAGATACTAATTAGGGGGTGATTTTCTCGATTTTTTTACCAAAACCAAAAGGGACTAACTTTATTTTGAGCGTAACTTGTTTAATTTTGATGCTAGAAATTTTTTTATAAAACAAAAATGAAGCTTTTTTAAACACTTTAAATAAGTATGAGTTTTCCCCGAAATGTGCTTCATTTTTATTTATTTCACATTAACGTATTCCATTTGGAATTTGACGAATATGAACCTATTTTTCATTAGCTATAACTCTGCTTGTACTAGGTGTAGAGACGTGAGATATACACCATTTTTTTTTTAAATTTTACAGGCTATATTTTTGATAAGAATGTTTTTTCGACAAAATAATTACTATTTGAGTTATTTGAGAAAAACCGTCTAATAGCGTGGTTATTTTGTTGAAAAAATGAACATATTCACTGCCAAATAACTCGAAAAGTATTGACTTAGTGAAAAAACTCTATAGAACAAAAGTTACTTAAAATTAGCCAGTTTATCTATTTCCTGACTTTCTTTGGACGAATATTTTTTCACCCCCAAGAGGGGTGAAAACCACCCCCAGGGCAAAAGCACATATCGGCACAATATCACTTTTTTTCTTTGACTTGTTAGCTATGTGTATGCCAAATTTCATGTCAATCCAAGCGGTTCTGTAAAATTTAGAGATTTTGCAATATTTTACCGTTAAAGAACGGACTACGACAAAACTTTAAAATATATGTTCCGGAGCAAAAAAATGTGATCTTTTGTATTTGTTTAAAAAAATTGTTTAAACAATTTCTGCCCAAAAATTCCGCCCGGCACCCTTCAGATTTGTTTAAAGGGGACATTTTTGAATAGGAATCCACAAAGAAACCGAATCAGAAATTTTTTTCAGACGGGAGCGGTCTAACCACATGGACTATTTATTAATATTTGTAACGCAAACAAATTAAGTAGTTTGTCAGTTTGACAGTTTGATTACATATTGAGAACTGCCACAGGCAGCGTATGTATTTGACTCGCCATTGGTCACTGCGCGTGTGCCATCTTTATCGCGAATGCCATATCGCGATTCTATTGGTTAAAAATCTGTATCATAATAAAGTTCATTATGATACAGGTAGTGACATCATAATTGATATATATGAGAATAGAAAATATCTATTTATCACACATAAATATCTACATATTTATCTACTCATATTTTATCTCATTATTTAACTCATATTATGTAAAAGTTTTTAGTATGTGAAAACTGCCATTATAGATAGCAGTGCGTGAAGGATATAAAGTGTGCGTGAAGTAACAATGTATTTTAAATGGGATTTACTTTTTCGCACTGTTTTTTGGCACACTTTCATAATCAAATACCTTTAACTTTCGCGTTGTCATGGTGAAGACATGTGAGCAATAAATTACAACAAAAGTTTTGACAGTTTTGTGGTTTGAAAGAAGTTAAAATTTTTAAATGTCAAAGTTCTAAACATTGTAGAATAGAAATGAATTCCAGTGACGAAGAGTTACAGTTTTTTTATTTGTTTATCGTAGATAAAATATTGTATGAAACTGTGCGTGAAGTACTTTTTGCGAACTTATGCTATGTATAGCCCTCGTATCGCTGTCGCTCTTGCTCTAAACATCGCGTGCGTTCGCAAAAAGCATACTTCACGAACTATTTCATAAATAACTATTATGATTGGGGGTGAATAAATTTGGTAATAAAAAATGATTGCGTGACGGCTTAGGGCTGAAAAGTTGAATTTCCCATTACAGTTGTTACTATTTACATTTTTATTTATAAAATACATTTAATATTTCTTATGGCCTTTTCATACATTTTTAACTACATTCTACAAGTCTTCATAATATGCTGTCCCTCCATATCTTTCTTGGCGTACCCTTCCTGCTTTTTGTATAGGCTTTCGTGATAGTACCATTTTCGGCACTCTTACCTTTCTCATTCTTTCAATATGTCTTTAAAATTGTATTCGCTGTGCTTTGCTTACCGTCACCATTTTTTTTCATTATAATGTTCTTCCTTCAAGTTCTTTATTACTCCTTCTTATCCAGTGACCATATATTTTCACAAACCCCATATATTGCTCTTTGTATTTTCCTCTTACATCTTTCTAAAAAGTCTATTTCTGATTATTATTTAAGCACCCATGTTTCGCCTGCATATCTAGTTGTAGGCCTAATGACTGTTTTGTCGATTCTAATTTTTGTTCTTCTTGAGACATATTTGGATTTCATTAATGATCGCAATGCTCCATACTTTTTGTTTCTTTTTGCTATTCTTGCCTTTATCTCCACTTCCTCATATCTCTTTTCATTTAATTTTACACCCAGGTAATTCTGAAACGATTTTGAACATGCATGTATTTTCTCCTTATCTCTATGCTTCAATGTGAAATTTTTTTTTTTTTCGTTATGTGTTTCTCCCATTATCACTTATTTTCTCTTTTCCTGATTTATTATTTTTCTTCAAGTGCCCTGTTCGTTGCGAACGTTGGCAATATGACAATTCTAATCTGGCTTACGGCACTTCTGAATAGTTCGACCGATGTAAGCTCGAACCACTTCCGCAGATTTTAAAGCTACGGGTGTCTTCTACTGCCTGGCCCTCGCTTACTCTCTATTTTCCCTGGATAATCAATTGCAGTTGACTGTACTTATCGTGTCTCAATATGTGGCCTAGAAGTCTTCTTTGTTTAATTGTGTGCACGATTTCTTTTCTCTTTTCCGATTCTGTGGATTACCTCTATGTTGGTGACATGTTCGGTCCAGGATATACGAAGAATGCGTCAGTACACCGTACACCCACATTTCGATTTCGACCTGATTCATTAAGAGCCCAAATTTTTTCCTTTACTTGCTTTAGATGGTTATTTTTAACAATGTCAATTCATATGTTTTCAGACACGTTTGAAAAACCCTATCTCTCACCTTTACCACGCCCTTACCAGTCTACTCGAGTTTACTCGTGGTTTCCAATTCAAAGCCGCAGACCCTTTGCATCTTATACTGAATCGATTGAAACTTTTATTTGACTATCGTAACACTAACCATGAACCTAGTATATTACATATTTCGAAGTGTATCAGCCAGCCCCCAACTCAGCTGTTGAGTCGACAAAAAACACAAGATAGAATTTACATAACGTACTTGGTCAGCTAAGAATTCAATTATCTGTTCAGCTATATCTTTAAATAGTCGTAAATATATTGAAATACTTAAGACAGTAAAATGTTAATACACTCTTTCAAAAAAGAGTAGTTAACTTAGCAGCATCAAAATCACTCCAAATAGATTTTTTCACGACAAGAAGATATACGTGAATGTAGGTACTAAGGAATAGTAGAAAAAGTATGCTGGAACATGAAGGAAAGCCATAATACAATTTAAAGGATGATGGTCAGTACTGTTAGAGATACCGCTATTGAAATACTTTGAACAGAAATGAAATCTGAGAATAAAGAGACTGTGATGGTCAAACGAAATTCAAGAAAAAATAAAGGAAAACTATTTATAAAGTGTGTGATAAGAAAATAGTTCGGAGACAGATCATCAAAACTATACGTTCGCCAAGACAGACAAAGTAGCAGTAGCAAAAGCTAAAGCAGAAGCGTATACAAATCTATATGATCAACTTAATACTAAGTGTAAAGATGTTAACAAGATTATAACGTATACCAAGTGTAAAGATATTAACCAGATCATATGAAGAGTACAGGGGAAAAACAAGGAATGTCACTTTTTCATGAATTTTGGCTTTTCTCGCCATGTGGTAGCAAAAACTGAGTACTATCGATTAGACTATCGATTTAGAACAATAACCAGAAAGATCAGTCTATATAAATTTTCTAAGAATTTGTATCCCGGCGAAGGACCAGGATTGTCCGCACGCCACTGAACAAAAATAAGGAATGTTAGCAGTTTTTTGGGTGCATTATTAAATTAATAAGTTAATATAGATTAATATTATACTAAGATCACAGACTAAGAATTGCTAGAATTCTGCTAAGAAGCTCCTAATAGACCGGTCTAGTTAGACTCAAAAATAGGAGTGAGGCTACAATAATTGGCAGGATTGTTCAAAATACCATCATAAATGAAATCTAAAAAGTCCTCATAAATCCGACCCGTGCTAAAAAATTTACGCGGGGTCAAAGGTCACCAAATATGGTTTTTAGCTATTTTCAGCGAAACGGTAAGTTTTATCGTAAAATTAGCTCTAACAAAAAATGTAAGTCAGATAATTATCTATAAAAAATATCTTAATAGTTTTTTTCCTAAGAGCCACTGTTTTTGAGATACAACGATTCAAAGAGTTGAAAGACTTCTAATCGTCATAATATACAATATGTATTAGTACACCAGGTATATACATCACTGAAGCTGTAATACAAGTAAACATAATATTCTATCGGACAACTTAACTTATATTACACATAATAATATAAGATTATAAATATGATAATGTTTCTACTATACAGCGTGCGGTCTACCGAGGGATGCAATGTATAAGCTTTATTATATTACAGTGCCAACAAAAAAATCTTACAAAGTTAATGTAACGCGAAAATAATAAGAATTATTTGAATTTTATGGCTTAATCCCAACAAAAATAGTAAATTGATATGTACGGCGGTACAGTATCTACCACTCAACAGAAATTTCTTGCAAATACTTACAACAAATCTCGGTTCAATTCAATGCTGAAAGTTTATTGCTGAAAATATATCGGAAAAACAAGCTAATAATGATGCTGACGTAATGGTAATTGAAACAGCCATAGAGCAATTCAATTTAACAAATACAACTATTGTTGTAGGTGAAGATGTAGACTTGCTAGTATTACCCACTGGTAGAACTCCAATCGAAAAAACTATCTTTTTTTTTAAACCTGGAAAAGCTCAACACCAATCGGAAATATATTCATCGAAAAGGTTATCTACTTTTGCAAAATGTCAAAATCATATACTATTTTTACACGCAATAACTGGCTGTGATACGACATCTACATTTTTCAGGAGGGATAAAACGACTGTTTTTAAAATGTTTGAAAAATAAGATTTACTTGAATGTTCTGAAGTTTTTAAAAAAACTAATTCAACTCCACAAGAAGTTATTTCCAACGGAATTAGATTTCTTCTCTCTATGTATGGAGCGCCTAAGAAAACTACGAGCTTAGATAAGTTTCGATATGCATGTTTTTTTTAAAAGTACTCGAAACAAAAAACAAGTGCAGTTATCTTGTCTTCCTCCAACCTCAGCGGCTGCTCATCAACATCTTTTTCGGGTATATTACCAAGTTCAAGTGTGGCTTGGTTATAAGCTAGATCCAAAAGACTGGGGATGGAAATTAGTCGACGGTTATTAGAACCAATTCAAACTTTACTCCCCCCTGCGCCGGAAAAACTCCTGAACACAATTTTTTGCAACTGTAAAAAGGGATGTAGCGCTAATTGTGGTTGCAAAAAAGTTGGACTGTTTTGTTCGGTAGCATGCACTAATTTTCAAAACCGGTCGTGCTCCAATGGTGAATCACCAACAATTGAGGATTCATTTGCCATGCGATGTGTCATTATTGGGACAATTTACTTGCACCCAGGATGAACAAGAAGAAGAAGAACTAGAAGATGAAGAAGAGGAAGAAGAACAAGGGAAGCAGAAGTATTAGAAAATTATGAACCAGTTTGATAAATTTCCCTTTTTTTTAATTTATTTCGCTTAATATACCTTTAATCATTTTTAACCCTTGCCAATATCAATTATTAAATAGCTTTAAATTAAACAGAATCATAACAGATCCGTGGAATAGGCCTACTGGGGAAACCACGTTAAAAAAACGCGCTAAGTACACTACCTCAAAGGTGGTGTGGAAACGTGAGCTCATATTATGACGATTACCACTTTTTGAATCGTTATATCTCAAAAACGGTGGCCGTCAGGAAAAAAGTAATAAAACATTTTTTATAGACAATTATCTAATCTACATTTTTTGTGGGAACTAATTTTACGATAAAACTTACCGTTTCGCTGAAAATCGCTAAAAACCATATTTGGTGACCTTTGACCCCGCGTAAAATTTTTAGCAGGGGTCGGATTTATGAGGACTTTTTAGATTTCATTTATGATGCTATTTTGAACAATCCTGCCAATTTTCAGCTTGATGGTAATTTTTGTAGCCTCGGATGCGTAAGTTGACCGGAGTATAAGTAGTTTTTCGATATCATTAATGGAATTAAACCTTTATTGGTGTTTATCTCAATATGTGTAAAATGTGACATTCCTTGTTTTTCCCCTGTACTCTTAATATGTATCCGAGATGAAACTAGTTAACTTTTGAGCAAAAAAGCGTTGAAAAAGGTAGGTACTTTGACAGTTCATTAAATGAAGAATTTGACAGAAAACCAGTTGAACTGACGGAGACAGCAACAGCAATGGTCATTAAAATAACAAACGAGAGAGTGTTCAAACATTCCAAAAAATAAAGGAAGGAAAAGCAGTTACACCAGAAAATATCGGTGGAGAAATGGTGACAGCTTTAGTAGAGACAAGATTGGGTAACAGGTTTGTTTCAATAGAATAATGGAAGTGGGACAAATTCCAGACGAATAGAGAAAGAGTATGTTAGCAAATGTTTACAAAAGCAAAGGAGATACAATAATGCACAAACTACAGAGCCACAAAACTACTTAGTCACATTATCAAAAGCGAGCTCTGGCAAGCTGCACAGATGTTGTGTTGAACCAGGTTCTTCATCTTCAACCAGGATGTTCTTCTTCCTGGGCCTCGCTTTCCAAATATCTGTCCTTGCAGGATGGAGTGTATAGTTGTGCAATCGAACTAAGAGAGTCATTAATATTCAGCTCAGCGGGGTGCAATTGCTGAAAATGTTTACTTAAATAAACATGGGATCATTCCGTAGAACAGGTAAATCCCTTGTTGATAGAATTTCACATCTCGAAGAATATAGGAGGGCATATCTGGATTCATTTCGCATAATGTGTCCAAAGTATTCTAACTTTCGAGATCAGTTTAGCCCTTTCTAATTATGAAATTAAAATAGTTGGAAGACTTTTTTGCCCCGGTGTCACATACAGACATATTACAGAACAGTTTAAATTCCATGTCTACCTAGATAGTTTTACGATCAAGTTAAGTACACCAGGGAGTTTTTACTTCACGTTGTTATTTAATTAATAGATGGTATACAATACAGCTAACTTTCGGGAACTATCCCGTTTTATTTATTAAGGTAAGTATTTTGAAGTTGCCATTTTTATTATATTTGTGCTTAAAAAATCCATTATGTTGATGTCCATTTCACTGTTCTTACGGGATTATATACGATTGTTACCTCAATACATTTATATAGTGCGCCTCATACCTCACCTCATGCGTGATACTGAAGCCATACCTGAAACTTGTTCTACCTCACATTTTTACCCAGATTCGTATATATCGTCAGAGAATATACTTAACAAACGGTATTGTTGCTTTTAATTCCGTTGAACTTGAATCTGGGAGATAAACATTTTTAAAACGGTTAGTAACGTCGTTAGAGAAGAACAACATGGCGGATCGAGATTACAGTGGAATAGAAAACTAACAATTATTATTTTGAAGTAACTAACATCAACATCAGCATCATGCAGCTCTCGACAAGAAATCAATAGTCGCAACCTGTTACAGTGTTTCTGTTTGCAGTTATGTACTGGGAAAGTACAGTTCCGCCTAAAGTTTTGCTTTGAATGCTCGGGCGGTTGGATGACTAGTAAAAGCAATATGGCGATGTGCGCTTTTTTACATTAGATCCGAGATTTCAATACCCGGTGAGATGAGATGAGACGAGATGGTATGCGGAACGTAAAATGATGCGCGGTTTCAGAGTTGGAATTATAAATAGATGAATTCGAATCAGAATGGAAGCTTACATACATTTTCGAATATGAAATTCCAAATTATTACATAGATATTATTATGCTATCTTACTTTTTACTAACTTTTCAGTGCACTCATGTAAATACAACGAGCTATTCGACGTGAAATTCCAAGCCTAAATCTACGAGGTATCGCATTAAACTTAAATATATAATTCGATTAGATGTACGTGATTCTTGATTCTTAACACGAACGCAAGAGAATTGATGAACTAGACGAATTCTGGAATCGAGATACAAAAAACCACGATTTAAAAAATATGATATTCTTCTTCTTGTATTTATCCGTTTCGCATGTTGGCGACCATTATGGCAATCTGTACTTTGCGCATTACTGCTCTGAAAATATTTGTGGTTGTTGTGTTGAAACATCCGAAACATGGAGAATAAAGGAACACCAAAAACGAAAAATAGAAGCTACTGAGATGGACGCCCTAAGAAGAGCAAGTAGAACATCGAGATTGGACCGGGTTAGAAATGAGGAAGTAAAGCGAAGAATGAATTTACAGGAAACGGTTGTAGAATGCATTGAGAAGAAACAATTAACGTGGTACGGATTCAGAGAATGGGGGAGGAAAGACTGCCAAAGAAAATTATGAAATGGATACCTACAGAAAACAGAAAAAGAGGAAGGCCAAGAACGACATGGATACAAGGAGTAAGACGATCAATGCGTGTACGAGGATTAGAAGATGAAAACTGCAATGATAGAAGATATTGGCAACAAGGCACCGGACAACGTCGGAGGATGTTTTGAACCCGAATTTATATATATTATGTGTTGAAACATCTACCTATCTTTCGACCAGGAAATCCTTCGACTTCCCGATCCTCGTTTTCCTTGTATTTTTCCCTGTAAAATTAGTTGCAGTTATGCATTTCTTTCTCTGTTCCCTGTGATGTGACCAAGATGGATTTATTGTGGTCGACAGCTGTTTTTCTTCTTATATGTATTCTTAATAAGACGTCCTGATTGGTAACATGGCCCGTATAAAATATTTTCAGAATTCAACGATAAAGCCTCAATCCCCGCGGGTCCCAGTCCAGTAATCTTTTCGGCCACCTGTGTTCCGGCATTCTTTGTACATGCCCGTACCATTTCAGGGCTCTACTTTTACTACCACAACTTTGTTGTAATTGAGAATTCTACTTCTATTCTGTTTCATATTTCCTTTGTCTTTATTCTATCCTACCTGGTGATTTGTAGACACCCCATAAACTCCAATTCAACTGTTCGTATTTTATTTCGTATTATTGTTGTCACTGGCTATTATTCTGCTCTTGTAGGGTAATATTCAGCAATATGACCTGAAAAACCCTTTTTTGTTTTCTTTAGTTCTTCTAGCGTGTTCTTCCATATCACTCCATGGAGTGCTTTCGTGGCTTGTTTTCCCCGTACTATTTTCATTTCTATATCTTTCATACAAGTACCATCTCGGTTATCATTTCATTTACTATAAATACTTAAAAGTCTTACAACTCTTAATAGTGTCTTCTAAACCTACGTTTAAATCAGCAACCAATCTGTAATTAATTATTTTCGACTAGGCTAAACTAGTTTATCCTGATATAAAAACATACACTTCAGGATAAACTAGTTTGGCCTAGGCCAAACTAGTTTGGCCTGAAGTGTGCGTCTTTATATCAGGATAAACTAGTTTGGCCTAGGACAAACTAGTTTGGCCTACGCGCGATAAGACAAACTAGTTTGGCCTAGGCCATACTAGTTTATCCTAACGCGCTTAGGACAAACTAGTTTGGCCTCGGGTTTGGCCGGTAACATATACACTCCTAGCGGAGTGATTGCCACCCTCTTTAGGCTCTTCCGATTCATTTGTCGCTGGGAATTAGTCCGCATTAACATTTTGGTTTTACAATTGGTTATGTGACGGGACTTCTTCATTCGTTCCTGTTTTTGCTTACGCTTACCCATTCTCTAACTCCCATCTTCTTAATGTCCTCGACTATCTGGTTCTCCATTATGATTTTGAGTCTTCCTTGAGATCTGCCAGATATAGGTCTCCATTTGATAATTTTTTGTATGTACATATTTCCTTAATAGATAATAATAATAACGTAATATTTTCTTCTTCTTTCGGTACCATATTAGGTTTCTCTAACGTTGGTGACTACATCTGCTTTCTTCCAATTCCTCTGCGACCCCCCATTTAAGCTTTCATGATAAACTAAAGGATTCTGTACCAGACTCCTCTAAAAACATGCCCTAGGTATAAAATATTTTATTATATTTTAATAGGTTTCAGCATTTTCTTGCATTTTTTTTATTCGTATACTACTCTCCTCCATTCCCCCTTTTTAAACATTAGAACAATGCGTTGAATTTACTTTGTACAAAACTTGAATGTTTCGTGTTGAATATTACTTCGTGCCCCTATTTAAGTAATGACGTAATAAATACCAAAATTTTTTAGACTTGCGTCTTAAATCTTCGTTGCTACTACTATCTCTGATGTCATTTGGTTTGTCCTAGTTTAAATTGTTGCCATCCACACCAAGTACTTGATTTTTATAACAAAAGATATGAAAATCTTATTAAACAATCATTTTATTATACACATGAGTTAATAAAATTATAAAATGTAATCAATTTTACCTTGTTATATCAAAACACCAACAGTATAAACCTACGAATGATACTGGTGGTAGCCAACAAATCAACGTTCGATTGGTAAACAAGGTCTACGAATACACAAAACATTTTTGTTATATTGTTTTCTATCAGTTAAAAGTCAACCTTCGGATTAGAGTCGATACTTTTACGATGAATAGTAGTACTAATACTGTTAATTGCATAATGTGAAAGTCACTAAAATGGGTTCGAGTAAAAGATCTAACCGAGTTGCGAATGCACAAATTATAAGCGGAAAAAATCGCGGTGTATTATTTATTCCACTAGAATTATTCTGCACATTGAACCTGTTCTATATGAAGAGATCTTATAGAATAAATATATACCTATTTTAAAACAATCTAAAATTTAGAATTTTATAATACATATATGACTATATATACCTATAGGACATCCATATACCATTCAAAAGAGGTAAATTTGTTTAGTATAATTATTTACTAATATACATGGTGTTCCATTTAAAATAAGCATCATATGACACATTGAATGATCCAATAATGAACTGTAAATTTTGAACAACCTGTACACAATGTGTAATAATCAATCATGGAATACATTCAACCAATATCCAACTCTTTAGATGTAAAAGGAATTTTTTTATAACTTCTTAAATAAATAACTTGAGAATAAGCCTTTTTTTTAAACTCTACATTTTAAGAAAAGTCAACATAACTCAGAACACTCTGTACATAGGTGTAGGGAAGCCTTATGAAAGTATACCTTATTTTTTGAGAACAAGCAATAAAATATAGGGTGTTCCATAAGAAAAAATATAACTTTGATACGCCGCCATTTATTGGGACACCCTATATATTTCAAAATAATTTTAAAATGTAGCTTTGATCAACTTACAAAGTATTAATTTAATTTTTTTTTTCAAATCTTTTACCAATTCGCTGTAATCTTCCGTCCCGTTAGTGGTGACTCACCCCGTATTTTCAATTCTTCATGTTTTTATGCTGTACGTAAAAACATAAATAAATGCATAAATAAAAAGCGTCACTAAACGTGAAATAGATGAAAGAATCAATTTACTCATCAAAGGGAGTTGGTTATACAAATTTCATTTAATTATAAAATAAATCTATATATTTCTACTAACCTTTTATTTATATCATATTAGAGCAGAATATTTCGTACTTTTAATTAGGATACTGGATTTTAATGAAATAGTGGTTGATATTCACCAAAATAATAAATTTTTGCTAATTAATATTTTGTCTTTATTATGACATTTGCATTAAATAATTATGATTAACATTTTACTTCAATAATGAACTTCTTCACAATGTGAAACAAAAATTTAAAACAAGTTTAGTGTATGTTTTATTTTATTCTGACAAATGTATTCAATTACTTATGATTACACAAACAATGCTGAATTAACCTCATATTTGCAAAATTTTCAATTAATTGAAGAACAATTTAAAAATGTAAAATTCGAATGTGTGCAGTTAGCCAAAAAGACGGGTAGAAATTATTAAACCATGGTTTTTGATGCGGTAAATGTAAGAAGATGTATCCCATATGCATCGCTACATCTTTTGAAGGACTGCGTGTACCCGTCAGAACTGTATTAAATGCCAGTTAAAGTGGCGCAGAGATAATAAAATAAAAATAATAAAATTACTTTATTTAATTTAAACAATTTTATTTACGTTTTAAAAATATGTACATAAAAATAGTATGAAGCTTCGCGCTGTATCACTTTTGTAAAATCACCTACGTTATTTTTTTTTCATTATTTTTATGTGTTAAAATTAATGTGCTTATAGATATTATTTTCTACACAATTACATGAACTATTGACAAAATAAAAATAGTTTTTTACCTATGTCAATGTATTAGGCCAGGGTAATAAGACAAAAATATACCCTGTTCGTGACACTTCAGCAGCCACGGTACTGAAGCGTTTTTTCGACAGTTAATACCTATCGGAACATATTATTCTTTTTCTCATGATCATCTTTCAGTGCGTCACAGTTTTTCGATTTCTTTCTAACGCATTAAATTGTATGTGACAGAAAAAAGGCACGTCCGTGATTACAGACATTTACAACATTAATTCTAGTTATTCTAGTTGTCGATAGATGGCGCCATAATAAAAAAATAATTTTTTTTTAATTAGATAATATTATTACAAATATAATCTGTATAATTTATAAGACTATACAAATCAAAGAAAATACCATTTTATAAATGCAAGAAACAAATCTGATTTGTTTTTATTCCAAATTGAAAATAAAATGTGAAAACTGTCAGATTTAACTAAAATGTCATGTTAGAATAAATGTCATAAATGTGTATTATCACGGACTTACCCTTTTTCCTATCATTTGTTACGCACTGAAAAATGCTCATGAAAAGGACTATATAACTATTTCCTGCGTAGGATCTGCGGCCATTTTTGTTTATAAACAATTAACTCAAAAAATGGCATTTTCCCCTTTTTTTTTCAAATCAACGGAAAACAGTGAAACTTATGATTTTTCAGTACAAATATCTTCGAGATTATGGACAAAGGTTTAAAATGACGAATTACAAAAGT
This sequence comes from Diabrotica virgifera virgifera, assembly GCF_917563875.1. Lineage (NCBI taxonomy): Eukaryota > Metazoa > Arthropoda > Insecta > Coleoptera > Chrysomelidae > Diabrotica > Diabrotica virgifera. The sequence continues at coordinate 188,426,413 of NC_065449.1, forward strand.
TTGATATACTCATTTATTGTTAATATCATTGCGAAAAAAGGTCGAAATTGCAAAAAAAATATTTTCTCAATAACTGTTGTAAAAATTAGTGTACAGCTTTGAAATTTTTGTCAAATGAGGGCTCTTTGGTGCTTAATATGTGATAAAAATTTCAAAGCGATTCATTCAATTGTTTAAATTTTATTCAATTGTTTATCCCAGAGTGCATTCTTTTTGCAATAACATAAGTCGGAAAAAAATGAAATTAGAACCATTCCACAGGTGTCAAATGAAAGAACATGAGCTACATTTTCAACATGGTTTAAAAAAGTGAATAAAAAATGCATTTATTAGTAATAAATAATTATGCAAAAGTATCGTCAATTTTTCTTTATAAACTTTTTAAATAACTTTTTACAAAAAAATTAACTTTTTTACCGTGTTTTAAGGGGGGGGGAGGGGGTATTATGGTTTGAAATATTTAATTTTTTTTATTATTTCAAATAAAAGTGCATACTTTCAAGAATACTCTCTGAAAATTTCAAAATAATCTGGAGTAACATTACCAGAGATACAGGGTGTTGAATATCCCTACCTTCGACTCGCGTTGCCGCGGCTTCGCGCCAGCACGCTTGAGCGTAGTGAGAAACGTTAAACAACGGTTCGCCTTCTCTTTTGTAGATTACTCCGCAATTCAAAAAACATATTCCAATGTTCATCACTTTACGATTTGGCAGACAAATCAGAAGATGAAGATGCAGTTGTCAAAACTTTAAAGGCATTTTTCTCAAAACTACTTTTTCAAAGGCACAAACTACATTGTAACTGAAAAACTACTTGACCGATCTACCTGAAATTTTGCATAGATTTTCTTTAGACAATTCGTGAGGTAACAACGTCGAGATAATTTTCGTTTTCTGCTTATTTTTTGTTCAACAATATTAAATCTGTTGGTTTTCACAAAAATAAATTTCGTATTTTTAACTTCTGAGTGATACCAAAAATTCAAAAATCATTATAAATAAAAAAAACTCGACGTTGTTACCTCGCGTAACTCATAAGCTAATTAAATCTTTTTGAATTTTTTGTTTCATATGATCCAGTGATGAGTTCTGATGTCCACCGCAAAATCCATTTTTTTGAGCTGCCTGCCAAAATTTGTCGCCAATGGCTTATTTTTCAATATTTTGGATTGAATTTTTTCTTAACCCGGCACCTGCCACGTGGCTTTGCAAGGCGCCAACTGCCACGTGGGGTGCTCACAGCACCCCTTAAAAATTTTCTGTGATCTACTTGTTTAAAAAACAAAATAATGTGTTGAGTAACACAAGAATATAAATAAACATGTTTTATTAACTTATTAGCCACTAATATGTTATAAAAGTTAAAAAATAAAATGAAAAAGGTGTTATAAGCAAATTAGCAAGTACCAAGCCATAATAAATGAAGTCAAGTAAAATATCTAAAAAAATTAAGATTTAGTGAGTATAGAGTCTATATTAATAATTTAAATCAGGTATTTCAATAAAAAATGTAAATTTGACCTGTTTATCAAAAATACAAAAAAATTTAAAACTTAAAGTGCCAGATGATGACTCCCCAATTCGACTTTAGAGCTATACGTTAAGAATGACACCAAATTACCACTTCAAACACTAACACATATATGCTATATAATATTATAGAAAGCTACTATGACGCACAGCTCGGTTACCAAACTTGAAGTACCAAATATTTGATAAAAATGTGTTATGGGGTGCTGGTAGCACCCCACGTGGCAGGTGCCGGGTTAAATATTCTTTGAATTGTAAAAATAAAATAATTCTACCATAGCTTCGAAAAAAAAATCACAAAAATGTGCTTGATATGTTGATTTCAAACCATACCCCCCCCCCCCCCCCTTAAGTGCCCAACTACCAAGTAATGTTATCTATATCATAATTGATAAAAAATTGTAATAAATATGTATAATTTCTTATATAACAAAATAAAAAGTTTATAAGGAAAGATTTACGATACTTTTGCATAATTATTTATTAGGTACTAATAAATGCATTTTTTATTCACTTTTTTTAAACCAAGTTGAAAATATAGCTCATGCTCTTTCATTTGACACCTGTGGAATGATTCTAATGTCATTTTCTTCTGACTTATGTTATTGCAAAAAAAATGATCTCTGGGATAAACAATTTGAATAAAATTTAAACAATTTAATGAATCGCTTTGAAATTTTTATCACATATTAAGCACCAAAGAACCCTTATTTGACAAAAATTTCAAAGCTGTACACTAATTCTTACAACAGTTATTGCGAAAATATTTTTTTTTGCAATTCCGACCTTTTTTCGCAATTATATTAACAATAAATGAGTATATCAAGCTTTGTAATACGTCATTTTAAAGCTTTTTCCATAATCTCGAAGATATTTGTTCTAAAAAAACCATAAGTTTCCCTGTTTTCCATTGATTTGAAAAAAAAAGTGAAAAATGCCATTTTTTGACACTTAGTTGTTTATAAATAAAAATGGCCGCCAGATCCTACGCAGGAAATAGTTACAATTTGCTCTTATAGGTATTACCTATCGAAAAAACGCTTCAGTACCCTGGCTGTTCAAGTGTCATGGAAAAAACCTTATTACCCTGGACTATATGTACTTATTCTGATTCTCATGTTTAAAACACATCTATCTTCTCTAGAAATTATGTTAAGGTTAAAAATTGAGTTAAAAACAATTTTTAATAATTCGAGAATGTAGAGAGAATAATAATATTATAAAAAATGGTAACAATCATAAAAGTATGCGTTAAAATTCTGGACTCATGTTTCATAAATAGGTTAGACATTTATAAAAAAAAAGTAGAGAACGTCCCCATAAAAATCTAATTTTAAAAAGAAATATTTTCCTATCACTGTTTTTTATGTCGAAAATTAAAAAATCGATTCACGAAAAAAAAATGGCAGAAAATGGGTCACTACAAAAGCGCGCTGCGGATACAACGTAAAGTAAAACAAGAGATCGCAAAACGTCGTCATCCGAATCGAACGAACCGGCAGAAATTCGCTCCCAAGGCCTTCTAGGACGCGCCAGCCGAGCAAAAACAGAAGACAAACGAACCCGTAAGAGAGAGAGTGAATGTGAAACGATTGTAAACGATCAAGCTCAGCAGGCGAATCCGCAAGTCGGCAAGATATCGCTTCCACTTGTCTCGGGGTTACCCCGCGACGTTGCCATATCGCTCGACAACGTGCAACAGCAACGATGACGTGCAGGTAATAAAATTAAGTAGGACTTACTATAAACATTTCGCGCAAGCACCAAACATTGAGTTTTCGTTTAGATTTTTATTTTTATAATTATGAGCTTCACATACATCTCATACGTCAAAATAATTGTCAAAGTTAATTTAAATTTGGAAATCTCTCCGAAAAATATTAATTTTTGGCGGATTATTTGATTTATACCGTTCTAATTTAGTTTGTTTAGTTTTGTTAAACTTTTCCTTATTTAGTTTACATTTTGAAAGTGTTCATAAGTTAAACGTTACTTGAAAACTCCTCTATGGAGTCATCTAGTGGAGGCGAACCGCCTGATATTGAGAATTCGATGGATAGTAGCTGTGATTTACAAGATTTAAATGGATTTCTACCCAACCAGCCTCAAAATAAGATAAGTAGTAGTATTAATCTTAACAATATTAATGAAAAACAAAATACTTTAGTAAACTCAGATCAACCAGAAAAAACCAGGCCTGTTTATTTATACGAAAAAATTGATTTAGGACCTTTTTACATTTTCATTGAAAACTCCAGTTTAAATTTTACAGGAAAATTAAACGCTGTTAAAATAGGCGAGATCCTATTTACGTTACATCCAGAAATTGACAATTATATAAAAAAAATTGACTCAATCGGACGCAACCGAGTTAGGGTCTCATTTAAAAATTATAGTAGCGCAAATGCTTTAGTTACTTCCAAATTCCTTATTCAAAAAAATCTGACCGCATACATTCCAAAATTTCAATTGTTTAAACTAGGTGTAGTAAGGGATATAGATTCAGATATATCGGAAGAATATCTTAAAAATAGAATAAAGGAATTTGATCACCATTGCAAATTCTCGGTTGAGTATGTGAAACGAATAACAAGAAAAATAGTAGCAGATGACAAAGTAATATTTAATCCAACAAAATCAGTTATTGTGTCTTTTAAATGCCAGAATATACCAAAGTATGTAGTAATTAATCATGTCTTACACACTGTTGAAAAATACCAGCAAAAGGTAATTATCTGTTACCACTGCTATAGGTATGGGCACATGAGTAAGCAATGTAAAAGTAATCCTCGCTGTTTTAAGTGTCATGAATCTCACCTTTCCGATTCTTGTTCTTTATCATCGTTTAACAAAAAATGTCTATCCTGTGAAGGTGAACACTTCACTAATGAATGGGAGATATGCCCAGAATTTGATCGCCAAAAGAAAATAAAACATTATATGTCTGAAAACAGCTTATCTTTTAAGGAAACAATTAAACTCTTTCCTAAGATAACTTATGCATCTATAGCAGCCAATAATTCCTCAATAAATTCTCATCAAACTCCAAATATGAATGCACCATCCTCTTCATATTCCTTTACTCAATTGTCCACGTCTCAAACATCTTCCAATCAGTTCGCTCTACCTTCAGTTTCAAATAGATATACAATAATAAAACCACCAAAATACAAACGACCTATCTCTTCCTCACCAGACCAAGTAACAATGGAACATCAAAAAATAATAAAGTTAAACCCCATGTCCAACAGACCTGGTGGTATTATCACCTCTTCTTCGTATCAATCTACATTTAATCCAGAACAAGGATCTAAAATACATGAACCATCAAAAGAATTAACAGAATTAATATCAAATATAGTTACAAGTATTATCTCTAATATAAATCACAAAAATTTTGAAATTCCAGAAAAATCAGTTCTAGTAAATTCAATTCAATCAGTTTTAAGTTCTCTCTTATATAATAATGAATAGATTGGTAATTTGTCAATGGAATTGTAGATCGGCTAACTCTAATAGAGAAAACCTTATCCACCTATTAGAAGACCAGAAAGTTGATATCGCATTATTATCAGAAACTAGATTTAAACCAGAAAAGTATTATAACTTTCACGGGTACAATATTGTCAGAGACGACCGCTTTTCAGTAACTGTTGGCGGTGGCTCAGCAATTTTAATAAATTCAAACCTATATTACGAGGAAGTCACCATGAAAGTAGATTTAATAAACGTCAATAAAGTAGCAATAAAAATAAAGTTTAAGTCATATACTGTCACATTTATATCTATGTATGTTCCCCCAGGAACCAAGTTATTGTTACAACAATGGAACAATTTCATAACATCTATAGAAAGACCATTTATAATAGGAGGTGACCTTAATGCTCACCACATTGCCTGGGGCCTAGACAACCAAACAGATATGAAAGGTAAAATCTTGATGGACTGTATAGACGATAATAATTTAATATTCAAAAATGATGGCTCTCCTACTTTCTTTAGGAACTTCTCGAAATCGGCAATAGACCTGACCATTTGTACTCCTGACTTAAACCACCTGATCACTTGGAAAACACTTCAAGACCTATTTGGTTCAGACCATACACCTATAAGAGTAGAGTTAGAGGATCAACCAACTCATACATATAATCCATATTCACAAAAGTGGAATTTAAAGAATGTCGACTGGAAATTATATGAACAGTATTCGGAAGATGTATTCTCTCAATTTAAAGATATAAATTCTTATGAACAAATTTTGCACAATATAAATACAACTGCATCCTACTGCATCCCCAAATTTAAAATAAAAAAACCGACTTCCAGAGGAAAATACTGGTGGGATTTAGAATGTGAAGAAGCAGTCAGAAGAAGACAGGAAAGTTTTTGTATATTCAAAGAAAATCCAAACCATGAAAACCTACTTAAGTATAAAAAAGATGATGCACATGTCAAGAAGATCACTAAACAAACTAAAAGAAATAGCTGGAGAGATTATGTCGGATCCCTAAATAGGTCAGTCCCTATTAAAGATGTATGGTCAAAAGTTAACCGAATAAAAAATAGAAAAACAAAGAACAAAGTCCCTGTTATTCTGTCGGAAGCTTCGTGGATAGAAGAGTTCCATCAAAATATCACACCGCCGTCTGCAGAATTAGTAATTCCTGATTTACAACTAAATGCTCTGTACGACTATCCAGAACCAATCCGTTTCCTAGTCAAACCATTTTCTGCCACTGAACTAAACTTTGCGTTGAAGAAAAACTCAAATTCAGCACCAGGTGCCGATAATATCCATTACTCGATGCTATCAAATCTTTCAAGAATTGGTAAGGCTGCACTACTAAATATATATAATGAAATTTGGATGCGCCGCATAAAGATTCCTGACGATTGGCACGTTTACACTATTATCCCGGTTTTAAAACCAGGAAAATCATCAAAGAATTGGGATTCTTACCGTCCAATCGGTCTGGCTTCCTGTATACTAAAAACATATGAGAGACTTATTAAAAACCGTCTGGAATTTTGGCTAGAAAAGAACGACCTATTACCAAGAAGTCAGTTTGGTTTTAGAAAAGGTAAATCCACACAAGATAGCCTCTGCCACTTTTTAATAGACATTTATAGTTCCTTTACTTATAAGAAAGCAGTTAGTGCTTTGTTCTTAGATATAAAAGGGGCTTACGACAACGTTAATCTTCACATACTATACGCGAAAATGTTGGAAATAGGAATACCCGAGATAGTAACATGGAACATCATTAACTTATACATTAATCGAGCAGTTCACGTTAGATTAAATGGAGATCAATCTAACTCCCGATACACATCTTTGGGACTACCTCAGGGTAGCATCCTAAGTCCTATATTATATATACTGTATACTGCTGACTTAGAAACTAAACTTCCTCAACACATAAAAATCCTACAGTACGCTGATGATGTTGCGATATATGCAGAAAATAAGTCAATAGATAGATGTAATAACTACCTTAAATCGACATTGAATATTATAAAAAAATGGGCTACCGATAATAACTTAACAATATCAGAGAGTAAATCAACCATTGTTACCTTCACTAAAAAACGATATGTTCCTCAAAGCCATCTACAATTTGATAATACTAGTATTCCTTATAAAACTTCAATAAAATTTCTTGGCGTATTTTTAGACTCCAAATTAAATTGGAAAGAACACACAAATTACATATTACGAAGAATGGAAAATGCAATGAATATCATGAAGACTGTAAGTGTCAGTAACTGGGGAGCTGATCCAAACATATCAATATTACTATACAGAAATTTGATAAGATCAATCTTAGACTATGGATCTATTTTTTATGGCTCAGCATCAAACTCTGTACTCCAAAAAATCGAGAGGATCAAAAATAAGGCACTTAGGTTATGCACTGGTTATCTTCGTAGCACACCTATATTGGTCATGGAATGTGAGCTTAATGAACCTCCACTTTCATTACGCAGGGAATACCTAAGTGGGAAATTTATAGTTAAAACAGCGGTTAACGATAAACTGCTATTAAATAAAATTGTTCATTTAACCACCTCATACCTAACTCATTATTACTGGGAAAAAAAGAAACTGCTTTTAGTTGTGGAAAGCTTCCTCAACGTTTCTAATTCCATTGGCGACATACACCAAATTGAACAAAGCTCGTCTCGAAAGCTAAATTATGAAGATTATTTATCTCCAGTTAACTGTCATTTAAGTAATATTCGTGCGACAGACTTCCTTACTAAAATAGACCACCTTCAGTGTGTACAAAAAAACTGGGGGAGTTATCAGAAATTATATACGGATGGTTCAAAAATGGAAGGAAAAGTTGGATATGCTATATATTACCCACAAAAAAGTATAAAAATAAACAACAGATTACCTGATAAAATGACAATTTTCACAGCTGAACTCATTGCAATCAAAGAAGCATACAAAATATGTATTAATCAAAAAGAACTCAATTATGTTATATTTACAGACTGCCAAAGCATTGTAAAGACATTGAAATACAATGTACATAATTTTGCAGAAAATTATATCATCAGTGACATCATAGCAATGAACAGTGAAGCTTTGAAATCGGGCAAAAATATAATATTGTGTTGGATAAAAGCACACATTGGTATAAAAAACAACGAAATAGTAGATGATCTGGCTAAAAAAGCAACAACGAAGGAATCCACTCTGCATACTTATCAACTTCCTATGGGAGACATAATTTCTATTATGAGATCTATCAAACGGACGAAATGGCAGGAACAATACAATAATTCAGACAAAGGAAATTATTACAAAAAAATCCAGCCTACACTTCCCATCAAGACATGGTTTAATCAAGTTTCCAACAAAGGCTTTATCAAAACTATTTGTCGAATAAGAAGTAATCACTGTCTGACTCCAGTCTACAAAAGAGAAATAGGACTTGTAGATAATGATGAATGTTTATGTGGTGAGCTAGCTGATCTACAACATATGCTATTAGAATGTCCTTTACATTTTATTGAAATATCAAACTTTTTTGCCAATCTAGTTCAAATTAATGTACAATTTCCTTTTAATCTTATATACCTTTTACAATCAAACAATCTAGATGTTTATAAAATTTTGTACAACCATGTTAATTGTTTAAAATTAAAGCTCTGAGAAAAAAAGAAAAAAAAATAAAAAAAAAAAAAAATAATTAAATAAAATAAAAAGTTACTAAGATCTAAACCTCCGCGAGGTTGAATCGGGTTTAGGTCTTAGCGCGATAAAAAAATATACAAAAAAAAAAAAAAAAAAAAACTAAAAAAAAAACTAAAAAAAAAAATAAAAAAAAAATAAAAAAAAAAAAATAAAAAATGTAATAAAAAATATGTTAAAAAATATAATAAAAAAAATAATAAAAAAAACAGAGTAAAAAAAAACAGTAGTACTAATAGTTTTAAATTTAGATACTAAGCATATATTTTGTAAAAGAGAGAATTCAAAACACATTGACTGGCCAGTTGGTTGCTTAAACCAGTGCCAATAAAACATAAACACACACACAGCTTCACATACATCAATACTGGGCGTTAGTTTGATACATTATGCAAGTCTTTTAAGGATTTTAATGCATTTATACAGAACAAATAGTTTTAAAACAACTATTATAACGATTTTACGAAATAAATGTATCTAATTGCCCAGATTAACACAATAAATAAGTATGGAGACTGGAGAGCCCATTTTACCAAAAATTTACCATATTATATTAAATTATCTGGGAATAGAAATTAGAACTGGAATATTGAAATGCTACGTATTCTCTGTCCTTTTATATGGAGCTAAAGCATGGACAATTACGGATGCAACTGAAAAAAGACTTGCCAGCTTTGAGATGTGGTGTTATCGAGGAATGTGGAAAATATCATGGACACAACACGTAACAAATACAGAAATATTAAATAAAATGAAAAATAAATATTCAACACTATCATCATGGCATCAGCACTCCTAGCGCCTAGTGATTGCCTCTCTTTTTGGGCTGGGAGCATCCATAAACTACGTCGTAAAAAATTTGAACTTTTTAATACCCCCCTCCGTCGTAATTCGTCGTTTAGAGACGACCCCCCTTTCATTGATTTAAGAAAAATCAATATTATTTATGTTTTTTTTAATCAAATATGAGGGGGTAGGCGTAAAATCTTGGTCCAATGCTATTTAAATGCATTTATTTTTTTCGAATCCTGAGAAAACTAATAAATATATTTGAAAAATTTATTTTTCAAATATTTTTTAATAAATATTTATTTTGAATAAACAAAAGGTTTCTTTTGAATGAAATATTTGAAATGAAAAATCAGACAAAATTTTCTCTTTTTTTTTTTCAGCCCTGTAACACTTATTAAAATAAACATTATAGATGTTTTCAGGAACTTTTGGCCCTCGGCAATAATGCAGTCTTTCAATCTGCATTTAAATTTTTCAAAGATCTTTATTAGTTTTCTTAGTATTCGAAAAAATGAATGCATTTAAATAGTATTGGACCAACTTTTTGCGGGGTATGCTTTCTTAACTGCATCATATAAATCTTTATATTTATTTTGTTTTGATTTCGATGCCATTTCTTCTAAAGTATAAATACGACTTACTAATTAAATAAAAAACAATATTTTATTTCTATTCGTTCTTTCAGAACTGTTGTTTCACACACAGTATGCAGCACATAAATGAACTAACAATTTAATATTTTTTTGCTTCCAGACGTTGTTCTGTATATAGAAGCGATTGTTTAAACCCAAAGAACAATGTGTTATTGTTTGTTGTCCTGTACAAAAGTGCTACCTAATATTATTTTAACGCCGTGACTGATAAAAACGAAATGAAAAGTATGCGATAAAAGTATTAATCTTTTTAATTTTAACAAAGGTTCATAAATGTCTTGTTTTATTTTCAATTTCATATCAAAAACTATACGTTTTTATATGAATATCTGATACTTTAATGCTGGTAGAAGCTAGTAAAAAATTATTTTTATAGACACAATAGCGACAAATTTAAATATACCAATATATTAAACGACGTCGAATGGGCACTCATACCCCCTCCCCCCTGTCGTACTCCGTCGTAATAAGCAAGCCCCCCCCCACCCTCTTCTCAACGACGTAGTTTATGGATGACCCCGCTCTTCCGATGCATTTATCGCGGGGAATCAGTCCGCATTAATATTTTGGTTTTACATATGGTTTACAACTTACAACTTTTCTCCATTCGTTCCTGTTTTTACTTATGGTTACCTATTCTCTAACTACCGTCTTCTTAAGGCTGGAGGAAGAAATCAACACTATGAAGGAAAGAAAAATGAGCAACTTTGGTCACGTACTAAGAAATGAAAAACATAAGTTGATGCGATTAGTTACACAATGGAAAATGGAAGGAAAAAGAGGACTGGTGAAACGATGCACGTCCTGGTTGAAGAATTTAAAGCAGTGGAGTGGAAAAACAACATTAGAACTCTTCAGAACCGCTGCAGGCAGAGTATAACGGGCCATGATGATTGTCAATTTCCTTAAAGGATGAGGCACATGAAGAAGTAGATTCAATTATCAAATACACATAATACATCCCTGCTTTCTTTGATAGCAATTCAACCAACTAAACTAATTACTAAAGAAGTAAAAATCTTCCTTTGTAGATGGTATATAATTTATTTAAAATTTTTCTAAAAAAGATCCAAGTTCGACTTAAAGTGGGTACATCACTGGTACGATACAAACAAACTTTTTCGGACTAATCAGTCCATCATCAGGTTAAAGTTCCAGATCCAAAGTAGTTGAAACTAGCTACTGTGGTAGGTCGAATGTCCTTACCAGTATAAAAATTAGCCATTTCGGCTACATCGAGAGTGACAATAAGTCGATGTTACAAGAATAAAGTGTAATTAAACCATAATGGAGACTTCATCTTGCCTTCAAACTAAATGGCCATGTTGAAGACAGTAGGAAACCGACTGATTCAAGTCCGTCAAATCAGTCCGTTTCCTACTGTCTTCAACATGACCATTTAGTTTGAAGCCAAGATGAAGACTCCATTATGGTTTAATTACACTTTATTCTTGTAACATCGACTTATTGTCACTCTCGATGTAGCCGAAATGGCTAATTTTTTATACTGGTAAGGTCATTCGACCTACCACAGTAGCTAGTTTCAACTACTTTGGATCTGGAACTTTAACCTGATGATGGACTGATTAGTCCGAAAACGTTTGTTTGTATCGTACCAGTGATGTACCCACTTTAAGTCCAACTTGGATCTTTTTTAGAAAAATTTTAAATAAATTATATACCATCTACAAAGGAAGATTTTTACTTCCTTAGTAATTTTTATTATGGTATACAACCAATGAGAGGGATTCTTTCCTTTTTATACAACTAAACTAACTTAGTATTACGTGGGATGAATGTATCATTTTTGTATTTAAGAGTTTTGTTTTACCATAGATTGAACGAATTCATAATTTATTATTATTAACGGCATTTTTGACATACCTTGGCACATTACTATTTTTTACAAATTAAATGCAGACATCGAGCACAGTTAGTTATTTATTAAATACTGCCAAGTACATTCGCTCTCAGAGCAAAACTATTCTATCCAGCACATCCAGAAATGTCGAAAACATTAACATAAATGTTATACAAGAACAGACACTAGACAAGGACATTATTCGGGGGCTACATTATGTGCATGTGCATATCAGGAGATTACTATTTATTGACAGACTTCCATTTTCACCCTTACCACTGACGTGCGGTATGCCATACCGCGCCAAAAATATATTTTATTGTAAAACTTGTTTTATAAAAGATTATCAGAACACCATCTGTGTACGTTCAAAATTGTACCTGCTTCCAACTGCTGCAGTTTTGGTATGGATTACTCTTTGAGCTACGTTGACGTAAAGTTTTTTTTGCGGTATCACGTACCGCATGTCAATGTTTACGTTTCTATAATTAAAAGCAGTATATTCTGTATTCTTTCGCTATTAGTATGGCAGCAAGTTCATCCAGTTCTTCTACCTTCAAGTGAAAAGCACTATTTTACTATTTTTGTAGATATTACCAATAATAAATTTTATTTTATTTGGAGCAGTATTTTATTCTATAGCAGTGTGAAGGATCATTCCGTAGTTGATGCAAAAGACAAATACAGTGGCATAAGACAAATTCATACAGAAAGCACAGGAGAATAGCCAACGGTATGACATACCGCATCTCAGAATTTACGTTCTGAAACATACACGTCAGTATGAGGTTAAAATATTTACAGTAGATATAGTACGTAAATTGATAATATAATTGCTTAACACTTACTATGTACCTTTATAAAAAAAATGTATTAGCCTCATACTACATGGAAGATTAGATGTATGGAAACATGAAGATTATATATGGAAATAACACACGTAAACACGTTAAGTAAAGGGTAATAGTCTGTAGTAAAATGTAAATATACTAGGAGAAAGCTAGGAAAACGAAATGGTGGAAGAAATTATTAAGTTTCCGAAGCTCACATCGTACCAGAATTCTATGATCTCATCTGAAACCTCTAACGCAGCGGTGCTCAATATGTGTACATGTACCACTGGTGGTACATATTATTATACTCAGTGACATTAGAAGTGTTACACCCAGAATGAATCATTTCTGGAACTTATTTTTTTGGCAACATGATGCATTTTCATCAAGAATGAAACGATAACATTGGCAAGACTTTTTATTGACACGTAATCAAAAAAAAATTAATAATGTGTTTGGCGACCCCCTAGCTGAATACACTCCGGTACACGTCTAGGCATTGACAAAATGAGATGATCGATGTCTGCTTGTGGCACCTCGTTCCAAGCAACTTGAATTTCATGGATTAACTGTGCCAGCGTCTGTGGAGGATGGTGCAAAGTGGACAGTATACTCTCCATCATATCCCACACCATGTTCGATAGGATTTAAACCCAGTGAACGGGGTAGCCACGGCAAAAAAATAACGCCAGCTTCTTGTAGAAAGTCCATAGTTCGACGAGAAATATGCGGATGCGCGTTGTCTTCCTGAAAAAGGGAGTTTCGACGGCTATCTAGATAAGGCAGTAAAGTGGTTTGTAAGATGTCATCGACATAACGCGCATCTGTTATACTGCATCGAATAAACAAAAGTGGTGATCTGCTACCATAAGCAATAACCCCCCAAACCATTACTTTAACTGCCCTGTGTAGATGCTTCTCTACAGCAATCCGATATCTCGTCGCTCTCCACGGCGGCGCCTTATCATCTTACGAGCATCATGCTTACCTAAACGAAATCGCGATTCATCTAAATGCTCCATTATGCCATCCAATGCTGCCGTTCTCTGCAACAATTCAAACGTCGATGACAGTGTTCCGCAGTCAAAGGAAGCACTCGTCATGGGCGGAATGAAACCAGTTCAAAGGCTCGAATGCTACGGTATAGGGTACGTATAGTAAACAAGTCTACCTTCTACTCTAAACCATTGGTCCGCGATTTGACGTGTAGCAGCAAAACGGTGGAAAAAATTAAAAAAGCAAAAATTAAAAAAGTGGAAGACATACATAACAGATCTGTTTGAGGATAATAGACAAGAACCGGAAGAAATCGACAGCGAAACGGGACAAGAGATCATAATGGAGGAAATCGAACAAGCAATACGAAACGCAAAAAACGGAAAAACTGTAGGTCCAGACGAAATACCTGCGGAATTACTGAAATGTCTAGACGATGAAACTCTACCGGTACTACTGGATCTGTTTAATGAAGTATATAAAACCGGAAAAATCCCTCAGAAATGGTTGGTGTCCACCTTTGTAACAATACCAAAAACAATATACGCCAAAGATTGTTCGGACTATAGATAGGACAATATCACTAATAAGCCATACCCTCAAAATATTTCTAAAGGTGATTCATGGAAGATTATACAGAAAGCTAGAATATGATATGGATGATACCCAATTTGGGTTCCGCAAAGGACTTGGAACAAGACAGACATTGTTTGCGTTTAATGTCCTCTCTCAAAGATGCTTAGATATGAACCTGGATATTTATTCCTGTTTCATCGACTTCGAAAAAGCGTTCGACAGGGTCCGACATGAAAAACTAATAGAATTATTGAAAAACAGAGATATAGACAGACGAGATTTACGAATTATCATCAATCTGTATTGGAATCAAAAGGCCAATATAAAGATAGAAGAACAGGAGTCCGAGAATATTGATATAAAGAGAGGAGTAAGACAGGGTTGTGTTCTGTCGCCGCTACTGTTTAACCTGTACAGTGAAGCCATATTTCAGGAAGCGATAGCGGAGCTAAGTGATGGAATCTCTATAAACGGAAGAATAGTAAATAACATAAGATTCGCTGATGACACCGTTATAATGGCAGACACCCTGGAATCACTACAAGAATTGCTAAATAGAATTAACGATTATTGCATTCGATACGGACTAAAAACTAAATGTATGATTGTCTCAAAAACAGAACATGGAAATGAAAGGTTAATGATAGAGCAAATCCAAATAGAAAAAGTTAAGACATACAAATATCTGGGAACCTGGGTTAATGACAAAAATGACCAAAGCAAAGAAATTAAAGTCCGAATTGAAACTGCAAGGCAAGCATTTATAAAAATGAAGACACTGCTTACAAACAAAGACCTTCAGTTGCCTCTCAGATTGAGGGCTCTAAGATGCTACATATTTTCTATATTGCTATACGGAATGGAAGCTTGGACATTGAAGAGACAACACATAAGAAGAATAGAAGCGTTCGAAATGTGGTGTTACAGAAGAATATTGAAAATTCAGTGGGTTTAAAGGATTACCAATGTTGAAGTGCTACGACGTTTAAATAAGGAGTTAGAAATTATGAAAAGTATAAAAACTAGAAAATTGGAATATTTGGGTCACATTACCAGAGGAGAAAAATATGAGTTGCTGAGAATTATTATGCAAGGAAGGATCCAAGGAAGAAGATGCATAGGAAGAAGACGCATCTCCTGGCTGAGGAACCTTAGAGAATGGTTTAACTGTAGTTCATTACAACTATTCAGAGCAGCAGCCAACAAAGTGACCATAGCCATTATGATATCCAACCTCCGATAGGAGAGGGAACTTTAAGAAGAAGAAGCAAAACGGTCTCGCAGAGCCAGGAGTCTAAATCACCTATCTTGACGCCCTGTGGTACGCCTCTGTTGACCAGTTGTTCTTCTTCGTGTTCCTCTACCTTCGTTTGTCCACACACGACACATTCGTATAGCTGTCACTGAAGTACATGTAACACTACGGCCAATTTCGCGATACGACAAACCCATATCTCTATAGGCAATAATTCTACCCCTGCCAAAATCGCTAAAATGGTGGTAATTTTGGTGTCTTCGAACTCGAGGCATATTCTTGCACTGAATACAATTAGACTGGGGAATAATAACTAAAAATTTCTGTACCAACCGGTCTTCATAAATTGGTCTTTTTACAAAAAAAATTTAAAGATAAAACTTTATTTTTACAAAAACTATAAAAGATAAAACATTGATATTGTTATCATAGCATGCTTTAAATATAGTCATTGTACTGCCAAAAAATTAAGTTCAAGAAATGATTCCTTCTGGGTACTTCTAATGTCACTTTAGTATATTTGCGGTGGTACCTACGCAAAACGCAAAAATTAGCCAAAACCAGCACTATTAATATTATAGTAAGATTACCTAGCTAGATAGAGATTTTAGTTAGGTGGTACCAGAAAAAAATTATAAGTATTTTGTGGTACACCACTCAAAAAGGTTGAGAACCACTGCTCTAACGCGTATAAATATGATAACAACATTACTAAATTGTGACTTTTTTTTATAAAAACAAACGCAAACAGACAAACATACTATAATAACATAATAAACAAACTACTTGTAGAGCAAAAGGCAAAACAGAAAATACGCCTTTACCATAGAAATTATAATACGTCCATTCTTTTATAATATATGTAATAAACAATTTTTTAAACACGGTGCAACATACAAAACAACACGCAAAAGAGGGTACCCATTCTATCGGAATATATTTATGTAAAATCAAAAAATAATTTTTAATGTGTAAGTCCGTAAAATAATCGTCAAAAAATGTCATTATAAAAAAACCTTACCCAACTTTCACATTTTAAAATAGTCCGCTGCTAATTTTTGTAATCCTAAATATAAGTAAGGCAAATATTATCCTTGAATCAAACAGAAAACGTTTAGCGAACGCGCACGACAGACGTGAGTCATAATCACAGACCGAGGAAATCCCTGCCGATATGGCAACGCAGCAGACCGACCGGCTGTTTTGTGTTGTCGTATGTCGTAATAGTTATCCGCCCGCCCGCCTCTTTTAATACCGTAGTCGTACACAGCGCGCGGGCAAGTTCAACGCTCTACTCGCTATGTGCCTGCTTAAATCGGTCTTTGAAACAGTCCTTCACAACACAGCAACACACACAAGTGGCCCGATTTTAACTCTCTCGACATCGCAGGCGCTCCGAGAGGCGAGACGCGAAAGATGGAGCAGGGACTGGCCTTGGATAATTTAATCAGATTTCCTGAAAAGTTCAATGACTTGGCAATAGGGCGCTGAAGCTCTACAGCTATAAAGTGGTACTGATAACGATTTTTCGTTGCTAAATGTTTTTGTTACTACATAAAATTGTTAAGTTTACTGTTTTTAAATAGAAAAAAACGTATTAAGCATCTCGTTGGAAATAAATGAGAATTATAATTATTGTTTTCTTTATTTTATTGTGGTTTATTCTACTAGTATGAACTATTTTCAAATATTCTCTTTTTCAAGACAAATATCATGAAAAATGAGAGTCATATATGTATGCACAAACTCCACGAATACACACACCCAAACTTATATGGAATCACCATGTATTTCAAAGCAATATTTATTTGTTTTGAAAAAACTGGTTATTGTTGCGAATAATGAAGGTTTTTATTGAAAATAAACAAATCGATAAGACAATCAGATAGTACAGCGCGGTACGGTATATAGGTCTGGATCCCGCGTATGAAAAAAAAGTTGATTAATAGCAAGCTGAAAATTTGGTAATAGCTTAAGGGCCGGTTGTTCGAACGCTAATCTACAATGATCACTATCAAATATTTAATTACTGTCACAACTGTCAATGTCAATTTTGGTTGGGTTGCTGAAAACATAATTGATTATAATTATGAGATTAGTTAATCAATTAACATAATTGATTAACTAATTTCATAACTGTAATCAATAATTATGTTTTCAGCAACCCAATCAAAGTTGACATTGACAGTTGTGACAGTAATTAAATATTTGATAATGAACATTTTTGATTATCGTTCGAACAACAGGCCCTAAGGGTGTCTATTCGGATAAACTTTGATATATGGTAACACTGGAACAGGGGCAGTTTTAATTGTGGAACAGGTTAAAAATTTGGAACGGTCAGACCACGAAAACGGCACATTTATTTTGTCCGACAGAATAGACTTAAACTCTCCGAACAGAGATTAGAATCTCATGCAAAAATCAGACTGCTATTTATCACCTGTCATTTGACATATTCTATATGTTCCACTCATTAAAACGCCCATTTGGTGATAAATAGCAGTCTGATTTTTGCATGAGAGTTTAATCTCTGTTCGGAAAGTTTAAGTCTATTCTGTCGGACAAAATAAATGTGCCGTTTTCGTGGTCTGACCGTTCCAAATTTTCAACCTGTTCCACAAATTAAAACTGCCCCTGTTCCAGTGTTCCCATATATCAAAGTTTATCCGACTAGACACCCTTAAGCTATTAACAAATTTTCAGCTTGCTATTAATCAACTTTTTTTTCATATGCGGGATCCAGACCTAATAGGTTATTTGCTCGAGTTGCAAAATTAACCAAAATAAATAAACTAACTTTTGCGTTCAAAAACGAAAATATGCCTCATGCGGGCTTATAGAACTTACAACGGGGAAACATATTGGTCTTGTAGAGAAAGTAATGTTCTCAGAGGGACATAGCTGTAGAGCTATGCGTAACACAGGGCGTTCTGTCCAAAACCTATGGTAGGTAACAGGAACTAAGAAAGCTTAAAAATAAAGCAAGAGAAAGTCGCCAAAGAGTAATAACGGCTTGCCACGGTCGTTTAATTGTCCAATCAGCTGGAAAACACCAAACCATTTCTCACCTGCAGCTCAAAAGGCAGCTTTTGGAAGCTACAGGTGTAACTTTTTCAGTTGAAACGATAAGAAGAAGAGTTCGTGCCAAGAAGTATACAGCAGGAGACAGTTAAGAGTTCCCGTGTTATCCAGGCAGCACAAGATTGGTCGCCTAAATTGGTGTATTCACCACCAAAACTGGAACATTGGGAATTGACAAAATGTGCTATTTTCAGAAAAAGTCAAATTGGTGTAAAATCTGATGACCCACGAAATCGTGTACTTATGAGATCGAAGAAGACAAGCAAGAACGAAAACTGTTAGATCTGTTCACAAATATACAAGGGGAAGTATAATGTTCTGGAGAGGAATTGTGATCCGTAGAAAAACTCCTTTAATTTTCATCCAATCAACTTTAACTATTCACAAGTATGTTGATAACCTGTAGTTAGGCTCTGGAGAGATGCAACAGGAGTAAATTTAATTTTCATGCATGATAATGGACCTCCACATACCACTAGAGTGACTAGAGACATCATTGAAGCAGAAGGTATCCCTTGTTTGGAGTGGATTGCTTGCTCACCCGAGCTTAACCCTATAGAGTATTTGTGGAATATGCTTAAAAGAAAAATTAGAGCCCGCCGGGATAATTCACAAAACACTGCACGGCTAGTATAAGCTGCTTTTGAAGAATGGAGCAACCTACCACAACAAAATGTTGAAATTTGATTAGGAGCGTGCCCACGCAAACCGAAGCTTGCATAGGACTAGAGGTGATAACACTGACTACCAAAAAAAAATAAAAACAATTTAAACATTAGTTTTAGACTGAAATTTTTTATTCTATTGACTTTAAAACAAATAGTATTAAATTTGTTTGTTAAATACTTTATTGTTTCATTTAATTGTTACGTATTTGTTATTTTTAAATTGTTTTAAAATAAATCATGTTTGTCTTCGTGTGTTCGTTTTTTTAAATTCGCACGAAATAATAAGAAATATCAGATGATTCTATATAAGTTTGGGTGTGTGTATATTAATTTTTCTACATTATAAAATAATATACTGTTTGATGCTGGTTTCTATAGTCTTCCCATCTATGGGATGGCTGGCGATAATTTTGGCAAACTGCGTGCTGTCTTTGTGCTGTTAGTAAAAATGAATGGATGTACAGTCTTTAACCACCCGAATTTTCTTCCCTCTTGGCTGAATTTTCTTTCAACTTTCTTTTAGCACTTCACTAAATCTGCTTATAAAGTTACTTATCGATAAAACAAAAGTTAATACATACTGTAAATCTGCGTAGAACAAGGCATCCGATGGGAAATACCTATCTATCCACTATGAATGCACTATTTAGAACAAGGCAAATATTTGAAAAATCACAAATCTGCATATCTTTTTCCCGTGGATCTAAGAAAAGCTTTGGATAAAGTGAAACAAGGCGACAAGCAACGTGGATATTTTTTAGTATTCTTTTTATTTGAATGAAAATGAAAAGTTGATCAGAATGAAATTTTGGTGTGTATTGCTACGGCTTAGTTTGGTCTGGAGTTATGTCCACTTTTTATCTGAAGGTGTTATTGTCTGTGATGCCAGTTTCTGTTATACTAGCGCTTTTGATGTCTTTTCAAATTTCAATTATCCAGGGCTTTGGTCAGTGGCGCATCCGGAATTTTGGGGCGGGGGCATGGATCTTGAGGGTGATTTAATTACTTTTCTCTAATGCAAGGTCACTTAGTCTTACTCTTACCACCCCCAGGATAAGTGGGATTTCAATTATTTTTTGGATGGGCCTAAATTTTTTTTTGTTTGAAGACTCTCGGTTTGTATTTTTTTTAGCATTATGGACTTGATATTTATTTTCGTCTGGGGAGGGGGTATGACCCCGCGTCACTCCTCTTGGATCCGCTACTGGTTTTGGTTGAGTGTTTTGTTCGATTGTAGTCTATATCCATCTTCTGTTTGTCTAACACCAATTTTTATGATTATCTTTCTTTCTTCTTTTTTTCTGTCTTCGTATTTTTGTTGAGATTTGATAACAGTGTTGTAGTGACGGATTTTATTGTTCGTTGATATAGATTTTTTGTTATACGTTTTGTATCATCCCTAGTACCTTTTTAGTCTTTTGTAGTCGGTAATTTGCTATGTCACATAAAATAGGTATCCCATTATGTGCCAATAACAGCATAGGGAAACAGGGAATGTTTCTCTCTCTCTCCCTCTCTTGCCGTTCTCCTATTCCTAAGTAATTTTCTCCAATATTCCTTACCCACTTTCTACATTGATCTCTATCTTCAGCTGCTCTAAGAGTTTCGCCGAAGCAATTTGGTCGAACCTCTGGTTGGTGACCGTTATTTTTCTCTTCTCCCTGGAACGTTTCCAGAAAGAGAACTTTATAATTCGTTGCAGATATGTTGTACACAGTCTTTTTTAAAGGCAAGTTGGTTTAGAATGGAAACGTTCTCCAATATCACATCTCAAAGGCATCAATTGAAGACCTGCCCGGAAAAACGTTGCAAACGCCAAAATGAAATTTGTTAGATAATAACAAAAAACTGTTGATATTATTACTCACCAAATTTTGTGAATTGAAGTGTTGCGTATTTGTATTACTTAACTATTATTGAATTGAAATGAATGCTAATAAATAGCATCACTAGTTTGGTTAACGCATAAAGAACGTTTTTCCATTTCGGTGTTCTTGTGCCCGGAGAGTCCAAGTTTCTGTCCCGTATCTAAATGTTGAGAATAAAAGTGCATTCGACAATCTCATCTTGATTTTTTGAGAGAGAGAGATCTGTCTTTCCAAACTTTAGTTCAGCGACTCATCGCACTTTTGCCGTACCAATGCATCTCCGAACTTCTGCTTCGCAGTAGCCATCTGCCAGTATTTTTGTCTAGCAGTGTGGCCTGCGAAGCTCCATTTGAATTTGACAATTTTTGTTATGATATCCTCCACGTTTGTGTTTTATCTTACCCCATCGCTCCTCTTTCTATCTAACAGTAGTACATCTAACATTTTTCCTTTCCATTGCCCTTCCTGTTGTGACAAAAATGTTGGTCCTCCAGAGTTCGCTGGCTCTCAGAGCCATCACTTAAGCAAGACTTTTCCCCCTGTGCCATGTATCCTTGAGCGGGATTGGGAAGCGCCATAGTCGCAAGTCAGTTGTGGTGCTTCTGTCCGGTAATGAGCCGATTGAGCATGATGTAGATATTCATGTATGTGTATTTTATGTGTGATTTCTGAGATGTTCTGCAATTACCTTTTTTTTCAGAATAACGAATGGAATACATTTAGGTAGTAACCCAAGCATCTTACTTAGTCTATCCTGTACAGACTAACGTTAAGTTTCGTTAAGAGCTTGCCAATGAAACAGTCACGTTTTTAATAAGATCTCTTGGTTCTACTTGTCCTTCGACATTATAATTAATTTTTTTTTGGACATATAGACCTCTGTTGCATCGTTGTTGATCATGCTTGTCGTTGTGGTCACAATAGCAGGCGAAACAGGAAGAAATATAATATAATAATAAAATACATCATAGAACTTACCAATAGACAACTTAAATCATGTAAACAGAGTTGAAACACTTACCTGAAACAAAAATAGGTACATAAGTAAAAATATTTAAATAAAGCAATTCCATACTTATAAGTAATAAAGAGCTTTATTATTTTTTAACTCTTTTAATCTAGTTTCGAAATCTCACAGTTTTTTTTGACGTTCTTTTTTGTTGGTTCATTAGGCTGGCTTTGAGAGCTGTAAAAGGTAAAAGGTTTTGTAGAAATCTGCCTATCGTTCTTTTATATTTGTCATTCTCTTTCTTATTATTGAATCTTTAATTTTTATAATTTTATGAATACCCAGTGTTGGTCTTAACATTTTAAGCCTCTCTTGTTTTCTAATACTTGCCATATTAAGTTCCCGTTTCATTTTTATGTCACATTTTAGTTCTATTTTAATTGGTTTATTTAGTTCTACGCATTCTTCAGTATAGCGTGTGTTTTCCGCTAGTAGTTGTCTCCGTTCCTTCTTTAGTTGCTTAGTTTCGTTGTTTATTTTGTCTTCTTTAGTTCATGTTTTTTTTGCGGCCTATAGTCCGACTTCAAGAAGGTTAAAAACATTAAAGAATGGATATGTACTATAATAATCCATCAATATTTAATGAGAAAGGATAATCTTTCGATGTGTCATGGTAACTTCAACGAGTTTATTGATCTGATCCTTGTTGCTGACTATTAATTTTATATTTTGTGGGATAAATTACGATTGTATTTAATTGTTTTGACGTTTCGACACTCAGTCTGGAAATGGTTTTCTAAGGTAGTTGCAATATTTGTGGATTATCCCCAAAAAGTATCAAATATTCATCGTGAAACATGCCGCAAGAAAATATTTTCAGAAAAATGCTCTTCTTGATTATCCAATATACGAACATTCCAGACAAAACAGAAGATATTTTTGTTTTTTTGTTAGCTTGATCTTAACGTGGCTTTGAATAGCTTGATGATAAGTTAATAGCATAGATAGTGTATTGTAAAAGAAAATAAATATCATCATAATTGGCTTGCAAATCTTTGATGAATCTTGGTCTGTTCGCAGAGAAGTCATCACTCCCGTCGATCCCTAGCAAATTCCCTTCATCTTCTTTAGAGTCTTCTTCCATGTCATCAATCCATCTTCTACGTAGTCGTCCTCTACTGCTTCTGCCCTCTGGGTTTGAGAATGGCAATCTCTTCGTGTACTCATTATCTGACATCCTAGCAATGTGTCCAGCCCATCTTAGTCTCTGCACCTTAATATATGTCACAACATCTGGATCTGTTTATAACTGACCAAAGTTATATCTTCGATTTCGATGCCATATACCATTTTCATTTACGGCCCCAAAAACCTTTCGAAGTATTTTCTTCTGAAACATACTGAAGTAGTCTCTCGTCGTTGTGAGATAAAATCCCATGTTTCAGTCCCATATACCAAAACCGGTCTTATTAAGGTCTTGCAAATATTAAGCATTACTGAACGTCTTGTGTCGCTAGCGATCCAAAATATGTGAATTCTTTGATATGCTCAATGTTAGTTGAAAATTTGGATTCTCTGTTTAACATTTTGACGGTTTTTAGTAACCAACATGTATTTTGGAAAACATTGCATTCTATAGTTCTTGCAGTCAACAAGTTCATCACGCTTTTTATGCAGCGGACCTTTAGCCACTCCTCTGGTATACCTACATAAATATAGGAATGTTCAAAAACATTTTTGGTTTGGAAACTGTAATTTCTTAGTTATAATACTAACTACATTTTTATTTCTGACTATATAAACAATAAGAAAATACAAACAACAAAATATTTATTTGACTGCCTACTGATCTTCGGATCGAAACTTTGAATACTTGTATATTGTATCTACTTGTGAAAACAAAATCTTCGCAATACCATCTAAGGGAGTCAAAAATGTCCCAGTACGATCCTAAAAGACGCACAGAAAAAAAAATGAACGACGAAGAGGATCGAATGTAAGTGAGTGTCCCACGCAATCAGCGCGCGTTGCTCGCTTACATGCTCGTTTACGTTTCAAAGCTCACTCGGATCTCTCGGATCGACTGGGACAACAAATAATTAACATAATAGCTGGCGTACGTATGTTGATGAGGGGCGGAGGAGACGGAAAAACGCAGCGCGAATAGCTGACACAAAATCTATGTTGGATGTGTTGGAAGCCAGATTTATTATCCGAGATAATTGAGATATAATCGATGGAAACATAAATTATGAAAACCACGTACTTCCATTAGGAAAATGCCACTTGGTACATAATTCAACATTATTGCGCATAGATGCTTAGTCCAGAGGTAGGTAACCCATGTTATTTGCTCTGGCAATCGACAGTAATGAAAATATACATGAGTATCACGCTGACTCCAGTTAGCGTGATAACTCCAGTTAGTGGTAACTGGATGCAAACCTCACAAAACAGAGACATATGGAAAGAGCTGAGGGAGACCTATGTCCAGCGGTGGACGTGTACGGGTTGATAATTGCGCTGACTACGCTGATAAGTTGTCATCTTCAGGTTTCCTTCAGAGAAGGGATGGTTTCTCTATACGTTTCTATTCTACATTGTACCTGAATTTTAACTTACTAATTACTTCTAGCCTTCTGGTGTAACTAAGGAAAGAAGAAAATATTCCCTTTTTTTCTTCATTCCATTCCAGGGATTCGAGCTGCGCGAGATAGATGTTATTTCGATGAGATTGTTGCCAACCTTCAATAGAAGATGGTACCATAAGAAGTAACAAAAAAAATGTATTGGGAATTATATCTAGTTAAAGATTAAAAAGGGTTCAAGGCAGGTTTTGTTTATATTCGATTCAGAGTTGGACTACCATCTCCATATAGCAACTATTTCAGCATCCTTATGCATCACCAGTGAAGATTATGCAGTCACAACTCTGAAGGGAATATAAACATTCTGCCTCTTTTAAGGCAAAACATCGCGATGCAATGAACCCACCTTTTGAGACGCAAATCAGCGACATCTCTTGTATTACGAGGAAAACGAAAAGCCCTAGATACAAAGTTTACTACTTTTTAAACAATTAGAATAATTGAAATAAAAATATAATAAACAATATTTTAAATCCAAGACTTTTCGTTAATAAACTGCTTTCTGGCTGCATCCCATATCTCCGGATTTTACAATATATAATCACGTAGAGACGACGAAAATAGGAGAAAGCAAATAGAGGACACTTAGGCCACGCATTTACCTTCTCTTCGTCTAGGAAAAGGAATCTAGTTATTTATAGAATAGTACTACGCCATAAAATTGACACACATATACACAACCAAACTTATATGGAATTATGGTTATTTCTTACGAATTCAAGCGAATTAAAAAAAAATAACATGAGTTCTTTTTTCAAGTGAAGTACTTTTTACGAACTTACGCGATGTATAGCACTCGCTCCGCTGTCGCTCGTGCTCTAAACATCGCGTGCGTTCGCAAAAAGCATACTTCACGAACTGTTTCATAAATAATTTTTTGTACCTTTGGGTAGCTTTTTGAAGCGTTAGTATTTTGAGATATTTCTAAATCACAGGTTAGAGCTCTCATATTTGTATCAAGCACCCTATGGCTATATTCTCTCATTTAGGAAACTCTTTATGTTTGTCCCATTGTGTAGTGTAGAGCAGCGGTTCTCAATCTGTGGTACATGTACCACTGGTGGTACATATCATTATTTGCGGTGGTACACAAAACGCAAAACTGTCAAAATCACAAGTATTACAGTTAATTAGATTACCTATCTAGATAGGTAGTTATTTCAGTTAGGTGGTACCAAAAATATTAAAAAGTATTTTGTGGTACATGACTCAAAAAGATTGAGAACCACTGGTGTAGAGAGTAGTTTTTATTTACACTGGCATCAATATACTTTTCAGATTTATGGAACATACAATAAAACAGTAAAACCAATATTATTAAACAACGATTTCTCGATGGATTGATTAATCCTACCAATGGAATTGGTACCTAGAATTTAAAAAATACTTACTATCAAGGCTTTTCTCTATAAAGTGACTAAACCTTCTGCAGTTAAAAATAACCTTGAGATGCGTCTGACCATCGGAGGAAATGCATCATGCATGAATATGGATTCAATTGTTTTTGAGTTTCGGCCTTACTTTTCGACATGACAGTGTTGCCAGCAAACGATATGACGACGTCGATCCTATTAATTACCAAGTCAAGAGGCGTGACAAGTCTTTTATAGTGTTTTATGCTGAAAGTATACGTACATTGGTAAAACGTATAAAACAGGACCGTCTTACCCATGAAGATTACCGAAGGATCAAGAAACGAATAACAAAGAAAATCAACACTCAACAGCTCAACAAATGTTATAATAGTTTCCATCGTGAATATCGCTAGACGCATTTCTAACTAGGCTATTGATTATGTATTTTAGAAAGGAACTACAACGTTAACGGGGTTTTATTATTTCATATAGGTAGTCAATGTACCTCTAAATATGAAAAACCCGTGGAGTGTTTCCATTTAAAGGGATGCGTTTTAGAGAAAGGGGTGAATTAGTCCATAGGCACAGGGCGAATTAGGATGAGTTATATGCACTTTTGGTGCAAACACGTCGACAGGATAATTTTTCCAGGTTAAATTTATTATCAAAAAATTATATTTTAAAGTCAAAAATATTTTTTTTTACAAAAATATATTCAAAAGAAAAGCAAGAAAAAAACACGAAAGATAACAATTTTGTCTTTTGTCCCATAACATTTTTCCACGGGTATATGGTATAGGTGTGGATATATATCCACATTGTTTCACAGAAAAAAACTTCCATCCTTCCTCTTTAAAATGACGTTTGGTAGAAGTCTCTATGATTTAAAGTTTCCAAAATATAATTTTTCAAATTTTGCCACTCACAGCGGTTTTGGCCCATTTTGCTTGTTACTTTTCAAACATTATTCTGTAACTTTTTTCTAAGTAGCTTTAGGTATATGCAATGTTACATTTAATAGGAAGAAAAGTCAATAACCTTTAAAATTGTCTATTGTAGAAGGCTGTATGACTACTTTTAAGCAAGATATGGTTGTTCAAAGTTTTAAAAATATATTTTATGATTATTTTTAAATTTCTCATTATAACTTTTTTTATTGTATATTTAGGTATATACATTATACAATAAAAAAGAAAGCATATTTTCTTTACTTTAAAATGGATTTTTAAACTAGATATGCTTTTTCAAAATTTGACATATACACATGCAATAGGTCCTACTAAGTTGGAATCATATGAAAAACTTTTTTATTATTAACTTTATGGAAAAAATTATTCTTTATAAAATGCTCTTCATAGTCTAACTAAAACCTAAGATGCAATCATCAGATATAAAGTTTTATCAATAGTGTGCGAGGTATGTTAAAAAATTTGAATTTCGCTCAAAAGTAAAGTACCTTTATATTTCACAATATCGAAAAGTGTTATTAAGAAAAGGAATTATTATTTGGAATTAAAAATTATGTCAAAATATGCAATTATATTCTTCTAATTGAAGAAAATAAAAAAAAATTTAAAATTTTTCTCAAATTACGGATACCCTTGGATATCCTACGGATATCTTGTTTAAAAATAGTCCTAGAATTTTTTACAATACACCATTTTAAAGTAAAGAAAATAAGCTTTTTTTATTCCACAATGTATATATCTACCTAAATGTACAAGACAAAAAGTCATAATGAGAAATTTAAAAAATAAAATCATTAAAAATATCAAAAATAATTAAAAGTATAAAATTTGAAAAAGCAGAACTTGCTTAAAAAGAGCCGTATAGTCTTATACAATAAACCGTTTTAAACGTAATTGACTTCTCTTTCTACTAAATGTACCATTGCATATACCTAGAGATGCGTAGAATAAAGTTACAGAACAATGTTTGCGAAATAATGGGGAAAATTACCCAAAAATGCTGTGAGTGTGTAACTTTGAAAAATCCTATTTCGGAAACTATAAATCCTAAAGACTTTTACCAAACTTCATTTTAAATAGGAAAAATGGAAGTTATTTTTCGCTGAAGCAATGCCTATACCTATATCCCTGTGGAAAAAAGTTATGGGACAAAAGACAAAATTGCTTTCTTTCGTGTTTTTTTCTTGCTTTTCTCTTGAATATATTTTTGTAAAAAAAAATATTTTTGACTTTAAAATGTGATATTTAGATAGTAAATTTAACTTGGAACAATTTTCCTGTAGACGTGTTTATACCAAAAGTGCTTAGAACTCACCCTAATTCACCCTGTGCCTAGGGACTAATTCACCCCTTTCTCAAAAACGCACCCATTTAAATGGTCACTCAGCGGTTTTTTCAAATTTAGAGGTTCATTGACCATATGAGACAATAAAATCCCGTTAAAGTTGTAGTTCCTTTTAGCTCTCTTATTTTGAACATAATCAAAACTTTTCAAAAATAGGTCAAAGCCTACTTCTTCAAAAATAAGGGCCAGCAAATAAATGGGACTAAAATGAACTGGTGATACTTTCAGCTGAGTAGGGAACTAAAAAGCAGGAACCTTAAGTCAGAAAACGAAAGTAACTATGTATAAAAAAAACCTTTTAGGGAAACCTAAAGTTTCCCAGTGCTGATATATGTATACGCTTCTGAAATATGGACCATACCTAAAGCAGATGAAAATCCATTATTCGTCTTTAAATAAAGAATTCTGAGAGGAACATTTAAGAGGTATCTATGTATCCAGAGGCGAATGCCCTTGTGTTCTCAATATTTCTATAAGGAGCCGAGACTTGGACTCTTGGCGCATGCGAGCGCCAAAAAATTGATGCCTTTGAGATGTGGTGCTGGAGAAGAATGCTGCGCATACCTTAGACAGCTCATAGGACAAACGCTTCCATTCTAAACCAACTCAAGATTAAAAAAAGGCTGTCCACAATATGTCTGCAACGAATACTGCAATTCTTTGGTCACGTGGTTCGCAGAGGTGACGACAGTTTGGAGCGATTAATTGTTTCTAGAAACGTTCCGGGGAGAAGATCAAGAGGACGATCACCAACTAGATGGTCCGACCAAATAAAAAATTCAGCTGGAGACTCATTCTGCGAAGCTCTTAGAGCAGCTGAAGATAGAGACCAATGGAGAAACATTGTTAGGTATATTGGAAGAAATCACGATCCTCAGTAATGGGGAAACGACAAGAGAGAGAGATGTATCCAGAGAAGGAGGTGACGGCTGCGAAATATATTAAAAAATAAAACACATACCAGATGGAAAAGACCTCGCATATATATGGAAAACCCTTATGTCCGGGGGAGAACCAGAGCAGAGGACAAGCAGAGTAGAAGTAGTAGTCTAACACTTACAGAAATGAATGAGGATCCTAGAAAAAATTGTTGCGATAAACTGACAACGTTTGTCAATAGACAGGATTGAATGGCGGAAAAAAGTGGTGATGGTCAATGTCCTATTTTAGGATTGTGGCACCAGTGAGGATGATGAATGGTTTTAAGAAATCTGTCAAAAAGCTGTTACTATCAAACCTTGTCTTATTGTCAATATTATGTTGATCTTGTTGCCACAGAAAAATTATAGTTGCTAAGTAGCAGGTCTATCGTTTTTCACTACTACAGCCCTAGTTGAGCCTTGATATCTTCCCTAATCTAGTTCACCAGTCGTTCCTATCCATTGCCAACCGCTGCCAATTTGTCTAATTGTCTTCCCATTTCACGTCTTCTTTTTCTTATGTTTTGTGCTTAACAGCACGTTGGAAATTGACTATAGAGTTTACAAACTATTTGTAGTGTCGCTTTCGGCTCTTCGAAATTTGGTGGCTACATCCTTGATGTTACCCCAGTAGCTTGTTTCGTAACCTGAGATGTTGTTTTCTTCATAGGCCTCAGCGCCTCTGTACCTTTCCTAACAAAATTAGTTTGAACATGTAATACAGTGGACTCTCTCTATAACGAACACTGATATTAAGAGGTTTCGCTTATAACGAGGTAGACCTGATGTCCCATGAACTTCCTATTAAACTATAACGAGGCATATTTGGTTATAACGAGCAAAAATGAAATCCAAGAACATGTTTCTTTACCTGTTTTAGCGCAGTAATGGTTATAACTAAATACCACAACTGCCTGTATATAGAAATGCCCAACATCTATGTTATAATCGAGGAGAGTGCTGTAATAAACTTCACCACTTGTAATAAACTTCTTCCTTTATCGACCGATATTGAATATTGTAGGAAATTTACAATTTACGATGGCGAAATTTTATTGTTCAGGTCAAACATCGACACCTAATAAACTACATAAGAAGCATCAAAACATTTCAATATTATTGTGGTCTGATATAACGAGATCCGCTTATAACGAGGCAATTAGTCCGCCATTTCAGTTCTCGTTATAGAGGGAGTCTACTGTACCTGCTTTCCGTAATGATATGGTGAACGTAGGAAATTGATGTGCCCATCCAATGTGAATGTTGGCGATCATCATGGCAATCTTTATCTTACAAGCAGGATCTTATTCTTTAACCAGGACCTCGCTTTCCAAATATTTTTCCTTGCAGGATGGCTTGTAGGAGGGCAAATCTGGATTAATTTAAGTGATCAATAACTCTCGGTTCTTCTTCATCATTACTTCATCTCGTTCACCTGCTGTTTTTACAATTCTTTCATTCAAGAGCTTCAAAGTCGTACAGCATTAAAACCTTAAGCGCTAACACAGACGGGACGGCGTACATCGACTGAACCCCCGCTGAGATGTCGAAAGCGACGCATCCCTTACTATACTTTGATGCAGTGACACACACCAGGCGCTCTTAAAATTTTCGTTGGAGCGGCGTTCCCGCGACCCATCCTAGAAACCATATGTCGCCCAAGCGGTTTTACGACTTCGACGGCATATCATATATAATTATATATGCGTGTTTCGTGGTACAACACAGACGTTTGAGCTGTTTTCTAGCGAATTTTGTTGTGAGTGTTGCCAAATCTGGTTAAATGATGGAAATTACAGACTCAAATATAGACTATATTTTTACTTGAATTTTTAATCCCATATCAAATTATTTTTATATGGGACTCATTGTATTTTTAATTTTTTTATCTCATAGCTTAAAGGGCAACTTAATTAGGTACATTTCTATCTGGAAAAAAAGTAATCTACTAAATAAATTATTTTTCAAACTCTTTGAACCTAATTTCACAAATAGTCAAACAGAATTTTCAAATCTGTAACCATTGACCAGTTTGACTTGACTTGAGTTATTTGTCAGAAGGATTGACTTTAATAAAAATAAAATTATTGACTCCATAAAAATAAAGATAAAAAACAGGTATCTTACCTTATTTATTATTTTATTTATTATGCTCTACATGCCTTTTATTTACAATTTCACATAATAAAGTTTATACTAATAACTTATAAATGTAATTTTATTTTATGTCTATTATGTAAACAGTGCTGAACCATGGTTCTCCACTATATCCTATTTTTCGCTTTCTCTTTCCAGTGTATAATTTCCATCTATACTATATTATATTCCTTAAACTTTCTTTTGCAGTCTTTTTCTTGGTCTACCTCGTCTCCTAGTCCCAATTGGTCTTCATAGCAGTACCATCTTTGGCATTCTTTCCTTATCCATCTCCTCGACATGACCTGCCCACCTCATTCTTTATGACTTTGTGTATCTTGTTATACTTGGTTCCTTGTAAAGCATCCTTAATTCTTGATTGGTGCTTTTATGCCAGCCGTCTTCTCTATCTGTATTCTTTCCCCTGAAAATAGCTCTCAGTACGTTCCGTTCTCAACTCTCTATCATTTCTTCTTCTGTTTTATTTAGCACCCTTGTCTCACATCCGTAGGTGATTGTTGCTCTTATTACGGTTTTGTATATTCTGGTTTTCGTCTTTCTCAATACGTACTTTGACTTTATTTCGAATAATTTTTTTGTTAATATTAATTTGTGAAACATCACTATTTCCCATTTAATGGGGTATAATAGAGCTGCATCAATTTAACACCTGTATTTGCTCAGTGGCGTACCATAGAATGGACAGCCTCTTAGCGTTATAAATAGTTTTTCTTAGGTGATATGCTTTCCCTCATAACGGTGTTATTTCTTGAACATGGCTCGTTAATACTTACTACTAACTCCTGAAAAGATTTTTTAGACATTCTTGTTAAACTAAAAAACTTCTCTGGGCCTTTATTATATTAATTTCGTTATATAATATGTAAAAAATTCCTTATACTTTCGTTCCTTTATGATAGAATGTATCCAATATCTGCGTTTCTTTTCTAAGGTATAGTAAACTTGCATTTATTTAAAAAGACAAATCGTCATAACTTTCAGACATCGTATCGTACAGCAGCCAACACGCGACTAAATTTCGCAACAACGAAATACAAATACTTTAAATCGTAGCATAGCTGCCGCTGTTACACCGCGCCATGTGTTTTAAGCTGCCTCGACGTCGACTCGACGCGCGCCGCCTGGTGTGTCCTTGCTCTAAGAGACCACGTCTCTGCGCCATAAAGTAAATTGGACCATGTAATTTCACAAGAACTAGTCTATGCAAGTAGAAGACCACGAGCCAATAGGAAATTGTTAAGTTTGGCAAATGTTGCTCTTTGCTTAACATTAATTATTTATTCTAAGTTTAACTTCTTCTCGTCTAGAATATCGTTTTCCAAGGCATATGACCGCACTGCCGCACTGGTAGGATAAGGGTACAAATATGCTGAAGATACATGGATGTGCGCGGTGTAGGTCGCCATCGCGGTCGCTACATCGATATCAAAACAAACCTTCATTTTCTTATGAGATCGCACATACCAAGGATGTGTCACCCGTTCACCCTCGCGACTTATCATCATCGCGGTTTACAGCGATGTCGATGCCAAAACAAAATAGTTGGTTTTACATCACGTTCGAGCTGCTGAACGCGTGCTAAATTAAAGTGTATTGGTGGTTTTTAAACCACGTGACATTCGCCGGAGATACGGCTGGTGTATTTATTCATTTCTTGTTGTAATCAGGTTGCGACAAGTTTTGGTTATGTGGAAACCGCAAAGAACACTGAAAGGAAGGTATCTTCGGTATGTTCTGCCCGTCATCGATGTAAACCTCGACCGCGATCGAGACCTACACCGCGCTCATCCATGTATCTTCGGCATGTTCGTACCCTGTGTCTTTATATTGTTAGTTTCTAACGTGTGTAACTTACTTGGTGTTAATTAAGACCAACTAACTGAAACATCAAGAAAGCAAACAAACGAAAAACTGAAAGAACACCTTATTAGAATTGATAACAATGTATGGCTTAGGGCCGGTTGTTCGAACGCTAATCAACAATGATCATTATTAAATATTTAATTACTGTCAACAAAACTGTCAATGTCAACTTTGTTTGGGTTGCTGAAAACATAATTAATTACAATTATGAGATTTATTATTAATTATGTTAATAATTATTGTTATATTAATTGATTATAGTCTCAGAATTGTAATTAATTATGTTTTAACAATTGACATTGACAGTAATTAATTATTTGATAATGATCATTGTTGATTAGCGTTCGAACAACCGGCCCTAAATTAATTAGGAATAGTATGAACAAAGTTAGGTAACAAACTATAGATAAACATGAATGAAAAAGGAGATGGTGATGTCTTTTTGTTTTTCCAGAAAAAATTTTGTGTTTCGAGCCATATTTGACAGTGGCTCAAAAGCAATTTATCCAAACTCCTTTCAGTTCTTTTAAACGATTGATTTTGATTTCGATTATTGACACTAATACCTTTTTGTCGGCTATTTGTTCAGATGACAGAATAGGTATTAACCTGCAAACCTACATATATACACACATCGATGGATTAGGGTTTGAATATTTTAGAGGGTTGGCGTGAAAATGGTCCGGTTTTGTGGTTAAACTCGGGCTATATTATAGATAAATAATTCACCTGATATACAACTTGGAATACACACATTTCGTTGGGAAGAATTTATTAGCCCTAAATTTTATATGAGGATGTTAGATATCAAACGATGTGACTTTTGTAAATTCACAAAAAGTATCGTCAACATATTCTATTCTACATACTTGTTTACTTCTTTCATTGTACTGCTTGTAATGTATCTGTTCGTATATCATTTACTTGCTAAACTTTTGGTACAAAAATGTCCGAGTTTAAAGTATTACCGGCGAAAAGTTCTGTTTCCATAGCTTTATAACACTGCTGAAGTGTTCACAATGTTGTGGTAAAATGTAGGTCTACTGTTTGTAATCAGCAAAATAAAGCTGAAAATAAATATACAGAACAGAATGGATGGATACAATTAATGAGGTGGCCTTTGACCTATTCCATTCTTACCTTGTAAGATCTATTGTGGTCATCTAGTCCTAGATTACGTTTTCTAGCCAGACCCTTTTTAAAAGATCTAATAACTTCAAGACTGAACCTTCCATGTCCCATGTCGCTCTTTGCCGGTGGTTTTCTTCGCCTAATGCGAACAACCCCACATTTACCAGGCTGTCACACTCACGTAAAATGTGCTCTGCTGTTTCTTCTTCTTGATGACAGAATCTGCATAGGTCCTCATCTACCAATTCCATTAGCTTCAACTGCCTATTCGGCTTACAGTAAACTGTGAGCAGACCTACTATGGCTTTAACTGTTTTCCAGTCTTTGCTTATTATTAGTCCAAGTAATGAAGCTTAAAATAGGACAAAACCTCGCAATTTTTACAGAATGGATCGATTTGCTTGAAAATTTGAGAATAAGTAGAGGATAGTCCAAGGATCAAAATCTATATGATGCGGAAAGGCGCTTTTACCATGGGGGTGGTTTCCACCCCATCTCGGGGGTGGAAATTCTTTATTTTATTTTGACCGCAAAAGTTGGCAAAAACATTCATTATAAGCAAAAAACGTTCTATTAATTTTTTTGATAAAATTAATAGTATTCGATTTATTCGCTATCGAAAATTTTAGTTTTATATCGAAAAAATCAATGTTTTAATCAGTTTTCTGCTAATAACTCGAACAGTTTTCGTTTTATCACAACTTTACTTAACAAAAATGTACCTTTAGAAAAAATAAACAAAACCGTTTTTATTAATTATCTTTAAGACCAATAGTAATCGAGCTATAGGTACTTATTATATATAAGCTCTTATTCGTCAAATGCTAAATATTGTAGTTTCAAAGTCAAAAGACGGGAAAACTATGCATTTTTAGAGGATAACTTGTTCAAACTAATTTAAAACATTTAAAAATATTTATCTCCAGAAATAAAAAGCTCAAAAATTAAGTGACTTATAATAAAAAATAATGTCAGTCCCTATTTTTTTCAGCGAAAAAGTGATCGGAAACTTCCCCTACTCACCACCCTAATTAAAATTAGTCATTGACCTTATTTGGTCTTCTTTATTTATGTATGTATTATTAATAGGTTCTCGAGGTTTGACCGGTTTAGAATCATTAGTTAAAAAAAAATGGAGTTAAAAGCGAATAACGAATTTTTGTGGTTTGGTAAAAAATGCCCTTTTCTTCAGAATACAAAGATTAGCATCACAGATACGAAAAAATATTTAAATATGAAATTGCAGCTTATTTAGTTTACAAGAACTTGGTTTGCAAAAATTTTTTCTACGGCGAAATTTGAGTGAGCTGTTGACAATTAAATCTTTTAATAACATGCAAAAACCACCTTTACCAACCCTTTCAAAGTCACCCCTTTTTGCGACTGAGGATTCTAAAAGGATTTAATATTAATAGTCTTATAGACCTTGTAAAAACCTACAAAACTCGTTTTTACCAAACATTTTAAGACAAAAACTAAAAAAGTTACGGTTAAAAAATCAATATATTTTTTTCAAAAAAAAAAAGGAGAAATCTAATTGGAAGCATAATAATGTAAGTTGGCGGTGTTTTTAGTCATTGGCCTTTAAAATGGCATAAAAATGCCATTTTCTTCATAATAGAAAGGTTAGCATTAGAGATACGAAAAAATGTTTAAATATGAATTGTAGGTTATTTAATTCCAAAGAACTTGGTTTGAAAAATTTTTTCTACGGCCAAAATTGAGTGAATCGTAAATGAGTATAATATCGAAAAATATTGATTTTTTCGATACAAAACTAACACTTTCGATAGCGAATAAATCGAAAACTATTAATTTTATCAAAAAAATGTATAGAACATTTTTTGCTTAAAATTAATGTTTTTATCAACTTTTGCGGTCAAAATATAATAAATAATTTCCACCCCCGAGGGGGTGGCAACCACCCCCATGGTAAAAGCGCCTTTCGGCATCATACAGATTTTGATCCTTGGACTATCCAGTGCTTACTCTCAAATTTTCAAGCAAATCGATCTATTCTGTAAAAATTGCGAGGTGAAAAGCTTCGGTTCCTGGACTATATTAGGTCTGCCGTAAATTTTGGCGAATGTTTTGTAATCAACTATTTCGTCTGTCTTTGTCCTGGTGAATTACTGCACCATTCCAGAGATTTGTGAGCTACCTACTTTCTTGTAGCTGTTCTTTTTACTACCCTTGCAATGCCGCAGAAGGGTTCCGGTCAAACGAATGGCGTTGATGAGCCTTGTTTGGCCATTTCGTCTGCTTTTTCATTACTCTCATAACCTCCTTAGATTTAGATACACTTACCGAGAAACGTATCCCTTGACTTGTCCCTACTATACTCTACTACTACCGAACAGAATCGTAAGAAAAAGAGAAGCGGTTAGAAAGATTCCATCAGCTTCAACTCCCAATTTAGCTTACAGTGCCCTGTGAGCAGACCTACTACGGTTTTGACTGTTTTCCTGTTTTTGGTTCTTGGGTCTGCCGTTTTTGGCGAATATTCTGTAATGAACTATTTCGCCTGTCTTTGTCCTGGTGAATTACAGCACCATTCCAGAGATTTTTGAGCTACCCACTTTCTTGTAGCCGTTCTTGTTACTGCCCTTGCAATTCTGCAGAAGAGTTTCGGTCCGACAAATGGCATTGATGAGCCTTGTGACCATTCCGTCTGCTTTTCATTGCTCTTGTGATCTCCTTAGATACACTTACCGGGAAATGTATCCCTTGATTTGTCTCCTACTACCAAACAGAATTATAAGACCAATTATGCATGCGAGTCGTGGGAGCTCAATAAAGTTGAAGATGAGTGGCTAGAAAGATAGGAACGCAAAATACCCAGAAGGATTTTGGGAGCGATAAAGAGTGAGGAATTTCCTTCTCAACTTCGTGGTTAGTTCATCTCCACCATGGAATATGAGCATTACAAGGAGCCTAAAACTACGACATATGTCGACAAAGAATGCTAGTGGGAAGAATGACAAAGATGTCTTAGGTAGGAGGACCATAGGAAGTCGAAGGAGTGGACAGAATTTAAAAGTAGCAATAGTGGAGGCATCTCGATTGGATCCACCTGGATCATGGATATAGGTACCTATCAGTGATAGGAAGTTGAGGAGATTTCAGCACTTTATGGTATTCTCTGTTGGACTTTGTTCAGTGTGGTAGCTAATTAGTGTTGATTTTCTAAGTCGCAAATCATCATCATTTTTGATCCTCATTTTCATTTAATTCCTAGTAGCCCAGTCGGGATACCATTTGACCTTGCATTAGGAGCTGCTCCAAATTTTATTTTTCTAATCTTTAGAGGGGGTCAGTAGTAGTATAAATTTAAAATCTCGACTGAATTTGATCGTTGCGTTAGCCGCCATCTTGATTTTAAACGAGAACCGTTTTTGCTCAATATCTCCGCCATTTTCAACTTTTCGACAAAAAATATACAGGCTAAAATTGTTGAAAATGCGATTTTCTATAATTTTGTTTATTATAATTTTTTTCGTGCGGTCCATATTTTCCGAGTTATGGGGAAAAACAGTGACTGTTAAAGCATAATTATTGATTTATTAAATTATCTCGTTTATTGTTACTTTTACAACAAATTTTAACCTATACAAAAATGAAGAGAATTAAATTTTGTACAATGTTGAGCTCTTTCATTTTTTTTATAAAATCAATATTTAAGGTAGTACGTATGCGGTAAAGGCGCGAGCGTAAGACCCGACTGATTTTAAAGCAATTGTTTTTGTTCAATATCTTCCCCATCTTCAACTTTTCGACAAAAAGTGTAAGGACTGAAATTGTTGCAATTACGATTTACTACATTTTTTCGAGAGAACCAGTGGCAGGTCTAAGAGGGGGGAATGGGAAAATTCCCCCCAACGGGGTCCAAAATTTAAAAAAAAATTGTTGAAATATTAAAATATCTTAGCTGACATGAAACTTAATTATCGACAGACAAATTCAACCAATAAAACCAGCTAGTTAATAAAATTAAGTGAACTTAATGCATATAAGTTATTATTTATGTCTTTTATGTATGTCTCGAGTGGTGAAATGGAAAAAATTATAAACACATTAAAAAACAGTGATTCAAACATAGGTAATGGTATCTCAAATAATATAATTAAGTACTACAGTAAATTTCTCATTAAACCTTTATTATACTTAGTAAATCTTATCTTTGAGCAAGGCATCTTTCCGGACGCACTGAAAGAAACAATAATTGTCCCTATTCACAAAAGTGGTCCAAAAGATATAGTTAGCAATTATCGTCCAATTGCCCTCACAAACAACATAAGTAAAATCATAGAAAAATGCATTAAGTTAAGATTATGTAATTACCTGGAGAAGCATAGTTTATTATCATCAAACCAATATGGCTTTAAAGAAAACTATGGCACAGAAGATGCCTTAATTAAACTTTCAGATCAAATTATTAATAGTTTCAACAATAAAAAGAAATGTATGGTCATTTTTATTGATCTGGCCAGGGCCTTCGACACTGTGTCACACCGTATATTGCTGGAGCGACTTAAGAAAAAGGGAATAAGAGGTCTTCCTTATAATTTGTTCAAATCTTATTTGGAAAATCGCTCCCAGAAGGTCAAAATAAATGAAACTTTAAGTGAATCAGCTCCAGTAACGTACGGTGTGCCACAGGGGACGGTTTTGGGTCCAGTGCTTTTTGTGCTATACATGGACTTTTTA
Organism: Diabrotica virgifera virgifera; assembly: GCF_917563875.1. Taxonomy (NCBI): domain Eukaryota; kingdom Metazoa; phylum Arthropoda; class Insecta; order Coleoptera; family Chrysomelidae; genus Diabrotica; species Diabrotica virgifera. The sequence goes on from NC_065449.1 coordinate 188,465,778, forward strand.
TTTTCAGTTCTCAAAGAGGCTAATATTATATGCTATGCAGATGACACAGCCATTGTTGTTTGTGAGAGCACTTGGGAAAAAACTCTTACCATAGCAGAGGAAATCATGGCAAAAATTAAAAGTTGGTTTGATGTCAGTCTGCTTTCAATGAATATCGAGAAGTCCCACTTTATGTGCTTCACAATGAATGAAGCCACGTCACCAGAAATTTTAGCTCTTAAAGTACATAAATACACATGTAAGGATCACAAAAAATGTGATTGTCAAACTATTAAAGTTGTTGATAAAATTAAATACTTAGGAGTATTTTTTGACAAACACATGAAGTGGGAACCTCACATTGAATATATTTGTGGTAAATTAAGAAAAATTATGTACAAATTTTACATTTTAAGAAAATGTTTAACAAAGGATACTATCATAAATATATATAAAGCCCTAGTCGAATCTATCCTAACATATGGAATATGTACCTGGGGTGCAGGTTATTCTAACGTTCTATCCCCCTTAATAATAACACAAAAAACAATTTTAAAAATCATTTTATTTAAAAAGAAATGTTTTTCTTCAAAAGATTTGTTTATAGAAGCAAATGTAATGCAGATTTTTCAACTTTATATTAAAACCATTGTCAGACTCTATTGTAATAATAAGTTACCAAAACCCAGCTCAAACCATCAATTTCTAACTAGATTTACTACTAATAATATGTTAACGACTACTACACCAATATATTACACGGCTGTTCAAAAAAGCTTACTCTTCACAGCTCCAAAAATATTTAACTCTTTACCTCAAGAATTTAAAAATAAAAAATTTATTAAGATAAAGAAATCACTTTCTAGCTGGATAAAAAATATAAAAATAAATAACATATTCTAGTAATAATGTAAAACTTTATAGAACATAGACATAGTCTTTTGTAAATCTTTATTAGGTTAAGTGAATTTTCTCTTGTTTTCTTAATAATCAGTTACCTCCATTAGATTAATTTTATTGATTATAATAAATAGAATAAGTACACACACAAACAATATGTTCATCGTGTACTTAGCATCTAAGTTTTTGCATGTAAACTGATTTTTTCTTGAAATAAAATTATTTTTTATTTTATTTATTTATTTATGTACTTAGTTTGGTTGGTGTTTCATTGGAAGTTTCAAAAATTGTATAAAATATAATTCTTTTTATTTTTGTGTATGTACAATTATGTCGTAAAGTTAATAATAAATGAGACAATTCAATAATTATGCTTCCCTTCCGCTTCCACTATTTTCCTCCTTAACTCGGAGAATATTGATCGCATAAAAAATTGTGGAAAAAAATTGTAGGAAAGTGCGTTTTCAACAATTTTAGTTCCTACCGTTTTTGTCGAAAAGTTGAAAATGGCGGAGATATTAAGCAACAACGGTTCTCCTTTAAAATCAATATGGCGGCTAATGCAACCGCGGAATTCAGTCGAGATTTTAAATTTACACTACTATTGATCTCCCCTAAAGGATATAATTATAAAATTTGGGGCAGCTCGGAAAAAAGATTCAATTCAGTAATTATGCTCCCCTCACCACTTTTTACTATTTTCCCACTTAACTCGGAAAATATCAACCGCATGAAAAAAATTGTTAAAAAGAAATTGTAGGAAATCATATTTGGAACAATTTAAGTTGAAAATGGCGTAGATATTGAACAAAAACAATTGCTACAAAATCAATCAGGTCTTACGCTCGCGCCATTATCGCATACATACTACCTTAAATATTAACTTTAGCAAAAAAATGAAAGAAACTAAAATTGTGTAGAATTCAATTCTCTCTATTTTTGTATAGGAACATTTTTGTCGTAAAACTAACAATAAACGAGATAATTCAATAATTATGCTTTATTTATGGCACAAAAAAATTGTAAAAATAAAAATGATAGAAAATTACATTTTTAACAATTTTGGTTGTTATACTTTTTGTCGAAAAGTTAAAAATTGCGGAGATATTGAGCAAAAACGGTTCTCGTTTAAAATCAAGATGGCGGCTAACGCAATGGCGGAATTCATTCGAGATTTTAAATTTAGACTACTATTGACCCCCCTAAAGATTACAAAAATAAAATTTGGGGCAGCTCCTAATGCAAGGTTAGGCCTGTTATTCGTCTAAAGTCTAACCCGAATGGACTATAGGAACTGAACGATGAAGCAAGTACAAAGAACCAACACGAGCAAATGAGCCCTTTATATTATAATAGTTTTTTTACTGTTTTAGTATAAACAAATTGTCAACGAATTTTCTGCTTGCCTTTTATATTATAATAGTTTTTTTTACTGTTTTAGTATAAAAACAAATTGTCAACGAATTCTCTGCTTGGATGGTTAAAACTAAAATGTTTAAATTTAAGTTTTTGCAAATGATAATTTCAATTTATTTTTCTAATCTATATGATACCAACTAACTACATGTGCATAGTGTTTTTTATTTTATTATTAATTAATACAAAAATAAATTTCTCCGTAAAACTGGTTGTGATTGTCGAGCAAAAAAGGATTATTCCGTTTTGTGGAATAAAACGAGTTTCTATTTGAAAAAAAAAAAGGCGATATTGTGTTACATTGTGTATATTATTATGATTGTATTTTCCTTTATTAAAAATGTCCAGCCAGAAGAATGTAAATGCTGTTCGCAGCACATGCTATATTTATACCACGATCTTTTCAACTAACATTTGAATACCTACGCAATGGTACAGCGAATTGTCATGGCATTCTACAAGAGTACGAATTATGACTGTAGGTAGCAGATATTGCTTACACCAAGAAACAGATTTTATTTAAAATTTCAAAGACAAGAGACAAAAAACGCATGAAATAAAAACAAATTTACAACTTTGGGATATATTTAAAAAAAATTGTAAAATATGTACCTATGTGTATTTTATGAAAATATGTAACATGAATTTCATCTAATATCGGACATCATTAAATTGTAGGGTCCGAGAAGTTAGCTACAGATATAAGGAAATGAAGGCATGACAGTGTTGCCATGTGTTTTTAGAATAAATCGGAAAAGAGCATGTGATATATTTTTATTAATGTATTTATTAACATGGAAAACATAACTATGTAGACAAAATAACGAGAAAAATTTTTAAATTTCTCTAATTATGTCGAAATACCAAGATTTTGATATCAATAATAAAGTTAAAAAGTATATATATGTATCGGTTTTAGAACGTCTTTCGACGTTGTCCGATGCCTAACTTCCACGTCCTTCTATCATCCCATTGGCCATCTCTAAGATCCCTTGCACTCATTGCTTTGGTTACCCCTTCTTTCCATGTCTTTTTGGGTCTTCCTCGTTTTTTGCGGTTTGGTGGTACCCACTGGATCTTTTTGGGCAATCTTGTGTCTTCCATTCTTTGAACATGACCATACCAAATCAACTGTTTCCTCTCAATGTCTGTTGTTAAGTAGCCATCTATTCCAATTCGTCGTCTTACTTCCTCATTTCGAACTCTTTCCCTACGGGATATACCTAACGATCTTCTAAACACATCCATTTCTACAGCTTCTAATTTTTTCCTGTTGTTCTCGGTTATTCTCCAAGTTTCTGCTCCGTAAAGTAGGCTGCTTTTAATAAGTGTTTCATAGATATTGTATTTTCGCTGTATTCCTATTTCGGAGCTCCAAAGTATTCCATTTAGGCAGCCAATTGTTCTTCTAGCTTGTGTTACCCTTTTCTTTATTTCCTCATCGTCTTTTCCCGTTCTATCAAAGATTACTCCCAGGTACGTGTATTCACTACAGGATGTGATTTGTTCATTATCCTCTAATTCGATATTGGATAACTCAGCTCCTATGGGTAGGTATTTAGTTTTTTCCACATTAATTTCCAAGCCCCACTGTTCATATTCCTCCTTTAGTTTTCTTGCCATATACTGTAGGTCGTCTTTATCATTAGCTATGATCACTTGGTCATCAGCAAATTGTAAGGTATATAAACAAACCTCTCCGAGGTCTATAGCCATACCGTGACATTTACGTTTCCACTGGTTTAGTGCTTTTGCAACATATATCTTGAACAAAGTTAAAAAGTGTAAGTAAATAAAATAAGTAAAATTCTGCTGCTTTAAGATTTTACTATATACTTTTAGTTTATTATTATCTATATGAAAATACGATTTGTATAAATAATAAAGTTAAACAGTGAAAAACTTTCACGTGTATAGTTATATAGTTGTAGGCATTTTAATATTTTAAAAAGGCACATAATAAAATAAACACAAAAATAACGTACTGACAAAGTGAACAAACACTTTTCAGTAACTAACGGCATATCAGTATAACAGGTACATACATTCATTCCAAATAATAAATAATAAAATAATCAAAAAAAAGTCATAAAATTTATATCTGCGGAACATCTGTGCAATCTGACAAACGCAAATTTAAACGTTCTGACTCTCTCCAAATCTATCCAGTAATCTATCAGGGCAATTGCCACAAAAAAATTTCTAATAATTAACTGCAATTAATATCAAAACAAACAACAAATATTTATTCGTTCGTGTTTTACATAAATTAAAAAATAGCAAAATCCATAAAATAATGTAAAAAAGGTAGTTTTCAAAGTCGAAGCTTTTTCTGTATATTTGAAGCGTGCAACATATTTATTATACATTAAAATCACACGGCAACACTGTCAAACTTAAATTCAACGTTCTGTGAAAATCTAATGTGGCTAACTTGTCGGACCCTCCAACTTAATGATGTCCCATCTATCTATCTATCTAATTAGCCTTCTTCGGTCCATCTTTGGATATAGGCCTCCCCAATCCTTTTCCATTCTTCGCTGTCTGTCGCTACAGTTATCCATTTAGAGCCCACTTGTTTCTTGACATCATCTGCCCATCTCATTTGGGACCTTCCTCTGCTTCGTTTATCTTCCCACAGTCTCCAATTTATAAGAATTTTGTTCCATCGGTCTTCTTTTTGTCTTATAGTGTGTCCGGCAAATCTCCATTTCAACTTTGCAACTTCTTGTCTAACAACCCTAACTTTGGTTTTCTCTCTTATCCACTCGTTTCTCTGTTTATCCATTAGACGTATGTGCAACATTTACCTTTCCATTGCTCTTTGCGTTTTTATGATCTTGTCCATGTTTGCTTTTGTAGACGTCCACGTTTGGGAACCGTAAGTGAGAACAGGGAGTACACATTGATTGTATATGAACATTAATTTCATAATTACACTTATTCTATAAATCTAGGTCTTCCTCTTGGTCATCTACAGTTTTGTAAGATCTTCATGTTGTATTGTGACGTTCCAACTTTGGCATTTTTGTCTAGCGGTGTGGTCTGTAAAGCTCCATTTGAGTTTGTCAATTTTTGTTCTGATATCCTCGATTTTTGTTTTGATCTTACGTCTCGTGACCTTGTGATCTCTTGTGATATCTTGTAATCTCGTTATTCCTAAAGGAATTGGTAGCAAAAAATATTCATGGCCCTGAAACCTTCATCAATTGCGGACTTATCAGCGGAATTGTTACATGCCGCGCAAGATCGAGAACAGTATCAGCCAATTATCATGGAAGTTACCCACGCCTAAAAGTTGGGCAAGGTACTCAAAGAAACCGAATATCCAAGAATTAACCGAATATCCAAGAAATGGCAACAATAAGCACAGAACCGTGAAGAGTGGCGAAGAATGGGAGAGACCTATGTCCAGCAGTGGACAGAAGAGGTTGCATGGTGATGATGATGACTCAAAGAAAATTTGGTGGTAAAGACGTAGTATCTCTTATAAGAATAGGAAGACTAAGATGGGCAGGACATCTAGCAAGATCACAGCAGAACAACTCTCCTAGAAGAATCCTTATGCCACAACCTGTGGGAAGTAGAAATAGGGGTAGGCCAAAACTCAGATGGAAGGATGGTGTGGATGAGGATGGGAGAAAAATAGGCGCAGCAAACTGGCAACGGTTGGCAATGGATAGGACTGACTGGCGTAATAGACTTGGGAAGGTCGAGGCTCTTTCATAGGGCTGTAGCACCATTGATGATGATGACTCAAAGAAAAAGATGTCAATCCTCTTTCTATCTGACAGTCGTATATCTAGCATTGCCCTTTCTGTTGTGGCTAGTTTGTTCATATTTGTCTCTGTTAAGATTCACTGGATGCACTTCTAAGGAAGGATGCACTGGATGAACACTTTGCTCCTCAAGTATTGAGGTATTTTGCGGTTCTTAATTATCTATCTGTGTTTTCCAATTCCTGCTCATGCCAGTCTTGTTCATTTAGTTATTTCCGCACTTTGGTTCTCTTGGCCAAGTTTTAGAATTTGGCCTCGGTAGTACACTTTTGTTCCATCTCATACAATATTACAAGCAAAATTATCACCAAAACACCACATCTTTTAGACAATATTGGAAGAAAGTTCACTGTATGGCTCAGAGTTGTAGGTGATAAATAAAAGAAAAAAGAACAGAATAAATTAATTGGAAATGATGCTTTGGAGAATACGCTGTAAATTAATACTAATGGCCAAAGTGAGAAATAAACGAATTTGAGAACTAATGAATGTGAATGATACACTAAATGAAATGGAAAAACGAAAATTACTCTGGTATGGACATATACGAAGGATGGATGAGACAAGAATGCCGGTGAGAAATTGGAAATGGAAACCAAATAAAAGAAGGAAAAGAGGACGTCCTAGATCAGGGGTCACCAATTATATTTCCTGAGGGTCCGTTTCGAAAACCTATGACACTTCCGGGGTCCGGAGTTAACACTACCTGTCTGGTTGTTCCAATTCGGTAAACAAATCAGAAGGGTGCAGTGCGAAATCTTTAGGCAGAAATTGTTTTTAACAGTTTTTTAATAAATCCAATACATCACCTTTTTGCTCCCGAAAATATGTTTTTATAGCATTTTTGGGTCATCTTAAACAAAAAAGATTTTCTGTCATTTTTCTCAAAACTTGATAAATTTCAAGTTTTAAACGATTTATAAACTGAAAAATGCGAAAATAAGCATTTTCGAAGTTTGAAAATTCATGATAATTTTTGCGGTTGTCAAGTGCCTAAATTGAAGTTTAAACATTCAATTTCAAGATTCTGATGAGTTATCGGGGTTTATTTCAATTTCGACCGTTTGTTTTTATTGGCGTATTTAATTAGCACATTGGCAATAATTAATTGAATAAATAAATAAATCATTAAGAAAAAATATGTTAATAATAAATTATAAAATTTTAATAAATTTGTATTTGTTGGGCATTTTTTGCATAAGTACCTACGTATAATATGTATAATAAGTGCCACAGAGACGCACCATAAATTGCGATGTGCGGCGACTTAAAAGTCGAGTGGACTCGCGTAATTAACAATTAAAAAACAACGGTCTGTATTGAAGTAGGTAAGTCCTGATTACTCGTTAGAATCTTGAAATTGAATTTATAAACTTCAATTTAGGCACTTGGCAACCTGAAAACCAGTAATTTACATATGAGTTTTCAAACCTCGAAAATGCGTAGGTATTTTCACATTTTTCAGATTTTAAATCGTTTATAACTCGAAAACCATCAACTTTTGAAAAAAATGACAAGAGACCTTATTTTAAATACAATTTTCAGGGCTGAAAGGTAATTTTGAATTTGTATAAAATAATTGTTTTGCCCGGCATCCTTCTGATTTGTTTAAGGAGACATTCTTGAACAGGAATCCACAAAAAAAAAAACCGAATCAGAAAATTTCTCATTCTTTACAAAATTAAATTATTAGTGAGAAAAATGGCACTTTTTATTATGTACAACCTGTCTGAAGTTTGGAGTGAGTTTGGTGCAACTGATTCTCATTGGGGAGTTGAGATATTCATCTGTTAGCTGAGATCTGTACCGATTTTTAATAAAGTTCTTGATAAAGCGCCTTCGCACACATACATAAGTTGAGTCAAACATAATATACAATTTCATTGCCAAACATTTTCAAAATTTGCCAAACGCTATATTCTGAATTTAATTACGGTCCGCACAAAAGTAGCTCACGGTCCGGATGCGGACCACGGTCCAATAATTGGTGACCCCTCTCCTAGATTACAGAAGAACGGACAAATAAAAACAGAAATGGAAAAAGAGACCTCACTGATGAAGCTATATTATACAAGAATATATGGGATGAGGTATTGGGATGTGGTAATGAAACAAAATATGCTGTGTAATGCCGCGGATAAGCAACTACTGATTTCTTCTAAATGTTTATTCGTGATGACCAAAGACACATACACATCTGAAAATATCTCAAGGTTGATTTTAAACATTATCAACTTCTTTATAACATAATAACAAGCACAGCGGCAATATAAATATAGCATAAATAATAAACAAGATAACAAACAAGAAATAGCAACTGTAGTATTGACAAAGGGAGAATTTATTGATCTATAAAATTTAAGAGAATGGGGTTTACGTTGAGCTAGTATTCAATTATTCACTTTTTAGTTACAATCGCCATGATTTCCAGCCTCCGATAGGAAAAGGAACTTTAATAAGACTATATACTATTTCTTCTACAAGAATGTAACACTGTTAGAAACATAAATGTAATTAAATTGCTTAAATTATATAATATAATAATAACAATATCGTTTGACACTTTTGCCAGGGAGATCCTTTCGGATTGCTCCGGGGGCAATAGCATCTTCAACCCTGTTCCAAGTAGTCCATGCACACTAGCCCAGAGGGACCGGACCGATGGATTTACGTGCCCTGCAGAATACGGTAAACAGCTCGTATGATTTTTAAAAATGAAGATGTTTTTGTTTATTAAAAGAGATTCGAACTCTTGCGCTCTGGCTCAGAAGGCCAGTATCTTACCGCTGAGATACGGCCGTCCACAATTATGTACGTTGACCTGTATTTACATAAAAATAAAGAAATATTTATAAAACAAGAATAATGTCATATTTACGGAACAGTTTAAAAAAAGACAAAAATAAAAGGCCGAATCTATGGAACATTAATTGTGGATAGAAAAGAGAATCTTGGAAAGTACAGAGAAAATCAATAATACGAGCAAAGCAAGCAAGCTAACAGTATCTAGTCCAAAAAAGTCGTTCAAAATGAATTCACCAACCAGTCGCATATTGAAAAATATTTTACATTTAAATTTTGAACAAGTGAGCAACCATTTTGGCAACCGCGTCTTCTTAGAAAATTAGTTTTTTGCGTGTATTTGAAACAAACGATTGAATCAACTAGCTAGCCAAGAGTGTACTTATAAAAAAGCGAGGAATTATTTACAAAAATCGGATATGCACGAAGATAGATACGAAAGTTGTTTTGCAAGGCATCCGTACCCCTTCCCCCGCACCTTTGCCCTCGCTCGGCCTACCACTTTATTTATGAACGTAAGTATTTGTTTAATGCGGTCGACTTAGCATCTCTCTCTAATCTATTGTGATAATGAAATGTCACAAAAGTTGGGTTTACACCGATTGGTCAGGGACGGATCTAGCTTTTGTTGAATAATAAGAAAAGTTGGATAAAATAGTCAAAAATAGAGTAGGAATTTAAACCAAACCATTTTTGGACATAGATCTATCCTTGTAAATGGGGTTTGTTGCTTGTAATTTTGTAGGTGTTGTGTAGATATTTTATTGTGGCATTTTATTATTTAATATTTTTATTCGAAACTAACCACAATTCAATTTGAAATAAATGTTAATTTTGACGTTTAGATTTCCACTTCAATAAAATTTGTATATTTTATAAATTTATTTTACTTAATATTTTCTTAACACGTTGAACGCCGCGCGAATCATATACGATTCACGCTTATTTTACTTACAGGGTCGCGCGAATCACACTTGCTTCTCAGTGACTGCTATACTGTATGGACCACGGCTAAGTCGGCCCAGGGAGCCGTAACATTATACATTGTGGCGTTCAACGTGTTTAATGAAAACAATTTTGTATTATGGTATTTTAAGACAGTAATACTGAAATAGTAATTGTAGCATATTATCAGAGCAGTAGTTATGTTTAACGGCAATTCAGTAACAAATTAAAAAGTGGTTAAAAAAAGAAGCAAAGTAAGAAATGTGGGGGTAAACCATGACCAGTATACATTTTTTCTCACATTTCGTCGAATTTGTATTACCTATACCTCCAAGATTTAATTTCATCGCTCAACTATTTCTTTTAGCTTTTTGTACGGCATCACTACCATTAAGTTTCACAATTCAGTTATCTGTTTTCTTTGTTCCTTACTACACATGCATACCTTATCACTTCCACTTTTTCTGTCACTGTCAACTATCAAATGTAATTAATTCACATTTTCTCGTGCATCTATATTTATTGTGTTTAGTCTCGTGAATGTCTCTAATTATTAAATGATTTTACAGTTCTCTGCCTTCTGCCTTCTACCGCTAAACCTTTTCCATTTTTAGCATCTTTTACATTTTCCATCTTTTACCTATGGGTTACCAGTCTGTTATTATTATTTTTATTTTATCTGCTGTCACTGGGGTTTCTTACCATGTCCGTACCACTTCGAGTGTGCAAGAAACTCATCACTTTATAGCTCCCCATAAAATTACTAGGACCTCCGAGATATAGCAAATCCCGGCATTCCAGCATGATCACCGGCATCCTTTGGTGATCTGTAAGCTGATCATCTACATAGGAAAACTCATCACCAGCATTTTTGCGCCAAGGAGCTGGTTTATAATGCAAAAGCTTGCCTGCTACATCTGGTTTACGCGGTAATCTATTATTCAGAAATTATTTTAAGCCAATTGCTTTTAAAATTTAACTGCTACATTTATCTAAGTTGCTAGCCCTGTCGCCAGGAGGGGTACAACGGCCTCCTTAATTCAGATGGGCTTACCCAAGTTTTTTTTATGTATTTTGACCCGTAGAACACGAATTTTTTGGGTAACAGCTGATCCGGATGTCGATAAGATTGTTATAAACAAAGAACTTAAGGAATTACAAAACAGCGCTTTTTCGCAAAACAAAACATTTTTTGTATTTTTTGGGCGATTCTCAGCAAAAAATGGTCTTACAAATTTTTTCGTAGGGTGCATAGTTTTCGAGATAAACGCGGTTGAATTTAAAAAAAATCGAAAAAGTGCAATTTTTGAACCCAATAACTTTTGATTAAAAAATAAAATAGCAATTCTGCTTACTGCATTTGAAAGTTCAAGTCAAATTCTATCGGTTTTGATTATTCGCCTTGCTAAAATTTTTATTTTTTTATTGTTAAACAAAGCTATAAACACATAGTGTTTCCCGTGTCCAATGCATACGTTTTAATGTACATAATCTACGTAGAAATTGTCTGTATGCGCGCCTACTCGTTCGATTTCAAATGAGAGATAACTTTTGATTAAAAAATAAAATAGCAATTCTGCTTACTTTATTTGAAAGTTCAAGTCAAATTCTATCGGTTTTGATTATTCGCCTTGCTAAAATTTTTATTTTTTTATTGTTAAACAAAGCTATAAACACATAGTGTTTCGCGTGTCCAATGCATGCGTTTTAATGTACGTAATCTACGTAGAAATTATCTGTATGCGCGCCTACTCGTTCGATTTCAAATGAGAAATGCATTGAAAACATCATTCAAGCATTATGTGTTTATATCTTTGTTTAACAATAAAAAAATTAATTTTTAGCAATGAAAATAATCAAAACCTATAGAATTTGACTTGAACTTTCAAATGCGGTAAGCAGAATTGCTATTTTATTTTTTGATCAAAAGTTATTCGGGTTCAAAAATTGCAATTTTTCCTACGAAAAAACTTGTAAAAACATTTTTTGCTTAGAATGACCCAAAAGATAAACAAGGGTGTGCTAATAGCCAACTTAGTGCGTAGCCAAGTTATTGAGACCGAGGAAGTTTTCATTGAAAGAGGAGTTAGACCAGGTTATGTCTTGTTATATGTTAGGTATATAACAAAAACTGGTGGATATTCAATACTGTAGTTCATACTCAAGGAAGGTTATAAGGAAAATGTTAAAATAAAATAGGTACATTCGGTGTAAGTGTTACTGTTAAGGCGTTATTCGACTATTTTGGAAAGAGTAGGCGATATTGGACACTTGGTAAATTTAATTTTTTAAATTAGTCCGTCACGACGGCTCAGTTGGCAGAGGCGCAGTCGATCGACAAGTTTAGTGGATTTGCGATCAACGGTTCGACTCTCAGCCAAGTCATGTGAGTATAACCTACAACTTTTTTTAACCGTACTCAAAATTTCAATGTCTTTGCATTATTTTACCAGGTTATATTTATTTTAGGTAAGCACTGATGATGACTGGTAAACCAGTCGAAAACTAGTTATGTGATTGTGATGTAGCCCCTTTTAGGGATTTTAAATATACCTTTTATAAAGGATTTTACTGTTTTTTGAATTACATGGTATACAGCCAACTACAGGAAAATTTTTACCTTGTGGATTTTTTATATTTGACGGCATGCTCAACTTGGCTAATCAATATATGCGTCTAGCCACCAAAAGATGTACTCTCAAGCTGTATATATGGTTCATCTCCCAATGTATTAATAACAACGTTTTTCCTAATTTTTGCATGTTCAAAATACATAGAAAAGTTCCAGTCAACTACTTTAGTGTGCCACTACTGCACAGATGACGAAAGAAACTTAATTTTCTACACCCCAAAGCTCTACCGTTCATGTTCATGGCAATATTGTCGGATTTTTTAAATTTGAGGTAATTACCAATTTATTTATTATGACAGAATGCATCAAAATGCTCAGTGCAGTTCCCTGGCTTTTTGAAACGGCCAAAGGTTATTTTATAGTATTTACCTACTACGGGATGCAGGTAGGACAGTAATCAGTTTCACTAAAATTCCCAAATGAGCTTTCCTTCGAGTCTGGTGTAATAATTATTGTTTTTCATATAATCCTTGTTGTTCTCCGATGTCAGTTGTTTAGACATTTATTAATTTAGTTGGTCTTTATTATGGCTATGTTGATTCAAGCTTTAAATGTACCTACTCTCTTACGTTGTTCTAAGATCTAAAGTAACGTTTAATAAATAGCAAAAGCTAATGGGTATCTACGAGACTTGCAAGACCAAGACCGGGAGCGCAAAACCAAAACCAAGATCAGGTGTATTGGTGCAAGACCAAGTCTCGTCTTGTTCTTGCATTTTGGCAATAGGTACTAGATACTTTGTAGTAGTTATTTGATTTCTATTCCCTTTTTCATTATTAGCCACTTTTCATTACCGTATGTTATAATATTTCGCACTAATGTTATAAATATCTATGTTTTTGCATTCATATCCAGGTCTCTATAACATTACTATTAACATAGGAGTGCATCTTTCTCTTTCTCTACTGCTTTCCCTCCTTATGGAGTATTGGGCGCTCTTGCGTTTCTCAGCAAAAAGTCAAAAATGGCTGATTGGCTGGATCAGCGCATCCTCTTCTGATTTATCCTTTCGTTAATTTTTCGTTAACTTTTAATTTCCTCTGCAGGTATTTTCCATTTTTCTCTATTTCTCACTCTCTGTTCGACCTCTCTTCGTCTCAGGCCAATTCTTTCATGATCTTCCATCTGGTTGATAATCGAGTGCCTGGCTGGTTATATTATTCTGCTCTTTCCTGAATGTATATCCAACCCATATTCAACGGCGGATCCAGGACCGATTTTCGGGAGGGGACATTAATTTTTTTTTTGGGAAAGAGACCGGGGGTCTGGGGGTAATTTTTAAAAATTTGGGTTACAATGGTGAGTTTTAAGGCACTTTTCACACAGTATTGAGTGCCATAAAGCCATTCAAAACTTATCGTTTTTAAAGTATTATTAAAGTCAGTACCGATTCCTACACATTTTTTCGGATCCAAGTGCAGTTCTTTCAACAAGTTTAATACTACTTTTCCCAATGCTTCCCATGTCAGGCCTTCTTCTTCCCATCATTCTTGATTTTCACTAATTATTTTTATCTTCTCATAATCGTCAATGAACTTGACAAAGTCTTCACGAATGTTGTTATTGTGTATAGTAAGAAAAATGAAAGATTACTAATGAACGAACATATAAAACAATCTGTATTTTTCTGTCACCGTGTCACAAAAAAATTGGCCAACGCAAGTACATGTACAATATGTACTTATATAAGCTGTTCTTATAGTACTGGTACTAGTTCATTATTTTCTGGAACATCGAAAAGATGTGTTTAATACGATCGCTCATGGGTAATCTTTCATTTTTCCTACATAATATGTATCTCAAATGTAGAAAAAGCTGTTCCACATGGGATACGTCGGTCGTTTCGTCAAATATGATAGGGTAAAAATTTTCACTTTGAACCTGATTCATTATTTGTTCAATCACTTGTTCACCACAATATGTTATCAATTGACTTTGATTGGTGCCACTAACCTATGTTGCTCGGGAGGATGCTCTGGATAGGTGTTGTTTAAGTATTATCCCCTGATGCTATTTTAAACCTTAACAATTCCCTCATTGTTAGGTAGAGTGTCTTCTTCCAGAAGCAGAAGGACATCATCACGATGGCCTCTTAGAGGAATAATTTGTCGACCTAAGAACACTATAGACTCTACTATTGGTCGTAGTCCTTCTCTATTTGCTTGTATCTGTCTAGACCTGAGAGTCTATCTGTTTTTTTTTAATGGCATGGACTTTATGTCAATCAGCCATTCACAACATGACTACTATGTCAAGAAGAATAAATATTTAAAGACCTATCTGGTTAATATCTGGTTAATATCTGACTTTTGCGGATTGCGATAACTTCATGGTTTTGTATGGCTCCATCTTTGCCCATGAGTTTGGCGAAAAATGTTAAAGGCTTCGTGACAAGGTTTTGGGCTGTCATCCCTTTATTGTAACCACATTTATTATTAGAAAAATAAAACGCAATACTTGCAAAACAATCCCTTTTTTAATGTGCGAAAGTTCCAACCAACTCCTTTGTTCTAAGTGCTGGTGACCCAAGTAACGCTTAATTTCTTTTTTATCCTTTGTGTGTACAGAATATTGAAATTGATACGATTGATGGCTGCCAAAGTCGTTCTAACAAACGGCACTTTGTAAAATTATTAACATTTTTATTTACAAAAAATCCTATGTCATTCTTGAAGCTTCCGTTACTGCTTTTGTTCAATTATAGTTCAGAAGACATAATGTGTATCCCCTGTTTTGTGCATATATAAGTATGTGTTTAAAACTAAAAATATTTTAACTGCCAATATTTAAACTTCTATTTTTTTTAAATTCTCGGAGGGGGCCATGGCCCCCTCCCTGGATCCGCCTTGCCCATATTTCCACTTCATTCTTGTAATCCTGGTTATTTTCTCTTGTTTTGTTATTTTAACACGTCATTGACCTATCAGCTGCATACGACACCGTCTGGAGACAAGGACTAATCTGCAAACTGATCCGTGCCATCCCGTGCCAAAAGGTAACCAAACTCATTGATAGCATGCTCACCGACAGACCTTTTCACGTCACAATGGGCAACTTAAGAAGTGTCCAAATGAAGCTCAGCAATGGACTGCCACAGGGATCTGTTTTGGCACCCTTACTCTTTAATTTATACATCGCGGACCTACCTAGGACAACTTCGCAGAAATTTGGGTACGCTGACGATTGGGCCATTGCAGCAAGACATAATAACATGAATGTTACAGAGACAATACTGACGGATGACCTTGCTGTTATGGGTGAATATTTTCGCAAATGGAGGCTACGGCCCAATGCAACGAAAACTGAAGTGTGCTGTTTCCATCTTAATAATGCCCAAGCCAACAAAAAACTCTCCGTTCACTTTGAAAACAGACTACTCGCTCATAACTCAACACCAAAATATCTTGGAGTGACTCTTGACAGAACCTTAAGTTTTAAGGAACACCTACAAAGAACGGCAGAAAAACTGAAGACGCGAAATAATATAATCCAAAAGCTATGTGGCACCACATGGGGGTCCTCAGCCTCCGTACTCAGATCATCCGCTCTCGGACTCGTATACTCGGCGGCTGAATATGCTTCGCCGGTATGGCTCAATAGCAAACACACGAAGATCATTGACACCCAATTAAACCAGACAATGCGAATGATCTCAGGTACAATTCGACCAACACCGAACTATTGGCTTCCCATTCTGAGTCACATTCCACCGCCTAAACTAAGAAGAAGTCATTCTCTTCTCAGAGAATATCGAAAAATCGAGGCTAACCATCAACTACCCATCCACCATGATAAGCTTGATATCGAAATGAAAAGACTGCGCTCCAGATATCCCCCATTGTTAAGGGCCACCTCCCTACATCAGGAACATTTCGACCTCACCAACGCTTGGAGAAGACAATGGGAGAGCGACTCACCACAGGAATCACACCAAATGGCCTGTATCGATCAGAAACCGCCAGGCTTTGAACTGCCCCGCAATACATGGACGGCGCTGAACAGAATAAGGACAGGGACCGGTAGATGTGCTGACAGCTTGCATAGATGGGGAAAGGCCCTTACTCCTGAGTGTGATTGTGGTGCGCAACGGCAGACCATCCGCCACATTATTGAGGAATGCCCCCGAAGGCGATACCCTGGAGTTTTCGATGAGTTCCTGAATGCGACCGAAAATGTTTTACAGTATATTAATACATTAGATGTTCGTTTGTGATACTTCATGTAGTGTTTTATATACTTTTTTTTTAAATTATGTGTTCTTGTTGTATCTATGCCATACGATAAATAAAAAAAATTTAACACGTCAGTATATTTTTAGCATATTTTCAACGATAGAGTAGGTGTGCATATTATTTATATGATAATTTATGATAAACAAATCAATAATGATTTTGATCTCATCTAATTGGCCAAGTACACCTCTGAGATCAAAGAGCAACCGTTTCCAAACGATACAATGTCAACGTTATTAAACAATCTTTGTATTGTTCGACGTAAAAACATTTACCGCTTTCAAAAACGATTTATTTATAAATAGTACTTGTTGATCGTGTCAGATGAGATGTATTCATGTTTATACACTTCCTTTGCTCGCACAGATATTTAAATTAGAGGAACTCAGTTCGAAATCATTGAATATTAAGATGAATGCATAAGCAACATTATTGGCATGCAAGAAAACATTAGAAAATTTACATTTGACCAGGTAGATAATGAACACATGGAGTATCAAATTAATGAAATGATTAATGATGCTACAAAAGGATAGCACACTTAGTATATCCATACAGGATCGTCACCAGTCAAGAAGAACAACAAAACTTCTTGTAGTGCCTATCCGTTTCGGATGTTGGTGACCATCATGGCAATCTTGTACTTTGCATACTGATGCCCTGAAAATATTTGTGGTTGTTGTGCGTCAGGGTTGTGTGCTTTCTCCACTACTATTCAATATACATATATAGCGGAACAATATGTCAGGAAGCGCTCCTAGAGCAAAACATTGCTATGAACATTAACGGAGAGTTAATTAACGATATACGATACGCTGATGACACGCTAATAGTAACAGATAACCTAGCAAATTTACAGTATTTGATGGAAAACATAAACACTCATACCAATAAGTATGGTCTAAAACTGAACATCAAAAAGACTAAATTCATGATTGTAACAAAGAAGCTATACACCAATGTGAATTTAACCATAAATAATAATCAGACAGTTGAAAGAGTTACGTCCTACAAATATTTAGGGGTTTGCTTCACTGATACTAATGACCAGACAAGAGAAATCAAGAGGTGAATTGAGATAGCGAGACAATCTTGTCAAAATGAAAAAGTTCCTAGGCAGCATAAATATAAACTTAAGAACGAGAATGTTAAGGTGCTATGTTTGGACATTGGGGAACATGGAAGCTTGGACACTGAAAAAGATAAACATCAAAAACATTGAGGCATTCGAGATGTGGTGTTACAGGAGAATGTGGAAAATACCATGGACAGAAAGAGTAACAAATCAAGATGTTTTGCTGAAGATGGGGAAGGAATGCGAAGTCATAAACACCATACAAACGAAAAAACTGGAGTATCTAGGCCACATAATGAGAGGAGAAAAGTACTCTCTGCTAAGACTCATAATCCAAGGAAAAATCTCGGGAAAGAGAAATGTGGGACGTAGGAGGACTTCCTGGTTGCGAAATTTAAGGGAGTGGTATGGGTGCAGTTCAATACAGTTGTTCAGAGCTGCAGCCAACAAAGTTAAGATTGCTGTGATGGTAGCCAACCTCCAATAGAAGACGGTACTGCAAGAAGAAGATGTTAAATCACGTACGTAGATTTTCCAGTAAGGAAATCATTCGCCTTTCTGATCCTTATTTTCCTTCTACTTTTCCATGTAAAATTAGTTGCAACAATCCACATCTTTCGCTGTTCCACATGATGTGACCGAGGTATTCGATTTTGGCAGTTTTTATCGCGGTTAACACCTCTTTTTCTTTTTGTATTCTTAATAAGACGTCCTGATTAGTAACGTGGTCCGTATAAGATATCTTCAGGGTTGGACGATAAAGCCACATTTCGAAAGCCTCAGTTTTCTTGCAGGTACCGTCTGTGAAGCTCCACGACTCAACTCCGTACAACAGTATAGGGAAGATAACATCATAGTAACCTGATTTTTATGGGTATTGATAAATCATGACATTTGAATAGCTTTATTTTTTGAAATGCAGATCTTGCTTTCTCTATCCTACATTTGAGTTCTAAAAAGTAGTCTTAATTTTCATTCACATTAGTACCAAGGTATATGTGTATGTTTTTGAAGAACAAAACTATAAGCCAAGTACCTACTGGTATAATATAATGAATACATTTCTAAAGAAAGATGAAAATCAAGATCAAAACAATGAAAAGTATTCGACTAATGGATGCTCCCTCTTTATGGAAAAACGTTGTGGAAACAATGACTTATTCCGACTATAAAGTTCATGAAATAGTTACAAAAATAGCAACAAATACAATGATCTTCATCAGGCATATACCCAAATTGCCTTAAAAAGTATCAAGTATGTTGATAATAAAATATAAGTAGCAAAAAACTCGAAAGTTGTACTAATTGAAACAGGTGATAAGAGAAACGCGGCACCAAATG
Source organism: Diabrotica virgifera virgifera (assembly GCF_917563875.1). Taxonomy (NCBI): domain Eukaryota; kingdom Metazoa; phylum Arthropoda; class Insecta; order Coleoptera; family Chrysomelidae; genus Diabrotica; species Diabrotica virgifera. The sequence continues at coordinate 188,484,879 of NC_065449.1, forward strand.
TTATAAATAATATGATGACCCAAGAAAAGTACGCAGATAACTTACTGTTATGATGTATTAAGAAGAATGTGTTGTCTGAGAAATCTAAGAAAACAGTTTAAATGCTCATCTTCAGAGCAGTTGCCAATAAAGTACACACAATTACATACAGATGTTTTAAAACTATAGTGCGTTGCAAGTTCTAAGAGTGGTGGCATACCTTCATTGGGAACATCCATAAACTACGTCGTAAAAATTTCGGACTTTTTAATACCCTCCCCCCCTTCCGTCGTAAAGCGTCGTTTGCAGTTGACCCCCCCTCATACCGACGTCGCAATTTCAACTCATGACCCCCCTTTTTAGTGATTTTTTTTTAAATTCCATGATATTTTTGGATTTTTTAAAGTTTATATACTTAATATGTAGCTCATTTATATAGCTATCAAAGTTTATTTACTTACTGTGTAGCTCATTTATATCCGCGTACTTTTTTCTCTCAATTCACTGTAAAACTAATTAGCTTTATTGGGACAAAAGACAATACTTTTATCGGAGTTCCGATATGCTTTCTTAACTGCATCATATAAATCTTGATTCAAATTATAAATATAAATATAAATTATTTATAATATTTGAAATTATTTATTTATAATATAATTATTATAAATATAAATCTTTGATTTCAAATTTCAATACCATTTCTTTTATTGAGTATAAATACAATGTACTAACTAATAAAATAGAATATTTTATTTTTATTCATTCTTGTAGAATTGTTTCACACAGAGTATTCAGTAAATAAATGAACAGTTTAATATGTATTGCTTCCAGACGTTGTTCTATAGAAGCGTTTGTTTAAATACATAGAACAATGTTTTATTGTTTGTTATTCTGTACAAAACTGCTAGCAATATTATTAAGGCTGTGAGCGATAAAAACGAAATGAAAAGTATGCGATAAAAGTAATATACCTACTTCTTCTTCTTAAAGTGCCGTCTCCTCAATGGAGGCTGGCTACTACAATTGCAAACTCTTCTCTGTCTTCAGCTGTTCAAAATTTGGCCCTGTCCATTGTCGGATATTTCTGAGCCACGATAGTCTTTTCCTTCCTAGTCCTCTCCTTCCCTCGATCTTTTCTTTCACTATAAGTTGAGCATATTGGTACTTATTATTTCTCAGTATGTGGCTCAGGTATGATGTTTTTCTAACTTTCACTGCGTTGAAAAGTTCTCTTGCCTTGCCTATTCTATGCAGCACTTCTTCGTTTGAGGTATGCGATATACCTACTAATTCTTTTTAATTCTAAAAGAGGGTCATTTTTTATACATATTCGTGAACATAATTCGTGCACTCATGGCCCCCTCCCCCTGTCGTATACCGTCGTAATAAGCAGAGACCCCCCTTCCCCTTTTCAACGACGTAGTTTATGGATGTTCTCCTTTATGAAGCAACTGCTTGTTAAAGTTGACGTTGACGTGAAAACAACCAGAGAGAATTGAAAAACATAAACTGTTTTGACAAAAATACCCATAGGCGGTCGTTTGAATCTTTATTAATTAGATGCGAAAATACAATTTTAGTATTTATTTTATTCATCAAAATCAGCTTCAAACCAAACAAAATTACTGTGATTGAATAGGTATGTTCAATACCTTTCATCACTTGCCATAAGGTCTAGTTGAGAAGCCTAAGGCTACCTCCGTTTATTTCTGCTTATTGTAATAGCCTTCGTGCCAAGCAAAAGTATTCCTATAACCGCGATATTCTAATAACCGTTCATTGGGGGCTATTAGAAACGTTTCGGGTCTTCAAATTTCTATTACTTACACCGGCATATTCCTCTAACCGGTATTCTAATAAGCGGGTTCGACTGTATAAATATAACCGTTCAAAAGATACGAGGGGGGAAGGGACTTTTGACTAGCACTGTATAAACTAATAGAAAAACAACTGAGCCGATCGCAGTTTTGGTTTTAGGCAACACTAGGTTCAAGTACAAGCATAGGCGTAGCGTGACCTAATAATTTGGGGGGGCACGGGGTCTACGGGGGGGGGGGGGAGTGGTGGTCCCGTGGAAACTTTTTTGAAAACTACCACTTAAGAACTAAAGTAAAGTATATGTGTATTTTTGTTAAACATTGGTTTTAATCAATTTTTACTATATTGATGGATTGTAAAAAGACTCAATTTCAAAATATACAAGTTTATTCTATTCTAGACATAACTGCATGGACATTTATAACACAAAAACAAATTTGTGTACAAGACAAAGTTTTAAGGTGAACACAACTACAGTAATGGTTTTTAACGAACCAATTTTCGTTAGTTCTAATGAAGCATTAGCCTCCTATCGGCTAGATTTGAAAATCTGTCAACTAACAGATCTAGTTTTTTATCTTTCATGTATTCAGACGTCAATTCTTGCTCAATAGACATCAGGGCAAGCCCACTTAAGCGGTCTTCTGTCATGGTGCTTCGAAGAAATGTCTTTAGCCTTCGTAGTGTAGAAAACGATCTTTCTGCGCTTGCTGTTGTGATAGGCCACGAAAGTGATATTTCTAGTAGCTGCCAAACATCTGGTGCACTGGCTTGAAGATCATTCTCAATAAAAAAATCAGCCAACTCTTGGAACGTTACTCTTGTGGTTGCTTTGTCTGTTTTGACAAAATTGTTCTTTGCATAACAGTGAAAAAACTTAAGATGTGCAGAGAAACTTAAAGACAAGTTATAAAACTTTTGGATTGCCATAACAGCGTTGTTGTCAATTTCGGTCCAATTAAATAGTAACTGGGCAATGCAGTTGATTTTATCATAATCGTTCTTGGAAAAACGAGATTGCAAGTTTACAACTACTGTGTCTAAAGCAGCAAAGTAAATGTCAGTCTTGAACATCTGTTCAGGTGATTGATGAAATGCAGCATCTGAAGAGCTACTACTAGCTTCAAGTTTTTTGGAATCTTCCGTTTGCGTGGTAGTGAAGGCCTTTCAACTGACAAACCTTTCATACCATATTTGTTACACTGTTCTTCTGACTCATTCCACATCTGAATAAAGCCATCATCATTTCTGTCCAGTTTTAAACAGTCAATGACTGATTCAACTTTTGCAAAAACCTTAGAAATGTCAAGAGATTCACTCTGCAGTTCTTTGGAGAGTATATCAGTCTGACTCAAAACGCTGTGCAATAGTTTTAAACTGAATACAAATTCAAATGTGCTGATTTGTTTGGCTAGACCATCAGCTTCGGCTGCAATTTTACGATTTGATACATCGTTTGCAATAACTTCCAAAGTTTCGTACACTTCAGGGAGCTGCTCTAGAATTACATGGATTGCTTTGTGTCGAACTGTCCATCTAGTTCGAGACAAGCTCACCAGTCTTTTCATTTTTGTTTCTCCGCTTTGCTTACATATTGATTCAAATATTGAAAACCTGTTAGCTGATGCATTAATTAAGTTATACAGGTTATTTACTATGGATAAGCAATTCCGAAGCTGTCTTATTTCTTCACAAAATCTCTGAACAGCCAGATCAAGCAAGTGGGCATGGCAGTGTGTGTACAAAGCTTTAGGCTCTTCTTCTTGGAACCTTGAGGCAACACCTTTGAATTTGCCGCTCATGTTACTAGCTCCATCATATGCCTGGCCGTGCATTTTATTTAAGCTTATACCCAACTGCTGCAGATACTGTTTAATAGTGTGATGTAAATTTTCACCAGTAGTGTCTGACACATCAACGAAGCCCAAAAACCTTTCATTGATTTTAATGTGTCCATCTATTTTAGTAATGTATCGAATGCAAATGCTAAGCTGTTCACGGGTTGAAATATCCGTAGTTTCATCACAAATAATTGAGTAGGCCAAAGCCTCACTCACCTCTTGGACAATTTGTTGAAGCATTTCACTTTTTATGCAATCTATTATCTCATTTTGTACCTGGGCACTTTTGTATGAATGGACTGGGGATTTCATTAATGTTTGGATTCCTTCCTCCATTTCAGTAGATCTCAGTTCTAGCAGTTCTACAAAGTTCCCCCTGTTAAATGAAGCAGTACTCTCATCATGTCCTCTTAAGGCAAGATTCTGTTTTCCAAGGAATAGGATGTTTTCAATTATGAATTTTAAATACCTCCTATTCATCTCAACCATTTTAGTATGTGCCGAGGACAACGAATCTGCTACCGTGCTTCCTGCTTTTCTATACTCATTGAGAAACTGTTTAGATTTTTGATGCATTTCACTCTTCTCATGTTTCCTGAATTTTTCCAAAGCTTTCTTCCAATTGTTCATACCCAGTTTAGTGAATGACTCCTCCCCGCGACCAGACTTATGTTGACAAAATAGTCGGCATGGGTAACAAAATGCAGCGTCTGTAATGGGGCTATATTCGACCCAATTAAATTCACTGTACCAGGATTCTTTGAACTGCCTCGATTTGGATTGAATCTTGCTTACCTTAAAACAATCAACAGGCTGAAATGCTCCTTTTGCAATATCTGCACTTTGTACTCCCAATGAAGGATCTCTACTTTCGCCCTGGAATGTAGCATCACGATCTGGGCGTAAACAAGATGGCGATTCATCACCAACGCTACCTCCAGTGCTACTTCCCGCTAAATGTCTATCTTCATTTACACTTTCACTTGAATTTCTAAGTTTTTTAAAGAATGTTAGTACAGAGGACTGTTTCTTAGACATGATAACAAACGAACATCCGCAAAAATTACACAAACAATAGCAGCTCAGCTAGTAACAATAAGCTTATTGAACGAATAAAACGTGGCGACCACCTACACAACACAACACACGCGACACGCGCACTGAGCTGGTATGATATCCCTCCGCCAGGCGTCGGCTGGGCTCGGGTGCATTCGATCGGCTGCTCCAGCTCGGGCGCAACCGGCCAGAGTCGGCTCACCGGCACTTGTAAATTTAGTTGTATTGTCCAAGTAAAAAATACTGTGGAATAGCTTTAAGCCGGTGAAATATGATATTCTTCAAATATAGATATTAGGTCAAACGTTTAAGAAGCGGCCCTTTGAAGCATCTGTGTTTTTACGGTCAGACCTCCCGCATATCTATTCACAAGTTTCGTGCAAAATTTTAGTTTTAGTTGGGTAGCTAGCAGTGTGTTAGTACTGGAGTGTACGTGTGTTAAGTGATACGAGTGTTTTGTTGCTGTAATTATTTTGAATATTGGTTTAGTATTTCGTTTGGAGAGTGTCAAGTGTTAATTATTGTAATTTAATTAATGTGAATAGTGATGTGGCGCCCGTGGGATAATGTAAATATCGCGTACGATAACGCTGATATTGTAAAAATTGCCAGTGCTAGTGTGAACGTAATTACTAAAAAAAAGAGCTCGTAAAGAAGATTCGAATGCATTTAAATGCACAAACAGAGCAAGTATGTTTGAATGTATACAAAAATCTACGTACGAAATTCGGCTTCGATGAAACACTATTGGCACAAGCCACCTCTGATTTAACGGAAATTCCACTTTCTAATGTATATAAAATAGTTAAAAATGAACCCTATCATCGCAAGAAACGATGTGACTACAAATTTTCAAGACCTTTAAATCCTTCACTCGTAAAACTATTCAAAACCACAATATACGACTGCTACAAAAGCAATGAAATACCTACAATAGAAATAATAAGAAAGAAATTGGAAACAACCGGTCGAAATATGAACTGCTGTGAGAAAACTCTTCAAAATTGGATAAAAAAAAATGGGCTTTAAGTTAAAAAAAAAATAAATAAACGTCAAGCAATTATGGAAAGCCAAAGAATAGTCAACAGACGTAATATGTACCTAGAAGAAATTACTAAATATAGGCAAGAAAATAGGAGAATTTATTATTTACATGAAACTTGGTATGATACCCACTATACAGTTAAGAAAGGATGGACAGATGGTTCAAGCATGTGCATACCAGAAATGCCTGCAAATAAAGGCTCGCGGCTAATTATTGTACATTGCGGAGGAAGTGAGGGATGGGTTCCGAATGCTTTAAAATTATGTGGGAAGAAAATGGAAGATTGTAACGTTGACTACCACAAGAATATGGAAGCTGACATTTTTGAAGATTGGTTTGAAAACTCGCTGATCCCAAACTTGGAGAAAAACAGCGTAATAGTGCTTGAGAACGGTTCCTATCATTCCCGACAGCTCACTAAAATACCAAATACATCTTCAAAGCTGACCTGCAAAATTTTTTAATGGAAAATTATTTGTATTTCGGAGATTTTACACAAAAAAACAACTTATTGAAGTTCTACACACGAAGCAATTTAGAAAATTATACGCTCTAGAGAGTATTGCCGAAAAGCATGGACACACTATATTGAGACTTCCCCCCTACTTTTTTGTTTTAAATCCTATTGAGTTAATTTGGGGACAATTAAAACCAAGTATAAGGCGTTCAAATACATTTCCTAAATTTGACAAAAAGGTAATTGAGATAATTAAAAAAGAAGTGGCCAATATTACCAAAGTAGACTGGCAGAAAAGAATTGCCAAAGTGATCAAAGTAGAAGAATATTATAAGAAGATTGGGCACTTCCACATTAATGGTGGAAATAAATTTATTATTGAATTGGGCGATGATAGTGATGAAGAAAATACGGAAGAAGGAGAAAATGAGTTAAGTGTATCAGTATTTTAATTGTTGTGTTGTGCAATTCATTTTCCAAGCATAAGTGTACTAATGAAAAACTCGGTTAAAAAAATATTTTTAGATTTTGTATTTTTAATAAAAAAAGAGCGGGGACATGCTTGCATTTTGTGCTGAATTTTAAAAGTTTTGAACTGTATACCTAAAGTAATTTTAGATCTAACTGTGTTTTTATAAAGTTCTTTTAGTATCAGTAATTCTAACAATAACAAGATTAATTATAAAAGCTATTCTACATCAGTTATTAATGCAAGCATGCGGTAAGAGGGAGGTCCCTGTGAGGTTAAATGTTATTAAAAAATTGATCAAATTAATTTTAACACAATATTAGAGAGATATCGCAAATGCATTTTTATCGCACGCTAATAGCGGAATACGCTATTTTGACATGTACGCAAGCGCAGAATGAATGTTACGCTAATACCGGATAGCGTGTCCCGCTATTTAGGTTGAAATAAGGGACGGTAATAACGTTAACGCTAATTTGACATTTGGGATGAAACATAAAAATAATGTATAGAATACAAATTTTATAAACTAAATACTGTGAATCATCTTATGTTGGGAAACACGTGCATTTTTATTTTGTCTACAATAGACTACTTTTGTGGTTAGGATATTATTTATTCAGATATTTTATATTATTTTTATACTAACTATTTATATTTATTGTTGGTTAAATCATTAAAATTAAAATGCATGTCAACCAGCTCAATATCCAAATTCATTTTTCAATAAAAAACAATTACAGTATTCCTCAAAATTAATTTCTAGGTTACATTGTAATACCAAACGTCGGTTGTCATAATAACGTTAAGCCCCGCCCCAGAACATTTGCGATAACTCTCTTGTTGCCTGTGCTGAAATAGAACGTTATACGTTATTTACGTCTTGACACGATATTATCGTTTGCATTTGCGATATCTCTCTATTATGTCCTGCTTTAACGGTATTTACCTAAGTATAAATAAATATTTTTAACTACATATTTAATTACCAGAAAACACCAGCTGCCGGCCTAATATTAAAGAAGAACCACCCAAAGCTACAATAATCTTACCCATTACACTATATAGATTGCTTGAACAATAACACGCGCATACTTTACACACACAGAATCAAATTAGATGCATACAGAAAAATAGACTAACGGGGGATCTATATTAGTTATTCATTCGTAACTTTTAGTGTATACATATACGTAATTTAAAGATAATTTATATTATTTTTTTCTTTTTTTGCATAATGTTGGGGGGGCACGTGCCCCCCCGGCCCGACGCCACTGAGTACAAGAGATGCACTATTCGCTATCCAAGTATTGTTCCAACGCTGCTGAGTTGTCAATACAGATATACAACATGCATGCTTTATAGATTAAAAAAGACGTTCGACTGCGTTAGACATGAAAAATTAATAGAAATTTTTAAAAGAATAGACATATCTAGTAGATCCAGAGTCGAGAGCTTCGAATCAGTATAAATCCTTTGATTTCCACTTCGGAAATAGTTCTCAAATTACATCAAAATAAACGTTTTTTCAACTAAAATTGTTTATAACATTTATCAATGATGCCATAAGCTAATCCCTGACCAAGACCACTATATGTGTTGCACACATCACATTCTCATCCAATCCAATATCTATTTAAAATACATACTACAATTAAACAACCTTGGTCTCATATTATGAGATGTTTGACTGGTTTATTATCAAATTAGCCTTACAGAAATAGATGTCATGATATTTATTCGATTAAAAATGTTTTAGGTTAGGTAGAATCATGAGAAATCTCATTGTCATATACAAGGTGTCCCAAAAGTAACGGAACGGTCGAATATTTCGCGAACTAAACATCGGATCGAAAAACTGAAATACACCTTTTCAATAATTTTTAAAAATCTATCTAATGACATTAAATACGATCCCCCACTCCACCCCTTGGAGGTGGGGGTAACTTTAAAATCTTAAATAGAAACCCCCAGTTTTCATTGTAGATTTGGATTCACTATGTAAAAGTAAGCAACTTTTATTCGAGACATTTTTTCGAGTTATGGATACATGGCGCTATAATCGGAAAAAACCATTTATCGTGATATCATAGGTAAATTATAGAAACGGTCTAATATCTCGAGAAATACACTTCCAAATAAAAAACTAGAAAATACGTGTTTAATATTTTTCAAAAACCTATCGAACAACACTAAATAATAATATGACCCTCCACCCCACCCCCTGGGTGGGGCCTCCACCCCACCCACTGGGTGGGGTGGAGGGTAACTTTAAAATCTTAAATAGCAACCTCCATTTTTTATTACAGATTTGAATTCGCCATAAAAATTAAGCAACATTGATTCGAAACAATTTTTAGAATTGTTGATAGATGGCGCTATAACTGGAAAAAGACTATTTATTAGCGCCATCTATCAACAATTCTAAAAAATATTTCGAATAAATGTTGCTTAATTTTTCATGACGAATACAAATCTGCAATAAAAAAATGTAGATTGCTATTGAATATTTTAAAGTTACCCCCACCCCACCTCTAGGGGGTAAGGTGGAGGGTCAGGTTTAGCTTTATTCGATAGGTGTTTAAAAAATATTAAATACATATTTTTCGGTTTTTCATTTGGAAGTGTATTTCTGGAGATATTAGACCGTTTCTATCATTTATCTATGCTATCACGATAAATTGTTTTTTCCGATTATAGCGCCATCTATCCATAATTCTAAAAAATATCTCGAATAAAAGCTGCTTACTTTTACATAAGGAATCCAAATCTGAAATAAAAACGGGATTTATATTTAATATTTCAAAGTTACACTCCACCCCACTTCTAGGGGGTGGAGTGGGGGGTCGGGTTTGGTGTCATTCGATAGATTTTTGAAAATTATTGAACACGACCGTATTTTTCAGTTTTTCGATACGATCTTTATTTCGAGAAATATTCGACCGTTCCACTACTTTTGGGACACCCTATATATAATATGCAAATACATAGCTATGTCAATTATGCAAAAAAGCAAAGTTTATGCATTTATCAATTACTGCTAAAATAAGTCTTTTTTGCAATTATTTCGGTCAACTGTATATGTATTTTAATTTGGAAATTCTCAAAATTAAAGAACTTTTTATGATCTACAACTTCTATTTGAATAATTTTTCTTTAAAATGTATAACAAATGTTTTATGGACAAAAAAATATTTTTGCCTTATGCAAAATAGAACATAAGCCTTAATTGGTCAAACCACCAAACATTATTGGACTAAAGAGGCCAAGTCCAAAAAAAAAATCAAGTTAAAATGACAAGTAGACAAAAGTTATTAATATGAAATAAATCTAATTCTTGGGCAGGTTAAAAAAAATTGTTTTGCTTCGTCACCACAGAATCCTTTTAAATCTTGAAGACATTTCAATTTTTTAGCCAAGATTGGTATCAAACCTAATGGTAGGGGAGCCCAAGTGGGGATTTTACAGTTGGAGATGCAGTTACTCGAGCGCGTCAGAAAATCACATGGAGTGAAACCTTGTACCCTGTAAATGTACACCTAACATAATTTGGATCTTAATACAGGGGAGTTCGTTAAGGGGGTCCGAAAAAAATATATCCTTAGAAAAAATGGAAATCGTCAGATTAAGGCGGCACACATAGTGAAAGCGGGTTCCTGCTTAGTCGGCGCACACAGTGGAGGCGGTTTCCGCTTACGGTTAAACCGCGCGGACCCGCTTTTAAACGTTTTCAAAAAGAATACACGTCTGACCGCTTTTGCTAGAATGAGAATTTGTTTATTCCCTCTTTTATAATAAGAATTAATAGTTCTCCATGGATTAATTTTATAAATTGTACATTATAATAAACAAAAGTAATAAAGTCAATCTTATTGAAACCGTAATTTTGTGATTTAGGTATTTCTAAAATCATTCCAGTATTAACTATTGCTAAAAGTACTTGAAAAATAAATTTACAACAAAATTGCTTACCTCAATGTTATAACAAGCCTTTCTTCCGGAAGGATAGCCTGCTTATGTAAATTCCACCAGTTTTTAATTAAACGATACTCCTTCTTCTTCTTAAAGTACCTATCCGTTCCGGATGTTGGCGATCATCATGGTTATCTTGACTTTGTTTACCGCAGCGCGGAACAGTTCAGTGGTAGTGGTGTTATACCACTTTCAGAAAATTTGAAGCCAGGAAATGCGTCTTCTTCCCGGTCATCTTTTACCATTTACCTGCTCTTGGAGAATCAGTTGGAGAAATCCGTAACGTTCTTGATTTCTCATTACATGTCCTAGATATTCTAATTTGTTTGTTTTGATGGTTATGAGAATTTCACACTCTTTCCCCATTCTACGCAGGACTTCCACATTAGTAATTCGGTCAACCCAGGATATACGTAAGATGCGCCTATAACGCCACATTTCAAAAGCTTCGAGCCGATTCATAGATGCAACAGTTAGTGTCCACGCTTCCATTCCGTAGAGCAGAACTGTGAATATGTAGCGTTTCAACAGACGGTATTTTGTTTTTAATGATATGTCTCGACTATTGAAAATGGGTCTCATTCTAAAGTATGCTGCTTTCGCTTTTATTATTCGCTGTTTAATTTCTGTTGAGTAATCCCATTGGCTATTTAAATTCGTACCCAGATATGTATATTGCTCAACTCTTTCGATATTCTGTTGGTTGACTGTAAGTTGGGCGTTTAATATTGGTTTTAACGATACTCCACTTTCTCCAAAATATATTTAAAAGTCTCTTGAGTCATTCTCATATACTGGAAGAATCGTTCATTATCTTTTAATTTTTGAAATAGATGATGATATTCTCCATAAATTAATCTTTCTCGATTAATAGGATGTACACAAACTCTCTTTCTTTTCAGTTTAGTCAAAACAGAATCTAAAGCAATTATATCGTCATCGGAAGACGACATTTTGCTACAAGTAGTAGACGCAAGGCGGCACACATAGTGGAAGCGGGTTCCTGCTTACGGGCAAAACGCGCGGTTCTCGCGCGCGGGTATGGTAACACAGTGAAGACGGGTAAAAGCGAGAGAGATCGTTCAAATTTGGTAGTTGCGTCTACTACTTGTAGCAAAATGTCGTCTTCCGATGACGATATAATTGCTTTAGATTCTGTTTTGACTAAACTGAAAAGAAAGAGAGTTGATGTACATCCTATTAATCGAGAAAGATTAATTTATGGAGAATATCATCATCTATTTAAAAAATTAAAATATAATGAACGATTCTTCCAGTATATGAGAATGACTCAAGAGACTTTTAAATATATTTTGGAGAAAGTGAAGTATCGTTAAAAACAATATTAAACGCTCAACTTACAGTCAACCAACAGAATATCGAAAGAGTTCAGTAATATACATATCTGGGTACGAATTTAAATAGCCAATGGGACTACTCAACAGAAATTAAACACCGAATAATAAAAGCGAAAGCAGCATACGTTCGAATGAGACCTATTTTCAACAGTCGAGACATATCATTAAAAACAAAATACTGTCTGTTGAAACGCTACATATTCACAGTTCTGCTCTACGGAATGGAAGCGTGGACACTAACTGTTGCATCTATGAATCGGCTCGAAGCTTTTGAAATGTGGCGTTATAGGCGCATCTTACGTATATCCTGGGTTGACCGAATTACTAATGTGGAAGTCCTGCGTAGAATGGGGAAAGAGTGTGAAATTCTCATAACCATCAAAACAAACAAATTAGAATATCTAGGACATGTAATGAGAAATCAAGAACGTTACGGATTTCTCCAACTGATTCTCCAAGAGCAGGTAAATGGTAAAAGATGACCGGGAAGAAGACGCATTTCCTGGCTTCAAAATTTACGAAAGTGGTATAACACCACTACCACTGAGCTGTTCCGCGCTGCGGTAAACAAAGTCAAGATAGCCATGATGATCGCCAACATCCGTAACGGATATGCACTTTAAGAAGAAGAAGGAGTATCGTTTAATTAAAAACTGGTGTAATTTACATAAGCAGGCTATCCTTCCGGAAGAAAGGCTTGTTATAACATTGAGGTAAGTAGTTTTGTTGTAAATTTATTTTTTAAGTACTTATTTAGTTCATAGTTAATACTGGAATGATTTTAGAAATACCTAAGTCACACAAAATTACGGTTTCAATAAGATCGACTTTATTACTTTTGTTTATTATAATGTACAATTTATAAAATTAATCCATGGAGAACTATTAATTCTTATTATAAACGAGGGAATAAACTAAATTCTCATTCGAGTAAACATTAAAAACGCGCGGAAAAAACTAAATTCTCATTCTAGCAAAAGCGGTCAGGCGGGTTGAAGCGGTTGGCCCGCGCGGACCTGCTTTGACTATGTTCGTGTACATTTAAAGACGTGCATTCTTTTTGAAAACGTTTAAAAGCGGGTCCGCGCGGTTTAACCGTAAGCGGAAACCGCCTTCACTGTGTGCGCCGACTAAGATAAGGTCAGTTAAGTACATGCAGAACAGTGTATATTTCAAAAATCTGACGGTTTGAGCGGGGCGTAAGGAAATGATGTGTAAGTCACAAAGTTTCTCAAGAAAACAGCAATATTTCGAGAAATAAACGTCAAATCGAAAAACAAAAAAATACGTGTTCAATATTTTTTTAAATCTAGTAGTTTTTTATCTAATTTAAAAAAAAAGTAGGATTGATCTATTTCCACAACGTCAAATGGCGATGGTTTTGCACCAGCACTTCTAAAAATTTCAACCCAATCTAAAGAAGTCTCAGCTCGTTGTTTGGAGTTTATTAAGCTCATTTTTTTATCCAGTTCCATGTAGGAATGCCCACGAATAGGAAAAGTAACTCACGTCTACGTGTATTGTGGACAATATAATGCAAAAAATGAAACATGGTGTAATTTTTATTTTGTCCTCCACACCGTACCGTAATAGAAGTCATTATTTTAAAATTCTTGAGTACAGTTTTTCTTGTTTCTTTGGGCATATTTTTAAAACATTGTTTACGACAATTATTAAGGGCGCTTTACAGCTTGCAATTCTACCTGCAAGACGCAAGAAAGTTGCCTAAAGGCATGCGCAGTATGTCGTCAGTTGATTATTGCATGCAACTTCTTGCAATTGCGCGATAATCGGTTTGGTGCCATTTTTTCTGCAAGTTTTCATGCAAGTCTAGGGGAATTTGATTTTTCCACAATATCAAATGTCATTGACGACACGGATTCACGAATACATGCCGATCAGCTGTTTTCTGTTTGTGAAATATATCAACGATGGAAATGAGTGAATAACGAAATGGCACTTTCTGAGATTCTATAATTATTGTAAATAATTGTATATTAAGCTACGGAAGCTCTCTCTCCTCTAGCTAAGTACCTTAGGATAATAATTAATTTGTGTTTCGCAGAAATAGTATTTCGAAATATAGATTTGTTTGTAATTGTTCAATTTTTCCTAAGGGTTTATTAAAATGTACATTCATTCCTAGAAAATTAGAGTCATTTTCATCATCTACTTGGATAAATTCTTCTGTTGGAGATACATTATTACCCCTCTTCTTGTTCAACTAGATCTTACTCACCATCTCCGATCTCGGCGTTCTAAATTAGTGACTAAAAGGCTGGCTGCAGCAATAATAATACTTAAAGTTGCTGCTACCGCCTTCTTCCTTTTATATTTGGTTATTTCTGATAGTCTTGGCATTTCGAAATTTACCAAGTTAAATAAACAGCAATAAAGTAATTAAAAAAAAAACAAAAGTTTATAAGTTAGGTTAAGGGTAAAACTTTCAAATTGCATGCAAGCCGGGTTGCAAGCTGTAAAAGACCATGCAATAGACTTGCATGAAAGTCTTGTATGCAAGAAATTGCAGCAAGTTTTCTTGCAAGCTGTAAAGCGGTCTTTACAGATTTCACCTCGTGACTCTACAGTCTCATTTTTTCATGACATCTCTCATTATGCCGTGCTTTTTCCTCTTTTTTGATTCATTCTGTCTAGGCACTACTTCAGTCTCATTTCCACTATTATTGTTTTCTGTATTCATTGTTATTTACTTTCAAATCACTTGGAAAACAATGAAAACACTAGTTACACCAACGAGTTAAATCTAAACTGCTTGTATTAGATCAACGTCTATCAGCTGGTTATATGGACTTTACCCTTTTAGGACTTGTCTGATGAGGACTTGCCCCCTATAGGGCTTTTCATCGATTGTCGTTTGTTTCGAGCTTCTGTCATGTGTCAAATAATGTTAATATATCTACGTCATACGTCTTTGGTTTGTATCATTGGTATATATCAATAACGTATGACGTAGATATATTAATATTATGTGACACATGACAGAAGCTCGAAACAAATGACTGTGAATGAAAAGCCCTATTGGCGGTGTATGCGTAAATTAGAATTATTATTTCACAGACACTAATCGCTTTTAGGATGTGTACAAGCCGATGGCTAGTTCTACGTTAAAATGCCTACAAAATGGCACCACTAGATCTATTTATGTAAAAATAGGACTTGCCCCCTTTTGGACCTGTACCCTTCAAATCAAAATCAGCTGTACCGGGTGTCCCAATAAGAATGGCTCTCGGCCATATCTCAGGAACCGTTTATAGTAGAGCTTTGAAATAAAAAATTTTATAACAAAAGTTGCCTCAGGAAAAGCCTGGAAATTATTTTTATAATTGTGGGACCACCGCTAGAGGGCGTAATTGAATATCAAAAATTAAAAAATCTAAATTTTACAATATTTTCCTAATGAAGGGGCACTGGAAATCCGATCGTCGTATTCTTCATAAAATTCTACGCATATTTGATTTGACAAGTTTAGGTCTACCTTTGGAAATAAGAGGTGGGGGTGAGTGGGAACCTTGTTATGAAAAACTGGCTGTGAGTCCGGTTCTGCTTAATCAAATTTTGCAAACTTAGTCTTGTTGAAGACAGATCTTTTTCGTCAATGTAAAAGTTATGATTTCGAACCAACTTACTGAGTAATATGCCAGCTAGAAGGCGTTATTTAATTTTTTTCAGAAATCTAGTGTTCCTTGGAAAATATTAAATACAAACATGCATTTTTAATAACATATTACAAAAATAGACAAAATTAGTAACAGAATAGCGAAAACCGAATGTTAATAACTTTTTTCTATCTCGAGATATCTTACAAAACAAGTAAATTTAAAAACATAACTGTTACTGTCACCGGTAAACGAAATTCATTAAAAGTAGGGTGCTATGGAAACAACAAAGAAACATTTTCCAGCTGTCAACGTATATTAGGTCTTTTCAACGCTTCTCATTTGTTTCGAGCCTCGTTCATATCTCGTATATTAATATTATACACGGATTATACGGCATACGACAGAGGCTCGAAACAAATGAGACGCGTTGAAAAGCCCTATTACAAAGAAATAAAAACAACTATTTAGTGATGACATAAACGTTCAAATTTTTGCCCATCATTTTCGTTGCAAACATTTACTCTTTCAAGAGTAAATTGAACAGCAGTCTCAATTTCTGCTCTCGATATGCTTTGAATGGCGTTTAGTGTTCTCTGGATAATCTATTCTAGAGTAGTGTATGATGGGCAACAATTTGAATATTTAGGTCGTCACTAAGTAGTTCTTTTTGTTCTGTGTTATATTTAATTTTAATAGTATTGTTTCTCTTTATATTGTTGTTTTAATTAATTATATTTTTATACGTTGACATCTGGAAAATGTTATTTTGTTTTTTTCCACAGCACACTACTTTTCATTAACTTAGTTTACCGGTGATAGTAACAGTTATGTATAAAATTTACACGTTTCTCGAGATATCTTGAGATAGAAAAAAGGTATCGACATGCGGTTTTCGCTATTCTATTGCTAATTTAATCTAATTTTATAAAGTATGATTAAAAATGCATACTTGTATTTAATATTTTCCAAAGAAAACTAGATTTCTGAAAAAAATTAAATAACGCCTCCCAGCTGGCTTATTACTTATTAGGATGGTTCAAAATTATCACGCTTACATTGAAGAAAAAGATCTGTCTTCAACAAGACCTAGTTTTTAAAATTTGATTTAGCAGAACCGGACTTACAGCCATTTTTTCATAACAAGGTTCCCACTCACCCCCACCTCTTATTTGCAAGAGTAGAGTTAAACTTGTTAAATCAAATATGCGCAGAATTTGATGAAGAATACAATAATCGGATTTCCAGTGCCCCTTCATTAGGAAAATTTTGTAAAATTTAGATTTTTTTATTTTTGATATTCAATTACGCCCTCTAGCGGTGGACCCACAATTATGAAAATAATTTCCAGGCTTTTCCTCAGGCAACTTTTGTTATAAAATTTTTTATTTCAAAGCTCTACTATAAACGGTTCCTGAGATATGGCCGAGAGCCATTCTTATTGGGACACCCGGTACGTCTTCAAGGATTTTTCATCAGCTATCACCTATCACTCATATATAGTCGGAAAAATGAAAGAATACCCATGAACGAACATATAAAACACGTTGTATTTTCCTGTCACCGTGTCACAAAGAAAATTGTCCAGTGCTAGTACATGTAACAATAATTATTACATGTACTTGCGCTGGCCAATTTTTTGTGTGACACGGTGACAGGAAAATACAGCGTGTTTTATATGTTCGTTCATGGGTATTCTTTCATTTTTCCTACTGTACCTTTTATGTCTGGTTGCACCAACAGGTATCAAGCTTAAGACGTACCTGAAGCTTAAATCTAAATGTAAATCCTTATGCTGGTGCCACACTAGCGTCGAATGCCGTTAATTATCGCATTATTTGACATTTATTTCTAATGCAAATAATGCGATAATTAGCGGTATTGGATGCTAGTGTGGCCCCTGTATTAAAGTATAAGCTGCGCTTTGCTAAGCTGGAGCTTAAGATCTGTTGGTGTTACCAGGCATTAGAACCTTCAAATATCTGTATAAGATTTTGACGTGAAACGTGAAATTAATGATTTTTTCACAGACAGACTGGTGTATATTTGAATTGTAAATAATCGTTGAAGTTAAACATTTATACACAGCTTTGATGACTGGATCTTTTCTACACATATACATAAGCTGTTACAAAAATTATTTATTGCCGCAGACAACAGAGACATATTGTATGTAATTTAGGGAAAATAAAAAGATCTATAATAATGATTTTCCGATTTTCTGTTAATAATTTCAATTTAGAAACTCTAAGTTGTGTTATAGATTAATGGTCGGGGAGCCCAAGCAGTTTCACACTCGTCATGTCAATTTCTTGCAATCCATAAAAGTTTCTCATCCTTAAAACGCAGAGGCAGAATTTATGGCTTTTCTGGTCATTATCTAAAACCGCAATATTAGTGGACATCATAAGTGGGGTTCGAAGGAGGCAGTTCATTCCCAGCATCCGCACGAGGTAGACACATCCCTGCTCGTCGCTAACAACATACCCTTTCGAGAACTAAACAAAACACCTTTTTGTTACCAAAATAAATAAAATATTTACCGTTCGTTTTGTTACATTTATTCGTATTGTTTTCAATTAATTCCGTCAACATCACCACCGGAATATATTTAATATTTTTGAAAAATCTATCGAATGGCACCAAACACGACACCCCACTGAGGTGGGGTGGGGGGTTACTTTAAAATCTTAAATATGAGCCCCCAATCTTTATTGCAGATTTGGAATCTTTACGTAAAGATAAGCAACTTTTATTTAACCTATTTTGAACTTGTATTGGTAGCTGTGATGTTGACTGCCAGCTATCTCGCCACCTTTTAAAGGGCCTTCTTATTGGTCTCTTGCCTGTTGGCTTCGAATCTCTGGCTATACGGGCTATTCCCTCGCTGTCCATTCTCGTCATATGCTTATTCCACTCTCGTCTTCTCTGCCTTCCCCGCCGTACTAAGTCTTGTATGTTACAGAGATCCCTTATTCTGTCGTTCTGTATTCTGTCTCTCAGTGTTTTCCCAGTTATTGATCTTAACGTTCTCATTTCTGATGTTCTCAGTATCCTCTTGGTTTCTGCTGTGCCATATCTTGTTTCCATCGCGTACGTCATGATCGGTTTTACACATGATTTTTATATGCGTACTTTACCTTCCAGGAGACATTTTTTCGAATTATAGATAGATGGCGCTATAATCCGAAAAAGCGATTATTGAAAATGGAAAATTAAATTAAAAAATGTAAAGTCACCCACTTTTTTTGGTTTTTGGACCTACTCTTCACAACCCAATAGGCCCCCAGAACGCTCGAGTGACTGCAAATTTAGTATACTTTCCTCCCCTACTATAAAATATATATATCTGTACCGTGGAGGTAAACAGTCGTATATCCACAATGTATACATTTGCAAGAAAGCGCAAAACACACAGACTAGTCAATAAACTATAAAAAAATTTTTATTTCCATTACGTCGAATTCAACATTATTGGTATATTATAATATGTAAATGCAAATCTATTACTGGGTATTAGTATTGTTAAGAAATTATTTACCTGATGTATAATAATGGGAGTTACGACTTTTTACCTCTATGTCTTTAAACAGGTAATATGCAAAATAAAAATCGTAAGTGATTACAAAAATAGTATATTCCGTATTTAAAAATGCAAAAACCAAATTACAATGTTTGGAAAAAAAAATTGTTTTTCATTATCCCGTTTAAACACCCTCAAAATGCCATTTAATATAAAAATGGAGCTACGATTGTTTACCACTACCGCATAGGAAAACATACTATCTAATATACGCACGTATTTATGGAGTTGCTATGGATATACTACTGTTTACCTCAACTGACTAATGGAGTTGCTATTGTTTCTAAACGCCTTATCTAGGCAACTAATAACGCTGGATGTACGATTTTTTGCCACACTATGCTATGAAAATCTGACAACAAGAGCGTGGTATTAACTCCATTTGGGCAAAAAGTGGAGTTACGACTGTTTACCTCCACGGTACAGATATATAAATTGTGAGTGTTACTAATGTTGAGGTACTAGAATAGGCAAGAAATGCAAAGAGCGCAAACTAAAAGATCTTGGCCATGTAATGAAGAATGAACAGAGATATCGCTTGTTGCAAATCATTCTGCAGGGCAAGGTATTTGGAAAAAGAGGACCAGGAAGGAAAAGAAGACGAATATCTTGGCTTCAAAACCAGAGAACGTGGTTCAATACATCTACAACCGGACTATTCCAAATAGTAGCAAGCAAAGTTAGGATAGCCATGCTGATCGCCATCATTCGGAACGAATAGGCACCGTAAGAAGAAGAAGATGTAAATTATGCTATTAATGCGAATCTGTTGAAATTCTGTGAATCTTGATAAAACATATATCAAATCGAAAAACTAAACACAGAAAAAGAAAAATATATTGACATAATCAATTGATATCTGGCTATAAAGTTTAAATGGCTATAGATATAGAAATTATTTGAAATTGTACTCACTTTCTTGTTGTAAGCAGAAAGGTTTTCGAATTATATTTTTTAAAAATCAGCTAAAGTTTTCCACACTAACCTGTCTCCATAGTAATTAGTTTCTTACATCAAATACGTACATAACACTGCGGATTATCACAAAACAAAACCACTGTATATGTATCTGCAAAATATTCATCATATCATAACTAATAAATCCTGACCAACTATGAACATTTTTTGCACACACTACACTCACGTTTAACTACAATATTTAAAATGCACGAGAAACTGACTGGTTTTTACTATGAACAAAATCGTACGAGACAGTAAACTGCTACTCAAAAATCGAAATACAATATTCAAATACTTCAACCCAGAGAGAAGTTTTAGGCAGGTAAGCCATAAATTAGGCAACGGAACGGAAAACAGGTAAAAATTTTGTGGAACTTTTTTAATCAGAGGACGTACCTAACAAAGTTGTAGGTCCAGATGTAACAAATGTATACGGCATACGGGATCGTATCTCAAGCATTTTAAATAAATATGCCCAATAAACGTATATTTAAAAAATAATTTAGTCAATACATTTATAGGTACAATGAGTAAAGTCCGTCTCACATTTTATATTCAGTACAGTACAGGCTCTTATAGACTATATTATGTATCTTTTACTATTTTTTTGTAATTTTTCATGATTCTATCCTTATTTACTGATGCGTTGTTGCCAGTTCTATTTTCTGTCAAAGCGCCTCAATCATGTGTCAATGCTTATGTTCTGTGGTATCAGTTGTTCAGTTAACACAACTATGCTATCACTATTTCATTACATTTATTATATGTATTTCATATACTCCAGTCATAAGAGACGAAAATGCCAGTGATCCTCTAAAAATCATACGCACAAGCTGAATTTTGCTGAGAATGTCAATGTTGGCTCCGAATTGTTGTAAAAAATATGCGTGGAAATCTCATATACAGGTAATAGGTAAACATCAACGCCATTTAGTATAACATCAGCACTGGATACCCCTTGTCACTGCTCCTTAATTTTGTCTTGGACCATGCAATAAACAAAATATTGTAACAACCCCTTTACCCGATGCAAGAAATTGTGCAATTTATTTCGCACAATTAAAATGCGAAATTAATTGCACAATTTCTTGCAACAATAGAAATTCCATGGTGTATACGAAAATTGCACAGAAAAGTTGCTGGAACTTGTTGCATCACGACGTTGCAACTAAACAGAACCTGCGCTATTTTTCATGCAATTTTTTCTGCAATTTGGTTATATTTTTAGTAACTTTGTGCTTTTAAGGCTACACCGTTTGTGTTTTTACTTTTCTTGTACACTGTACACCAGAAATAACATCATTCAGAAGCTTTGAAGCAGAACATGGAGGGCATCGGCATCCACCCTCAGGTCTTCAGGCTTAGCTCTTGTTGATTCTGTTGCTGAATATTGCCCATCACTATGGATCAACATGAGAATAATAAACAACAAACTTATAGAAAAATTTAAAGAATATAAATATTATACTTAGGACAAAAAATAATACTAAATAGGGAAATTCAAACGGAAGAAATACAAAGAAGAAGAAGAAAGTTAGCATGGGCAGCATTCGGAAAACTGAACTATATACTCAGAAATCAGCAAATTCAACTACATATTAGATCTAAAGTTTTTGATGCATGCATTATTCCGATATTAACATATGGAGCACAAACATGGACAATCACAAAAAAGAATATGAACATACTCAGAGTCACTCAACACGCGATGGAAAGAGCAATGCTTGGCATATCACTTAAGGACATGAAAACAAACACATGGATAAGACAGAAACCAAAGTCACCGATGTGGTACAAAAATCATTAAAATTGAAATGGGAATACGCTGGACATGTAGCTAGGAGCGATCTAAACAAATGGCACAGAACAATTCTAACATGGAGACCATACCAACACAAAAGACCCAGAGGCAGACTTCCTATGAGATGGACAGATTATCATGGATGGACAAATATATTTATTCTTTTTATGAATGATCTTCCTGATTACATTAAATCTCGAGTTATTACTATTTACGCAGATGATACTGCACTAGCGATCTCTGCGCCTAGTAAAGAGGAACTTATATTATTATCCAACGGTGTTTTTGGGTCATTTGTAGATTGGTCCAAAGCAAATGGATTAATAGTAAACGTTGATAAAACTCAATTTTTATATTTTCATTCCCAAAATGTTCTTAGCAATGTATACTCATTATCATTTAAATTTGAATATACTTATTTCGTCAGTTACAACAACAAAATTTTTAGGTTTAAATATAGATTGCCGTTTGAGATGGACTGAACAAGTCAATACAATAAATACAAAATTAAATAAATCGTTTTATGCTATTTCTAGAATAAAAGATACTATGCCGATATCAGCACTGATCAATATCTATTACGGCCTTGTTTACAGTCATATGAGTTACAACATACTACTATGGGGAAATTCTATTGACAGCCCTAAAATTGTTGTAACTCAGAAAAAAATTATTCGAAAAATATTCGGGCTAAAATTTCGGGAAACTTGTAAACCAACGTTTATAAAATACAAAATCATGTCATTCTATAGTCTGTACATTTACCACACTCTTCTGTTTGTCAAAGAAAATTTCAATCAATTTGAAACTAATGCTCATCGACATGATTACCATACAAGAAATTGTAATAAGCTCCGAATACCCCAGTTTAAAACATCAAGATTAGAAAATAGTTTTAAATTTATGGGAATGAAATTGTACAATAAACTTCCCGATGAAATGCAGGAGATTGCTAGTTTTAACAGTTACAAAAATAAAATCAAAAATTTATTATTAGCCAAATGCTACTATTCCGTCAAAGAATTCCTTGACGATAGCCTATAAACTATTTTACACTATTTTATTTTTTATGTATAAATTGTTTTGTATATACAAAGTCTAAAATGTCTAAAAATGTTAGTCTAAATATGTTATTGTATAATATGTGTTAGGTGTTAGGTACCTATAAAAAATTGTGTAGCTAAACAATGTTAGCTTGTAACAGTTATATTACTGTATATGACCTGTCCTATACATTTGTAAAAATGTCTTAAAAGGATGAATAAATATTTCTATTTCTATCTGAAACGAACTGCCGGGAAATGTACAACATAAAAACAATGGAAAGGAAGACTTGAAGAGGCTTATGTTCAGACGTGGACGTGAATGGCCAGACGAAGAAGATGGATTAACAGTGCTAATGTTCAAAAGATTGATGTCCAGCTAAATAACACCATGAGAATGATCGCTAGAGTAATCAAATCTACACCAACCCATTGGCTACCAGTGGGTAGCCAAAAGTCGACTGCGCTCCAGAAAATCTCCCCTACAAACCGCAGAATCGGCCGCAGACAGTGGGTTTTAACATGATCGCCAAATGGATCCATGAATCGTCGGAAGCTCAACCAAATACAGTCCTACCTTGCATCACAGAGACACCTCCTGGATTTGACCTACCACGTAAGACATGGTGCACATGCACACTTAACCGCATTAGAAGTTAACATGGTCTATGTGCGTATATATTATATGTATATGTTGCACAGATGGGGTAAGCTACTATCAGCGCCATGCAGCTGCGGCGAGGTCCAGACTATCAAGCACATAACGGAGGAGTGCCTGCCACTAGCGAGCCTACGAGGGCCTACAACCTCTACGTTTTTTTTTATATTGAGTTAATTTAATTTAACTCGTTTACTGCAATCTTATAAATGTGTCGAAATGCCATACCTACGCTAAATATAAGAAAATAAATAAATTATGTACTGCATTTTTTTTTACAGTCTTCAAGTACGCACATCATTTTTTTCCTTTCGTCATTACTTCAAAAACATTATTGGCTATAAAGAAGTCCTAGAAAAGAAGCTGCTAAAATCAGCAGTGAACTTAATATTCTAAAGGAGTATGTATGAAGAAAATACCGATAGCGAAGAGGGGGTAATTTTAGCGAAAGTTTTCTGCTTAGTGGATGTATGTACGAACAAGATTTAAGCTTCTTAATTTGAATTTTTCCATCATTTAGACTAGACATCACAATAATGATAATAAAACACCACACAGAATTAAACTCCAATTTACAAATGGGAGGTTGCCAAGACAACACTTGGTTTGTGCCAAAAATGTAAACGATGTTAACGGCCATTACCTTCAACAAGAATTAATGCTTGTAATGACTAATAATTGCTTTATTATAATTGCCACTTAAATTTTTTAAATAATCTTCGTAACTCGGTATCGTTCGATTACTTTTAAACGTTTTTCATCAAATAGTAACTGTACATAAAACTATACTGGTAACTGCTAAATAGCGGTTGTTTGTTGAAACAACTGGTTCAAATGAACTTAATCTTCCTCTTGTTTTTTTTATCTGACTTTAATTCGTTAAAAGAGACAGGTAATTCTTGCCACATTTAAACACATCTTCACGTACCTACCTATTTCTTGTTATTCTGGGAATGTAATTATAATAACTTTAATGCTCTTGTCTACAAACCGTTTTTTAGTTATTTTAGCCGTAAAATTCAAGTCCGACTAGAGGTAGAGATCGTAAACACTTGGAACAAAACTATTTTTCAAAATTTCTTGATACATACTTTGCTGCGTTTATTGTGCATGGAATTTCACAGAGCTTTTGAGACAATCTTTATGGAATGCTTCATTTTTACTTCTGATAAACCTTTTTCGAAAGTCCAAGTTGTCCACGTAAACATCCAATTTCGATTCGGTACAGATTCTGGATCAGTCAACAACGGTCAATGAAATCTTCGATCTTGCCCAATTCAAGTGATTTCGTTGTTTTGCTTCTCTGTTAGCAGAGATTTCTCTTTTGCCTAAAATATTACGACTAATGAAAAAATTACGCATTCAATAAAAAATTACGTTTAAGCCTTATAAAAACTGAGTCCTGATTTGTATATCTATCAAGTTCCTGCAGCACTCTGTTGCTAAATTGATTGCGGTTTCTGCGTTCAATTGAGCTTTGATAGCTCGTAGAGTGTTGCGACGGCCCAGTTTGCAAATTTTCCCTAGGAATCTTTGATCCCTATCAGACACAATTCCCGATCTACTTGAACTTTTGGCTTTAAGTTGGACACTTCCACTCTTACGATAAGGCTTAAAGCATCATTATCATCAATGGCGTTACAACTTTTCGTGAGTCTTTGTAGCGTTTACTATTGCCTTCCATGTTTGTCGGTTCTGTGCCACTAACTTCCATTGTCGCACTCCCATTTTCTCCAGATCTTCCTTGACTGCATATTTCGCCGTCCTACAGACCTTTTTCCATCCATTTTCCAGGCCTTTCCCAGAACACATTGTTTATAAGGCGATTGTCGTTACAGCTTATCACATGCTTAAATACGTCCGCAAATGCAGACTTAGCCAGATTTCTGGTATTCTTTTAAACTGACAATATTTTTAATTGTTTGACGAAATGAGTGTGAGTCGCATTACCTGTTAGGTTTGTTACAAGTAACTGTCAATAAACTTACGACTTATACACGGTAACTAGATAATTCCGTACAATAGGGAACTTGCACATTTTTTTTTATTACATAATAATGTTCAGTTTTGTATAAAAATGAAATTTACAAAATTTCACGCTTCAAAAACTCATAATAACTTAGAAGTACAAATTTGAAGTCTTCTTTATTTTAAAAAAGTTCAAGCGACCCGTGACGTCACAGAGTTTAACTGTGTGGTTCCGTTTATGGTTATATTTACGTATATTCTTCTTCTTCTTCTTCTTTAGTTTATTGGCCTCCACCTACTTGGGTATTTGCCCAGCTTGTCGTCGGGGAATAAAGGAAAAATTTATATTCTAATGACATTTATCGTATGTTGTAATAATTACAGGGGTGACCAAACTGTGGCTCGCGAGCCACATGTGAACATCATCTAGTCAACATGTGAACAACTCAATTTGTTCAATCTCATAATTATAATCAATGTTTCCATGACGGATCAAGTTTAAACGGTTTTTACCTGAATATTTTTGAATTTTGGTGGTTAGCATGTCAGCATCTTGTCAGCACTGATGATGATCTGTTATCAGATCTAAAACTAGTTCTGTGATGTAGCCCTTATTATTCACCCAATTCTTACATATGGAAGTGAAGCATAGGCTATACATCAGTGGGAAATATATAAGCTGCTGTTATTTGAAAGGAAAGTTCTCAGAATGATATTTGGTCCTCAAAGAGATGAATTGACAGGATGGTGGAGAAGGCGCCGCAAAACTGAATTGGTGACTGTGTATGGTACTGAAAACTTGGTCAGACATATAAAAGCTAAGATAAGATTGGCAGGTCATGAGGTAATATCAGAGGAAGACAGAGTGTTAAAGACAGTGTTTTTTGAGAGATAGAAGATCAGTACGCCGTCCCAGTAGAAGAATCGAAGTATCCTGACCTAGTAAAAGCTGCTTGTAGAATCATTTGCATATTTGAAACAACCATTTTTATTTCACTTTAAAATTCGTGAAATCCAAACACTGGGAGAAAAATTCAATACTTTTTTACACTTTTTTAATAACTGCGGCTCGCGAAAAATTCCAAATTTTGAAAAATGGCTCGGACTATCAGGGAGCTAGGCCATCCCTGAATAATATATACCAGTTTGTTGAGATTGGAGTTTGATACAGTTTTTGAAGGAAAGGAAAGAAGGTTTACTATTGAAAATAAAACCATTTTGTAAAAGTACAAATTTTCTATGAATAGTTCAAACGATCAAAAACACTTTTAACGCCACATAACTGTATTTTTTACTGATGTTTATAACGTCTAATTTAAAATTATATATACAATTGGTATAGAATGCAAACATACAACCCCGTGACGTCACGACGCGTTTTGGGGTGGCTGGTATAAGTTGAATTTTTAGTAGTCTTTAGGGGCCAAACGAAAGACAAACAAAACTTTTTTATCTTTGATACGGGTTCTAAATTATGTTCTGTTGTGATTTATACCATTTTTTTCGAATTTAAAATTTTATGAAAGTTCCCTATTATGTAGTTGCCACGATATTTTGGTTTTTTTTTCGCCAACACTGCAATTCTTTTTCTTCTTCTTTCTCATAATCCTTAGTGCCCTTCAGCCTGAAACCATTTCAATTTTATTATTCGTAATAGACTTTAATGTATTATTGGTCTCGTTCTTTAATTAAATTAGCAAGGTTGTGAAGATGAACGTTTTCAATAAATTTTCGTTGGTCTCAAGTCTCAACATTTAGTTGTTAGGGCTCCTATAAGTAGAAAGGTTTTTATTGTTGATAAAATATGACACTACGCAATACATAACAACCATATGTTAAAAATTCCTCACGTAATACTTTTCGTCTATGTATTCTAGAAATAACACGTTGGCTTAATTTGAATAAAATCAAGATAACACTAGTAACGTACGCTAGTAGGTACAGAAGTGAGACAGATGTATATGAACAGTAAAATGCACTAATTAACTGTAATAACTGAACAATTCGCACATAACAAGCTTGAGTATACTTAAGTCTAGATTGAGTGTTGCGTTTGTTCTCGTGTGATTAGAGCTTTCGTCTACTTTATATACTCCATCTAATTTACTTACCGTTGCACGTCATCCGCGTCATAGCCCGGACGGCGTCATAGCCCAATAGGTGTGTTCTTTTTTAGAATCACTTTGCCGAGTACACTGACGTTACAGCCACTAGGCATATTTTATTATATACGCGTAGAAATAATATTTAAAGATTTCTATTAATGTTAACTTAAAGAAATACACAATAATATGTTTCATTTAATTTGTATAAATGGATTATAAAGCGTTTTTATGAAGCACATTTGTTCGGAATACACTGTAACTATAATCGAACGAAGGTGATATTTTGGCATCAATTGGTAACATTTATTTGACAGTTGCGGTGATGACACTTCATATTTTTTTATATTCTTTACTATAAGTATTTGTTTCATTATATTTACTGTTTTTATTATGTATTTTAACGTAAGATTATAACTTAATTCTTGTTTTCTATTTCTAAAGTTTTTATTTATTTACATTGAATATTAATTTGTTTTGCTGTAAATCCACTTCCCCAAAAATTGTGTGATGTATTTGATTTAAAATGAATTCAAGATTTTTTTGTAATTGGGCAACAATGTCAACTTAGATCTCTAATCTCTAACGTAAATAATGACGTGCAACGGTAAGTAAATTAGACGGACTGTAGATGAACAGTAAAATGTACTAACTAACCATAACAACAAAGCAATTTGCACATAACAAACTTGTGTCAGTCTATAATATATTTATTAAGAATACTGGAGTTTTTATTTACTTAACATTATATAAAAATTATCGAAATTTAAGTACAATTCGAAAAATTAACCCTTATTAATAATGCAGAAACACGGACAGATAGGGAAAGGAAAAGAGAGAAAACCAATAAGAAAGTAAGATAACGAGGCTGAGAAGGCGAGTGAAAGTGAAAAAGTAAGTAAAATACAGGGCAAAAGCAAAGCAAAACGAAAAACTGATCACAGATAGATACAGAAACTGAAGAAACAAATAAACTAAAAAGAAAGTCAGAAATACCTAAAAAAATAAATAATAATAATTTACTAAGCGGTTCAGAAGTTTTGCGGTTTCATTTCAATCTGTCTTCTTCATTTTTTGTTTACAAGCCATTTAAATATCGATGTGTCACAGTATCTTTTTACAATGGAAACAATCGAGTATCGTACAGTGATTGGATTTTTATTTTTGGAAGGTTTAAAAGCAAAGGGAATTTATGAGAGAATGTTGAAAGTGTATAAGGACTCTTCGCTTTCAACTACAGTACAGTAGAAAGGTAGGTTGTTGAATTTAAACATGGTCGTACAAGCCTTGAAGATGATTAACGTTATGACGCCCAAAAACAGCAACAACATCAAAAATCGTAGAAATAATACAGGATATGGTACTGGAAAATCGTGGAGTGACTGACTGAACAAGATTTTGAATATGTAAGCAATATGTACTTTGACAAGTCCCTAATGGGTTTCAGGTTCACAATGGGTGCAGCATTCGCTAACAACTGAACAAAAGCACATTCGAATGCGACATGTAGAGCGTTTTGGAAAGGCTAAAGCAGAGTTTTATCGATTCATAACTATAGATGAGAGGGGTCTATCACCACGATCCTCAATCAAAACAAGAGACTAAAGAGTGGTATGAACCTAGTTCTTCGGCTTCGAAGCAAGTTGGTATCCAGAAATCGGCCAAGGTGTTAGCACCAGTTTTTTGGGATGCAAGAAGAATTTTTTGTGGATTACATACTTGCAAACTGATAAAATAATAAATTCTGGATATTATTGTAACATTTTAGACCAGCTGAAGGAAAAAATTCGTGAAAGATACCCGGTTTACAGAAGAAAAAATCATTTTTCATCATTACCATGCACCGTGTCATATGAGCATTTTAACCATGGCTAAAATCCATGAATTAAAGTTCGAATTGTGGGAGCATCCACCTTATTCATCAGATTTGGCCCTTAGCGACTTCCATCTGTTTCAATACCTAAAAAATTCATGCGTGAAAAGCGTTTTTCATCAAATGATAAGCTGTAAAAGCGTATTCCATTTTCTCACTTCAGGGATGGAATTTATCAATTGGATTCCCGTTAATATAACAAATGTATTGATGTTCAAAGATACTGAAAAATAAAGTGTACATATTTCAAACCATAAAATTGTGTTTTTCATATCGAACCGCAAAACT
Organism: Diabrotica virgifera virgifera; assembly: GCF_917563875.1. Taxonomy (NCBI): domain Eukaryota; kingdom Metazoa; phylum Arthropoda; class Insecta; order Coleoptera; family Chrysomelidae; genus Diabrotica; species Diabrotica virgifera. Next base: position 188,514,767 of record NC_065449.1, read on the forward strand.
TACTGAACAGCCTAGCGCCTAGTATATAGCACAAAAAACTTTATTTTGCTTCTGATTGAAATAACAGTAATTTCAATTCCAAACAAATGGTCGTTTACAAATAGGCCTGGATCCCGCGTACCAAAAAAAGTTGATTAATAGTAGGCTGAAAATTTGTTGATAGCTTAACGGTGTCTAGCCGGACAAACTTTGATGTACGGAAACACTGGAACAGGGGAAGTTTTAATTGTGGACCAGGTGACAGGTTTCGAACGTCAGACTACGAAAACGTCCCATGTATTTTGTAGGACAGAACTTCCAATTGATTTGTTACCCTTTCATTAAACTCTCATGCAAAAATCAGACTGCTATTTATCACCAACATCCTCTTCTTCTTAACTCAGGCGAGACTCGTTAGTCTCTGGCACTTGGTGATAAGACCTTTGTACCAAACCCTATTCTTCTCCTTAAACTCTAATAAGTCCTGTGGCCTCAACGAAGGCCAACAGTTTTCTTATTGGTAGTTTTAGGATCTCTTCTGGTTCAAACCTCATTTGACCAGTGAAGTCCTGCCTTACATCACCTAGCACACTGCAATGGCATAGTAAGTGTATGGCAGTCTCTTCTTCCATTTCGCACTTTCTGCACCATGATTCATTCACCTTACCTAGTTTGTATAGGTGATTTTTTAAACGGTATCACCAACATAATTCCTGTCATTTGATGTCGAACTGTCCTGGATTTGCCAATATAATAATATCGTACAAACATTTTTTCATATATTATATAAAGTTTAACCTGCTAGTTTTCATAATCATAATACTTGTGTTTTTGAGCCTAGAAAATCGTCATTTTTCCATTTTTTTTTTCAGTTTTAAATTGTTTATAACTCGGAAATTATTAACTTTAAAGGAAAACTACATAAGACCTTTTTTTGTTTCCAATGATCCAAAGAACCTAAAATAATATCTACCCGGGCCGAAAAAATTGATTTTTGTAATTTGTTTAATTTTTTTTTTAATAAATGTAGCAATAACTCCGAAATTATGGCATTTAGGTATAGGGAATATAACATGAAAAATAATCAGTAAAACGATTTTAAAATTTTAAGGATTTCAAAACGCAAAAAATATACAGGGTGTTCCGTTTGAAATAAGAAAGTTCATTAGATTTCCAGAAAAATGGAAGATTTGACAACAATGTAATTACCACTACAATATCGGTCGCATTAGAAGACCCTTACCCACCAAATTTTATAAAAATCGTTCTAGCGGTTTCCGAGAATTTACCGTGTTGCCAGACTTTTTCGCAACCCTGTATAATATAAATATACGCTTGTTCAGTTAAAAGTCATCTTTGGTCAGGTTAGCTTTGGAAATAATTGTAATCACTCAACTGACGTTGAGCCATACTGACCAGTTCCTATCATATGTACTGGACTGGGATTTTAAGTAATGGCGCTTAAAAATGGCGTTTGTTGTTAAAAATTCGTCCACAATATAATCAGCGTGAGGTCATTCAATTTTTGTGTGCTGAAGGTTTGTAACCATTGCAAATTCATTACGCGAATGCAAGCAGTGTATGAAAACACATGTTTGCGTTTCCAACTGTGAAGCAATCGTGTCAAAAATGTAATGAGTGGAAGAGAGAAGACGGATAATAGGCTGCGACCAGGTGCATTGAGTACTAAATCAACAGACAGGAATGTGGCATGTGTGGAAGGCTTGATAATAGAAAATCGTCTAATTTCAGTCAGAGCAATTTCTATAAATATTGGTACGAGTAAAGCATCTGTCCATAGTATCGTACACAAACTAGGTTGCAACAAAGTTTGTGAAGCGATGGGTTCCTCGTCTTTTCTCAGAAGACCAAAAAAAGCTTGCAAGTGGGTGAATTTTTGCATGATCTCAGGGAATACAGGCGAAACGGTGATTTCTTCCGTCGAAGAAACTCGAAAATTCTCGGCCACCAAAGAAGTTTAAAGTTTAACATTCTGCAGGGAAGTTAATGTTAAATTGGTTTTTTCGAAAATGAATGACCCTTGCTCGTAGAGTTTACAGAAACGAGACTGCATACCAACGCAAACCTGTATAATGAAACTTTGAACAAGCCCCATCAATCAATAAAACGAAAACGTCCAGGTAAACTCTCACGTAGTATCAATCTTCTGCACGACAATGCTCGGCATCATGTTACCAAAGTAGTAAAAGAAAATCTACAACGAAAGAAATTGAAGGTATTAGAACATCCACTCTATAGTCCCGATTTATCACCTTGCGATTTTTACATCTTTGGACGACTGAAAAGGAATTAAATGTAATCGTTTTCAGTCGAACGAAAAAGCACAAAATGCTGTAAAAGAAATTTAAGCAACATCCATCCACAAGAATTCTTTAAGCAGGGTATACATCCGAACTCTAACCTTTCGAGTTTTTTGAAGTTATACTTCTTTAGGCGCGATTGAGAGTAAAATTTCATAATACTGCGCGCAAAATTTCATAATACTTGTAAAATTCCCTCATCTTTTTTAGTCTCAGCATCCGTTATGGCTTGAAAATTTTAGAAGCCTCGGAGGTGTAATCAGAGAAGGTTCCCATTGTTTTCAATCTGGTGGGATGTAGAGTATTATTTTTAGTATTATTTTATGTGCTATTAGATTGAAAACTTAGTCTTTTGATAGCAGTTGCCGCTAGGGCATCCCTGCCATTTCGTTCGTTGGAATCTGTAACTGCACGCCGGGGTTTGTCCTGGTTGGATCAGAGAGAGCAGCATATGTGCCCCCTGATGAGATGCTAATAAGTTTCGAAACCGGTAGAGGTGCTTGCTGCACTCTCTGATTGAACTAGAATATAATGCGGCTGTAGTTTCGTGTTGCAACGAAATTGACAATGGTTATTCATTTTTAAAGTAAGTCTTTTAGACATTGGTGAAACGTATCTAGATGTGTCAGTTTTATTGGTCGAATACCTTTATTCATCGAATAGACAACTATTCGTGGTTGATGAAACCGGTAGTAAGTTATTAAAATAGGCACTACGAAAATTAGCCTGTGATAAAGAAATAATTGGGTATTGTTGTCATTGTTTTGGCTAAACGATAAATAATGAAATTTCTCATAATATTATGCTGTCAGTGTTATTTTAGATGTTCAAAGCCTATGCTTAAATTATTCCATAATGTTTTTTACTTTTTAATGTTTACTCACATATAATAATTATTAATAACAATCTTACAATTTAATCGATCTACCAACGAATAAGAAACGATTACATAAAATTACTAAATAACAAATAATAATAACTAAATAACTTTGAAATGTTTATTAAAATAACAGCATACCAATAATTTAAAATCATCAATTCTATATTGTATTTTATTATAACTAAACATTCTCACTAACTTGTACAAATGCTTTAAAACGAAATATGAAAAAATATTCATCATTTTATAATGGAAAGCTTGGTTTTATACCGTCTACTTCGAACAGGTGTAAGGAATTCTTAAAGTGGTACCAATATTACGTGGGTAATTGGTACTTGGTAAATAATATCAATAAAATGACTTCAATGTATAGTTTAACAAAGTATTAAATGAAATCTTACCCAAAAATACATGAGCATGGTTCATAAATCTAATCCACGGTACTGCACAACACTCCGACGTCATTACAAGTTCGCAACAACACAGTACAACATTAAATAGATATCCACCAATAAACCTGAGCTCTGACCCTTAGAAAATACTTTACTAACAACAAATCTCGTACATTCGAAATCGGTTAAGTTTTTCGTCGTGACTGTACCATCACATTCGCATTGCACGGCAGAGGTGCAACGACATCGTTCCATCGGAACATCTTTACTTGTAATCGACAGGTGTGGACTGGCCGGCCACCAATACCGTCAATGAAACATGGTAAATGTCTCTGTTAGATATATTATGTAGTATAAAATGATATTTAAGTCTGAATAGTTGTCAAAACAGTAACAGAGAGCGTTAAAATATTGAGATAGTTTGGAGGATGGATTTCAAAAACGTTCATCTCGATGACAGTTAGGACTCGAAATAAACAATCCAGAGCAGTATTGAAGACAAAGCAGAGTATACCATGTAAATCATCTCAACCTTTGACATAAATCATCTATCATAATAGCCCAGTCGGGATAGCATTTGACCTTGCATTAGGAGCTGCCCCAAATTTTATTTTTCTAATCTTTAGGGAGGGTCAATATTAGTATAAATTTAAAATCTCGACTGAATTCCACCGTTGCGTTAGTCGCCATCTTGATTTTAAACGAGAACCGTTTTTGCTCAATATCTCCGCCATTTTCAATTTTTTGACAAAAAGTGTAGAAACTGAAATTGTTGGAAATGCGATTTTCTATAATTTCATTTATTATAATTTTTTTCGTGCGGTCGATATTTTCCGAGTTATGAGGGGAAAATAGTGACAGTTGGTGCATAATTATTGAATTATCTCGTTTATTATTAGTTTTACAACAAATATTTACCTATACAAAAATGAAGAAAATTAAATTTTGTACAATTTTAATGCCGTTCATTTTTTTGATAAAATCAATATTTAAGGTAGTACATATGTGGTAAAGGTGCGAGCGTAAGACCTGATTGATTTTGTAGCAATTGTTTTTGTTCAATATCTCCGCCATTTTCAACTTTTCGACAAAAAGTGTAAGAACTGAAATTGTTGCAATTACGATTTACTACAATTTTTCGAGAGAACCAGTGGCGGGTCTACAAGGGGGGGGGGAATGGGAAAATTCACCCCAACTGGGTCCAAAATTTAAAAAAAAATTGTTGGAACATCACGATATATTAGCTGACATAAAACTTAAAATATCGACAGACAAATTCAACCAATAAAACCCGCTAGTTAATAAAATTAAGTGAACTTAATGTATATAATGTCTTTTTATGTCTTTTATATACTTAGTTTGGTTGATGTTTCATTGGAAGTTTCAAAAATTCTATAAAATATAATTCTCTTTATTTTTGTTTATGTACAATTATGTCGTAAAGTTAATAATAAATGCGACAATTCAATAATTATGCTTCCCCTCCGCTTCCATTATTTTCCCCCTTAACTCGGAGAATATGGATCGTATAAAAAAATTGTGCCAAAGAAATTGTAGGAAATTTCATTTCCAACAATTTTCTTTCCCACCATTTATGTCGAAAAGTTGAAAATGGCGGAGATATTACGCAACAACAGTTCTCATTTAAAATCAATATGGCGGCTAATGCAACCGCGGAATTCAGTCGAGATTTTAAATTTATACTACTATTGATCTCTCCTAAAGGATATAATTATAAAATTTTGGCCAGCTCGGATACAAAATTAAATTCAATAATTATGCTCCCCCCACCACTTTTTACTATTTTCCCATGTAACTCGGAAAATATCAACCGCATGAAAAAAATTGTTTAAAGGAAATTGTAGGAAATTATATTTTGAACAATTTTAGTTGAAAATGGCGTAGATATTGAACAAAAACAATTCTATAAAATCAATCCGGTCTTACGCTCGCGCCATTACCGCATACGTACTACCTTAAATATTAATTTTAACAAAAAAATGGAAGAGATCAAAATTGTGTAGAATTTAATTCTCTTCATTTTTGTACAGGTACATATTTGTTGTAAAACTAATATTAAACGAGATAATTCAATAATTCAATAATTATGCTCCAACTGTCACTATTTTCCCCTCATAACTCGGAAAATATCGACCGCACGAAAAAAATTATAATAAATGAAATTATAGAAAATCGCATTTCCAACAATTTCAGTTTCTACACTTTTTGTCAAAAAATTGAAAATGGCGGAGATATTGAGCAAAAACGGTTCTCGTTTAAAATCAAGATGGCGGCTAACGCAACAGTGGAATTCAGTCGAGATTTTAAATTTATACTAATATTGACCCTCCCTAAAGATTAGAAAAATAAAATTTGGGGCAGCTCCTAATGCAAGGTTAGGCCTGTTATTCGTCTAACCCGACTGGACTATAAGTTGCATATTTGTTAAAGCATAATATACATATACAATGGAATTTATATACCTACTATGAACAGACTTTAAGGATTTCATATTTGAATATTTAGAAATTTTGAGGAAGCTGAAAAGAGACAAAGACCTAGTATTAACAATAAAAAGAAGAAAACATCGTATTTGGGACATGGATGTACATATATCATACGCCTAAATATGATTTACTAAAACTAATAATAAACGATAAAACCGAAGAAAAGCGAGATCCCAGGTTGTCCAGATGGAGAACATCCGTGATTTGACCAATAAGAATACAACATCATTGCTCCGACCTACTTGATAAACTTTCAATAAATATAGGCGGTACTCCAACAGGATATAGCTTGTTCTGGAATAAGTTTCTTCTACGACAGCAGCAGATATTGTCCAATACGAAGGTATGGGGAATCTTCTCCTAATTGGGGACCAATATCGTTCATAATATTAAACTGACGTTAGCTACAGCTAAAGAAAGAACCAGAAGGCATCATTAGATATCAGAAAACTCAAAATTAACGATACAAGAGAAGTATATACTAAAGAAATAAATAATACTCTTTGATATGACGATAAGAGCAGGTCTAAGACACAGGATGATAAGAACAAAAGTAATCCTTAACGTTAAAAAAGAACGAATGAAGAAGTTTGTTCCTAAACAGAATTTTAGAAGATGGGTACCACCTGAAAATTCAAAACTGTTTGAATATACGGTCGAAGAAAAATTACAAAATGGAGAACCAGAAAACATACATATCGAATAACTAAACCACAAAAAAAAAGAATGTGTGTACTTTGTACGCACGTAAGAAGTTATACTTGTATTATATGATTTCAACGAAATCAATATACTTTATAACAGTTTATTTATATTTTATTTAAATATTAAACTAATTTTAATACTTACTACTTTCCAAAAATTTTTATTAAAACAATACCTACCTAAAATCAAAAAAATAAATAAAAGAATAAAACACACGCAAGCACATTGAAAAATGAAACAAAGAAATGATTTCTGAACAATTGTTGAGAAAATTTTAACAAAATACGCATTTTCTGAAAAAAAAAATATAATAAATATACTTACAATCATAAAATGTATAAAAAAAATAAAAATTTGCATTGGGAATTGAACCTGCGTCTATCAGGTTGTTAGATTATTTTGAACTCACCCCACACAGAATTTAACTACCGAGACATGTGAAAGAAGTGGGAAGATATAGCATCTAAACGTTTTAAATTTTTTTTGAGAGTTGCTTATTCTCTTAAGGGTCGTTTAAACACAGCGATAAATCAAACAACTTGTCAAGGTCAATCGAGTTGTTGCAACTTATCATTGTGTGTAAACGGTGCATCGCACAACTTATCAAAGTTGGAGTTCGGTTGAAGGTGGTATCGCATTGAATCGCAGCGTCTAAACAGCGTTTCAACTTGTCATCACAACTAGTTGCTGTGACTTATCGTTGTGTTTAAACGACGCTTTAGTTTAATCAAATAAGTTTGATTCTTGTGTAATTAAAATGCAACAAAATATAGACTAAAAAAAGCAATATATTAGATGGAGATGTTTGTTGGTAAATCAAAGTATTATCTACTAGCTAGGTAGGTACATTTTCCAAATAGGTATTTAATTTGTAATTTTTTATTACAATACTGAAACATTTACAATAAGGTACGTACCTGTTGCTTTTAAAAACTATTTAAAAAGTCACTACAATTATAAACTTGCTTTTTGTCTCTGTCCTCACAACAATAAAAACTAATATACACATTTGTTTATGCATAATATCCATTTGAACAAATATTGACAGATGATTTTAACACCCAATCAGATCCCATATAACGTTTGAGCGGCTAGTACCATACTGTCGGTGTGCGCATGCGCCCGGTAAAATAAAAATTCACCCTCGTGCCTAAAGAAGTATAACTTCAAAAATACTTATACATTATGAAAAAATGTACCTAGATACATAATTAAATTTATCTTTTTTTTATTGAATACATCACGAGTCAACAAACTTTTTACTTTATTTTTGACGTATAATGTCGCTTGGAACCACGTGGACTGAAGCCGAAAATATTTCACGTACTTGAACCCATATTTCATTGTTGATTACACCGCAATCTAGAAACAATTCAACGTATTTTTTTATTTAATAGAATTACCAAAACCGATTTTGTACAAAATGTCGCTTGGAACCCTATGGTTTTCAAACCTCGTAGTATTAACAATAAAAAGAAGAAAAACATCATATTTGGGACATGTATAACGGCTACGTATGGTTTACTAAAACTAATAATAGAAGATAAAACATAAGGAAATCGAGGTCCAGGTTGTCGGCAATACTCATGGATGGAAAACATCGGTGATTTAACCATGATGAATACCATTGGAATATCATGGTCGGACCATTGCTCCGACCTACTCGAAAAACCTTTAATAAATATAGGCGGTATTCGAACAGGATAAAGCTTGTCCTGGAATAACTTTTCCGGAACTTTCTTCTACGACAGCAGCAGATATTGTCCAATACGAAGGTATGGGGAATCTTGGCCTAATTGGGGAACGACATCATTATTATATTAAACTGAGGCTTGTCAGAGCTAGAGCTAAAGAACCAGAAGGTATCATTAAATATTAGAAAACAACAATACAAGAGAAGCATCTACAGAAGAAGTAAACAATAGGTTCTCTGATAGCAACTGTGAAAGATGTTGAAAAGTCATGGACCATCATAAAAGAATCATTTGATGATGTGAACAACACTTTTCTTTTCCAAAATAAGACAACTACCAATAATAAGTGGATGACAGTAGAAATATTAGAGATGATGGAACAACGCAGGCAGGATCAAGTAGGGTAACGAAATAAAAACAGCAAAATTCTTAAGAAATTATAACTGCGAAGGATATCTGCATGGGTACACTTCTTGTACCAAAGTAAAAAATTGATGTATATAAACCGGCGTTATCGAAATGCCTCCCACTTTTTCAGGTAAATATTTTCATACATGAAATGCCTCCCTGGTACAATCGAAATGCCTCCGGTTTGTTAAACAAGTAGGCTGATATTTTGTCTACTTAATCTCTGTATAATGAGACAATGTTGCCAAATCATAATTTAAATAGGTACTAAAATGTACATAAAATATGGTAACATAAATATTTCACAGTATGACATATTTCTTTTTAGAAAAGAAACTTGTTTTAACAATCTAATAGCCAGCTTTTCTGGGTAATTCCAATTCCGATTCTTATCTCTTCTTAACGATTCCATGAATAGGTACTTTTACCTTAATCTTTTTGTTTGTTTATACTGTACTAAATATGTACTAAATATGTACTAATGTACTAAAAAAAACCTGCAAAGCATTTGTGAAAACACAGGGATGTGAAAATACCATAATTAAATCAATATTAGATCATAACCACGAGAAGTTTACAATAGAAAAGCCGTAAGCAATCCAATAAAAAGAGCAGCCGTGGAAGATCTCAGCGAAAAACCAATGAAGCTCATCTGTAAAGAACTTAAGAAGACAAATATAGAGACATTTACTATCAATGATATCAATAAGATGAGACAAAATTTATATTATGCTAGAACCACTAATTCTTTAATTAAACTTTTCAAAAATATATCTGAATTTCATCAAGCTCTTGATTTATCTTCTATTATTACAAATAGAAATGAAAATTTTATAATTAAAAATGACAAAGATAATCATATTGTTATATTAACATGCTTTTCAAATCTTCGTTTTCTTTCGACTGTTTCCAATTGGTATGTTGACGGAACTTTTGAATACTGTCCTCGTTCTTTCACTCAATTGTTTAGTATACATGGCTTGAAAAATGGACATTATATTCCTCTTGTCTTTTGTTTACTTCAAGATAAAAAGTCGTCTTCATATTATCTCGCTTTTAAATATATCATAGAATAATGTTTTACAATTAATTGTCCTCTATCCTCTAAAGTAACAACTTCAGACTTTGAAATTTCCATTCATAATGGTATTCGTATGGCATTTCCTGAAGCAGATCTTCATGGATGTCGTTTTCATTTGGGACGGGCATGGTATAGAAAGGTTCAAGCACTGGGATTAACTCCAGAATACCAGAAAAAAGGTGTTAACTCAACCGAAATTACGCATTTTCTTATTTATATTTTTGGTCTTTCATTCTTATATCCTGAAGTTCTTAGCGATTTTTTTGCTATAAATCTGGCATAAATTAAACCAGTCGATGAAAGAGTCACCCAATTTTGTGATTATCTTGTTGATAATTACATATCTGAAAATTAAACATTTCCTCCACATCTTTGGGCTGAGCACTCTTCAACCTTACAAAGAACCACAATGCGAAAGTGTTCATTCCAAGTATAATTCTTCTTTCTACTGCCCTCATCCCAACATTAATAATTTTATTGATATAATTTTACAATTTCAAATAAATACCTATATGAATTCTGTTTCGACAAAAAAAATGTTGCCGAAAGTAAAGCAAAAATAAATTTTCTAAATGAAAAAATTTTTGAATTAAGAGAATGTAAAATAAATAGATTAGAATTTGTCAAAGTACTATCTTATGGCAACAAAGTAAAACAACTCTACACGAACTCCAACCATATATTGGTCATTTCTCCTTGGACTTTCTAACTAGAAGAGAAGCATCGATTATTAGAAGACTCCGAATTAACCACACCAAACTTCCCATGGTTTCTTGATGTCCTCAGAAACTCGTCTAACTTACCTCCATTGCAATGTTTTCCTGACTGTGAAACACGTCCTCACCGAATGTAACTCATTCACCAACCCGTATACATCACTGGATATGAAACCTCCTGTTAAAGAAATGCTCAACAGCCCTACAGAGATCATGAAAACTATATCGTTTTTAAAAACTACTCAGCTATACAAGAAGATTTAATACCATAGTCATTTTAGTTAAAGTTATATAATTATTATGTTTTCGTTATTTAATTATGTATTTAATGTTAGTGTTCTTGTACCAATGGCCATAGTTGTCGAGGTATTTTATGTAAATAATAAAAAAAAAATTAGGAAAAATATTTTGTAATTTTATATTTCTATACACATTTTGTAATATTTTCCAAATAATTTTTTTGTGATGTTATTTTTAATAAATCTATAAAATATGTACTTATTTTGTTTTTGTATTTTCTGTTATAGTTATTAAGGTACTAAGGGTATTATAAGGATAATAACGCTTGAGGTCAATGGTGTGTATACCGAGGGCCTTTGGTCCGAGGGATATACGTTGACCGAAAGCGTTATTATCTATAATACCCGCGGTGCCTTCAACGTTTAATGTCCGACTAAATTATTTCTTATATGTAAAAAAATTGAGTGAATTTTGAATTAATTAGTTTTAAAATAAGTACATTTACCAGCAATAGTCGTAACGTAGTTGTGGTAACCATAGTTTTACTTAAGTTGTTATTTGTCAACTTGACAGTATTTAACTAGCCATGACAGTTTTAAAATAAGTACATTTACCAGCAATAGTCGTAACGTAATTGTGGTAACCATAGTTTTACTTAAGTTGTTATTTGTCAACTTGACAGTATTTAACTAGCCATTTAAATTTAATGCCCTAGGCTCTAGGGCGTTAGGGCGTTGTTTTTAAAAATAACGCCCTAGGGCATTATATCATACTTAACTGACTTCGAAATCATGTCATTATTTGTATACCAGTCGGACATTAAATTATTAATGTCCGACTGGTTTATTATTTGACAAATAATGACATTGCGAAGTCTATTAAGTAAGATATAACGCCCAAGGGCGTGTTATTGAAAAATGCCGCCCTAGGGCCTATTAAATTAAAATAACGAGTTAAATACTGTCAAGTTGACAAATAACTCTAAGTAAAACTATGGTTACCACAATAATTACGTTACGACTATTTCTGGTAAATGTACTTATTTTAAAACTGTCATGGCTAGTTAAATATGTACTGTCAAGTTGACAAATAACAACTTAAGTAAAACTATGGTTACCACAATTACGTTACTACTATTGCTGGTAAATGTACTTATTTGAAAACTAATTATGTAATCCAAAATTCATGCAAATTTTTTGCACATAAAGAATAATTTAGTCGGACATTAAACGTTGAAGACACCACGGGTATTATAATAATAACGCTTTCGGTCAACGTATATACCTCGGGCCGAAGGCCCTCGGTCTATACACCATTGACCTCAAGCGTTATTATCCTTATAATACCCTTGGTACCTTAATAACTATAATAACAAAAAATAATGGTTATTATAAAATGTATTATAATGGTTATAAAACTAATTGTATATTATGTATAAGTAGTTAGTTGAAATTTATAAATACCGCCTAGTGTGAATAATGTTTAATACATAAAGGTTGAAAATTAAATAACAAAATACCAATTTTGCCAAAAATTTGTAAAGGGACGAAGATGTGGCCACGTTTCACCTTCACATAAAGATTAGAAGCATGTAATTTATTTAAAGCTTGGGAGGCAATTCATATGTGACCATTTTAGCGACAGGTAAGAAACCCTTTTTCGGGAGGCATTTCATATGCGGCCATATAAACTCGGCGACAGCTTCAATTTCCATAAGAAAATTAAGGGATATTGATGGGATGCTCAACAAAAAATAAGTCACTGGTATACATAATGACCAAGATGAACTGATAATGGGCCCATGCGATATATATGTATTTAATACCTGGAAGATATACTGAGCTAATTTGTTAAATGATCAGAGAAGACAAAAGCCACCACAATTGCTAGATCATTTAGATGATCCAAATATTTTGAATGTTAAGGCTGTACACGCTATCAAACTATTAAAAAGTAACAAAACCTCAGGACCAGGTGATATGTATGTATATAGAAACAATCAAGTTACTTAATGATGAAAGCCTACAGTGTTACGTTTGGTCTGTTCTCTTGTATGGATCTTGTATGGTTGTCTTGCTGGACGTTAAAGGCCAGCTCCATTAAGAAACGTGAAGTTTTTGAAATGTGACGCCTGCTTAGAATATCATGGAAGGGCAGAGTCAGAAATGGGGAAGTATTAAAAAAAGCGGGCCTCCAGGATAGGGAACTTTTTGATTATGGAAAAAGTAAGAAAGACTATATATTATGTCTATATAAATAAATGAAGATTGGACCAACAACCAAGAGATAAGAGCGCGCATAGGAAAAGCTAGATGCACCTTCAACCGTCTGGTAGTGATGTTGATTATAGTTACTTTCGAGTACTCATTACAAATCGTTACTTCTTTATAAAGTAATCATTTACAGTATTCGTTACTTTGATTACTATGATTACTTTTGTTACTTTTGTATCTGAGTACCGGTAATAATATTATCGAGAATCGTATTTCTCAGTAGGTAGGTATTTTGTATAAAGTAATCATTTACAGTATTTGTTACTTTGATTACTTTTGTATTTGAGTACCGGTAATCATATCGAGAATCGTATTTCTCAGTAGGTAGGTATTATGTATAGGTATTCCGATATAATCACGACCTTCACGAAGTACTAAGTAATCAGAGCAATTAAAGTAATCAAAGTAGATACAATAGTCGTTACTCGCTCTGTTACGATTGGTATGAAGTAATCAGAGTAATCAAAGTTATCATAGTAGATATAATAGTCGTTACTCGCTCTGACACGATTGGTACGAAGTAACGAAGTAATCAGAGTAATCAAAGTAATCAAAGTAGATACAATAGTCGTTACTCGCTCTAATACGATTGGTATGAAGTAGCGAAGTAATCAGAGTAATCAAAGTAATCAAAGTAGATACAATAGTCGTTACTAGCTCTTATTCGATTGGCACGAAGTAACGAAGTAATCAGAGTAATCAAAGTAACGATTTGCCTCTCTGTATAGTAATCGTTACTTTCGGTATTCGTAAGTAACGAGTACTTTGTAACGAATAGTTACTTTTTCAACATCACTACCGTCTGGGGGCCTTTTTCAAGAGCCACAACCGTTCACTTGGTATAAAAGTAAGAATGTGGCGATGCTATGTATCCTCTGTCCTTTTTATGGTGTTGAAAGCGAGGTCCAGGAAGAAGAAGAACATCCTGGTTAAAGAGTTAATTTTTTAAAGTTAGTTTTACTTTATAATAATTGCCTTACTGAGGGGGTTTTCCCTGATGTACTAAAAGTAACAAAAGTGTTGCCACTATTCAAAAAAGGGTCTTTAGATGAAATTGGAAATTACCGTCCCATCTCTATCATTCCCATTTTCGGTAAAATTTTTGAAAGCATTCTTCATACTCGTTTGATAGAATATCTAGATAAACACAAAATACTTCACTGTAATCAATATGGCTTTAGAAAAAAGTGCAGCACTACACAAGCTATACAGACAGAAAATTGTGAGAGATATAGTCGACGGCATGGAGGAAGGTCATTTCGTGTCTTTGACATTGTGTGATTTATCCAAGGCTTTTGACTGTGTTTCGCATAAATTAATGTTGAAAAAAATGCATAAATATGGTATAAGGGGAACCACTCTCAATATATTTAGATCTTATTTAACAAATAGAAAACAGGCAGTTTTTCTTAATAATAGCTATTCTGATTTGAACACGGTCGAATACGGGGTTCCTCAAGGTTCAATACTAGGACCCACTTTGTTTCTTATTTATCTGAACGATCTATTTCACTACACTTTTCCCATAAAATGTGTGTGCTTTGCAGATGATACCACTCTCATAAATACTGACATTAATCATCATAATTTGAAAATTAAAATAGATAGTGATACTCAGAAAGCAAAAAACTGGTTTTTGCATAATGGTGCTAAATGAAGACAAAAATCAGAATTTGATGTTTAGTTCTGACCGGAAGTATGTCTTAGGAAATAGTGTTAAACTCTTAGGAATTTTCCTAGATGATAATTTGGACTGGAGTGCTCATACAGACTACTTAAGCTCTAAACTTGCTACAACTATATTTTTGATACGCAACTTAGTTTTTATGATCCCTAAAAGTACCCTTAAAATGATCTACTTTGCACTGTTCCATAGCCATTTAAAGTACGGAATAACTGTTTGGGGTGGCTCTTGTCACGCAGAAAGAATTTTTAAGTTACAAAAGAAAGTAGTGAGTATACTTGCAGGAGCAGAGTATAGGGAACACTGTAAACCTTTATTTCAGAAGTTAGGTATTATGTCACTACCTTCACTCTATATATATATGAGACGCTGATTGAAATTCATTCCAACAAAAGTAAGTTTAACATAAACTCCAACTTCCATGATCACCATACAAGATCGAGCGATGCTATTAGAGCACAACGTTTTAGGTTGACGAAAAGTATAAAAAACTCAACTGATGTTAGTTTGTACAATTTTTTGCCAGATGAAGTAAAAAGTCTTCATTTACAGTCGTTTAAAAATAAAATAAAATCACACTTTTTAAAACATTGTTTTTACACAAAGACAGAGTACTTAGGTACCGCTTATAATACATTATAATAAGTACACTAGTTTGGTCAGGGTTTTTTTGCCGATTATGACGATATTTCATGTTTTTAAGTTTATTTCATGTCTTTACGTTTTTACATAGTGTGTTAAATTGTTTAAATTTGTTAGTACCTGTTTGTATATAATCTGTTCATTATAATTTATAATATTTATTTTTTAAATTTTGTCAAAATTTTATAATGTAGGTACGTACTCTTTTGACTTGTCAAAAACAAAAGAAATTTTGTATATTTGATGAAATAAATTCTATTCTATTCTATTCTAAGAACCTCAGAACCTGTTTCAACACAACATAATATGTGTAGCTTTTCCGCGTTGCTGCAGATAAAATAAAGATTGCCATGATGATCGCCAACTTTCGTCATGGATACATACATCAAGAAGAAGAAGAAGAAGAAGGACCGCATATTTAGGGCATATATTATTTATTTATTAAGCTCAACAGGCCGTGAAGGCCTAGGGCTGAAAGATTTAATTTTTCCTTACAATTACTATTACATATTTATATATAATGCTATATCCTATACTACTATAATATATACAATATTACATTTGTTTGTATAAAACACTTAATACTACACTTAACATTATAGTCTTTCCATACATTTCTTCACCACTTCCTTCCATTGTTTTCTGTCCAAAGCTTTTTCTTTCCAGTTTACAATATTACTTTGTTTTAAGTCTTCATATACGCTGTCCTTCCATCTCCTTCTTGGTCTTCCTATTCTTCTTTTTTGTATTGGCTTACGTAATAGAACCATTTTTGGCATTCTCGCCTTTCCCATTCTTTCTATGTGCCCTAAGTATCGGATTCTCTGTGCTTTGATTGCCGTCGTTATTTTTGGTTCATTATATAGTTCTTCAAGTTCCTTATTATTTCTTCTTCTCCATTGACCGTCTATTTTCACGCCTCCATATATTGCTCGTTGTATTTTCCTCTCCCATCTTTCTAAAAGGTCTATTTCTGATTTTTTAAGCACCCATGTTTCACATGCATATGTAGCTGTAGGTCTGATAACTGTTTTGTAGATTCTTATTTTTGTTTTTCTTGACACATCTTTGGATTTCATTAATGGACGCAATGCTCCATACTTTTTGTTTGCTTTTGCTATTCTTGCTTTTATTTCCCCTTCCCCATGTCCCTTTTCATCTACTTTTACACCCAGGTATGTAAATTCTGAAACTCTTTTAAATGCGCATACATTTTCTCCTTCTATCTCCAATGTGAAATTGTCTTCATTTTCTTTATCTGTTTCTCCCATTATCATGTATTTTGTCTTTTCCTTATTTATGAGAAGACCAAAAGGTTTGGCTTGTTTTATTATATTGCTCATTAATTTTGTTAGCTCTTTCTTACTTGTCGATAATAATGTTAGATCATCTGCGAATGCAATACATTGGTGGCCATTTTTAAAAATCGTTTCCTGTGTGCTTATTTTACTTTTCCTGATTATTCCTTCCAGTATTACATTAAAAAGAGTCGTTGATAGTGGGTCTCCTTGTCTTAATCCTTCCTTTGTTTCAAAATTATTTGATTTATGTCCCTTCCATGCTATTTCGTTTGTGGAGTTATCCATAGTCATCTTTACCATCCTGACGATTTTACTTGGTATGCCCATTTCTTTCATTAGTGCGTACATCTGTTGCCGCTTTACCGTATCATAGGCCTGTTTAAAGTCGACGAACAGGACGTATACTGCTATTTTATGTTCGTAGCACGTAGTTTGGATTTCTTTTAACGCAAATATTTGGTCTGTCGTCGACCTATTACTTCTGAATCCTGCCTGATATTCGCCCAATATCTTTTCCGTGTATTGATTCAGCTTTTTTCTTAAGATGTTTGTCAATATTTTGTACACGACTTCTAGCAACGCGATACCTCTATAATTTTCACATCTCATTTTATCACCTTTTTTATGTATGGGGCATATCCTTGCCCTGGTCCATTCTCCTGGCATTCTTTCTGTTTCCCATATACTTTTTATCAGGCTATGTATCTCCTTGTGTAGTCTTTTTCCTCCTGCCTTTATCATTTCCGCCGATATTTCCGTTATTCCTGGGCTTTTATTGTTTTTTAGCCCTCTTATTTCATTTTCTATTTCTTCCCTCGTAGGTGTTTCTATTACTATATGGTCATCTTCAATTTCCTGGATTGTTCCCCTTGCTTCTTCGTTTTTGTTTAAAAGTTGTGTAAAATAAGTTTGCCAATTTCTCATTATTTCCCCGGGTTCATTTATTAATATTCCTTCCTCATTTTTCATATATGGGTTATGTTTCTGATATCCCCTTTCCATTTTTCTTGTTTCCTGGTAAAAGGATCTTATTTCCTTTTTTTGGAATTTTTCCTCTATCACTTTGAGTTTTTCTTCGTTGTATTTTCTTTTTTTATTTCTGCATGTTCTCTTCATAATTCTCTTCAATTCTCTATATTCTTGTGTGCTAATGTCACTATTATTTCTTAAGTTTTTTATTCTTATTTTTCTAATTTCTTCTGCTATTTTTTGACATTCCTCATCATACCATTCTTTTGCTTTTTGTTTTCTATTACCTTTAATTAATATTTCTTTACTACGTCTCTTAAGCTGGCAGAGCAAGGTCAGCAGAATCGAAAAATTTTTTGTGCAAAATTTAAGGCTAATTAAAGGCTAATTAAATGCCCTAATTAAAAATTTAGGGCTCAATTAGTTTGCCGTAAAATGAATGTTCTTGCTAGCTTAAGTTTAAGTCAGCAGAACAATGCGAAAAACAGTGCTAAAACTATTTAATTCGCAATTCTATTGAGCCCTGAATTAAAGGCTATTTAAAGGCTCTAAGAAAAACCAAAAATGAAATTGATTGAATAAACGATTTTCCGAAAAATTAACCATATCTATAATCAGAAGTTCGAACCAGCAGAGCAATGCAGAAAAAGTAATAAAAACTATTTTAATCGAATTTAATCCAACGTCATATTTAAAGGCTATTTAAAGGCTCTAAGAAAAACCGAAAATGAAATTGATTGGAAAAACGATTTTCCGAAAAATTTCCCATTTCTATAATCAGAAGCTCGAACGAGCAGAGCAATACAGAAAAAGTTATAAAAACTATTTAAATCGAAATTTATCCAACGTCATATTTAAAGGCTTTTTAAAGGCTCTAAGAAAAACCGAAAATAAAATTGATTGGAAAAACGATTTTCCGAAAAATTTACCATATCTATAATCAGAAGCTCGAACGAGCAGAGCAATGCAGAAAAGGAAATAAAAACTATTTTAAACGAAATTTATCCAACATCATATTTAAAGGCTCTTTAAAGGCTCTAAGATAAACCGAAAATGAAATTGATTGGAAAAACGATTTTCCGAAAACTTAACCATTTCTATAATCAGAAGCTCGAACGAGCAGAGCAATGCAGAAAAAGAAATAAAAACTATTTCAATCGAAATTTATCCAACGTCATATTTAAAGGCTCTTTAAAATAGTTTTGATTACTGTTTCTGCATTGCTCTGCTGGTTCGAACTTCTGATTATAGATATGGTTAATTTTTCGGAAAATCGTTTTTTCAATCAATTTCATTTTTGGTTTTTCTTAAAGCCTTTAAATAGCCTTCAAATATGACGTTGGATAAATTTCGATTAAAATAGTTTTTATAACTTTTTCTGCATTGCTCTGCTCGTTCGAGCTTCTGATTATAGAAATGGTTAAGTTTTCGGAAAATCGTTTTTCCAATCAATTTCATTTTCGGTTTTCCTTAGAGCCTTTAAAGAGCCTTCAAATATGACGTTGGATAAATTTCGTTTAAAATAGTTTTTATTACTTTTTTTGCATTGCTCTGCTGGTTCGAGCTTCTGATTAGAGAAATGGTTATGTTTTCGGAAAATCGTTTTTCCAATCAATTTCATTATAGGTTTTTCTTAGAGCCTTTAAATAGCCTTTAAATATGACGTTGAATAAATTTCGATTTAAATAGTTTTTATAACTTTTTCTGTATTGCTCTGCTCGTTCGAGCTTCTGATTATAGAAATGGTAAATTTTTCGGAAAATCGTTTTTCCAATCAATTTCATTTTCGGTTATTCTTAGAGCCTTTAAATAGCCTTTAAATATGACGTTGGATTGAATTCGATTCAAATAGTTTTTATTACTTTTTCTGCATTGCTCTGCTGGTTCGAACTTCTGATCATAGATATGGTAAATTTTTCGGAAAATCGTTTTTCCAATCAATTTCATTTTTGGTTTTTCTTAGAGCCTTTAAAGAGCCTTTAAATATGACGTTGGATAAATTTCGATTGAAATAGTTTTTATTTCTTTTTCTGCATTGCTCTGCTCGTTCGAGCTTCTGATTATAGAAATGGTTAAGTTTTCGGAAAATCGTTTTTCCAATCAATTTCATTTTCGGTTTATCTTAGAGCCTTTAAATATGACGTTGGATAAATTTCGTTTAAAATAGTTTTTATTTCCTTTTCTGCATTGCTCTGCTCGTTCGAGCTTCTGATTATAGACATGGTAAATTTTTCGGAAAATCGTTTTTCCAATCAATTTTATTTTCGGTTTTTCTTAGAGCCTTTCAAAAGCCTTTAAATATGACGTTGGATAAATTTCGATTTAAATAGTTTTTATAACTTTTTCTGTATTGCTCTGCTCGTTCGAGCTTCTGATTATAGAAATGGGAAATTTTTCGGAAAATCGTTTTTCCAATCAATTTCATTTTCGGTTTTTCTTAGAGCCTTTAAATAGCCTTTAAATATGACGTTGGATTAAATTCGATTAAAATAGTTTTTATTACTTTTTCTGCATTGCTCTGCTGGTTCGAACTTCTGATTATAGATATGGTTAATTTTTCGGAAAATCGTTTATTCAATCAATTTCATTTTTGGTTTTTCTTAGAGCCTTTAAATAGCCTTTAATTCAGGGCTCAATAGAATTGCGAATTAAATAGTTTTAGCACTGTTTTTCGCATTGTTCTGCTGACTTAAACTTAAGCTAGCAGAACATTCATTTTACGGCAAACTAATTGAGCCCTAAATTTTTAATTAGGGCATTTAATTAGCCTTTAATTAGCCTTAAATTTTGCACAAAAAATTTTTCGATTCTGCTGACCTTGCTCTGCCAGCTTAAGAGACGTTTCTTTACTGGTGTTTAAAACTGCTTCTTTTATGCTTTCCCACTTTTCTTCCGGGTCTAGTGTTTCTGGTTCTTCGTTTAGTCTGCTGGTTATTTGTTGTTCGTACTTCTTCTGTGTCATATTATCTTTTAGTATTGCTGTGTTGAATTGTTTTTTGATTTCTTTGTCCCTTTGATTGTCTTTCTTTATATTAGCATTTATTCTATAGGCTGCTCTTACCAAAAAGTGATCTGAGTCACATTCCGCTCCTCTCATACTTTTTATATTTATTATATTATGGGCGTGCTTCTTCTCTATTAATATGTGGTCTATTTGATTTATTGTCCTTTTGTCAGGGGAAATCCACGTTCCTTTATGTATATCTTTTCTGCGTTGGTATGTGCTTTTTATTACCATTTGTCTTTCTGTGGCAAAACCTATAATTCGTTGACCATTATCATTTGATACATCGTGTTTACTGTATTTTCCTGTTATATTTTCATATATATCCTCTTTTCCCACTTTAGCATTGCAGTCTCCCATTACTATTTTGATATCAAATGCTGGTAATCTGTCATATTCTCTCTCTAGTTGCTCATAGTATGCATCTTTGTCTTCTTCGGTGGCGTCTTCTATTGGTGCATGTACATTTATTATGCTTATGTTTCGTTGATTCCCTTTTAACCTGATTGTGCACATTCTATCTGATATCGGCTTGAAATTCATCACTCTGGTTTTCCATCTTTTCTGTATGATAAAGCCTGTTCCTAGCAATCTGTTATTCCCCCCACTTTTAAAAAATACTATATCATCTATTTCTACTATTTCTGTGTCTAATTGTTTTGTTTCTTGTAAAGCTAATATATCTATTTCATATCTTTTTGTTTCTCTAATTAATTCTTTAAGTTTTCCCGTTTCATAAGTGCCTCTTACGTTCCATGTTCCCAAATTAGTTTTCATTTTCTTGTTTTTAATCCCAATCGTCTCCTTGTCCATTGCCGTTGTTGCTACCGTTTCATTTACGTCGTTTAGTTTTTTTGGTTTCTGTTTTGGTTTTCTATTTTTAAGAGTTGTTGCTGATGTTTATTCCATGTCCATACCTCCTCATTTATTTTTATTTTTTGAAATCCTACCTTGACGTTTTTTCCTTCCAATTTAGCCTCTTTTGCCTTCGTTCTGATTTTACCCTGTATCATCCGTTCATTTTTGTCCATGTCGTCATTAATATATATTTCTTTTCCCTTTATGTCTCTCAATTTGCCTTTATTTTTCATAATTTCTTCTTTGTCCGTTGCATTTTCGAGCTCAATCAAGCAGGATTTACTTCCAATTTTTCTTGCGCTTTTTATTTTTGTCTCAACTTTTAGTGCATTGCATAAAAAATCTTGGACGTTATCTTTTGTTATGTTTTGATCGTAGGTATCCATATCTACTCCCTGCAGTATTATATTATTTCGTCTTTTGTCCTTTTCCATTCTGTCTATTTTATTTTCCAATTCTTCCACTTTTTGTTGGGTTTCTCTGTTTTCCTGTTTCAGCTTTTCATTTTCTTGTCTGAGTTCCTTCATTTCCGCTCTGTACTCTTTTTGTTCTTCTCTTAGTTCCCTTATTTCCATTGTGATAATATTTAGGCTCTCCAATATTTTTTCTAGTTGCCTATCATTCCCAGGCGACCGATGTACTTTTTTACTTCTGCTATCGTCTGCCTCATCTTCCGATTCATCTCCTCTTTTTCTTGTCTTTTCGTCCACACTATACTCGTTCTCAGCCATTTTGTACGTAGCGTTAACTGGGCACACCCGTTTCAACCACGCGGAGGTATGCCCAATTATCCACGCACCAAAATTGCTTTTGTTTTTCGGCAGGTGTTTCTATTTTTTTTAAATCAGGCAACACCGCTTGAAATTTGACCAGCGTTCGCCAGTGTTTATAACTGTTAGCTGTTAAGCGTCGTTTAAACACAACGACAAGTCACAGCAACTAGTTGTGATGACAAGTTGAAACGCTGTTTAGACGCTGCGATTCAATGCGATACCACCTTCAACCCAACTCCAACTTTGATAAGTTGTGCGATGCACCGTTTACACACAATGATAAGTTGCAACAACTCGATTGACCTTGATAAGTTGTTTGATTTATCGCTGTGTTTAAACGATCCTTTAACCTCACTTTTATTTGTCCGTTTAGTATTTTATACTATTTTTTACCGTTTTTACTTATATTATTCTTGCATTAGGTAGGGCACAGTTTATACCTTTCCTTTTTCACTCACTCAGCATTCAATGTTCGCTGCACCACGCGAAAATCGGGTAAAATGCAGGCGAAAATTAAAACACTTTGTTTTCTATCTAATGCCACGTTGCCACTAAGTATGTCTTAGGAAATAGTGTTAAACTCTTAGGAATTTTCCTAGATGATAATTTGGACTGGAGTGCTCATACAGACTACTTAAGCTCTAAACTTGCTACAACTATATTTTTGATACGCAACTTAGTTTTTATGATCCCTAAAAGTACCCTTAAAATGATCTACTTTGCACTGTTCCATAGCCATTTAAAGTACGGAATAACTGTTTGGGGTGGCTCTTGTCACGCAGAAAGAATTTTTAAGTTACAAAAGAAAGTAGTGAGTATACTTGCAGGAGCAGAGTATAGGGAACACTGTAAACCTTTATTTCAGAAGTTAGGTATTATGTCACTACCTTCACTCTATATATATATATGAGACGCTGATTGAAATTCATTCCAACAAAAGTAAGTTTAACATAAACTCCAACTTCCATGATCACCATACAAGATCGAGCGATGCTATTAGAGCACAACGTTTTAGGTTGACGAAAAGTATAAAAAACTCAACTGATGTTAGTTTGTACAATTTTTTGCCAGATGAAGTAAAAAGTCTTCATTTACAGTCGTTTAAAAATAAAATAAAATCACACTTTTTAAAACATTGTTTTTACACAAAGACAGAGTACTTAGGTACCGCTTATAATACATTATAATAAGTACACTAGTTTGGTCAGGGTTTTTTTGCCGATTATGACGATATTTCATGTTTTTAAGTTTATTTCATGTCTTTACGTTTTTACATAGTGTGTTAAATTGTTTAAATTTGTTAGTACCTGTTTGTATATAATCTGTTCATTATAATTTATAATATTTATTTTTTAAATTTTGTCAAAATTTTATAATGTAGGTACGTACTCTTTTGACTTGTCAAAAACAAAAGAAATTTTGTATATTTGATGAAATAAATTCTATTCTATTCTATTCTAAGAACCTCAGAACCTGTTTCAACACAACATAATATGTGTAGCTTTTCCGCGTTGCTGCAGATAAAATAAAGATTGCCATGATGATCGCCAACTTTCGTCATGGATACATACATCAAGAAGAAGAAGAAGAAGAAGGACCGCATATTTAGGGCATATATTAGGAGAATAAATATACACTTTTCAGCAACTAGTACTAGAATGAAAGATAGAGGGAAGAAAAGTCTAGGACGTAAAAGATGTCATGGCTGCGTAATATTCACCAATGGACAGGGATACACAGTTATGAAGTGCTTCGCAATGCTGCTAAAAATAAAATAATTTAATTCTACCCATCTAACAAGTCACGACACTGACAAGACAATGGGTGGAATGCATAAAATGTAGTAGATGTTATTGCTTCAGCAAATAGTATCTACTTTGTAGCATTTTCTTTCACATAAAAGAAGGTGCTTTTGTTGAGAACAACATACCACACAACAGAAGTACCTACTACTGAACTGAAGTATCTACTACCAAGGTAGAAGTCCAAGTTCCTATACCAGCAGTGTGTATATTACACCAATCGTGATGGAACTAGTTTTCCATGTGCTTGTGATTTGTGAATTCACATTTTTATGTACCAAATTATTAGAATTGTACATGAGCAAAAATGAGTTACTCAGATTCCGAAGCGACAAAACAGTTACGCGAGGATAAAAATGAATAATTGTTATTTGTTAACCTTCTTGAGAATTATTAAATTCTATTTGATAAAAGAATGACCCCAAAAATTAAGAATCTTCTTCCTAGTTTGTAGATTTTTCTATGACACACATTTATAAATGCTGCCATAGTCGTCCATCCACCAACTTCACTTAAACTGAAGCAAATTCTACTAAACTAGCAAATACTTCAAAAGCGTAGTACATTCTTCTATGTATCTCGTAAATAGTAGCAGATGCTACGGAGGAAAGGAAATGCTTTGTAAGTGTAGTAAAATCTTAAAAAATGTAGTACGTACTTGAAGCATTAGCAGGTACTACGTTTTATGCATTCTACCCATTGTATAGTGGACGCCTAAGCAGAAATGCACAACCTTATAGTCCAGAAAGCCACTGCGCATCCGTTAGGTAAAATATTCTAATTCGGATTTTTTGCACAATCTTACTCAAAAAGGACTCCTTTTAACAAATTTGCATGTTGCCAGGACCAAAAGGTGGTCGAAAATTTTTTAAACGTTTTTTTTTGTTTTTTTCCTAAAATTATTTTTTTTGCATGAAAAAAAGTTTTTTTAGGTTTTTTGGATCATTCTAAACAGAAAAGGTCTTTAGTGACTTTTCTCTAAAAATGATAGTTTTTGACATAGAAGCGATTAAAAATTGAAAAATTGCGAAATCGGCCATTTTTAACCCTCAAAAACTATGTGAAAAACTGAAAATTTGAATGTGGCCAAGGTAGGTAGATATTCTTTAAACATCGATTGATGAAATCCCGAAGAGGTTTGTGCAATACAATATTCAAAACTCCTTTGTTTTTTAATTGCTAATCAAGCGTGCGGGACACTATTTTCCACCGACAGTATGGTGCAAATGAAAGGAATAAATTCGTTATTTCCTAAACCGGCGACTTCCCGAAACAGGTCGATTTTTATTTTTAAGTTATGATATTGTGGCATATATGGTATACTAGTGACGTTTTTTAAATGAGAATAGGGGTCATGTGCTAGCTCATTTGAAAGGTTCTTTAATTCTCTATTCAGTAATATATACATTTACATAATTATTTATACAGGGTGTCCAAAAAATTTTTATTAAATTAAATTATTTGACAAAAAAAGAAGTAGAAGGACACGCTGTATAAATAATTATCTAAATGTTTACATTACTGAATAGAGAATTGAAGAACCTTTCAAATGAGCTACCACACGACCCCTATTCTCATTTAAAAAAATCATCGATTACGTCATCACGCCCAGACGGATGACGTCACTAGTATACCATATATGCCACAATATCATAACTTAAAAATAAAAATCGACCTGTTTCGGGATTTTTCCTTAAAGTTGCCGGTTTACGAAATAACGAATTTATTCCTTTCATTTGCACCATACTATCGGTGGAAAATAGTGTCGCGCACGCTTGATTAGCAATTAAAAAACAAAGGAGTTTTGAATATTGTATTGCAAAAAACTCTTCGGGGTTTCATCAATCGATGTTTAAAGAATATCTACCTACCTTGGCAACATTCAAATTTTCAGTTTTTCACATAGTTTTTGAGGGTTAAAAATGGCCGATTTCGCAATTTTTCAATTTTTAATCGCTTATATGTCAAAAACTATCATTTTTAGAGAAAAGTCACTAAAGACCTTTTCTGTTTTGAATGATCCAAAAAACCTAAAAAAAACTTTTTTCCATGCAAAAAAAAATAATTTTAGGAAAAAACAAAAAAAAAAACGTTTAAAAAATTTTTGACCACCTTTTGGTCCTGGCAACATGCAAATTTGTTAAAAGGAGTCCTTTTTGAGTAAGATTGTGCAAAAAATCCGAATTAGAATATTTTTCCTAGCGGATGCGCATTGGCTTTCTGGACTATTAAGAAGAATAAGAATCATTCCCTACATTCCCTAAGAAACTCTACATTCCCGGATATTCTAGTCACCGTTTGATTTAGCCTTATTTTTGCGTATCTTGAAAATAAATTTGCTTTTTTTAAATCTATTCGTAACATAAAAGTTCCTATTGTCAGCCATTATTATTTTTTCAATATCTTCACTGGAGTTAGGTTTTTATGATTTAATAGGAATTTTTGCCAATCGATATTGACTGCATTATTTTTAGGCCAGGAACCGAAGCTTCTCACCTCGCAATTTTTACAGAATGGATCGATTTGCTTGAAAATTTGAGAATAAGTAGTGGATAATCCAAGGATCAAAATCTATATGATGCCGAAAGGCGCTTTTACCATGGGGGTGGTTGCCACCCCATCTCGGGGGTGGAAATTTTTTATTATATTTTGACCGCAAAAGTTGATAAAAACATTAATTCTAAGCAAAAAATGTTCTATACATTTTTTTGATAAAATTAATAGTTTTTGATTTATTCGCTATCGAAAGTGTTAGTTTTATATTGAAGAAATCAATGTTTTCGATATATGTATTCATTTACGATTCACTCAATTTTTGCCGTAGAAAAAATTTTTTCAAACCAAGTTCTTGGGAACTAAATAACCTACAATTTTATATAAAAACATTTTTTCGTATCTCTGATGCTAATCTTTCTATTCTGAAGAAAATGGCATTTTTACCAAACTACAAAAATTCGTTATTCGCTTTTAACTCCAGTTTTTTAATAACTAATCATTCTAATCCAGAGTCAAACTTCTAGAATCTACTAATAATACATAAATAAATAAGAATGGATAAGGTCAATGACTAAAAACACCGCTAGCTTAAATTATTATGCTTCCAATTGGTTTCCCCCTTTCTGTTTTTTAAAAAAATATATTGATTTTTTAACCGTAACTTTTTTATTTTTTACTTTAGAAAGTGTGGTAAAAAAGAATTTTGTAGGTTTTTACCAGATCTATAAGCTTATTAATATTAAATCTTTTTAGAATCCTCAGTCGTAAAAGAGGTGACTTTGAAGGGTTCGTAAAGGTGCTTTTTGCATGTTATTACAAGATTTAATTGTCAATAGCTCACTCAATTTTTGCCGTAGAAAAAATTTTTGCAAACCAGGTTCTTGGGAACTAAATAAGCTACAATTTCATATTTAAACATTTTTTCGTATCTCTGATGCTAATCTTGCTATTCTGAAGAAAACGACATTTCCTCCAAACTACAAAAATTCGTTATTCGCTTTTAACTCCATTTTTTTTTAATTAATCATTCTAAGCCGGTGAAACTTCTAGTACCTATTAACAATACATAAATAAAAAAGAACAAATAAGGTCAATGACTAATCTTAATTACGGTGGTGATTAGGGGGTTGCTTCCGAACACTTTTTCGCTGAAAAAAATAGGGACTGATATTCTTTTCATTATAAGTTACTTAATTTTTGAGCTAGACTTTTTTTATTTCTGAAGATAGAAATTTTTAAATACTCTAAATTAGTTAGAACAAGTTGTCCTCGAAAAATGCATAGTTTTTCCGTCTTTTGACTTTGAAACTACAATATTTAGCATTTGAAAAAGAAGAGCCAACATAATAAAGTATAGCTCGATTACTATTGGTCTTAATGAAAATTTACAAAAACGGTTTTGTTTATTTTTTCAAAAGGTACATTTTTGTTAGGTAAAGTTGTTTTGATAAAAAGAAAACTTCTGGAGTTATTAGCATAAAACTGATTAAAAACATTGATGTTTTCGATATAAAACTAACACTTTCGGTAGCGAATAAATCGAAAACTATCAATTTTATCAAAAAAATGTATAAAACGTTTTTTGCTTAGAATGAACGTTTTTAGCAACTTTTGTGATTAAAATATAATAAAAAATTTCCACCTTCGAGATGGTAAAAGCGCCTTTCGGCATGATATAGATTTTGATCCTTGAACTATCCACTACTTATTCTCAAATTTTCAAGCAAATTGATCCATCCTGTAAAAATTGTGAGGCTTTGTCCTATTTTAAGCTTCATTACTTGGACTATTTGGGATAATATGTATTTTACTCAAAAATACAACTTATGCGGAATTTTTAATATGCGGAAGTATTTACCTACGTGGTTTCTTGTTTGCAAATATGGTATTAAAATCTTCATTGTTTGACGATTAGAATTAATTTTTAAGCAGTTTTTTAAACAATCGATTAGAATTCCTATTTATGATTAAACTGTTGATATACTATTGGTCGTTTCCATCAGTAAAAAGTATAATAATTACTTTGTGTACTACGAATCGATATACCTTCTAATAATTCATATAATGCTGTTTCAACCGGTTAATAAGTAGAGCGAAATACAAACAATACTAATTAGGTAAGTGAGAATTCTTAATATTCGTGTATACGGGTTCGGTAAAACGCCTTCAATTATTGGATAAGGTTATTGGTAAGTTCACAAGAAAAAAGTTTTCCTGGAGCTGGCTGTATACCACATACATATCACAAAAAATTAATTAAAATCCTTTATAAAAGGTATATAATTTATTAAAAATGGACCCCCTATTGTATTTAGTCTATAAGTATTTTTTTTATTATTTATTATTTTTTTCTGCCAACCAGAGCTCAATTCTTTTGGTACCGTGTACCGTCGGTATCAGAGATGATTCAATTTTATTCCTAGAGTAAGCGTGAGTCGTATGGCTAAATCTGGACAATAATATTTTGAATTTCTAGATCGGCGGCTGGCTACGTCATTAATGAAGAACGTTTTCGATCTGAATACAGATCATCATCAGTGCTGAACAGGATGTTCACATGCTAAGACAAGGAAATTGAAAATATATGGGTAAAGACCCTTTAAAATGATACAGTCATGGATACATTTGACCCTCACATGAGTTGAGACACGTCCTGAGGTTCAGCTACCTCATATATTGCCCTTGATCTTCGCCATCGACCGTTCAAGATATGAGGTAGCTGAACCTCAAGACGTGTCCCAACTCATGTGAGGGTCAAATGGTGCCCGGTACTTAATCATGTATTATTTATAACATCCATGTTATTCAAAACAAGTTTTGTATATGTATCCATGACTGTACCATTTTAAAGGGTCTTTACCCATATAGTTTTAATTTTGGTGGGTTAGCATGTGAACATCCTGTTCAGCACTGATGCTGATCTGTATTCAAATCGAAAACGTTCTGCATTTGTAAGGTAGCCCTTTTAAGGAAATTTTTAATGGAATTTCTAATAAATTATATACAGGGTGTCCCGAAAAGATTGGTCATAAAT
The DNA here is from genome assembly GCF_917563875.1 of Diabrotica virgifera virgifera. Lineage (NCBI taxonomy): Eukaryota > Metazoa > Arthropoda > Insecta > Coleoptera > Chrysomelidae > Diabrotica > Diabrotica virgifera. The sequence goes on from NC_065449.1 coordinate 188,544,526, forward strand.
TATACCACAGATTCTGGGGTCAAAAATAGGTTGTTTGAACCTGACTTACCTTATATACAATAGTGCACACAAAAAAAGTTAGAGCCCTTTGAAGTTACAAAATGAAAGTCGTTTTATTTTCATATATCAAAAACTCTTGGAGATTTTTTATTAAAAATGGACATGTGGCATTCTTATGGAAGCAACTTCTTAAAAAAAAATTAAAGTGAAATTTGTGCACCCATAAAAAATTTATGGGGGCTTTGTTCCCTTAAACCCCCCAAACTTTTGTGTACGTTCCAATTAAATTATTATTGTGGCACCGTCAGTTAAACACAATGTTTCTAAAACTTTTTGCCTCTTAGTACTTTTTCGATAAAGCAGTGTTTATCGAGATATTTTGAATATTTGTCGAATCCACCACATATTTTTATATGGTTAAGTACGATTATAGAAACTTGTTAATAATCTGAAAATTTATTTATAATTTATATTTTTAGGTATATTTTGAAAAAAAAGCCACATCTTGATAAAAGGTGACTTATCAAAAAAAGACTAAGAGGCAAAAACGTTTTAAAAACACTGTGTTTAACTAATGGTACCGCAATAATAGTTTAATTGGAACGTACACAAACATTTGGGGGGTTTAAAGGAACAAAACCCCCACACAATTTTTATGTAAACATATTAAAAAAGAAGGCGCATCTAGATAAAAAACTGGCTTATCGAAAAATACTAAGAGCAAAAAAGTTAAAATCTTGTGTTTAACTAATGGTACCACAATAATGAATTAATTGGAACGTACACAAAAGTTTGGGCGGGTTTAACCCTTAAACGCCCAAGGGTGGGTAAAAAATGTATACCTAATGCATATTCCCCTGTAACATATTTATTACGTGTTTAAAAATGTTTCCAAAAATTATTTATTGTTAAAAAGACAGCCTTTTATCGAATGTTAAATTGGTTCTACCGGTATTTTTGAAAATAAAAGTAATATCTTGAGTTAAATATGGGTGGGCATAAAAAGTACACCCTTCGTAAAACTTGTTACTAAAGGTTTCTATATAATTTCTCGTTGATAGGAACACAATCCATGTGAAATGTGAAGAAAATCGACAAATCTGAATTACTGGCTTTTACTGGTATGTTAATTTTGATGTACATTTTAATGTTGTTGTAAGTTTTGTAAATTGTTTATCTTAATATTTTAAGCTTATGCTTATGCTTAATGTTTATTAAGCATAAGATTCTTAAGTTTAATCCATTTCCAACAACTCTCAATAAATATATAAGCTATTTTCGAGATGTACATTTTTTACCCACCCTTGGGCGTACATGGAACCTAAAAAAGGTTGGGCGTTTAAGGGTTAAGGGAACAAAACCCCCATAAAATTTTTATGGGGTGGACAAATTTCACTATAATTTTGTTTTAACATGTTCCTGCCATAAGAATGATACATGGCCATTTTCAATAAAATATCTTTAATAGTTTTCGATATATTGAAAAAAATCGATTTTCATTTTGTAACTTCAAAGGGCTGTAACTTTTTTTATGAGCACATTTTTGTACTAAGGTAAGTTAGGTTCATTCGAACTATTTTTGACCCCAGAATGTGTGGTATAATTTATGACCAATCTTTTCGGGGGACCCTGTATACCTTTTATAAAGGATTGTAATTAATTTTTTTTAATACGGGACTTTAGAAAATGTTGAAAACTTCAAAAATCAAAGGAATGTTCCAGAGCTGATTTAAGTCATATTTTATATTACAACAATTTCCACAGGTATTGAAAAAAACTAGTCGTTTTTGGAAATACAGTTTGTAGGGCACCCCTTACAGAATTATAGAACAACGGTAAATACTGCGTAAAATAATTGAAGTGTGTTTTTATTCTCGTTATATTTTGTAGTTGCGCTTAACCATCCCTGAAGAGGCATAACGAATAAATGTTGCATCGAGGCACAAAATGTTGCCCCTTTATACGAGAAATAACACGCATCGACTAGAGAAAAATATGACAGAAGTTCGTAGAATATGTAGATGAAGTATTGGTTTATTTTTATATTTTGACAATAGCTTCCGAAACATTAATAAATATTAATTTTCCTGTTTCAGGAGTATTAATAGAATATTGAAAACTTTCGAGATTACTATCCCAGAAAAAGCTAATCAATTAGATTTATGTAGCAATAGCTTTTATCTTTACCCAGCTCATAATCCTTCATATACTTGTTTAATCATTTTAGCTTGATCCAACTTATTCGCCATGCGCCAAAACAAAGAACACTGATGGATGTAGTTTGTTAATAGTTGCCAATCAATTACGAGAAAAGTTTCTGAAGTCACCATCGACTAATAAGGACTTTTTAAGTTAAAAGTCCGAAAGAAATCGAAAGAGGAAATTGACTTGAAAGACTTTCTGTTGGATTTGTCGAAAGTTGTGTGTGGATGAATTTTTGAATTAATGGAGTTTGAAGCAGTTATTCAAGATTTTACACGGTATATTCACTGTAGAAAGATACTCGGTATCTTGGTAATATCTTTTGCGCTTTTTAGAAACACTTTTTTACTGAGAAATAATAAGTACCAATATGCTTACCTTATAGTGAAAGGAAATATCGAGGGAAAAGGAGGACTAGGAAGGAAAAGATTATCGTGGATAAGAAACTATCCGACATTGGACAGGGCTAAATTTTGAACAGCTAATAAGAACAGCTGAAGACAGAGAAGAGTTTGCAATTGTAGTAGCCAACTCCATTGAGGAGAGGGCACTTTAAGAAGTAGAAGAAAAATATTATGTTTCTAAAAAGCGGGACAGCAAGATTCTTACAATACAGCAAGACATTATTCTTTTCAATCTCTTTTTGTACGTAGAAAAACTTAAAATTGGGATTATTTGAATTTTTGATATTTAATTTTTCACCTTTAACAAAGCTTTAGTTGCCAGTGTCCTTTGTTTTGATACACACTGTATTCTTCTTCTTAAGGTACTATCTTCTATTGTAGGTTTGCAACAATCTCAGCGAACTAGTGCGTACTACTACGTTTATATGCATCTCGCTCGAAATAGTGAATGTCCAAACTAGTCCAATTTCTTATGTTTTTCAACCACGAATATTTGCGTCTTCCCAGTCTTCTCTCGCCTGTCCTATATGCTGCCCTCCGCCAGGAACTCAGGTATTTAAACTTTATTTTTATGCATTGCCCGTGGTATGTCTGGTAATGGATTATTTTTCTTAGTAATAAGCATTCTCTTGGTTTTGGTAGTACCTAATGGTTTTAAGACCCAACAGATCTCTTTTCTGAATTATACTTCAGATAATTTTTGACTAGTGTATATAGGGTGCATCGAAAAAGGCGAAAAAAATTTTTTTTTGCTATGGAAAATACCTCACAAAAGTTGCCCAATCAACTGTTAAGTATTATGGAATTTTTTCGAAATTCGAAAATATCTTCTGCCCCCCCCCCCCAAGACAATTAAAAATTTTTAAAAAATGTTAACAGAAGAAAAAAATTTTTTATTTCGAAACGAAAATGTAATAGCTCACAAAAGTTCAACACACTATTTAGTATTTTAGTAAAATTGCGTTGATATAAAAAATATTTTCTGCCCCCCACGGCAACTAAAAATTAGAAAAAATACATTAATATGCGAATTTCTTTTGTAAGGGAAATGTAATACCTTATAGAACTTGAATAAATAAATTCGGTTTAAATTGGAAAATATTTTCTGGTTTCACAAGGAAATTAAAAATTTTACTTAAGAAAAGTATACTAAAACATTCTTTTTATAACAAAATAGCCTAACTTATCCGTCTCCCTGACGTCACCCAAGTTTTTTAATACTAAAATAAATATAAAGCAAAGTACAAAATTAGGTATATAAATATTACAAAAAAATATGGTAAAAGCATTATATTCGAAGATGTCTTCCGATTTAGTATTAAGGTGAGGCATAGTTTTTCTGGAATCAATTCGAGTTTTTATAAATCCAACCCTCGAATACGTTCCACAAACTGCTAGAGAAGCTTGTGTCACAAGCTTGAAACATCATTCTACCCATTGTTTGTGGCAGTGATATTTCTCAATCTCAATGTTAAAAGAAAAGAAAAGAAGAGTGGAATGAGCACATAAGCAGGATGTCTGAATCAAGGATAGTAAGAATAGCCAGGGACAAGTCACCGTTAGGCAGGAGAAGTATAGGACACCCAAGGAAAAGATGGAATGACAACTTAGGGGCAGAATGAAAGGCACCGTTGAAGAAAAACAGGCAGTACTGCCTATATAAAAGAAGAAAAAGAAGAAGAAGAAAAAGAAGAAGAAGAAGAATGTTAAAAGGGTCTAAGTTACGATTCTTAATAGAATCTCGCAGATTGTCACTCGAAAATCTAGAGAATATAGGTAGGTGGTTCTGTAAGGTGATCTTCTTGTTAGTTAATTAACTCAAAGTAGATGTTTGATTCAAAATTTTTATAGGAGAAAGTTTGAAGACCCTCACGTTTTTTGATTTGGTCACTGGCAAATTTCTTTTGATGTCCAAGGGGTAGATCATTTGAATGTCGCAGACGTACAAACCACTGAAGCGGTTTTTAAAGATGTTCTTCTAACAGCCGTATTACATCACCTTTAACGCCAGTATTTACGACTGTTTCGTCATTTGATACTTTCTGATATACCAGACAGCGGATACCCATATCCGAAATATTTGCACCCTGGCTCATGCACAAGTGTTATGTCTTCTTCCACGATCGATTGACCATAAAACTTGGTACTGTTTTTTATTTGAGCTAAAGTTTTGCCTTTGCGTCGGTAACTTTCTTCTTTTACCGTTGTTCTCTGTGATTATATTTGTTTTTGTTTCCCCTATCAATCCAGCTTATCACCATTTTTCTGGGACCTCTTTGATTTAATAGAAATTCGCGCTCATCCAGAAGCACTTTTTGAGATTTGCTACAAAGACAATAATTGATTAATTATTAATCAGAGTGTCACATTGCATGCTGCAAGATCGAAACGTGTAGTTTTACTTTTGTTCTTAAAGCACTTAATTTTATTTTGTAAAATTCACTGTTTTGCCTGCTCTTAAATGGTTTCAGAAGTTTTATATATTTGTCATGATAGGCTTTTAAAAGCTGAATAATTCTTGTATGTTAAATTATTGGAATTAAAGCCGTTTTCCATATTTCCTTCAATTTAATTGCGACCTGTTCGGCGATACCAGAAAATTCTGGCTGTTTCTTGCTGAGTTTTTTATCCTCTTGCAACCACAAAACTTCATCGCTTGTTTGTATTTCGGTAAAACATTTTCAGGTATATTTGGTGGTTGCCCAAAAATGGGGCGGTCCACAGCACATCTTGATTTTATTCCCCATGGTCCTGGTTTATCTATTTTAAAAATCTTTAATTTACAAACAACAATAATAACAAAGTAAGGCATCGCACCAAACATAAGTGAAAATTACACGCACTGACTCACGAAGCGGGACATTTCAAAGGGGTTGGGGAGACTGAAAAAACAAATAAAACTTTAAATATCGTTTAAAATTGTAATTGACAACATTTTAAGTTTTCTTTAATTGATCTTAGATCGAGTTAGCACATATTTTATTCCAAATAAAAAAAATTGAAATTTCCGTAAAAAGCAGATATTTAATAAAATTCAAGGTCGTTGGGGGGGGGGGATGGATATGCTGAAAAATAACACTAGCAACTTTTTCACGCTATTAGATATAATATTTCCAACTTTTATTTTTTCGATGCACCCTACTGTATAATATGGGAAATGTGCTTGAACATGCATCGATATATTTCAAGTAAACGTTGTATCGTCTATAAATACCCTCAAAATCGATGAACCTCATTAATATTTAACAGTTTCATTTTTTACGACAAATACATAATACTGGTGATAATAATTTGTGAGATATGAGGTTTTTTATTGTCTTCAATTTAAAATTCAAGGTTGTGCTAATTTTTACAAAGGTAGAGGCCTGTTCGGGGAATCAATTTCAATTTTTACCTATTTTACCGAACTAAACGTGAAGAAGATCTAAAAATAGTACGCATGATCTAAATAGCAACAGTTAAAAAATAAAAATAATGAAAATATCACAAGGGAAAAAATAATGTGGTTTTGTTGGAACAACACTTCTTGATTCCGTCTGTCTGTTGCTACTGCCATAATTTTAACATTTCTCAGATATAGATAACATTGAAGTCTAAACTGCCGAATGCTCCGAACTAATTATGCAAATGGCTAAAAGATATTTTTAACCCTTAAATACTAACATCTTAAATCAATGACGTAAACACTAACTAACCGCCTGACAGACGGGTTTAAGATTTTAGTGGTAATTTTTGCTTTTGTTAAATATTTTAATGCAGGAAAATATCTCGATGACTTAAAGTATTGATTATCTAAAAAACACAGTAATTAATCTAGTTTTTTCTGTATTTATTAAAATAAAAACATTATAACAAGAATGGAAGGATTGTTTGTGTACCTTTTTACTCCTGAAAAAAAGTGTGATAAAAATGAAACAAATTAAAGAATCTTAATAAAAATTTATAATCGAGTTAAAAAAAGAGTAAGAAAAATTAAAGTAAAAAGGTTTTTAAAAAAGCTAAAACAAAAAAAACTGACAGGTACTATAGTTAGTACAGTGTAGCAATGGTAGTCAGTGGCAAGGTTTTCATCACAAATTGATTCCTCTTCGCTTATGTCGTCAAACCTTATATCTCATCAAACCATTTCAAAAGAGTTTCCTCAGGGTCTTTATTCCCCTATTTGATGTTTTTCACGAACTGGGGCACATTATGTGTAATGACTAGACTTAGGCAAATATGCAAATTGCATATTTTGCATATAATGCATAACAAATGCAAAAATGTAAAATTTTGCATATTTTTATAAAAGTAAGCATAAAGTGCATATAATTTGAAAAATTGGTGTTACCTATATATTTTTATATTCAAACTTACAGATAGCATAAAAATGCCAATATTTAATTTTGTTTTATAATCACTTGGTATTCAAATTCTTGGTATAGTAACTAATAAAAGACAGCGGCTTATAGTTTTGTCACGTTTTGTCCTGGAATTAAGGGTTTGTGTTTGCCAGTTTATGTCTCTATAAAAAGGTAAAAATTTTTATTTTGGCGGTCAGTTTCACTTGGTTTCACTTTTGTTGTAAAATTGGAGGCGTAAACAACGTGTATTTCTAATTGTGAATAATTTGTGTTTCAACTTGGATAAAACCTTACAAAGAGGTCATATATCTATGGATATGGATAAAGTTTATTGCTCATATTGTGGCAAAACCGTAAGTATATACGTATTATTTTTTATTTTATTTTAAAAATTTACACGTGGTGTAAACGGTGGTACAAACAAAGATTTTAAAATTGGAGATTATGTTTAAGAAAAGTACCGACACAAGGCTAGTTCGCAATAAATCGATGTATTTTTTCTTTTTTCAAGCATTTTTTAAACTCCTTGCGATAAAAAATAGGATACCTATTTAAATTTCAAATCATTCAATAGTCTACTGAGAGGTCGCTAACATTTTTTTTCTAACAATAGCATAGTTTGCTTCAATTTTGCTAAGAACAAAAACATATATATTGGACTTATTAATTAAGTGCTTTTAATTTATGCTCCCAGTATTTTTTCTTTAAATGTAAACAGAAAAGACCAAGAGCCTCTTGTAAATATTTGGGGGTTCTTCCTTCTTGCACAGTCATTTCTTGACATTTTTAAGATTACTTACTACACCGATTTTTATTTTATTTAATTTAAATATTTTAATTGTTATGCAAAAACGGTTCATTTTTAGTTTATTTCTACAATCTTAGATTTTAAAAATAGGTACAACTATAGAATATTTATATTCTTTTATAGATTTCATCTGAAAAAAATTTCAAATAGATCAGCATGTCAGAACCGCGAAACATTTAGCTAAAAAAGTAAAAACCACATCCGGTGAAAAATATCAACCTTCAGTGTCTAAGTGCTTTCAGTTAAGTTTCAAAAAACAAACCGAACAAGAAACTTTTAACGAAGACTTGTGTCGTGCATAAGTATCTTATAATATACCGGTTTCAAAATTATCTAATGAAAACTTTAGTTCTTAAAAAAAAAATATATTGCAAACAAAACATTCCCAGTGAACGAACTCTAAAGAGAAATAATGTCAATTTGTTATACTCCTTAGTTATCCACAACATAAAAGCCGAAATAGGTAATAATTACTTTTACATATTATGTGTGGACGAGACCGCTGACTCGTCAGGAAGATACATTGTACACTTATTGATTGGTGTACTTAGCGATGAAACCTTTCCAAAATCGTATTTAATTTCCTGTAAGCAAGTGGAAAAAACCAACGCTCTAACAATATCACGGTTTCTACAAGAACCATTAGCAAACTTTTTTCTTCCTGCTGCTGTGCCTAATGATAAATTATTGCTTATTTTATCTGTCACTTGTTTAGCGCATGGAATAAACAGAGTTGCGGAGGAAGTAAGAAAAAAATTTCCACTAGTTAACAGTTGTTAGCGAGCGTCAAAAAGGTATTCCTGAAATCACTTGTAAGAATACAATGTTACAGAGATATGCTTCCTGCTATTCCACTGCCACCGCAACCCATTCTAACACGTTGGGGAACATGGTTGGAAGCAGCTAATTTCTATGCTGATCATTTTGTTGATTTAAAAAAAATAATTAACCTTTTAACGGATAATAGTTGCCAATCTTTATTGAAAGCTAAGCAAGCCTTCTAAAATAACATCCTCCAACAGCAACTGTCATTCATAAAATCAAATTATAGTTATATCCAGAAAACTATAACTCAGTAAGAATCCTCCAAATTATCATTGTTAGAGAGTACAGTTTTAATAAAAGAATCTGAGTCATTGTGTCAAAACGTTAAAGGTGCTATTGGAAAGGAAATTTTTCAAAAATTTAAAGTAACCATGGAAAAAATAGTGGTTACCAGGTTCTTTCTGAAGTGGTTCAAGTACTAGCTGGGACATTTTCCGAACCACTTAATTTAGAACCATCTATTTGTATCAGTAAATTTGAAAAATGCCCCAGTTACATCACTTGATGTCGAAAAAATTTTTCTATTTACAAATATATGTATTCAGATAGAAGCCATAAGTTTTTATTAGAAAATTTTGAACATCATTTGATAATCTATTGTTACCACAATTCAAAATAATATTTATATGTTAAAATAAGTGTATATGTTATGATTTTATAATATTGTAAGTATTCTGTAAATAAAAAAATATTGTAAATATTTTTTATTACATGCATATTTTCTAGATAAATATGCATATTTTGCATATAATACTGCATATTTTTGCATAAAATACTGCATATTTATGCGCATATTTCATACTTTTTTATTTGCATATTTGCCTAAGTCTAGTAATGACGAACTGGGCACAAACACTAACACCCCGTCTATTAGACGGAAATCACACTTTGAGCCTAAATATCTTTCGAATGACAACCTGCCGAAAATTACCAAATTCAATACTACTAAAGAACAACCCAACTTGAAAAGTCATAAACGGGTAACCTTCAAAATTTTCTAGGAAGGGAAATATCCCACTTTCAACAAGCGATGCCGTCTGAGAGACGGGGTGTTAGTACTTAAGGGTTAAAATCGCAAACTATTGTTTAGAATTAAATAATGACAGATTTTTCTAACAATAAATGAAATAACAAATTACTCCTATACAAAACCATATTAAGACCAATATGGATGTACATGTACGGTATCTATCTCCGGGATGCGCTAAATTAACAAACATCACAACCATACAACGATTTCAATCGAAAGTCCTTAGATTAGATCAATTATTACTGACGCACCCTGGTATGTCAGTAATCTCACAATTCACAATGATCTGAATATTCCCTTTGTAAGAGATGAAATACGCTGGCAGCGACCAACCATGAAAGTCAAATAATAAACCATGACAACGAACTGCTTGAACATATCTACCAGAATGGACCAATAATCAGAAGACACCAGCGAACGTGGCCATAAGATTCAATACAATAGTGAAATAAACCGATAAGGCGTATCATTGGATCATTGGATGCTCCTTCATCCTTGCTAAAAAATTAAGTTTATTGTAAATAAAAGTTCATAAGCAAATAGCTATTTGTACAACAAGGGAGCAAAGTGCTACTTTTCCTCCCGAGAATGAAGTTTACTGTCGGACGCGTAGCGGAGGGCAGTAATCATTCAAGGGAGGAAAAGGCACTTTACTCCCACGTTATACATATGATTTTTCCACCTTCTTCAAATAACAAGTCATTTTTTCATCTTTAAATAATTTTTTTATGTAACTAACAAAATTTATTAGAGACTAAAACTAACAAGTAGGTACAGTATAACTGTCAACTGTCAAATATAAGTCAAATTATTAATGTAAACATTGTTACAATTTACTGTTTTTTACCATTCTGCAAAATAAAGGGTGTTCTATAAATCTATAAATAAACATTAAAATGTATAGATATTTACGTAATAGAAAATAGAATATTGTATAGGGCGTCAATAAGTTATTTCATCAGTGACATACCATGACGTCACTTTTACTTTTACTCCCTAGGGAGTAAAAGTACTTTGTCTCCCTAGGGAGGAAAGTACGACTTTGTTCCCTACAATCAGGTCAGGAAATGTATACTTTCGGTAGAAGTAGGTGGAAAAAGGTCTACCTCTACCCAAAGTATACATTTCCTGGCCTCATTGTAGGGAGCAAAGTCGTACTTTTCCTCCCTAGGGAGACAAAGTACTTTTAGTCCCTAGGAAGTAAAAGTAAAAGTGACGTCATTGTATGCCATCGATGAAATAATTTATTGACGCCTTATATTATATTCTATTTTCTATTACGTAAGTATCTATACATTTTAACGTTTATTTATAGAACACCCTGTATTTTGCAGGATGATAAAAAACAGTAAATTGTTATTTTTATTTAACAATGTTTACATTAATAATTTGACGTTTATTTGACAGTTGACAGTTTTACTGTGCGTACTTGTTAGTTTTAGTTCTCTAATAAATTTTGTTAGTTAGTTACGTAAATAAATTATTTAAAAATGAAAAAATGACATGTTATTTGAGGAAGGGGGAAAAATCATATGTATAACATGGGAGTAAAGTGCCTTTTCATGTCTTGAATGATTACAGGTAAATAGTAAACTTCATTCTCGGGAGGAAAAGTAGCACTTTGCTCCCTTGTTATACAAATAACGAAATAACTATTTCTAAACCATTCCCTTTGCACTATATATTAGTATGTAGATCATACGAGAAGTTTATCATGTATTTATATGCTGCTCGACAGGACTGTTGCCGGCCCCAAGCCCGGATAAAGAAGGAGGGATCTACAGCCAAGTTAGCACTCTACAGCTAGAGCTGTACAAAAACAAGCTTATATTTTTCTAAAACTTTTTTTGTTAGTTTATATATGTTACAGTTCAAGTTGATTATCCAGTTGGAGTTGACTTTTCCTAGTTCGAGTCGACTCAAATGGATGGTTTTAGTAAAAGTTGATTATAAATATAAAATGAAGATTTTTATTCAACATTTACTAGTAAAAGTAGACTCCAACTAGTTAAAGTATACTCTTCCCAATGCCATTTAGTAAAAGTTGATTCACACAAACAACCGATTCTAGAAATTAAATGTTACTGTATATTATGTTCAAATCGTGATATTTATAGTCCAGGCTGTATCGTCGCCCCCGTTAGGTAAATTATTCCAGTTCGATTTTTTTGCACAAACTTACTCAAAAAGAGGTCCTTATAACGAATCCACAGGGTGTCAGGTGGTACCGTAATCGAAAAATTGTTTAAACAATTTTTTTTAAACAAATTCACAAAAAAATCACTTCGGACATTTTTTTACATCATTAATTTGGGTCATTCGGAGCAAAAGAGGTATTTTGTGATTTTTCTGTAAAATTTATTGTTCTCGAGTTATACGCGATTTAAAATTTGAAAAATGCGAAAATGACCATTTTCAAGGCTTAATAACTCAGTTAAACATTATTATTATGAAAATCAGAAAGTCACCAAATCAAATTTTAACGACCCCCTACAAGGTACTGAAGAAATATTTGTCATTATTGTATTACTAAGCTGTTATTTTTAATTATTAACAGTGAGCGCTAGGAGCGTATTGAGGCGGCTGTCAATGTGAGTGCGCCTGAGATGCACCATTGGACGGTCGGAATGGAGGATCTCACTCGCACTCACATTGACGGCTGCCTCAATACGCTTTTAGCGCTCATTGTTGATAATTAAAAATTACAGCTTAGTAATAAAATCATGACAAAAATTTCTCAGGATCTTGTAGGGGGGGGGGAGGGGCTTTAAACTTTGATTAGGTGACTTTCTGACTTTCATAATAATAGTTTTTAATCGAGTTATTAAGCCCTAAAAATTGTCATTTCGCATTTTTCAAATTTTAAATCGCGTATAACTCGAAAACTATCAATTTTAGAGAAAAATCACAAGAGACCTTTTTTGCTCCGAATGACCAAAATATTCTAAAAAAAATTTTTCCGGAGTGAAATACTTAGTTATTTATAAAACTCTTCGTGAAGTATGCTTTTTGCGCACGCACGCGATGTTTAGAGCACGAGCGGGCCGAGTGCTATACATCGCCTAAGTGCGCAAAAAGTACTTCACGCACAGTTTCATACAATATTTTATCTACCAAAAAACAAATAAAAAAACTGCAACTCTTCGTCACTGGAATACATTCCTATTTTACAATTTTTTAGAACTTTGACATTTAAAAATTCAAACTTCTGTCAAACCACAAAACTGTCAAAACTTTTTTTGTAATTTATTGCTCACATGTCATCACCATGACAAGGCGAAAGTTACGGATATTTGATTATATGAAAATGTGCTAAAAACAGTGCGAAAAAGTAAATCCCATTTAAAATACATTATTACTTCAGGCACACTTTAAACCCTTCATGTACTGCTATCTATATTTACAATTTTCACACAATAAAAACTTATACATAATATGAGGTAGAGTAGATAAGAATTATTTTTGTGAATTTGGTTAACAAAAATTGGTTAAACAATTTTTCTACCGCGGTACCGCCTGACACTGTGTATTTGTTATAAGGATGTATTTGTTGAGTAAGTTTGTGCAAAAAAATCGAATCAGAATAATTTACCTAACGGGGGCGACGTTACAGCCTGGACTAATAAGTAGTTGAAACGGTCAAAACAAAGAGAAGCACACTCATCAAAAATGTAGGTGAGATTATACTCGTATAAATTGTATAATCTACTTTTACTAACAAGAGTTAGGAAGAGTCAACTTCAACTAGTAAAAGTTGATTTAAATTTTTCAAATCAACTTTTACTGCTCGTTTCAGCTGGAGTTGACTCGAACTAGGAAAAGTCAACTCTAACTGAGAATCAACTTGAACTGTAACATATACATGTTAAAGTAAAAAGTTCTACTCACAGATTTCGCCGCTAATTGTTTATTAATTGTTTAATTTTTTTATATAAGTAATTTTAAAAATATCGTTGAATTCATCATTTTACTTTGATCAAATATGTTTTTATTTTGTTTTTGAGTATGATGAATCCGAATATGGCATTACAATTCGAAAATTCTTATACAATAGCTCTATACAGTATGTCTGCGTATCTACGAACCATATGGGAAACATTTTTATTATAATTCTACGAAAAAAAGTTATTCTCCATAAAATGCTCAGAATAGCCTAAAATCTAAAACTCAACCATCAGATATCAAATTTTTTCAATTTTATACAGGGTATGTCAAAAATATGAATTTCGTTAAGGAGTAAAGTACCTTTATATTACAGAATAATAAAAATTGTTATTATGAAAAGTTATTTGGAATTAAAAACTATCTTTTAATATACAATTATATCCTTCTAATTAGGAAAATTTTTTTTTCAATTTTTTCTCAAATTACGCGATACCTATCATCATTTTATTACATTTATGATAACTATTTTATTATCAATTTTACGAAAAAAAATTATTCCGCATAAAATGCTCTACCTGGTCTAAAATCTAAGATTCAACCATCATCAAACTTTTTCAATTTTATACGAGGTATGTAAAAAAATATGAATTTCGCTTAACAGTTAAGTGCCCTTATAGTACATAATATTTCAATTAGAAGGACGTAATTGAATATTGGAATTTAGTTTTTAATTCCAAACAACTTTTCTTAACAAAAATTTTCAATATTGTGAAATTTAAATGTGTTTTACTCTTGAGTGAAATTCATATTTTTTGACATACCTCGTATAAAATTAATAAAATTTCATATCTCATGGTTGCATCTCAGATTATATATTATGTAGAGTATTTTATAAAGAATAACTTTTTTTCGTAACACTGATAATAAAAAAGTTATCAATAGGTTGTTGTAACATACTGTATAAGAACACAAAAAAAAATTTTTGTTAAACTTATATTATAGGTCTGGATCCCGCGTATGTAAAAAAAGTTGATTAATAGCAAGCTGAAAATTTGTTAATAGCTTAAGGGTGTCTAGTCGGACAAACTTTGATATATCGGAACACTGGAAAAGGGGAAGTTTTAATTTGGAACAGGTTAAAAATTTGGAACGGTCTGACCACGAAAACGGCACATGTATTTTGTCCGACAGAACAGACTTAAACTCTCCGAACAGAGATTAAACTCTCATGCAAAAATCAGACTGCTATTTATCACCAAATGGGCGTTTTAATGAGTGGAACATGTAGAATATGTCAAGTGGCAGGAATTATGACAGGTGATAAATAGCAGTCTGATTTTTGCATGAGAGTTTAATCTCTGTTCGGAGAGTTTAAGTCTATTCTGTCGGACAAAATAAATGTGCTGTTTTCGTGGTCTGACCGTTCCAAATTTTTAACCTGTTCCACAATTAAAACTACCCCTGTTTCAGTGTTCCCATATATCAAAGTTTGTCCGAGTAGACACCCTTAAGCTATTAACAAATTTTCAGCTTGCTATTAATCAACTTTTTTTTCATACGCGGGATCCAGACCTATTATTGTTGAAGCTTATTTATTATTAACTGTATTTTAAGTAAGTTTTACAGAAAAAAGTTTTGATCACTTTTTATAAACATTTTTTTAGCAGGAAATTTTCGGTTTTTTATTACATTATTTTATCTTAAGGTGAAACAGTAGCGATCAACAGGTAGCGAAAACGCGTTCCAAGATTGCGACTGTAATTTTGAATATTTTTCGAGATATTTGGCACACGTATTCGTAATATAATAAAGAATGGCGGTACAGAGCCCAATTTGAAAAATATATTAATATGTGGAAATTACTCTGTAATTAAATACAATATTAAAAAAACGAGCTGTTACCGCCATTAAGAACAAAAAAAAAAAAGATACACTTTCTTCAAATAAACTTTTTTATCCGATGCCTAGATTTTGTGTCATTTTGGAACTACTAATGAAATAAAAAATTTTAGTAGTTCCAAAATGACACAAAAATCTAGGCATCGGATAAAAAAGTTTATTTGAAGAAAGTGTATTTTTTTGTTCTTCTTAATGGCGGTACCGGCCCGTTTTTTTAATATTGTATTTAATTACAGAGTAATTTCCACATATTAATATATTTTTCAAATTGGACTCTGTACCGCCATTCTTTATTATATTACGAATATGTGTGCCAAATATTTCAAAAAAATATTCAAAATTACAGCCGCAATCTTGGAATGCGTTTTTGCTACCTGTTGATCGCTACTGTTTCCTCTTAATTTTCTCAAAAAGAAATTGTTTATTTCATTTTTAAAGTCAAATAATTTAGCGCATTTTAAATATTGCATCCTAAGCTTTAAAAAAACACCTATAAAATTGTAATAAATCTGTTCAAACTTGAGTAATATCGTCTTAAAATGGTAGTAATTCTGTAAAACTACAAAGTTTTCAAAAATTATATTTTTTGAGATGGCGTATCATTTGAGTTACATTTTTGAGATTTTTTCTGAATAAAACATCGTTTAGTAAGATGTTTGAGAGATAAGTTGTGCAAATTGGAGAGTTTTATAAGTAAAATTGTATTAGTTACACATTTTTAAATAATTTTTAAACAAAATTCATGTAAGTCTGACTTTCCGCCCACACTGTACTTATGCCCATACATTTTATTTCTTGTTATTATAACCATAAGATAGCTTAATTGTTCTTCTTTCATGTCCAATTTGTAAAATTTTATTTGATCCATTAGTTAAAGAATTACATTGACATAACTCTACCATACACTTCACCGAACGCTAGTTTACAGTGCGCCAATGTTTGTGAGAAGGGTGACTTTAGCGTTATAAATAAAAAATTATAGAAGCTATAGATTTAATTTTAGAAAAATCTTTATATATGGTTTTTTTTGTAAAATTTTCTGAATTTTGCAATGGTCAAGTCAGTTTTTTCTAAAATTTATATTTTCGGAGTTATTTAAAAAAACATCTAATTTCGCAGTTCATTTCTTTAATAAAAAATGAAGCACATACTTCTCGAGTAGAACTTTTTGATATGTTGTTTATTAAACATTTCTTAATGAAATTACAAAAAGTTCTATCTTGTTTGATTTTTTCCGAAGTGAAAATCTATATGCACTCCCCTAATACAGCTCATAGAAACAGGATTATGCCGCAGGAAGTGAAATCACAACCTTCTAATGAAAATCTAATGAAATCGTTAATATATGAGGCGCTCAGAGCAACAGTGGCCTAACCCCAAAAACGAAGTTTTAAGATAAATGCAATCTTTGCATTCGTATTTACATTATGCTTATGGGATGGCGCTACAAATTCTGTAGCACCATTTAGCCAAATATAGAGATAGTGTAGATAGACCCTTGTTAATCCAAAGATTTAATGTTGCTGCTTTTATTGATATAATAATCTAAAAATGCTTAATTTGTGGCTTAGGCTACTGCTGCTCTGAGCGCCTCATATGAAACCTTCTGTTTGGTGTGTTTATCCCCAAACCTTTATCTTGTTTGCAACAGTGCGGAAAAGCTGCACATATGTTGTGTTGAACCAGGTTCTAAGGTTCTTTAACCAGGATGTTTACTTCAGAGATCAGTGCCCCCGTCAACAAGAGCTCTTGAATTTTTTCTTCCGATCTTGAACGTGAGGAAACCAGGTCCAAATCCCAGTATCATCCTATGCAAACTTCAAACGCGTTTCCTACATCATCACCACCTATTAACCCTCATAGACCAGCGTGGGAGGTTACTCCAATTTCCTCGAATGAGTTGTCAATACAGAAAAGTGATGGCAGTCAGATGAGGATACTATTCAGGGACTCTATGAGAAGAAAAAAATATAGAACTCCAAGAAGAACTTCAACATATAAAAATTTATGTCACTGGTATTAGGGAGGTAAGAAGAAAAGACGAAGGGCAACTAACATCAAGATCACAAAACTTATTTTACAATCAGGAAATCTAAAAACTCAAGAGGAATACCTCGAATGATGTCACGAAATAGATATTGAAAAATAAAGCATTGTAAAATAATGAACAATGTCGGATACATTTATGAAAGACCTCGTATTTTAGTATTTTAAATGATAATATTATAAAGCATTTGTTTCAGCTCATTTACCAATGAAATTCGTGTTAAATAATTATACCATACAAAAAGGTATTTCCAGAACAAAGATATCAAAAGATTAACATTTGATGTAACCTGTATACCAAACACTGTCTCGAAATCAGAACCGGAGATATGTACCGAAAAGGTCAAAGTTAATCAATTCAAAATGGCCGACGCAATACGTATATCTCTTACATTTTTAGCTTTACATATTACAAATATAGGAGTAGGTAAGTAACTGTATTGATTTGAATTATCAACTGCTACGTTGTCGCACTTTTTAAAATATGGCAGCTGTAGACTGATCCGTGAGCGTTTGAAATTATTTGTCAATATTTGCCATAAAAACTTCATTTTGCAAATACATACTCTGCTTGCATCTAATATTTATTTATTAGTACCTTGACAATAATAATTACCATACTGTTATTTTTTGTCTTTATTTTTATTTCTCTGTTACGTTTTCTCGATCTAATTTTGCAAAAAAAACAAAGAAATCTTTTTGTCATTAATTTCTTAAAAAAATTACTAGATACTTTAATTAATTGTCACTGTAAATAAAGAAACAATTATTTCATTATCACTTTTCTCAAAGAAGGCGTTGAAGTTTCTGTATTTGAAACATTTTCAGGGTTCCCCACGTGTTTACTGTGTTGTTTTTGGTGCACCGGTGAGGTACACCATACGAAGACACCCCTTGTATGACCACCAGACTCGACCAAGTAGATTAAGATTTGGAAAAGAGCTTTCTGAAAAATCAAGATCCATCCCCGAAGCGCCAGAGACGAGATGAATAATACATTTATGGCAAGCGTCAGCTACCACAACACATTTTGCCCCCTCAGAGGAAGTAGCTGCTGGACACAATTTATTGTATCCAACATGGAAAGCGCTAAATAGTCTAAGAACCGGAGTTTAATGTTGTGCTAATAAACTGAAAAAATGGAGATACCAGGAGGACGATACCTTGCACTGTGGCAGGATTCAGAATAGGTTACTATCATGCAAAGAGATGAGAAAGACCTGCACAAAAGAAGGCCTAATTTTAGCAAATAACAGGGCCATCTATGTAGCCAACCATTGGAAGTACACAATTTAAAGTTGTTGCTATTCCGGAGACGGAAAGTAGGTAAGTACGCGGTTACTTTTTCGTTTCAGATATGTATTAGTATTTATATCAATGTTATGAGTAGGATAATTCATAGGCTATCGGAGATTGGATATCATTAAGGCTATTTGAACTCTGCAAGTGTTCTAAACAGGTCATTTGTGGTGCAACCAAACCTATCTCTTAGATTTCTCATCCAGGACATCATTGGTCCAGATTCCTTCGTCCTTCAATCTTTCCCTGTATTATACTTTTTAGGAATGTGTATTTTTGTTCCCGTCCAAGTATTCCAATGTTCTGATATCAATTCTCATTAAAATAATCCCTCACCAAATCTTGGGTACATTAACGGACATACCGAAGATTTAGATTGCGTTGATCTGTACAGCTAAATAAATATATAACTATTTCCAGTATGTTGAGTTTTATATTTTTGGGATGTTTTATACATACCTACCTACTTAAAAAAAAAATAATTATTATACTTCTTATTAATCATCATGAGTTATTATTGGTCAACTTTATTCAAATCTCTTCGGTGGTGTCGTGTAAGGTCAGGGCCGTAAGTACAATGTTGGGGGCCCCGGGGCAAACGTGATCTGGGGCCCCCTACCGGGGGTCTGTGGGTCTTCAGTTGGGGGCCCGCTACCGGGTAGTTTACCCCCAGCGGAAGGGGGTCGGAAAAAATGTTTGATATTTAGCCCCTTAAAAACGCATTTTAATGCATTCCATTACTGAAGTTTCTAAAGAGATACCCATAGAAACTGATGTTACAATTTTTTTAGAAAATGTTCTTACATCTGTTGGCAAATTAAATCTGAAACAAAAATATATGAAATGGGCGATTAAATACTCCCCGGAGGCATTCCTTCCTGGTCTTGTATCCTGGACATCTTTATATCTTTACGAATAGTATCGGGGTCCCCAGATTAGCCCGGGCCCCCTCTTCCAATGGCATTTTAGGTTTTATTACGCCGAAATAACTAATTTCCTAAGTAATAATTTAAATTTTTATTGTAGTAAAGAAAGAAATGCGTTCTCACAAACAATTTATTTTCCAACTGACGACCGGTTTGGCTGTCTACAATTTGCACAGCATCCTCAGGTCCCGGTTAAAGTAAAATTAAATGCTACAATTTTTCTTATTCTTATTTTTTTTTTATTTTTTTATTGTTTGTGGCATTTAATTTTACTTTAACCGGGACCTGAACATTCTGTGCAAATTGTAGACAGCGGAACCGGTCGTCAGTTGTAAAATAAATTGTTTGTGAGTACGTCTTTCCTTCTTTACTACAATAGTATGGACTCATACATGCAACCCATTCATTATTTAAATTTTTATGTTAAGGTCTCGGTGACCCAGCATAGCTCAAGCCTCAGGGGCTCCTGTTCTGTTCCAATTTTAGTCGAAAAGACTAATTTCCCCAGTGAAAAATTAAAACTTTATCTTGAGGTCTAGGGTGCCCTGTGGGTCTTTTTAAAATTGTGTCATTTTATAATATTTCCTCGTTAAAATCTATGCACGGACAAACAAACGAGAGCCCCTGCGGGGCCCCCTTTGTCCGGGGCAACCGGGGCACTGCTCCGGTTGCGACAATAGTACTTTCGGCCCTGGTAAGGTTCTTTCCTGCCCATTATTGATCTTTTTTTTTATAATAAGGACCACATTTTTATCTGCCTAATCCAAATATTGCTCGCTATTGCTGTATACAAGACATTTCCTATGTGTACCACATCTCCCCAATATGCTTTCTAATACTAACAGAATCATTGATAACGGTTTTTCCATTATCATACCCGGTTTAATTTCGTATTTGGTGTGCAGAATAAGGCGACGTTGTTGTTCTCCTATTACACTGTCAGATATTTTTCCGACATGATATTCGACGTGTATTGTTGTAGTATATTGGTAAATTATAATAGCATATTTTTTTTTGCAAATTTCATGTTGAATAAATATAAAAAACTCACCCTAGCGCCAAGAAAGCGCGCTTCCAGGAGCTCCTGTTTCCGGGGGTCGAGCGCCGCCTGGAAATGCTCCATCTTCACTCCAGCGCCTGAAACATGAGACATAAATAAATATAAAACATCTACACTACAAAACAATTACATTCAAAAAAATATCTATTAAAGTAAATGCAGAAGGGTGAAAGAAAATTATACCAAAATCAAATAGGTAGGTACGTATATAGAAAATAATTTTCGTTTGCGTTTTTAATTTTGAATAAATGAAGCCGAATGACAACAAATAAAGTAGTAAGGACAGCGAGAGACGGTTCCCGAATAGGAAGACGACCAGTTGAAAGACCACGAAAACGATGGAACGACAACTTACTAGAGGCACATTGAAAAAACAGACAGAGCCATGTCTATACAAAAAGAAGAAGTTTTTTAATTTTTAATTTTTTTAGATATAATCCTGTATTAAAACAGATGTTTTATAGAACAAATACTAGGAAGAAATAAAGAACAAAAATTATATCGTCTGGCTGATTTAAGTGATTTTTTAATATGTTATGGCCTGATTCGTTAGCAATACCGCTGTAATAATATTCTTGCTAAACAGGTAAATTTTCATTGTATACCGGGTGTACGAATCGAACTGTGTTTTTTTTCTCAAAGTTCTCATCACCCTGTGGAATATTCTAGCATTTATAAAATACTGAAATTAAAACCCAACTATAGCCTCACGTTTTCTTAACATTCTGTTTTTTGATTCGTCGCTTATGTTGGGTAATAAAACAGTTAGGTACTTTAACAACTAGACATGTTCTTCATCAATACAGGGTGTTTCTAAATAAGTGTGACAAACTTTAAGGGGTAATTCTGCATGAAAAAATAATGACAGTTTGCTTTATAAACGTATGTCCGCAAATGTTTCGTTTCCGAGATACGGGATGTTGAATTTTTTCTTACAAACTGAAGATTTATTTATAGCTCTAAAACCAATTGAGATATGCAAATGAAATTTGGTGGGTTTTAAGACGTAGTTATTGCACATTTTTTGACATACAATTAAGAATTAAATATTCGCCATTGGCGCGCATACGGGTAATATGACCGATCCTATTAACCGCATGCACGCTAATGATGAATATAAAATTCTTAATCTTATGTCAAAATTGTACCAAATTTCATTTACAAATCTCAACTGGTTTTAGAGCAATAAATAAATCGTCAGTTTGTAAGAAAAAATTCAACATCCCGTATCTCGGAAACGAAACATTTGCGGACATACGTTTATAAAGAAAACTGTCATTATTTTTTCATGCATAATTAGCCCTTAAAGTTTGTCGCACTTATTTAGAAACACCCTGTATTGATGAAGAACATGTCTAGTTATTAAAGTACCTAACTTTTTTCGTATCCAACATAAGCGATAGAATCAAAAAACAGAATGTTAAGAAAACCTGAGGCTACAGTTGGGCTTTAATTTCAGTATTTTATAAATGCTAGAATATTCCACAGGGTGATGAGAACTTTGAGAAAAAAAACATAGTTTGATTCGTACACCCGGTATATAATGAAAATTTACCTGTTTAGCAACAATATTATTACAGCGGTATTTCTTAAAGAATCAGGCTATAACATATTAAAAAAAGCACTTAAATCGGCCAACAGATTTAGGAAATAGTTTCATATATGTATTGTCATCTGGTATTCTTTTCTTTTTTTTTGTTATATGAGTATTATCTGTAAATCATCTTCGCCACTGGCCAGCAACACAGCATAGTGTGCCTAGCCTATATAAACTGCTGTGCCCTAAGCAACTTCATAGAACTTTACTTGGAAGCATATGAAGGATTTACCAAACATAAAGCTTCTAGATATAATATGTATGTACTACTCTACCAGGGGCGGTTTCTCCATTGGTTCACTTGTGCAGTGAACACCCAATCAAATTTCATTAAAATACATATTTTTAAAAATCTCATAAATATCATTAAAATATTTTTTCTTAAATCTCATAAATGTCATAGTATCATTAAAATATAACTGTATTTATTAATCACATAATTTGTTTGCACAACACCGCTACCACAGTATATAGAGGTTCCACAGTAAAATCACTCTTCTGTCGGGGCTTTGATCTCAGGAAGTACTACCGGCAGTACGCAATTGGTAATTCACCAGTGGTGGATGCGGGTTTTCCCTGTTAAAATCAGTACGTTTCTATGCGAATAGCAATGCGAGAGTGGGGCAAAAGCGACTGCCAACATTGCGCGGTCGCCATGCGCGACTACAGATTTTACTTCCAATTTTTAGGAGAGTGGTTCTACTGTCCCTCTTTATACTGTGCCGATACGCTAGATGCACGTGGTAAGTGCAGAATTCAAATTGAACCCAGCCACTATACAGTAACCCTATATAGAAGAACGAGAGCTCTTACATCCGTGAACCAGGGATTCTCCTATCTTAAAACATTGACGATTTGTGCACTGCACACAGAGACCGGGGCGAAGCGTTTCGATCCACAGTTTGGCATTTTCTATTGTGGGATTTTATTAAATACAATATTGGTAGGTAGTTTTTTTAGGATGGTGGAGCCTTATTCAGTGTAGTTTATAAAAGAAAATGCAAATAGTTTTGAAAATCGACTTCTTATAAAAATAATGGACTAACTTGGCCGGAGATAAACTTGGTACAAGAATGTGCAATAAGAAACAAAAAATTTAAACATTGTTTTAAAGTTGAACAATATAGAAAAACTTAGTGATTATGTGGGTGTGATAAACTACATTCTTTATTTTGTTTTCCATGTTTAGTATTTTCAAAGAATAAAACTATAATTTCAGTCCCGGTCTTTGGATGCCGTTAAAATAAACGGATTTTTAAATAGTTTTGACAAAGCCATTTCATTATTCGTAACTTCTGCCTCCACCTTCACCACCGAAGAAGCGCCATCATTCAGTAGGTATCATATTCTGCACAAAACAAAAAAAGTGTGTGACATCCTGACTAATCGGGTCAAAGATAGGTTTCATTTTACAGAACATCTTTTGGCAGGCCCCAAAAATTTTTCGCCTGCGGCGCTTATTCACCGTTTGTATAATTACATTCTTTAATTGAACACCCTCCTTAAATTACCACGAGCCGCCACTGTACTCTACTACTACATGGCTGTTTAACATTGGCCGACTGGCAAACGTCCCAAATGTGCCGATGTACACTTGCGATCAGTCACTTGCCCAGCTGAGTCACAGGTTTTCAAGATGGCTGTGTAATAAAGGTACCATAGGGAAATTGCTACCTTCACCTGGAGACGAACCTGTGGAACATCGGTTCTACCTGGAGTAGAATAGTCATCGTATGGGTAGGAAAAAAATAATTTCACACCGCTGGTCTTTTCTCCAATGGCCAATCAGCTTAGTGCTGGAACGCCAAGTTATAGGAAATCATCAGAAAAGGAAAGAACATGGGGAATCAACAGGTTTTATACATCACACACAGTGTGATATTTCCCCTAAAAACAGTAGCAGTAAGAGTAATTTCATTGTTATCTTCTTTAATAACGTTAACTTGCTGTAATAAACTAAAGTAATGTTTCCTTTGGGTATATTACAGTGTTTACAAAAGGTGTTCATCATTTAATTTTAAAACTAAAACAATTTTAAAACTAACAGTGATGTTGAGACTGGCCGCCTTTTTACCCTCCTCGTACACTCGATTACATATCTAAATAACATCTCTTACTTGCTAATTAGCTCATTAGTTACTTATGTTTGTTAATTGTAAATATAAACTTTGTAGCCGACAGCTAAATTATGCAAATTTGCATAATATATTAAATGTTGACATTCGTCATCCGTAGATATGCATATTAGTCCTGGATCCCGCGAACCAAATAAAAGATTATTAATAGCAAGCTGAAAATTTCTTCATAGCTTAACGGTGTCGAGTCAGACAAACTTGTGGAACGTGATAATCGTCTCAATATGACAAGTTTATTATTGTGAAAACTAGCAGTCTGTTTTTAAGTTTATTCATTACCCAAAGTTAATATAATATCTGAAAAAATGTTTGTCCGACAAAAATGTTTAGCATTTTTACCAGTCCGACACGTAGAACATGTCAAATGACAGAAATTATGTTGGTGATAAACAGCAGTCTGATTTTTGCATCAATGCCGCCACCACAAAAATTAACATTCTGTATGAGGTTACACCTGGCATAGCTTCACCATATGTAAGCAAGATTTACAAAACTTCGTCTACAGAAGAGTTAGCGAACAGTATGTCAGCTGTAACCTCATACAGAGCGTCAGTTTTGGTGGTGGGTGGCGGCATAGTGCTAAGGAGCGGTATTGCTTTGAAAGGACATGGAGGTGATTAGGCGAATGCCAACTGACATGTTTGAATTATGATATGATTGAAAACATTTAAGATCATGTTTTGCCATTTGAAAGCCATATTGGATATGACATATTGGTGTTTATGCACGTCTTCATGTCGCTAGAATAGTGAAGACTTACCTTGATGAGATTCAATTTAAAAATTACACTGGCCAGCATAAAGCCCAGCTCAGATTTAAATCGATTTAGCTATAGCATTTCTATGATACATTAAAACATCGCATTCGGAAATGAGCTATTCCTATGATACATGGGGCTAAGGATAACAGCACAAAAATTTCATTCCACATGCATAATATGCAATATTTGTGTCCCTGAGTATATATCTCCGGCTCCTACGAAAAGTATAACTCCGAAAAATGCCGTTAAGAGTAGAACTTTCAATGAACGCCGCGAAAAATATTATTTTTGACAATATGATTGTGAAAATTATAATCCCTAATAAAATGTTAGCGAAAACATTTATTTTTTGAGGAGTATCGGCAAAAAAATCATTTCTGTTTGTGGGTCCACGAAAATTATAATTAGTAAAAAGTTCTCAGAAATAATTGTTTTCGTCGGCATCTATTATGAACTAACTCTTTTCATTATAAATATTTTGGGAGTTATAATCTTCGCGGACACGCATTTAAAAAAACTGTAATCGCCAATACTTATCAAAGAGTTATTATTTTCACTGGAAATGTATTAGGAATCACATTAATCATAGGTACCAGCGATATAACGTTGCCTATTGAATTAATTTAAAAACAACCTGCTAGTTTTCACAATAATAAACTTGTCAAAATGACACATTTATCACGTTCCACAATTAAAGATTCCCCTGTTCCAGTGTTCCCTTACATCAAAGTTTATATCGACACCGTTAAGCTATGAACAAATTTTTAGCTTGAGATTAATCTTTTATTTGGTACGCGGGATCCAGAACTATATAGCGAGAATGTTAATTTCATCATTTTTGCACATTTATTTTCTTACTCTCGACCACTAAGAAACAACTTTTTTGAAGAACTGGAAGTATTTTATTAATTTAATTTAAATATGTAATTCCTTTTATTTTTACTAGTTTGTTGATTACATTGCAAGCCATACTTGAAAATGCAAAAAGAGAAAGTCAGTTTAATACGTATAACTAACCATACTTCATGAATAAATTGTTGTTATTAAAATAGTACAGAATTATTATTGATGGATAAAGTATAATTATGAATGATATGGATTGTTGTATATGTTGTTCTGTAACCTTTTTACAACTACTGAATCTAGTTAAGGCTATGGGTACATAATTCGCAAATATTTTACGTGTATTCCTACTTTTTCTGTCTTTACACGGCAAATTACGTGTAGTAAAATTCACACTGGTGTGGATATGTAAACATTACTAGAATGTCATTCTACTTGAAAATGTCATAATTAATTTAAAGAGATGGCTTTTGAATGTTCTTGGATAACTGTTATTTTTATAATTGCAAATTATTAATTCAGTTAATGTGATAATTTTTTCACTAACTATGTTTTCAGTGATTGTAATAATTTATTTGTACAACAAAAACTAATAATCAATCGAGAAAAGAGGAAAAGTGTTAAAGTGATTTTTTAATAATATGTTGTTATTTTGGAACGCTTACAATTTTGACATCTCTAACAACAAAATACTTGGATCACAGGATATATCTGATGTATTCTCTGCTTGGATCTTCCACAAATAATACACAATAAATAACTTTTTATTAAGTTCACGTCTTAAATCAATTATTTATCAAATACACTATATATCAATAATATTTAATCAATTTCTCAAAATATTCCCGATGCAATGTCAAATATTTAAAATTGTCACTGATTGTCAGTGTCTGACTGACAATATATGCTGACAATATTATATTCGGTTGAGTGCGTTGTAAGACAAAGACAGATTTGGAAAATATTACCACGGCATTGTGTTCATTTTTTTCAAATCCTGAAAAAACCAATAAATATTTTTGAAAAATTTAAACGCAGAATGAAAGACTAAATTATTACCGAGGGCCGAAAGTCCATTAGAATAAATAAAAAGTTTATTTTGAATGAGATATTTGAAATTAAAAATCACACTAAATTTTCTCTTAGTTTTTTCACCCCTGTAACTTATTAAAATAAACAATATAGAAGTTCTCAGGAACTTTCGGCCCTCGCTAATAACGTAATCTTTCATTCTGCGTTTAAATTTTTCAAAAATACTTATTAGTTTTCTCAGGATTCGAAAAAAATGAATCCCCATTTGAATAGCATTGCAGCCGAAAATACGTACCGATCCTCTTAAATTGTATCGTGTTCGTATTGACTTTCAATATATACTTATAGGTTTTCAGGTTATATAAAAAGTATTCTATGTATAATTTTGAGATGTTTTAGCTTAAAATCTAGAATATACCTATATAATCATCAGGTACTGTCGTACCTGCTCCTCTTGTTATTTGCATTTCTTGAGTTGACAGTGAGTTGATTGATTCCAACTTTCTTGAGTGTGTCTACCGTTGTTTGATGTGCCTTTTATCAAAAGCTTTTTGATAGTCTATGAATGCTATAAAAAGACGTCTTTACTTTTGTCATAACATGTTGAGCAATTAACTGCATACAGTATACAGTGCCAGTGCCTTACGGAGCAGAAACGTTGACCAAGACAAGGAGAACAAAGCAAAAGATGCGTGTGGCTCAAAGGGCAATGGAGCGTGCTATGTTGGGCGTTTCACTGCAAAACAAGATCCCAAACCGTCAGCTAAGAAAAAGATCCGGAGTGGCGGATTCAGTAGAGAGAATAGCAATATTGAAGTGGAAATGAAATACAAATATTTAGGTGTGGAACTATCAGCTGTTGTCGATATTCAATATTCAGGCAGAATTAAAAGAACAAACAGTAAAAGCAGCAAAAATGATACAATATGACGAAAAAAACAGAGCACTGATACCAAATCAAGAACCTCCAATCTACAAGACAGTTACCAGATCTATTATGATATACATCTAATGCTGAAACTAAGTTAGAACCTCAAAAACTCGCCATAGATAAAAAAAACTGCAAAAAATTGTTGGAAAAACACTAAAAAATGAAGCTAGGACAAATAATCCCGGACAAACATTCCCACAAATTATCCCCGGTCAAAAAACCCCGGACAAATAATCCCCACAAATTTTTTTGGACAACATATCCCCACAATAAATCCCGGACAAAAAATCCCCAAGAAATATTTGCTGCCGAATAGTCATCAAGCGCCTGTCAAGAGAACGGGGCCTTAGCTCATTCCCCATATCTTCCACGATTTTTGAAAAAACTCACACTCTTTTGTCATATAAATTTTGAAGTTTTCAGCATGCAATGAGAATTCGAAATTTGGTAAAATTTCGGGAAAACTTTTAGAGAACTATTCGGCAGCAAACATTTCTTGGGGATTTTTTGTCTGGGATTTTTTGTGGGGATATTCTGTCCAAAAAATTTGTGGGGATTATTTGTCCGGGATTTTTTGACCGGGGATTTTTTGTCCGGGGATTATTTGCTGCCCGGGGATTTTTTATCCAGGGATAGTTTGTGGGGATTTTTTGACCCGGGATTATTTGTCCGGACCCCGTAAAACTTTCCACCTATTTATATCTTAAGCTTCTTGCATCCAATTTGTGGTAATGTGCTTGCCTTGGTCGTCATTCCAGAATCTTTCATCCGTCAGCTCGCCAATCTACCGTCCGTCAATCTGGCAACACGTCCAGCCCAAGCCCATTTAACTATCGCTATTCTTTCAACTGCATCTGTGACTCATGTTCTTCTTATTTCGAAGTTTGGTACTTTATATCTGATGGTAGTGGAGATTATAGTTTTCGCTACCAACAAACACAAACAGGCAATTTGCCTAAAATACGGAAAGAAGAAGAAAAAGAAGAATATTAAAATTTATTATAAATTTATCTAGATAATCTATTTACCATTCATTAGACAGGAACATAAACGGTGCACTTTTTAGACAAATTAAATACATACATTTCATGCTGCAAAATCGCCAAAAAACGAATAATGTTGACGACATATACCATAAACCAAGTGCTACTTCTCTATCGTCAAAAATAATGTGTCTTATGATTGGGCTGTAAATTATTCGTTGGGTCTATTTATAGTCTGAATAAATGTTATGTTGTTTTGCAATTACAGTAAAATACAGTTTGTTTTTGCCATCATCTTATTCTTGAACCAGTTTTATTTTTATCTGAAGGAATAAATGACACATCAGAGGAGAATTTTTAGTGTTTTAACTACAGGGCTATAAAACTACTTAGTCACAACATGAAAATATGGGAGAGGTTTATATTTATTGAAATACGGATACGTGAAAAACAGAAATATACAGAAATCAGTTACCGGATAGTTCGTTATAACGACTAAAGAAAACAAACGCTCAGATGGTATTCATTGATTTTGAAAAATTGAAAAAGCAGTGATAGATTTTCTTGAGAGTTTGTCTAATAAGCGCTCAATAAGAAAGGAGTTTCCGGCGAGTATGTGAAGACTGAGATTTGTATGACAGAGTAACAACTAGTGTTAGGACTGGTATGAAACATTGTATGGTCTAACATTGCCTGGTGCAAAATGTATATGCTGATGATTATGATATACCTAGTATTGGTAGGAAACATGACAAGATGCATTGAATACTGCTACTCCTAGTCTAAGAGCTGGGAGCGGATTTTGTGCGTGATAAGTAATATGGAAAAACTATACGGGGATATGTTGAATTAGTTGTATACATGACTTTCACCAACGGCCGGAAACCAGAGTTGGGGCCGAGGGTAGTTATAAGGGGTCAAAGTCGCGGATTTTATTATTTTTTTTGTGACGCTTATGATCGAGATAGTGCACCAAAATTTGGGAATAAGTAGGTCATGACGTACCTAAGTAAAATCTCAAGGGGCTCAACGCTGCGTGGCCGACAAAGGGGTGGGGGTAGGGGTGAATATAAAAAATATAACGGGATTTTTGCGACGGTCGTGATTGAGATAGTGCACCAAAATTTGGGTATAAGTAGACCATGACATAAATAATTAAAATCCCCATAGCCGGAAACCAGAGTGGGGAAGGAAGGTAGTTATCTTCTTCTTCCTCTTTATAAGCAATTCTGCTTGTTCATTGGCGGATTGATACCTCTATGGAAGGTTGTCGCTCCATCTTTTGCGCGGTCGGCCGATACTTCTTCTGCCGATTGGTGATT
Organism: Diabrotica virgifera virgifera; assembly: GCF_917563875.1. Taxonomy (NCBI): domain Eukaryota; kingdom Metazoa; phylum Arthropoda; class Insecta; order Coleoptera; family Chrysomelidae; genus Diabrotica; species Diabrotica virgifera. The sequence continues at coordinate 188,574,856 of NC_065449.1, forward strand.
TATCTCGTGCTATTTTGACCACACGTGTCTCCCCCATTCTGGTTATATGGTTGTTCCATTCTTTTTTTCTATTTAGTGTCCATTCGTTTATACACTGTACGTTACATTGTCTTCTAATATCTTCGTTCCTCTTTCGATCTCTCAGTGTATTTCCTGTAATTCTTCTCAGTACTCTCATCTCTGCCGTTTCCAGTAGTCTTTGTGTTGTGGCTGTATCGGGTCTTGTTTCTGATGCATATGTCATTATTGGTCTTACACTGGCTTTATAAATTCTTGACTTCATCTCAGTGTTAATATGTCGGTTTCGCCATATAGTGTTATTAAGGCATCCTGCCAATCTATTTGCTTTTTGTACTTGATTTCTCACTTCTTTGTCTAGGTCTCCGTAACTTGACAATGTAATTCCAAGGTATTTTACTTCCATTACTTGTTCAATACTGATACCATCAATTTCTATTTTGCATCTGATTGGTTCTTTACTGATTACTAAAGTTTTAGTTTTTTGAGATGAAATTGTCATATTGAATTCTTTTGCTCTTATGTTAAATCTGTGGACTAATCTTTGCAGACTATCTTCATCTTGGGCTATCAATATTGCGTCGTCTGCGTAGCAGAGTATTTTTACTTCTTTGTTTCCCATTCTATATCCTCTTCCTTTGTTGACGTTTTTGATGATTTCATCCATGATTAAATTGAAAAGCAGAGGACTCAATGAGTCTCCCTGTCTTATTCCGCTGCCTATATCTACAGGTTCTGTAAGTTGTCCATCTATTCTGACTTCCATCTTGTTATTTTGGTAGATGTTCTCAATAGTTTTTATGATATTTAGAGGGATTTCTCTATTATACAGAAGGTGGATTACATCCCTGAGTCTTACTCTGTCAAATGCTTTCTTTAAGTCAATCAGACATAGAAATGCTGGTCTATTATACTCTAGTGATTTCTCAGTAATTTGCTTTATGACGAATATTGCATCTGTACACGATCTTCCAGTACGAAAACCCTGTTGTTCATCTGCTAAACTTATCCTCTGATTCATTACGTCTTGTAAGATTTTAGTTGTAAGTTTTAGGGTAGTATTTAACAAGTTGATACCTCTGTAGTTCTCTGGCTGCTTTTTATCTCCTTTTTTGAATAGTAGGATTAGTTCGCTCGTTCTCCATTCTTCCGGTATTTTACCGTGTTTTATGATTTTGTTAATTAATGTTGTTAATTGTTCTGTCATTGCTGCTCCACAATATTTCAGTAGTTCGTTTGGTATTCCATCCTTACCTGCAGCTTTTCTGTTCTTCAGCTTTTCGAGTGTTTTTCGTACTTCCTGTGCACTTATATTAACATCTTCATCTGTGGTAATTTCTGGTGTTTCCGGTTCTAGCATTATTTGTTCTTCTGCATAAAGCTTTTTTAGATAGTCAATCCATGTATCCTTTTCTATGTGTTTTGGTTCTATTAGTTCCTTTACCTCCATTCTTTGACCTCTTATAAAGCGCCATATTTCCTTTTGGAGACCATAAAAATCATGTTCCATTTCTTTCGAAAAACGTTCCCAGTGATCGTTTTTTATTCTTCTTACTACTGAATGTGTTTCGTTTCTTATGGTCTTATAATTATCGTATGCCTCTTGTGTTTTAGTTGACATGTATTTTAGGTAGGCTTTTTTCTTCTCTTTACATTTTTCCTTCACTTCTGTACAAAACCATGGAGTTCTTCGTCTTGGAAGCGATTTATTTTTATTAATGTTTCTTTCACCAAGAACTTCCTTGGCTGAGGCTAAGATATTAGACTTAATTTTTGCCCAGCTTTCTTCGACTCCGTCACTTTCTGTGATATACATGTTGCTGCTTTTTTCCGTTAGTCTTTTTTGGAATAGGTATCTGGTGGAGTCGTCCTGTAAGCTTTCGACTTTAATCTTGGTGGTGTATTCTGCTGTTTTGTTATCACATAGATGTGTTTTCATTCTGATTTTGCACAATACCAATTTATGATCGCTTCCTATTTCTGCTGATGTTAGTGCTCTTACATCCAAGATTAGAGACGGGTGTAACTCTCTATTCGACAGAATATAGTCTATCATAGATCTTTGTCCTCTAGTGTTTTCAAAAGTGTATTTGTATTGTTCTTTGTGAGGGAAAAATGTATTGTTAATTCGTATTTCATTTATGCTGCAGAGGTCCGTTAGAAGGTCTCCGTTTTCATTTCTGATATTTTCATTATATCGTTGTTTTATTCCCGGAACTGTGTCATTGCCAACACGGGCATTAAAGTCACCCATAATGATTATATATTCATCATTTGGGATCTCGTTTATTACAGTCTGAAGGTGTTCATAGAAGTTTTCTCTTATGGTGGCATCCCTGTTGTTCTCAGGTGCATAGATCGCTATCACGTTCAGAGGCTTGACATCCAGTTTGACTTTTACACTAACTATTCTTTCGGAGATATATCGGCACTCTTGTACTTGGTGTACAAATTTTCTGTGAACTAGCAGTGCGACTCCTTCCTTGGCTCTTGTATCCTTTGCAACACCACTGTAAATCATCAGATAGTCATCCAGCATAATTTGACCCTTTCCTTTTTTCTTTGTCTCTTGTAGTGCACATATGTGTATATTTTTTTCTACAAGCTCTTTTGTGATTTCCTGCTCTCTTGTGTTTAGAGACTTTACATTCCAAGTACCGATGCGAAGTATATTTTTCTTTTTCCATAAATTCGTTGTCCTTTTTCTCGCGTTGGTCGTCGTAATGAAATCATTCCTGTTCCGAGGCATAATCCTGTTTCTATGAGCTATGGTTTTAACGTCTATCAGTAGGGTGCTAACCTGGCTGTAGACCCCCTCCTCCTTTATCCGGGCTTGGGACCGGCAACAGTTCTGTGAGCTACTCGATCACACCAAACAAAACTGCAGGCGGAGTTAATAAGTAGACCATGACATAAATAATTAAAATCCCCATAGCCGGAAACCAGAGTGGGGAAGGAAGGTAGTTATAAGGGGTCAAAATTCCGTTTTTTATTATTTTTTTTTGTGACGCTCATGATCGAGATAGCGCACCAAAATTTGGGAATAAGTAGATCATGACGTAACCAAGTAAAATCTCCACGAGTGGAACGCTGCGTGGTCGACAAAGGGGTGTGGCAGGGGTGAATATAAAAAAATGTAAGGGGTTTTTTGCGACGTTCGTGGTTGAGATAGTGCACCAAAATTTGGAAATAAATAGACCATGACATAACTAAGTAATATCCCCAGAGGCGGAAACCAGAGTGGCGGACGAGGGTAGTTATACCCATATTAAGCTGCACCCCCCACCACCGCGAATAAAGTTCGGACTAGACAAAAAATTTAGTGCTATTTATGTGCTAATTAGTTGCTCTATTCCGAATTTTGTTGCTCAAACGGTTTACCAGGAAATCGCGTTGAAAGTGGGGGGGTGCAGGTTAATGTAAAGCTACACCCACCCACACCGAAAAAAGCTCAAACTTCTTGATTTTTTTGGTGATAAATTTAGTGCTATTTATGTGCTAATTAGTTGCTCTATTCCGAAATTTGTTGCTCAAACCGTTTACCAGGAAATCGCGTTGAAAGTGGGGGGGTGCAGGTTAATGGCAAGCTGCACCCACCCACACCGAAAAAAGCTCAAACTTCTTGATTTTTTTTGGTGATAAATTTAGTGCTATTTATGTGCTAATTAGTTGCTCTATTCCGAATTTTGTTGCTCAAACCGTTTACCAGGAAATCGCGTTGAAAGTGGGGGGGTGCAGGTTAATGGCAAGCTGCACCCACCCACACCGAAAAAAGCTCAAACTTCTTGATTTTTTTTGGTGATAAATTTAGTGCTATTTATGTGCTAATTAGTTGCTCTATTCCGAATTTTGTTGCTCAAACCGTTTACCAGGAAATCGCGTTGAAATTGGGGGGGTGCAGGTTAATGTAAAGCTGCACCCACCCACACCGAAAAAAGCTCAAACTTCTTGATTTTTTTGGTGATAAATTTAGTGCTATTTATGTGCTAATTAGTTGCTCTATTCCGAATTTTGTTGCTCAAACGGTTTACCAGGAAATCGCGTTGAAAGTGGGGGGGTGCAGGTTAATGTAAAGCTACACCCACCCACACCGAAAAAAGCTCAAACTTCTTGATTTTTTTTGGTGATAAATTTAGTGCTATTTATGTGCTAATTAGTTGCTCTATTCCGAAATTTGTTGCTCAAACCGTTTACCAGGAAATCGCGTTGAAAGTGGGTGGGTGCAGGTTAATGGCAAGCTGCACCCACCCACACCGAAAAAAGCTCAAACTTCTTGATTTTTTTTGGTGATAAATTTAGTGCTATTTATGTGCTAATTAGTTGCTCTATTCCGAATTTTGTTGCTCAAACCGTTTACCAGGAAATCGCGTTGAAATTGGGGGGTGCAGGTTAATGTAAAGCTGCGCCCACCCACACCGAAAAAAGCTCAAACTTCTTGATTTTTTTTGGTGATAAATTTAGTGCTATTTATGTGCTAATTAGTTGCTCTATTCCGCAATTTGTTGGTCAAACCGTTTACCAGGAAATCGCGTTGAAAGTGGGGGGTGCAGGTTAATGGCAAGCTGCACCCACCCACACCGAAAAAAGCTCAAACTTCTTGATTTTTTTGGTGATAAATTTAGTGCTATTTATGTGCTAATTAGTTGCTCTATTCCGAATTTTGTTGCTCAAACCGTTTACCAGGAAATCGCGTTGAAATTGGGGGGGTGCAGGTTAATGGCAAGCTGCACCCACCCACACCGAAAAAAGCTCAAATTTCTTGATTTTTTTTGTGATAAATTTAGTGCTATTTATGTGCTAATTAGTTGCTCTATTCCGAATTTTGTTGCTCAAGCCGTTTACCAGGAAATCGCGTTGAAAGTGGGGCGGTGCAAGTTAATGGCAAGTTGCACCCACCCACACCGAAAAAAGCTCAAACTTCTTGATTTTTTTGGTGAAAAATTTAGTGCTATTTATGTGCTAATTACCTGCTCTATTCCGAATTTTGTTGCTCAAACCGTTTACTAGGAAATCGCGTTCAAATTGGGGGTCCAGCTTAATGGCAAGCTGCACCCACTCACACCGAAAAAAGCTCAAACTTCTTGATTTCTTTGGTGAAAAATTTAGTGCTGTTTATGTGATAATTAGTTGCTCTAATCCAAATTTTGTTGCTCAAACCGTTGACCAAGAAATCGCGTTGAAAGTGGGGGGGTGCAGGTTAATGGCAAGCTGCACCCACCCACACCGGAAAAAGTTCAAACTTATTGATTTTTTTGGTGATAAATTTAGTGCTATTTATGTGCTAATTAGTTGCTACAATCCGAATTTTGTTGCTCAAACCGTTGACCAAGAAATCGCGTTGAAAGTGGGGCGGTGCAAGTTAATGGCAAGTTGCACCCACCCACACCGAAAAAAGCTCAAACTTCTTGATTTTTTTGATGAAAAATTTAGTACTATTTATGTGCTAATTACTTGCTCTATTCCGAATTTTGTTGCTCAAATCGTTGACCAGGAAATCGCGTTCAAATTGGGGGGTCCAGCTTAATGGCAAGCTGCACCCACTCACACCGAAAAAAGCTCAAACTTCTTGATTTCTTTGGTGAAAAATTTAGTGCTGTTTATGTGATAATTAGTTGCTCTAATCCAAATTTTGTTGCTCAAACCGTTGACCAAGAAATCGCGTTGAAAGTGGGGGGGTGCAGGTTAATGGCAAGCTGCACCCACCCACACCGAAAAAAGTTCAAACTTATTGATTTTTTTGGTGATAAATTTAGTGCTATTTATGTGCTAATTAGTTGCTACAATCCGAATTTTGTTGCTCAAACCGTTGACCAAGAAATCGCGTTGAAAGTGGGGCGGTGCAAGTTAATGGCAAGTTGCACCCACCCACACCGAAAAAAGCTCAAACTTCTTGATTTTTTTGATGAAAAATTTAGTACTATTTATGTGCTAATTACTTGCTCTATTCCGAATTTTGTTGCTCAAATCGTTGACCAGGAAATCGCGTTCAAATTGGGGGGTCCAGCTTAATGGCAAGCTGCACCCACTCACACCGAAAAAAGCTCAAATTTCTTGATTTTTTTGGTGAAAAATGTAGTGCTATTTATGTGCTAATTAGTTGCTCTATTCCGAATTTTGTTGCTCAAACCGTTGACCAGGAAATCTCGGTCAAAGTGGGGGCGTCCAGCTTAATGGCAAGCTGCACCCACCCACACCGAAAAAAGTTCAATCTTATTTATTTTTTGGTGGTGATAAATTTAGTGCTATTTATGTGCTAATTAGTTGCTCTAATCCGAATTTTGTTGCTCAAACCGTTGACCAAGAAATCGCGTTGAAAGTGGGGTGGTGCAGGTTAATGGCAAGCTGCACCCACCCACACCGAAAAAAGCTCAAACTTCTTGATTTTTTTATTAAAAAATTTAGTGCTATTTATGTGCTAATTAATTGTTCTATTTCGAATTTTGTTGCTCAAACCGTTGACTAGGAAGTCGCGTCGAAAATGGGGGGTGCAAGTTAATGGCAAGCCTGCATCCACCTACACAGAAACAAGCTCAAACTTCTTGATTTTTTTTGGTGAAAAATGTAGGGCATTTATGTGCTAATTAGTTGCTCTAATCTAAATTTTGTTACTCAAACCGTTGACCAGGAAATCGCGTTCAAAGTGGGGCGGTGCCAGCTTCTCATTAGACGCACAACGAAACACTTGTATGTTCACTAAAACAATGAGAAATAAAATCAGATAGAAGTATAATTTGATGGTACGTGTTCCCTAAATTATTTTAGTACCAAATAATATGTACGAGTAACTTATTTATTTAACATAGAACAGAGACACATATGTATAGCGCGGAGCCAGGTCGGGTAGGATAAACTAATGCATTTGCAAGTTCTACGGTTAGCAACAAAATCGGATACCGATATATTTCGATAGTACGTATCATTATCATCATCATACAGCCCTTTTCGTTTACCGCTGAACAAAGGCCTCCCTCATTTTTGTGCATTGTGCTCTATTTTGAGCACTTTGCATCCAATTTCTTGACATTTTCTTGAGCTCATCAGTCCAACGAGTAGATGGTCTTCCTCTACTTCTTTTGTCTAATCTCGGCCTGCACTCTTCGTCCACCCCCCATCACTCATTCGGGCGACGTGTCCGGCCAAGCTTCATTTCAGGGTGGCAATTCGGGAAATTACATCGGTAACTCCTGTTCTTCGCATTAAGGCTTCATTTCTAACTCGGTCACGAAGCGACATACTCAGCATTGACCTTTCCATTTTCCTCTGGGCTATTTGCAGCATTTTAGAAGCTGTGGCTCTCAATGTCAAAGTTTCGGCACCATAAGTCATCATAGGCAACACAAATTGGTCAAATGTTTTACGTTTTAGAGAAATTGGTATGTCGCTTTTAAATAGGTCTTTGAGTTTTCCATAGGCTACCTATGGTAGGTTTATTCTTCTTCGTAGTTTGCATATTTGTTTGTCTCTTGTGATCTTTATTTCGTGTCCAAGGTATATGTATTTTTCCACTAGCTCTACTTCGTTTTCTCCAATATTGATATTTCCGCTAGGTACTAGGTTTGTCATGAATTTTGTTTTGGAGATGTTTATTTTGAGACACCTACACTGGCGTACACTAACTAAAGTTCATGTAGCATGGTACATATCTTCTTGAGGTTGTCAGAGAACAAAACTATGTCGTCTGCGAATTTCAAATTTGTTAATCTTCTACCGTCAATATTCAGGCCTCGCTCTTCCCAGTTAAGTTATTTACAAGCATATTCTAGTACTGCGGCAAAGAGTTTAGGCGATAAGTTATAGTCCTGTTGGACTCCTCTGCCGATTGGGATATGGTCCGTGTTTTTATGTAGTTTCACCGACATAGTTGCGTTCTTGTATGTATTGTAAATTAACCTTGTGTATCGGTAGTCAATGCGGCATGCTTGTAGTACTTCCAGAATTTTGTCACATTCTACCGTGTCAAAGGCTTTATGGAAATCTACAAAAGCCAAAACGAGTGGTCGATTGTATTCGATAGTCTTTTCTATTACCGTTTTAATGCTCTGTGGGTGATCATTTGTTCCAAATTGGCTGGTAGAAATCAAGTTTTTTCTCAAGACGATTCGTAACTATTCTTGTAAGGAGTTTGTATAAGTGACTAAGAAGACTTATCTGTAATTTTCTCATTCATGGGGATCTCCTTTTTTGTACAATAGAATTACTTGAGCATTACGCCATTTGTCGGGTATATTGCTATCTAAAAGGCACATGTTAAAAAGGTCTTTTATTTTCTTAAGAAGACAAGTGCCTCCGATGTTTATTGCATCAGTAATTACACAATCTTCGCCTGGAGATTTTTTATTCTTATCTTTTCTTAGGGCTAGTTTACAATCTAGAAATATATGTTCCAGGGCAAAAAAGGTGGTCTTTTGTATTTGTTTAAAAAAATTGTTTAAACAATTTCTGCATAAAAGTTCCGCCATATATCCTTCTTTTTCTTCTTAAAGTGCCTATCCGTTTCGGATGTTGGCGATCATCATGGCTATCTTGACTTTGTTTACCGCAATGCGGAACAGTTCAGTGGTAGTGGTGTTATACCACTTTCGTAAATTTTGAAGCCAGGAAATGCGTCTTCTTCCCGGCCCTCTTTTACCATTTACCTTCCCTTGGAGAATCAGTTGGAGAAGATAACGTTCTTGATTTCTCATTACGTGTCCTAGATATTCTCATTTTTTTGTTTTGATGGTTATGAGAATTTCACAGTCTTTCCCCATTCTACGCAGCACTTTTACATTATTAATTCGTTCAACCCAGGATATACGTAAGATGCGCTTATAACACCACATTTCGAAAGCTTCGAGCCGATTCATAGATGCAACAGTTAGTGTCCACGCTTCCATTCCGTAGAGCAGAACTGTGAATATGTAGCTTTTCAACAGACGGTATTTTGTTTTTAATGATATGTCTCGACTGTTGAAAATTGGTCTCATTCTAACGTATGCTGCTTTCGCTTTTATTATTCGCTGTTTAATTTCTGTTGAGTGGTCCCATTGGCTATTTAAATTCGTACCCAGATATGTATATTGCTCAACTCTTTCGATATTCTGTTGGTTGACTGTAAGTTGAGCGTTTAATATTGGTTTTTTACTAATTGTCATAAATTTGGTCTTCTTCTGTTGCTGACTTCTGTTATACGATTTGTTAATATCTGTAATCATTCAGATTATCGGCGAAAACTATCATGTCATCTGCATATCTAATGTTATTCAACCATTCACATGACGTTTTATATAAATAACAATAAAATGTATGTCTCGGTGAAGTAAGGTTACAATTTATTTGTTTTTTAGAAATTTTAGATTTTATATTTTATTTTATTTTTTTAGATTGAATACTAATTAAAAAGTCTTGAGATTCGGTAAAACCTTACTTTTCAACGTGTTTACAATCTTTGTTTGCAAGTGATCATCATAACACTGAATATAGCCGCAGTTGGCTGTGACGTCACACTCCGGTCGTCTATTTACCTGTCTAGCAACAATATTATTAAACGATAATGTTCAAAAATATGACTATAACATTTAAAAAAATCACTTAAATCGGAAAACAGGTTTAGGAAATATGAGACGTTTAGGAAGTATGAGAAACCAATTTTTAAGGTGATACGTTAATTTCTTGGAGAAATGTAGATATACATAAATACAATTATAGGTCTGGATCCCGCGTATGAAAAAAAAGTTGATTAATAGCAAGCTGAAAATTTGTTAATAGCTTAAGGGTGTCTAGTCGAATAAACTTTGATATATGGGAACACTGAAACAGGGGTAGTTTTAATTGTGGAACAGGTTAAAAATTTGGAACGGTCACAGCACGAAAACGGCACATTTATTTTGTCCGACAGAACAGACTTAAACTCTCCGAACAGAGATTAAACTCTCATGAAAAAATCAGACTGCTATTTATTACCTGTCATAATTCCTGTCATTTGACATATTCTACATGTTCCACTCATTAAAACGCCCATTTGGTGATAAATAGCAGTCTGATTTTTGCATGAGAGTTTAATCTCTGTTCGAAGAGTTTAAGTCTGTTCTGTCTGACAAAATAAATGTGCCGTTTTCGTGCTGTGACCGTTCCAAATTTTTAACCTGTTCCACAATTAAAACTACCCCTGTTCCAGTGGTCCCATATATCAAAGTTTATTCGACTAGACACCCTTAAGCTATTAACAAATTTTCAGCTTGCTATTAATCAACTTTTTTTCATACGCGGGATCCAGACGTATTATAGATAAAGAACAGATTATACGAACATACATAATATACCCGAACAATACATACTGTTTAAAATATTCAAAGATAAAGCGATTACAAAAATTGCAATTCGGCATTCTTCAATATACATTATACAATAACTCACACACAGCCAACGGAATTGACAATGAGAGATACCTTGAAAACAATAAAGCTCTGTTGTTATGGGGCAGAGAATAGATAATAGGTAAATATGATTTATATAGGTATATATAAAGAATCCACTACACCAAAATGTTGATATCCAAACAACATACACTGTTTCAAAGCGTTTTAATAGTGAAATACCTGTAGAATATTTAGTTCAATCTTTGCAAATGGAATTTTGTTTCGACATGCCGCGATGGGGCCCTTGAATGTCGGGGGCCCCTTGAATGTCGGGGGCCCCGTATAATTGATACGGCTGATACGGCGGTAGCTACGCCCCTGGTGTTAAGTAACAATGTATTTTAAATGGGATTTACTTTTTCGCACTGTTTGTAACTTTCGAGTTGTCATGGTGACAATCCTTAATTTTCGCGTTGTCATGGTGATGACAATATGAGCAATGAATTATAACAAGAGTTTTGACAGTTTTGTGGTTTGAAAGTAGTTGTAATTTTTAAATTTCAAAGTTCTAAAAATTGTAGAATAGAAGAGTTACAGCTTTTTTTATTTGTTTATCGTAGATAAAATATTGTATGAAACTGTGCGTGAAGTACTTTTTGCGAACTCGCTCCGTTGTCGCTCGTGCTCTAAAAATCGCGTGCGATCGCAAAAAGCATACTTCACGAACTGTTTCATTAATAACTATTTTAGCACTCCATTGGAGCGTTAAAAATGCTACTTTATAGCACTAGTGCTTTAAAAATTTTAAGGCACTGCAGTTAAAAGTGAATTGTCAAATTGTGAAAAGTCAAAATATTTATATTTCATTTACTAACATTAATATTAATAGTAAAACTTGCACAATTTGAAAACGGTGGTTTAAAAGGTTTTTTAAAACTTAATTTAAACTATATTATTGCATTTTTAACACGTTTGTAGAAAAAACAAGTTTATATAACGGTATAATATTTTCGCTAAGAATTTTTAGATATTCCCCTCGAGTGTAGACAACCACTTCTATCTTTTACGGGTGATAGGTTTCATGGTTTCAGCAATTAACAAAAATATTGTATTTTATATATTTATAATGTTTGTAGAAAAAATATTGTATGATATACGTGTTAAAAAGTACATTTTTAAGGCACTCATGTGAATTTCAGAATTCGCTTCGCCCATTCCGACTAAATATATTCTTTATATGCAAAAAATTTGAATAAATTTTGAATTAATTCCTTTTCAAGTAAGTACATTTACCAGCAATAGTCATAACGCAATTGTTGTAAACCATAGTTTTATTTAGGTTGTTATTTGTCATCTTTACAGTATGTATTTAACTAGTTATTTAAATTTAATAGTGTTATTTTTAAAAATAACGCCATTAGGGAAATATATCATATTATATCTGACTTTGACATCATGTAATTATTTATCAAATACTATACCAGTCGGACATAATTAACACGTTGACGGACAGAACTTCTATAGACGTCTAATTTCTATGGATGTAATGTGACACAACGTCTACAGACGTTGCATTTTTCCCTATTCTACTATGCAAAATACATAAAGTGTCACAACACTTGCTTATACATTTGACTCACTGTCCGTCAACGTGTTAAAAGAATTTACTAATAATTATTGTAATAAAAATATGTATATAAAATCAAAGAAATAGATAGTTATTATTTGTGAAATATTCTTTTTTAGTTTTCACACCCTATGTATGTAAGAAAACTAGTAAGCGGCGGCTCTGCTAGCTGCCTTATAATATAAGAACTTTTAGTTTTACTGTATAGTTAAAGTGTGAAAATAGAAAATAATATTTTAATAATAATAAATATAAAATAATAAATAATAATAAATTTTTTGATGCTATTTTATTTATGTAAATAAATTGTAATATTAGTACAACAATAAATTTCTCGTCATTTAATAAGTCAAAATGAATATTAGTTGAATATAATATGTTGCATCTGGTGCACACAATGAAAAGACGCTTACAAAGATTTTAAACAAGCGTCTAGCCCATATATTATAATGAAAACGTTGGTTAGACTATTTTAGTATTTTTACAAATTTGTATTTTCATATTATTTGAGGAATGTGGTTTAGAAATTAGTTCACAGAAACCGCCATAACCATGGATATGGCTTATACCATTTATGCTTACTGTAGTGTGCATTATAGTAGGGGAGGAAAGTATGCTAAATTTGCAGTTACTCGAGGGTTATGGGGACCTATTGGGTTGTAAAGATTAGGTGCTAAAACAAAAAAAAATTAAGTAAAGTTTATTATAGTCCGTAAAATAATATACAGTATGTCCCTGTAAGTTGTATCCATATGGAAAACCTTTTTATTATTAATTTTACGAAAAAAAGTTATTCTTCATAAAAAGCTCTGCATGGTCTGAAACCTATAACATTATTTTCGGTAATTTTAATTCTAATAACTCTTTTATTATTAATTTTACGAAAAAAGTGATTAGTAATAAAAAGTTCTGCATGGTCTAAAACACTCTAAAACCTAAAATACAACAATCTTATATCAATTTTATACGAGGTATGTCAAAAAAGATAAATTTCGATCAAATGTAAAGTACCTTTATAGTTCAAAATATTTCAATTAGAAGGATGTAATTACAAACTAAAACATGGTTTTTAATTCTTAATAACTTTTCATAATAACAATTTTCGATATTGTGAAAAATAAAGGTATTTTACTCTTGAGCCAAATTCATATATTTTGACATACCTCGTATAAAATTATAGAGTACTATACTATACTAGTCGTACTAGAATATGCTTGTAAATAGGGAACACGTACCATCAAATTATACTTCTATCTGATTTTATTTCTCATTGTTTTAGTGAACATACAAGTGTTTCGTTGTGCGTCTAATGGGAAGCTGGCACCGCCCCACTTTGAACGCGATTTCCTGGTCAACGGTTTGAGTAACAAAATTTAGATTAGAGCAACTAATTAGCACATAAATAGCACTAAATTTTTCACCAAAAAAATCAAGAAGTTTGAGCTTGTTTCGGTGTGGGTGGATGCAGGCTTGCCATTAACTTGCACCCCCCAATTTCGACGCGATTTCCTAGTCAACGGTTTGAGCAACAAAATTCGAAATAGAACAATTAATTAGCACATAAATAGCACTAAATTTTTTAATAAAAAAATCAAGAAGTTTGAGCTTTTTTCGGTGTGGGTGGGCGCAGGCTTGCCATTTACCTGCACCCCCACTTTCAACGCGATTTCCTGGTCAACGGTTTGAGCAACAAAATTCGGAATAGAGCAACTAATTAGCACATAAAAAGCACTAAATTTTTCACCAAAAAAATCAAGAAGTTTGAGCTTGTTTCGGTGTGGGTGGGTGCAGGATTGCAATTAAACTGCACCCCCCACTTTCAACGCGATTTCCTGGTCAACAGTTTGAGCAACAAAATTCTGATTAGAGCAACTAATTAGCACATAAATAGCACTCAATTTATCACCAAAAAAAATCAATAAGTATGAACTTTTTTCGGTGTGGGTGGGTGCAGCTTGCCATTAAGCTGGACCCCCCAATTTGAACGCGATTTCCTGGTCAACGGTTTGAGCAACAAAATTCGGATTAGAGCAACTAATTAGCACATAAATATCACTAAATTTATCACCACAAAAAAATCAATAAGATTGAACTTTTTCGGTGTGGGTGGGTGCAGCTTGCCATTAAGCTGGACGCCCCCACTTTGACCGAGATTTCCTGGTCAACGGTTTGAGCAACAAAATTCGGAATAGAGCAACTAATTAGAACATAAATAGCACTAAATTTTTCACCAAAAAAGTCAAGAAATTTGAGCTTTTTTCGGTGTGAGTGGGTGCAGCTTGCCATTAAGCTGGACCCCCCACTTTGAACGCGATTTCCTGGTCAACGGTTTGAGCAACAAAATTCGGAATAGAGCAAGTAATTAGCACATAAATAGCACTAAATTTATCACCAAAAAAAATCAATAAGTTTGAACTTTTTTCGGTGTGGGTGGGTGCAGCTTGCCATTAACCTGCACCCCCCCATTTTCAACGCGATTTCCTGGTAAACGGTTTGAGCAACAAAATTCGGAATAGAGCAAGTAATTAGCACATAAATAGCACTAAATTTTTCACCAAAAAAATCAAGAAGTTTGAGCTTTTTTCGGTGTGGGTGGGTGCAACGTGCCATTAACTTGCACCGCCCCACTTTCAACGCGATTTCCTGGTAAACGGTTTGAGCAACAAAATTCGGAATAGACCAACTAATTAGCACATAAATAGCACTAAATTTATCAACAAAAAAAATCAAGAAGTTTGAACTTTTTTCGGTGTGGGTGGGTGCAGCTTGCCATTAACCTGCACCCCCCAATTTCAACGCGGTTTCCAGGTAAACGGTTTGAGCAACAAAATTCGGAATAGAGCAACTAATTAGCACATAAATAGCACTAAATTTATCATAAAAAAAATCAAGAAGTTTGAGCTTTTTTCGGTGTGGGTGGGTGCAGCTTGCCATTAACCTGCACCCCCCCATTTTCAACGCGGTTTCCTGGTAAACGGTTTGGGCAACAAAATTCGGAATAGAGCAACTAATTAGCACATAAATAGCACTAAATTTATCACCCAAAAATCAAGAAGTTTGAGCTTTTTTCGGTGTGAGTGGGTGCAGCTTGCCATTAAGCTGGACCCCCACTTTGAACGCGATTTCCTGGTAAACGGTTTGAGCAACAAAATTCGGAATAGAGTAAGTAATTAGCACATAAATAGCACTAAATTTTTCACCAAAAAAAATCAAGAAGTTTGAGCTTTTTTCGGTGTGGGTGGGTGCAACTTGCCATTAACTTGCACCGCCCCATTTTCAACGCGATTTCTTGGTCAACGGTTTGAGCAACAAAATTCGGATTGTAGCAACTAATTAGCACATAAATAGCACTAAATTTATCACCAAAAAAATCAATAAGTTTGAACTTTTTTCGGTGTGGGTGGGTGCAGCTTGCCATTAACCTGCACCCCCCCACTTTCAACGCGATTTCTTGGTCAACGGTTTGAGCAACAAAATTTGGATTAGAGCAACTAATTAGCACATAAATAGCACTAAATTTTTCACCAAAAAAATCAAGATGTTTGTGCTTTTTTCGGTGTGGGTGGGTGCAGTTTGCCATTAACCTACACCCCCCCCCCCCCACTTTCAACGCGATTTCCTGGTAAACGGTTTGAACAACAAAATTCGAAATAGAGCAACTAATTAGCACATAAATAGCACTAAATTTATCACCAAAAAAAATCAAGAAGTTTGAGCTTTTTTCGGTATGGGTGGGTGCAGCTTGCCATTAACCTGCACCCCCCCACTTTCAACGCGATTTCCTGGTAAACGGTTTGAGCAACAAATTTCGGAATAGAGCAACTAATTAGCACATAAATAGCACTAAATTTATCACCAAAAAAAATCAAGAAGTTTGAGCTTTTTTCGGTGTGGGTGGGTGCAGCTTTACATTAACCTGCACCCCCCCAATTTCAACGCGATTTCCGGGTAAACGGTTTGAGCAACAAAATTCGGAATAGAGCAACTAATTAGCACATAAATAGCACTAAATTTATCACCAAAAAAATCAAGAAGTTTGAGCTTTTTTCGGTGCGGGTGGGTGCAGCTTTACATTAACCTGCACCCCCCCACTTTCAACGCGATTTCCTGGTAAACGGTTTGAGCAACAAAATTCGGAATAGAGCAACTAATTAGCACATAAATAGCACTAAATTTTTTGTCTAGTCCGAACTTTATTCGCGATGGTGGGGGGTGCAGCTTAATATGGGTGGTAGTTATAAGGGGTAAAATTCGCGGTTTTTATTATTTTTTTTGTGGCGCTCATGATGGAGATAGTGCACCAAAATTTGGGAGTAAGTAGGTTATGACGTAACTAAGTAAAATATTCAGGGGCGGAACGCTGCTTGGGGTACACAGGGGTGGTAGGCAGGGGTGAGTATAAAAATATATGGGGGTTTTTTTGCCGTTCGTGATCGAGATAGTGCACCAAAATTTGGGAATAAGTAGATCGTGACATTACTAAGTAAAATCGCCAGGGGCGGAACGCTGTGTGGGGGAAAAATGTTGTGCCGGGTCACAAAAAAATAATACACACTGCGACTTTGACCCCTTAAAACTACCCTCATCCCCAACTCTGGTTTCCAGCTCTGGGGATTTTACTTAGCTAAGTCATGGTCTACTTATTCCCAAATTTTGGTGCACTATCTCAATCTAGCATGTCGCAAAAAACCCCTTATATTTTTTATATTCACACCTACCCCCACCCCTTTATCGGCCAAGCAGCGTTCCACCCCTGGAGATTGTACTTAGTTACCTCAAGACCTACCTATTCCCAAATTTTGGTGCACTCTCTCGATCATGAGCGTCACAAAAAAAATAATAAAAACGGCGATTTTGACCCCTTATAACTACCCTCATGCCCAACTCTGGTTTCCGGCTCTAAAGATTTTACTTAGTTATGTCATGGTCTACTTATTCCCAAATTTTGGTGCACTCTGTCAATCACGAACGTCGCAAAAAAACCCCTTATATTTTCTGTATTCACCCCTGCCCCACCCCTTTGTCGGCCACGCAGAGTGCCACCCCTGGAGATTTTACTTAGTTACGCCATGACCTACTTATTCCCAAATTTTGGTGCACTCTCTCGATCATGAACGTCACAAAAAAAAATAATAAAAACGGCGATTTTGACCCCTTATAACTACCCTCAATTACCCAAGGTAATTATTTCCATTTACTAAGGCTGAAAATCAGTACACACATTCTAAATTAAATAAAAATAAAAGTTATTATAGTCGGCCAGCTGTATGACGGGACAGAGCCGGTCGGTCGGCCCCAATAGTCGATTGAGGAAATGAAGCATTTTGGCTCGCAATTTTTTCGTCCAGCATGGATTTACTTGAAATTTTCACAGAAGGTAGGGAATAGTTCAAGGATCATTTTCTATATCATGCCGATATCATACGCTAAAACCTTGTGGGTGGTTGCCACCCCATCTCGGGGGTGGGAATTTTTACCCATGTAATTCGATGGAACAAGTGATTCTAAGAAAAAAATGTTTTTTACATTTTCTTCGTAAAACTAATATTTTTCGAGTTATTCGCGCTTGAAAATAACAGTTTTTCGACGAAAAAATCGACTTTTTTGAGAATACCTCGAAAAATATGCATTTAATCAAAAAAAACTGTAGATATCAAAATTGTATCTTTTAGTAACACAAACCAAATTATTTTCCAATAAAATCTTTAAGACCAATACAAACCGAGATGCGGCAAAGGTTAGCATTTTTCGTCAAATGCCTTATTTGAAATATTCAAAGCCAAATAATGGAAAAATTTGCATTTTTCGAGGAAAACTTAAATAATCTTTTTTAAAAATAATAAGTATACAATTAGACCTTTCAAAAAAATATAATAAAAAGTTTCTAGCATGAAAATTAAGCGACTTATAATCAAAAAAATGTCGGTACCTGCTTTTCTCTACGAAAAAATCAGTGAAAACAACCCCCTAACTACCTTCCTAATTCAAAATTGGTCTTCACCTTTCTGTAGTTCCTTTTATATTCATATTATCAATACAGCCTTAGTAAATGGATTTAATTACCTTCGTAGGAAAGCAACTTTGATACCCTCTCAGTAATGAGACCCCTCAAAAATGATTTTGTAGGATTTTTAAAGAGCTATTAAACTGAGTAAATTAAATTCCGTAAGATGACTTAGTTTTTAATTGGGGAGGGTTTAAAGGGCTCGAATAAGGGGTGTTTGCTGGTAAATAGAGGTTTTAAACAGCTATATCTGGCTAACTATTCACTGTAATGAAAATCTATGCACAGGGTAATTTTAGTCATTAAAAAAGCTACAATTTAGTAGTTTATAATTTTTTTCGTATCTTCAGTATTTTCGGAGATATTTTGAAGTAAAAGGTGAAAAATACCAAATTGCAAAAAATCAATTTTTCTTTAAACCCCAATTTTTCCAAAATTAGGCATTTTAAATAGGTTAAACTCCTTGAGTGTATTGATAATATAAATATAAAAGGAACTACAGAAAGGTGAAGACCAATTTTAAATTAGGAAGGTAGTTAGGGGGTTGTTTTCACTGATTTTTTCGTAGAGAAAAGCAGGTACCGACATTGTTTTGTAAGTCGCTTAATTTTCATGCTAGAAACGTTTTATTACTTTTTTTTGAAAGGTCTAATTGTATACTTGAAAAAAGCTAACCTTTAACATGCCGTATCTCGGTTTGTATTGGTCCTAAAGATATTATAGGAAAAGAATTTGGTTTGTGTTACTAAAAAATACAATTTCGATATCAACAGTTTTTGTGATTAAATGCATATTTTTCGAGGTATTCTCAAAAAACCCTCTAAAACAGTCGATTGTTTCGTCGAAAAATTTTCGTCGTTATTTTCAAGCGCGAATAACTCAAAAAATATTAGTTTTACGAAGAAAATGTAAAAAACATTTTTTTCTTAGAATCACTTTTTCCATCGAATTACATGGTTAAAATATAATAAAAAATTTCCACCCCGAGATGGGGTGGCAACCACCCCCAAGGTTTTAGCGTATGATAGCGGCATGATATATAAAATGATCCTTGGACTATTCCCTACTTTCTGTGAAACTTTCAAGTAAATACATGCTGGACGAAAAAATTGCGAGCCAAAATTCTTCATTTCCTCAATCGACTATTGGGGCCGACCGACCGGCTCTGTTCCGTCATACAGCTGACCGACTATAATAACTTTTATTTATATTTAATTTAGAATGTGTGTACTGATTTTCAGGCTTAGTAAATGGATTTAATTACCTTCGTAGGAAAGCAACTTTGATACCCTCTCAGTAACCCCTGTTCTACGTTTCGCTTGACCGACCGCAGTATGTTTCATTACACACTCACAGTAATCAACTGAAAAATCTAGCTTTAGTAAATTCAAAGAGATTTTTCAGCGCTGCCTCTTGGTCTATTAGGAGAATTTGCTATTAACTGTCTTAGAACAGCGAACCCTTTACGTCAAAGATTTCATCCTTAATCCAAAATAGTAGTTAATTCGTGAAATATACTATAAGTCATCTATGCCAATATGTTCTTGACTTATCTTTAGGAATACATAGAAAAAGAAGTTATGTCATATTTTCCGTATCAGGATGGATTACCAAATAATTATCTAAAGCAAAGCAAACAAGGAGAAAATATAACAAATTCACTTGCATTAAAATAAAATAGTTACGAACAAAAATGCTTGCTTTGTGACAAGAATAAAATTGCATACGATAAATTGTAGCCTGAGTTGTTTAATTGCCGTATAATTAAGCATCTTTTCGTTGTCCTTGTATATTTGAAATGGATTTGACCGCTGCCGTAGTAGGATCTCATTTTCAGGGCGTAGCCCGGAGAATGGTGCAACTTTTTCAGTTCTCACCGGAGCTCCATCTGACGGTTGTAATTGGGGGGTTTGGAGGAAATACCCCATCCCCCAACCTCCTTTTCGGGCGGTCGACGGGTTGGAAGCTAAAACCCACCACCTCTCGCCCTCTCCCCTCGAGGGCCCCTTTTTGGTCCCTATACGATCAATGTTGACACGGCATGCGAGATGGTCGTGACGTCACTGGAAGAATAGAATTGTGGCATTTCCTAGTCGGCAGAGGACGTTGTAGATTGTGTTGGGATTGATTTTTGTGGACATTTAAGCCTTTTTGCGTATGCGAGTTTTCACAGCAAAACATTTTCCGAAACCAACAAATGTTCTGTTTCGAAAACAACATAACACGAGGGCGAGAAACGACATGAAAACGTGTCTTACAATCTATGAAACACATTTTATGCTGTTTGTGTTGTTCAAATATTTGTTAAGCAGCATACGATGTACATTCATTACTTGTTATAAAAAAATCTTGAATAACAGAATGCAGGAAGTATGCAGAATAGAATAGTCTAGTTAGTATTCTCTTTCTTCTTCTTCTTCCTTCTTGTATGTAGGCTTTAAAGCCTGTTTCTTCTTCAATATTAGCCTCCTAAATTGTTAAGTTATCGCACCACCTTTTTCTTGAGCCAATACTTCTTCGTCCATTTGGTGACTCATCTCGTGCTATTCGTACTATCCTATCCTCTTCCATTCTACTAATGTGTTCGTTCCACTCCTGTTTCCGTTTTGTCACCCATCCATTTATGTCTTCTACATTGCATGATCTTCTTATGTTTTCGCTCCTCTCCCTATCCAACAGACTTTTCCCTGATATTCGTCGGAGTATTTTCATCTCTGTTAGTAACTCTGTTTCTATAGTAGTAGTCGTCTCGTTTTAGATGTGTCAGGTCTTGTCTCCGACGCGCCGTGTATATATAGGTCTAATTGCTGCTTTATAGATTCTTGTTTTTGTGTCTTGTCTTAGGTGTTTGTTCTTCCAGATTGTGTCATTAAGAGATCCCGCCGCTTTACTTGCTTTTAAGCTTTGTTGTCGTACTTCCTCTTCAACATATTCGTAACTGGTTATATCTATTCCCAAATATCTAAACCTTGCTTCCTGCTTTATTATTTTCCCATCAATTTCGATTTTACATCGTAGTGGGTATTTAGATGTTGTCATACATTTGGTTTTTTCTGCTGATATTGTCATATTGTATTTCTTGGCTGTTGTATTGAAGATGTGTGTTAATCTTTGGAGACCGTCTTCTGTCTCGGCGATGAATGTGGCGTCATCTGCATAACATAATATTTGGATTTCTTTGTTCCCCATTCTGTAACCATGACCTTTACGTACGGCTTCTATTATTTCGTCCATTATTACATTAAACAGCAGTGGGCTTAACGAGTCACCTTGTCTGACTCCGCTTTGTACTGGTATAAACTGCGTTAGTTTTCCATTTATCTTTGCCTGTATTCGATTATGAAAGTAGATGTTTTCGATGGTTTGTATATAATATTGATTGGTATGTTTCTTCTATTCTGTACAGTAAATGTAAGACGTCTTCGACTTGGATGCGATTGAAAGCCTTTGTCAGGTCTATAAAACATAGATATGCTGGTTTATTGTACCCAATCGCCTTTTCTGTGATTTGTCTCAGTACAAATACGGCGTCTACGCAGGATCTTCCGGATCTGAATCCTTGTTGTTCATCTGATAAAGTTGTTAGTTTATTGATTTTGTTGGTTAGGACTTTTGAGGTTAGCTTAAGTGCGGTGTTCAGTAGATTTATACCTCTATAGTTGTTGGGGTCTTCTTTGTCTCCTTTCTTGAACATTGGTATCATTATGCTATTTCTCCATGCGTCTGGTATCTTGCAGTGCAATATTAGTTTTTGTATAAGTTTTGTCATCTCTAGCGTTATACTTTCTCCTCCGTATTTTAGAAGCTCGTTGGTTATTCCGTCTGGTCCTGGTGACTTTCTATTCTTGAGTAAATTTATGGCTATCTCTACTTCCCGAAAACTGATTTCTATTTCGTGTCTTAATTCAGGTAGGTTATTGTTTTGATTATTTTCCTTTCCTTTAACCCTTAAACGCCCAACCTTTTTTAGGTTCTATGTACGCCCAAGGGTGGGTAAAAAATGTCCACCTCGAAAATAGCTAATATATTTATTGAGAGTTGTTGGAAATGGATTAAACTTAAGAATCTTATGCTTAATAAACACAACATCTTCTAAAATATTAATATAAACAATTTACAAACCTTACAATAAAATTACAATGTACATGTAAATTTTCATACCAGTAAAAGCCAGTAATTTAAATTTGTCGATTTTCTCCACATTCTTTCTTTCAGCCTCCTCATTGGCGGATAATTATGTCGATTATGTAATTATCAACAAGTATCAACAAAGTAAAAAATTGGATATATTACAACGAACGTATACTAAGAGTAGACATATATATGGATACAGAGGAAACCAATACAAACCTAATCATATGCTATGGACCAGATGAAGACGCAACAAAAAACGAAAAGAATGAGTTCTGGGACAAATTACAAGAAGTGATAAATGATTGTACAGAGAAAATGGTGATCACAGGAGACATGAACAGTAGAGTGGGGAAAGAAGCAGAAAAATGGAACAATGTCATCGGACCGTAAGGGGAGGAAAAAATAAACAAAAATGGAAAATTACTACTTGAATTCTGTCTAGACAATAACCTGGTGATTATGAACACACACTTCCAACATAAAAGGATACACAAGATCACAAGAGAAGTCAAATCAAGAGACGAACAATCAATTATAGACTATACTATAGTGCAAAAAACAGAGAAGAACTGGATAAGAGACGTAAGGGTGAAAAGGAGTTATGAAATTGGTAGTGACCACTATCTACTAGAAACCACATTCAAAAGCAAAAGAAAAGAAATAAAAAGAAATGAGAACATAAACAGAGAACACAAAGAAATAATAAAAATTTATAAACTAAGGGAAGAAACAACGAAAATAAGATACACAGAAGGGCTAGAGAAAGAAATAGACAATGAACATATAATAACAGAAACAATAGAAGAAGAATGGGGAAAATTTAAAAATGCGATGATAAAAACAGCTAAATCAATATGTGGAACCACAAGAAATAACAACAGAGGGAAACGAACGTCTTGGTGGAACGATGAAGTGAAAAGAGAAATAAAAGAAAAGAAGAAATTATGGAAAGAATACATACAAGACAAAACACAACAAAAATATGAAAATTATAAGAGAAAAAGAACAAAAGTTAAAGAGATAGTTAGGAAAGAGAAAAAGAAAAGTTGGGAAAAATTCGGAGAAAAAATGGAAGAAAACAGCACAGAAAACGTAAAATTATTTTATAGAACACTGAAAAACCTAAGAAGCAACAAAGAAACGAAACTGAAACAAATAATGAACAAGGAAGGAATAATAATAAATGACGATAAAACAATAATGGAAAGATGGAGGGAACATTTCCAGCTGTTACTGAATGGAAATCAAGTGAACACAATGGAGAAGGAAAGCCACATAAAGAGAGTATCCATAAGAAACACGGAAAATCCAGAAACTATAGAAAAAGAAGAACTAGAAGAAGCAATAAGAAAGATAAAGATTGGAAAAGCACCAGGAAGCGATGAAGTAGCACCAGAAATGATGAAATATATAGGAATAAAAGCAAAAGAAAAATTGTTATACATATATAACCTAATATGGAAGAGAAAAGTAATACCCAGAGAATGGACAAATGCAGTAATTATACCTATATACAAAAAAGGAAACACAAGAGACTGTAAGAACTATAGAGGTATATCACTACTATGTGTAGCAGCAAAAGTATACGAAACCATAATAGAAAGGAAAATCAGAAAAGAAATAGAACATAAATTAGAGGACGTACAAAGTGGATTCAGGAAAGGACACAACACACAAGACCATATATTTACCATACAACAAGTAATAGAAAAAGCATTAAAGAAAAATAGAGAAATATACCTGAGCTTTATAGACATGGAAAAAGCCTTCGACTCAGTCAAAAGAAAAGATATATGGGAAAGCCTAAAGAAGAAGGAAGTAAGCGAAGAACTGATAGAAGCAACAAAGAGTATATACATGAAAACAACAAATACAGTAAGAATGTTAAATATACAGTCAGAACCATTTGAAACAACTCAAGGAGTTAGACAAGGGGGAAGTCTCAGCCCAGTGCTATTCATAAATGTAATAGATGAGATAGTGAAAGAATGTAAGAAAACTTTCAAGAAATACTGCATCGGTTGGAACAGAATGCAAATGATAAACGCTGAGATGTGTATATTTGCAGACGACATAGTATTAATTGCGGAAACAGCAGAAAAACTGAAATACAACTTAGAGAAATGGAACCTAGAAGCAAGCAAATACAACTTAAACGTAAACAAAGAGAAGACTCAGATAATGAAAATATCAAGGAAACAAGGGACGGAAGATCAAATAGAAATAATGATAGACCAACATCAATTAATACAGACAAATTCATACAAATACTTAGGAACAGTAATCAACAACAAAGGAGACATAGAGGACGATCTTAACAACAGAATGGAAAACACAGGAAAACTATTCCAAGCACTAAATAGAGGATTCCTTAATAACAAAGAAATATCAACAAAGACCAAGATGACAATATACAAAACAATATATAGACCTACGGTGACATATGGAGCAGAAAATTGGATATTAAACAAAAGACACCAGAGCAGAATACAGGCAGCAGAGATGAAATACCTCAGAAGAACGATAGGAGTAAAAAGAACAGATAGAATCAGAAATGAAGAAATAAGAGAAAGACTCAAAATCAAGCCGATACTCGACTCAATCAAGAAGAAAAAATTGGCATGGTTCGGACATCTAACCCGGATGGACAATGATAGACAAGTGAAAAGAGTGTGGGAAGCCAAACCAATAGGTAAGAATAGAAGAGGAAGGCCCATCAAAGAATGGAACAGTGACATTTCGCAGATACTGCAGAGTAAGGGTAAGACTTGGCAGGAAGCAACACAGATGGCATCCAATAGGAAGGAATGGAGAAAGTTCGTTAAGAGCTAGGACAATCCAGAAGATTGTAAAATATTGTAATTTATTGAATTGTAATTTAATGAATTGTATTATAAATGGCCCTACACCGAAAGGTACTAATGGGTCTACTGATTAAGTAAAGTAAAGTAATGTAATTATACGTCGAGAATTATATGGTTTATGCTCCTAATAACGGGAAATTATATAGAAACCTTTAGTAACAAGTTTTACCAAGGGTGTACTTTCTATGCTCACCCATATTTAACTCATGATAATACTTTTATTTTCAAAAATATCGGTAGATCCAATTTAACATTCGATAAAAGGCTGTCTTTTTAACAATAAATAATTTTTGGAAAATTTATAAACACGTAATAAATATGTTACAAGGGAATACGCATGAGGTGGACATTTTTTACCCAACCTTGGGCGTTTAAGGGTTAAACAGTTCCATCAAGTATCTTTCCCATTTGTTTGCTGGTATGTTATTGTATTCCTTCAATTCTGCCATTTCTTTCCGTTGGTTAATTTCTTATGAATCTCCATTCTCCATATTTGTTTTTGTGTTCCGTAGAAGTCGCTTTCCATCCTTTTTGTAAACTGTTCCCAGTGTTCATTTTTTGTTCTTCTTACCAACTGCTTTGTTCCATTTCGTATTCTTCTATAGGTGTCTCTGGATTCTGGAGTGTTTGATGTTTTATACTTCATGTAGGCCTCTCGCTTCTGTTTACATTTCTCTTTTATTTCTTTTCTGAACCATGGTGTATTGTTGATGTTTCTTTTGTTTAGTATGACTTTGCGTTTTCCTAGAGCTTCTGTTGCTGCCTCTTCAATGCTGTTTTTAATTTTCTCCCAGCTCGCGTTTATATCTTCGATGTCGTCTATTTGTTTCAGCTGTATCTTCTGTGCTAGCCTCCTTTGGTACATTTCTCTTGTAGAATCGTTCCACAGTGATTCTACATTGAATTTTTCCTCGGTGATTTCCTGTAGAAAATGTTTTGGTGTTAGTTTCATTCTTTATTTTTGCTAGGACTAGTTTGTGTTCACTCCCTGCGTCTGCCGAGTTTAAAATTCGAATATCTAGAATCTACTTTGGGTGGATTTTTCTATTAGTGACTGTAAAGTCAATCATAGATTTGTTCCACCTGGAGTTTTCAAACGTATATTTATACTGAAGCTTATGGTCGAAAAATGTATTATTGATTCTCAGTTCGTTAAAAGCGCAGAGATTAGCCATGGGTTCTCCATTTGCGTTGACATGGTTTTCATTGAATCTTTGTTTTACTCTTCATTTCCGATTCGTGCAATAAAATCACCCATAAGAATTAAGTATTCTTCATGAGGTATGTCATCCAGGATGGTTTGCAACTGTTCGTTGAATGCCTCTCGTTCCTTCTTAGGTTTGCAGATCCTCGGGGCTATAGATAGATAGATAGATATAACATTTAATTTTTGGTAGTCCATTGTGATGTTAATATGTATTATTCTTTCGGAGATGTAACGGCAGTTACTTATGTTGTCTTTAAATTTTTTATGGACAAGTACCTACACCTGCTCGTGCTCGTTCTTCTTTCTTCACTTCACTATATGCTAATAGTATTCTCTATTTGTTCAATCTAACTCCAGACAGGAATGCACATACACAATCTCCTTTTCATTGCTTTCTACATTTCTATTTATTCCATTCATTATAATTTTTATGAGTGCATTTATATGATATAATATCCGTATATATCTGGTCGTGAACTCCGATGCTAACTTGTAAATCTTGATAAAAGACTATACTACAGTAAAGCAGGTGGATGCGTTTAAATACCTGGGAGCTATAGTAACTAGAGAAGGTCTGGGACAAACAGAAATTCGAAGAAGAATAGAGCAAATTTGATAAGTAATAGGCTTAAATTCCATTTGGTGGGAAAAAATATCACAAAAGAAACAAAAATTCGAATAGGAAAGGCCTTTGTGGAGTCAGTTCTGATGTATGGACAAGCAGAGTCCAGAAAACGAATCAATGCAGTAGAAATGTACTGCTTGCACTGAAGTGCTGGCGTCCCGAGACAGGAGAGAGTGCGTAACGAGGAAACCCGAAGACGAATGCACGCCCAAGACACTGCAGTGGACAGAATAGAGCGGAAGAGCTTGAAGTGGTTTGATCACGTGCTTCGGATGGATGAGCAGCGTTGGTTAAAAAAAATTAAAGTGGAAACCCCCAGGTTACAGAAAGAGGGGAAGATCAAGGTTATCCTGAAATTAAAATGTAAGAAAAGCCGTCGGACGTCGAGATTTTGAGGAAGAGGTCGTCCAGGATAGGAATAGATGGCGGTTAGGTGTAGGGATGCGGCATAGGCCGTATTAAACCCCATATATGTATAAATTGTTTCTTGTCTATAGCCTAGCCACCAAGAGCTGGTGAACTCTCGGTGATTATAGCCTATGTACGGTATGAAACCACTGCCGTGCTCATTTCCTCCCAACTCGTGAGAATAAAATGAACAAAAAACAAAAAATGTCCCAGAAATGAGTGATTCCACAAATAAAAATTTATAGAGAACAGAGAGGCGACTATAGTCTCAATTAATCTCTGCTTAAAATTGGTCTCAATCACCCCAATTAAGCCAAGAGCCCTAGTTATACAATGGCCAAATAAAAGGTCCATCGAGTGTTAGTAGGTATTCCCAAGTTTCGAGGATTAGTATAATAGTTAATGGAAGACGTACGATAAGTCAGAGAAACAAAATTATCGAAAAAAGAGAAAATACTGATGACTTGGGGAGGAATTAAACTCACACATCTACACATTAAACTATCATATCGATCCTGAACAACCTACGTACAATTTGTTCCGGTTATTTGCCTGATGTCACCCATCCATCTTATCTGTGGTGTTTATCTTGGTTGTCTACCGTTGTTTTATTGTCGTCTCCAATGTTTTATTTTGGCGTTCCAACGTTTACCCCATTTGTCCAGCAATGTGGCTTGCGAAGCTGCATTTGAGTTTAGCAATTCTTGTGATATCCTTAACTTTTGTTTGATCTTATCCTGCCATTTCTATTTATATCTGACAGTTGTAACATTGACCTTTCTGTGGTGGCTAGTTTGTTCATATTCGCCTTGGTTAGGATCCAGGTATGACATCCATATGTCATAATAGGAAGGATGCAGTGGTTGAACGCTTTGCTCCTCAAGCATTGAGGCATTTTCCGGTTCTTAAGTATCCATCTGAGTTTTCCGAATCCTGTCCATGCCAGTCTTGCTCCTCTAGTGATTTCCGCACGTTGGTTCTCTTTGTCATGTTTCAGAATTTGGCCTAGGAGATATGTTCTTGAACTTGTTGTATCTCATGTGATACGCAGTAACGACAATCGACTTATAAACATAGGCGTAGCGTGACCTAATAATTTGGGGGGGCACGGGGTCTACGGGGGGGGGGGAGTGGTGGTCCCGTGGAAACTTTTTTGAAAACTACCACTTAAGAACTAAAGTAAAGTATATGTGTATTTTTGTTAAACATTGGTTTTAATCAATTTTTACTATATTGATGGATTGTAAAAACTCAATTTCAAAATATACAAATTTATTCTATTCTAGACATAACTGCATGGACATTTATAACACAAAAACAAATTTGTGTACAAGACAAAGTTTTAAGGTGAACAGAACTACAGTAATGGTTTTCAACGAACCAATTTTCGTTAGTTCTAATGAAGCATTAGCCTCCTATCGGCTAGATTTGAAAATCTGTCAACTAACAGATCTAGTTTAGTATGTGCCTATTCATCTCAACCATTTTAGTATGTGCCGAGGACAACGAATCTGCTACCGTGCTTCCTGCTTTTCTATACTCATTGAGAAACTGTTTAGATTTTTGATGCATTTCACTCTTCTCATGTTTCCTGAATTTTTCCAAAGCTTTCTTCCAATTGTTCATGCCCAGTTTAGTGAATGACTCCTCCCCGCGACCAGACTTATGTTGACAAAATAGTCGGCATGGGTAACAAAATGCAGCGTCTGTAATGGGGCTATATTCGACCCAATTAAATTCACTGTACCAGGATTCTTTGAACTGCCTCGATTTGGATTGAATCTTGCTTACCTTAAAACAATCAACAGGCTGAAATGCTCCTTTTGCAATATCTGCACTTTGTACTCCCAATGAAGGATCTCTACTTTCGCCCTGGAATGTAGCATCACGATCTGGGCGTAAACAAGATGGCGATTCATCACCAACGCTACCTCCAGTGCTACTTCCCGCTAAATGTCTATCTTCATTTACACTTTCACTTGAATTTCCAAGTTTTTTAAAGAATGTTAGTACAGAGGACTGTTTCTTAGACATGATAACAAACGAACATCCGCAAAAATTACACAAACAATAGCAGCTCAGCTAGTAACAATAAGCTTATTGAACGAATAAAACGTGGCGACCACCTACACAACACAACACACGCGCACTGTAGGCGAATTCTATAATTTTTCGTTATTACCGCGAAAGCTAAGCTAAACGATAGCGAAGTTGATTTATGTTTATATTCTATAAGGTTAGTTTTCGCTTTGGCTTCGTTATCATAGCGGCATACGATAATATACGAGTTTAAACGATCTATGAATAAATAATTACGGCAACATTGCAAATATATGTGCAGGAAGTAAAAAAAGAAGAAGTAAAGAAAGAAGAAGAGTAACTAGAGAGTTACATGACGTACCTATATAACCTTATAATCACAAGTTTGATTAAATTTTTATTATATTTTAATAAAAATGTTGCCGGTGCAATTTGTTCTATATGGAGAAGGAGAACTCGAGCGAAGAAACCATCTGCGATCTGCGGTTAACGCCAGAGGAAAGCAGGTTCCTTCGAGATAGAAGTGGAAGTGACCCATTTGGTTTAACAGATATAAGGTTTATTGATATTTTTCGCTTAAGCAAAGAACTAGTTTGATTCCTTTTTGATGAGCTACAGGAACTTACGGAAGATTGGGAAGGTGGTGTAAGAGCATCACTAATTCATAATTCATTATCAACAAAACAAAGAACACAGAATTCTTGTGAAATCAACACAACAACGAACAACCTGCTTAGCGCCTGCGCTTGTTTACCACGTGAAAATGATCGACCAATCACTATCGAAAGCGAAACGAAACGCAAGTCAAAAGTTATCGCTTTCGCTTTGTAATCGGCTTCGTGATCTGCTTCTCCGATTCTTCCCGAATGAGCTTACAGAATAGCAAACCGTCGGATAACGAACGTAATTGTTTCGCGTTGATCTTATAGAATCGGTCCACTGAGCTGGTATGATATCCCTCCGCCAGGCGTCGGCTGGGCTCGGGTGCATTCGATCGGCTGCTCCAGCTCGGGCGCAACCGGCCAGAGTCGGCTCACCGGCACTTGTAAATTTAGTTGTAACACGCGCATACTTTACACACACAGAATCAAATTAGATGCATACAGAAAAATAGACTAACGGGGGATCTATATTAGTTATTCATTCGTAACTTTTAGTGTATACATATACGTAATTTAAAGATAATTTATATTATTTTTTTCTTTTTTTGCATAATGTTGGGGGGCACGTGCCCCCCCGTGCCCCCCCGGCCCGACGCCACTGCTTATAAACAATGTGTTTTGGAAAAGACCAGATCGGAGAAGGTCTGTAGGACTGCCTAGAAAAAGGTGGAAAGATACAGTCAGTGATCTGGAGAAAATGTGAATGAGACAATGATAAATAGTGGCATAGACATAGAACCGACAAACATGGAAGGCAATAGTAAACGCGGCAAAGACTCACGAACAATTGTAACGCCATAGATGATGATGATGGGATACTATGGGATAGAGATATCAATATCGAAAGTAAAGCTGGACATTCACGGTCAATCCATTTGGAGCCACGCCAAATGGCTTCAGTCAAATGGATTAACGCTAAAATTATAGCACATTCACGATCACTCCAAACTGGTCATCATCTCGTATTTGACGTGGTTCAGTGAAGACGCACAATGTAGGATTCCGAAGACGACCGAAGAAGACATCGGCGTAGAATGAACGAAAAATGGACGTGGGTTTGGACATTGACGGGGGGGTGGCATGATGGCATGACGCGGTGTACCGCCACTCACGAGCAGACGGCATGATGGCTTGGCGTCAAGCAACGGCATGATGCGATGGATTACGAAGCGAATGGAAATCCGAATTTTGGCATCACGCCAAAGAAGCAATCATGATTCAACACTCACGATCAAAATTTAGCTGTATATCACGCCATTTGACGCGATGGCATGACCGTGAATGTCCAGCTTAAAACAATAATTTACAGGGCCGTCGCCAAAAATATTTTCGCATTTGACGCGATGGCATGACCGTGAATGTCCAGCTTAAAACAAGAATTTACAGGGCCGTCGCCAAAAATATTATCGCATAGAGATCATAGGTACGGCCATCAGGCCAACAGATAGAACGACAAAAATTCTAGAAGATAATGAAATAGACTAATAGAAGGCAGTAGGAAAGATGAGTGGAAAAATAAACATATAAAGCTACATTTGAAAATTAAAGCACATAATAATGTATGGTGCACACTCTAGTCTAGAGAAAGATAGATGGCTTCAGTCAAATCGATTAACGCTAAAATCATAGCACATTCACGATAACTCCAAACTGGTTATCATCATCATCTCGTATTTGACGTGGTTTAGTGAAGACGCACAATGTCGGATTCCGAAGACGACCGAAGAAGACAGCGGCGTAGAATGAACGAAAGATGGACGTGGGTTTGGACATTGACGGGAGGGTGGCATGATGGCATGACGTGGTGTATCGCCACTCACGAGCAGACGGCATGATGGCTTGGTGTCAAGCAACGGCATGATGCGATGGATTACGAAGCGAATGGAAATCCGAATTTTGGCATCACGCCAAAGAAACAATTATGATTCAACACTCACGATCAAAATTTGGCTGTATATCACGCCATTTGACGCGATGGCATGACCGTGAATGTCCAGCTTAAAACAATAATTTACAGGGCCGTCGCCAAAAATATTTTCGCATTTGACGCGATGGCATGACCGTGAATGTCCAGCTTAAAACAAGAATTTACAGGGCCGTCGCCAAAAATATTATCGCATAAAGATCATAGGTGCGGCCATAAGGCCAACAGATAAATAGAACGACACAAATTCTAGAAGATAACGAAATAGACTAATGGAGAAGGGCAGTAGGAAAGACGAGTGAAAAAATAAACATATAAAGCTACATTTGAAAATTAAAGCACCCAATAATGTATGGTGCACACTAGTCTAGAGAAAGATAGAGTTACTGGTTACAAAATTCACATAATATTGAAGAACAAGATAACGTCTTCTTCTCTTTCTTAGTGGGCATCATCCTTTAAAGACATTGGCGAACATCACGGCCCATTTTACTCAATCTGCAGCAATTCTGAAGAGTTCTAATTGTTGTAAACCAGGACGTGAGTCGTGTCTTTCCACCTTTCCTTCCAATCGCATGGGCTGTTTCTCGTACTTATTTTTTGTAACACACTGTTAATATATCTATGTAAATCTAGTAATTATTCATGACTCAAATGAAGTGTTGATGTGTAAATTTTTCCGTTAGCAACAATGATACATTTTCAATTTAACCTAACGAAATTGAACGAGGTCCAAACGCTGCACTAAGTCAAGGTAAATTGTTTATTTATAGTTTTCGCGCATTTGAAATATCTTGTATTCGTTGCAGCATGATAATGTCGTTTGAGACAAACACTCGGTATGTAGAAACCTTCTAGAATTACGCAGGATTTTTTTTTACGACGATCGATATCGATTATTATTGAAAGCGAGGTCACACGAAATTCATTACAGCTTTTATATTGATAACAATAAAATTATCGACTATTAGAACAATAACTTGCTGTTCTAGGGAATAAACATTGAAGTCACAATAACTAACTACACTATAGAAAATATTATTTAAATAGTTATTTAAATACAGAATTGACGAGAATTTTACTTTATAGAAAGCCATTATGATAGGGGAGGAAAGTATGCTAAATGTGCAGTCACTCGAGCGTTATGGGGACCTATTGGGTTGTGAAGAGTAGGTCCTAAAACCAAAAAAAGTTAAGTAAAGTTTTCCATTTTAGTGAGGACTTTCCATTTTTAATTTAATTTTCCATTTCCAACAATCGTTTTTTAGATTATAGCGCGATCTATCCATAATTCGAAAAAATGTCTCGAATAAAAGTTACTTATTTTTACGTAAGGAATCCAAATCTGCAATAAAAAATGGGGAATCGCATTTAAGATTTTAAAGTAACCCACCACCCCACCTCTGTGGGGGGTCGTGTTTGGTGCCATTCGATAGATTTTTCAAAAATATTGAATAAGTGTATTTTTAAGTTTTTCAGTTTTAAAATATTAAATTTACCCCCCACCCCTCTCCGTGGGAAGTCGTGTTTGGTATCATTCGACAGAGTTTTGAAAAATATTGAGCATATATTTTTTAGTTTTTCGATCTGTCATTTATTTCGCAAAATATTCGCTTTTTTCTTGTGAAATTTTGGGACTCACCCATTTCCTTACGCGCTCAAATCGTCAGTTACCTTATCTTAATCTGACGATTTCGAGTTTTTCTAAGGATAGATTTTTTTTTCGGCCCCCCTCCCCTTAACGAACTCCCCTGCAATAAGAGCCAATATATGGTAGAGGTACATTTTCAGGGTACAAGGTTTCTCCCCATGTAATAATCTGACGCGCTCGAGTAACTGCAAAAATCCCCGCTTGGACTCCCATACATTATAAACGGAACAAAAAATTTGCAATGTGTTTTAAATGTATTAATTTTTTTCGAATCCTGAGAAAACTAATAAATATTTTTGAAACATTTAAACGTAGAATGAAAGATTGAATAATTACCGAGGGCCAAAAGTCTTTGAAAACTTCTATAATGTTTATTTTAATAAGTTAACAGGGATGAAAATAAAAGAGAAAATTTAGTGTTTTTTTAATTGCAAATATTTCATTCAGAAGAACCTTTTTATTTATTCTAAGGGACTTTCGGCCCTCGGTAATAAAGTAGTCTTTCATTCTGCGTTAAATTTTTCAAAAATATTTATTAGTTTTCTCAGGATTCGAAAAAAATGAATAGATTTAAAACACATTGACAATTTTGACATGCAGCGATCAACAGGTAGCGAAAACGCGTTCCAAGATTGCGGCTGTAATTTTGAATTTTTTCGAGATATTTGGCACACGTATTCGTAATATAATAAAGAATGGCGGTACAGAGCCCAATTTGAAAAATATATTAATATGTGGAAATTACTCTGTAATTACATACAATATTAAAAAAACGAGCCTGTACCGCCATTAAGAAGAACAAAAAAATACACTTTCTTCAAATAAACTTTTTTATCCGATGCCTAGATTTTGTGTCATTTTGGAACTACTAATGAAATAAAAAATTTTAGTAGTTTCAAAATCACACAAAATCTAGGCATCAGATAAAAAAGTTTATTTGAAGAAAGTGTATTTTTTTGTTCTTCTTAATGGCGGTACAGGCTCGTTTTTTAATATTGTATTTAATTACAGAGTAATTTCCACATATTAATATTTTTTTCAAATTGGGCTCTGTACCGCCATTCTTTATTATATTACGAATACGTGTGCCAAATATCTCGAAAAAATATTCAAAATTACAGCCGCATTCTTGGAACGCGTTTTTGCTACCTGTTGATCGCTACTGTATCACCTTAAGTACGAAGGCTCTATTTATATTTTAAGCCTCGCCTGATTTTTCAAAATACTCTCCTCTATGCACTTTTACATGTGTTCACGCCATTTGTCAAAGTGTCAAAGTTTTCTTTACATTTCGCTTGACACAACACTAAAATATACAGGGTGTAACAAAAATACAGGTCATAAATTTAATCACATATTCTGGGACCAAAAATAGTTCGATTGAACCTAACTTACCTTAGTACAAATGTGCAAATAAAAAAAGTTACAGCCCTTTGAAGTTACAAAATGAAAATCGATTTTTTCCAATATGTCGAAAACTATTAGAGATCTTTTATTGAAAATAGACATGTGGCATTCCTATGGTAGTAGTATCTTAAGAAAAAATTATAGTGAAATTTGGACATCCCATAAAAATTTTATGGGGGTTTTGCTCCTTTAAACCCCCCAAACTTTTGTGTACGTTCCAATTTAATTATTATTGTAGTTCCATTAGTTAAAAACAATATTTTAAAAACTTTTTTGCCTCTTAGTACTTTTTCGAAAAGTCAGTTTTTATCGAGATATTTTGAATATTTGTCAAATCCACCACATATTTGTGTATGGCTAACTAAGTACGATTATGGAGACTTGGTAATAATATGAAAATTTATTTAAGATTTACATTTTTAGGTATATTTTGAACCATATTAAAAAAGAAGTAATATCTCGATAAAAAGTGCCTTCTCGAAAAAATAAAAAGAGGCAAAAAAGTTTTAAAAACACTGTGTTTAACTAATGGTACCGCAGTAAAAGTTTAATTGTAACATACACAAACATTTGGGGGGTTTAAAGGAACAAAACCCCCATAAAATTGTTATGTAAACATATTAAAAAAGAAGCCACAACTCGATAAAAACTGCCTTATCGAAAAAATACTAGGAGGCAAAAAAGTTTTAGAAATATTGAATTTAA
The DNA here is from genome assembly GCF_917563875.1 of Diabrotica virgifera virgifera. Lineage (NCBI taxonomy): Eukaryota > Metazoa > Arthropoda > Insecta > Coleoptera > Chrysomelidae > Diabrotica > Diabrotica virgifera. The sequence goes on from NC_065449.1 coordinate 188,610,469, forward strand.
CTAATGGCACCACAATAATAATTTAATTGGAACGTACACAAAAGTTTGGGGGGTTTAAGGGAACAAAACCCCCATAAAATTTTTATGGGGTACACAAATTTCATATTAATTATTTTTTCAGATGTTCGTGCCATAAGAATGCCACATGTCTATTTTCAATAAAAAATCTCTAAGAGTTTTCGATATATTCGAAAAAATCGATTTTCATTTTGTAATTTCAAAGGGCTGTAACTTTTTTTATGTGCATATTTGTACTAAGGTAAATTAGGTTCATTCGAATTATTTTTGGTCTCAGAATATGTGATTTAATTTATGACCTGTATTTTCGTTACACCCTGTAGTTATTGATTATTATCAAGGTTTTCGCCTTGTTTCCAAACGTTTTCGAAAAGGAAGTCATTTGGTGTCAAATCGGAACAACACATGACCAATTGTCTTAAGGAAGAATGATTGACTATTGTTTACACTGAGGACATGACAAACAAGTGGTTCTGTAGCAGTCAGAATTGACTATTTTGTGTTCCAGTAAAGATAGTGCTTTCCGCTTTCCCAGAAAAAATCGAGCGACCATTTGTTTAGAAATGCTCTTAGATTGTTAACAACTTTTTTTGGCTTTCATACGGAAACACCTATACACTGGACTACTGTTTAGTTTTCACCTGATTTATACCTTTAATATTAGGCTGCACCTAATCTGTATTTCTCCGATCCGATCCGTTCCGACGTCGGTTTGAAAACAAACTCATGGTATTAAATGGCTGCACCTACATTGGATCCGTATTTCTCCGATCCGATCCGATATCGGGCGATTGATAGGAGAAGCTACAGCAGAGAAGCAGTTCGACGTCGGCCAATATCGGATCGGATCGGAGAAATACGGATCCAATGTAGGTGCAGCCTTATACGTATTACGTATATACGTTTTAAACTTCGCCTGGAATGGGGTGTAGCTAAACGAATGGTTTGAGTAGCTCAAGAGGTTGCATTGTTATGACTGCTTATCCCAAGTCCAGGCAAAAGAGAAGTCTTCACAGATGAGACTAGCAGCCTATCTGTGGTAAAAAAAAACTTTACTCACAGAAATATCAAAACAGCCTAGAAGAACGAACGTATCACAGATGTCGAAAAGGATAGATTCGAAAGCTGGAACGTCGCATCCTGGAATACCAAAAACCAAGGAATTATTCAAGAACTGGAACACCATAACATAGATCCATGCATCATATCAGAAACTAAGAAGAAGTAAAAGCAACATAAGATACCAAAATTATCTACTCTTCTACAGTGAAGTTAAGAAAGATGCTCGAGCTTAGGTAGTATGTATTAACAATATTACTTTACAAGAAATTTGAAAACAGTGGAAGAAAAAAGTGTAAAATTCGAAAGTGTATTATTTAAAATGTGATGTGATTTGTGTAATGTCTGAACGGCGGTTGATTGAAGAGTGATTTAGTGATTATAAAAGGGGCAAGGGGTAACATAATCTGTCTTGCGACTATGACGCGATGTGTGGGTGTATAACTGCCCAAGCAAATTCATTTTCAAAGAAACGACACTTATTTTTCATTGTTAACAACATTGTGTCAAAAAACAGTCTATTATTCTTCGATAGTTAGTTAGGTCAGGGACATTTTGACAAGTATACGAGGGGAAACAAAAATAGCAAAAAATGTATGTTGATATTTCAATTTCAACATAAATGAACCTTACTGAACACTGAACCACAATTTAATACATTTAAGGACATTAAGCATAGTTTGAAAAAAAAGTTGTTCAAAAGTCTTTTACTATACTGAAAGCTTTCATAACATTTATTATATTAATACAGCTTATAATTTCAATAACCGTAATTTGAAGTTAAAATAATTAAAAATTTTAAATAAAAAATCTAAAATTTAAAATATTTCCCAAGGCAAGACGTCTGATAATGTGTAGAATTTACTGATTGGTCAATACAAAAACTACACACAAGTGTCATCATGCAATACTACTTCCTACATTCTAGAAAATTCGAACTTCGAATATACACAGTGACACATACTTATCACATAGTGACACATATTTGTCATAAATCTGAACAATGACGTCTTACCACGTGGATGCCACAGAACATGTTACATACAACCAAACAACAAAGTCTTACACTTACGCTCTATTTCACAGTAGATCGAATATACATTTTCACGATTAACTTTTTATAACTAACGAAAAAGGAACAAAAACTTATTTTAATTAACCATAAACACTACAAAATTAACGATATTCCAACCATGCAAATTTTTCATAAAAGGAGAAAAGAATCGTTATCTTATCTCGAGTTTTAATTATAATTTACCAGGTCGAACAGTTTGTTGCTTATCTATAGAAAAACAACATTCATACTGGTAATCCATAATAATTATTATTATTTTTATATATAGTTTAATTCATGATGTAGTCTAATATTTTAAGATGTTAGTAATCTCCTTGGGTAACAAAGTTACAATGTCAAATACAACTGAATCGTTTGTCACGTACTTACATTCCTTTTAGTGCGATGCCACATTATGCATTTTGACCGGATGCGTTTCCACCGCATCCAGTCAAAACGCATAGTGTGACAGGTCGGTCCGGTCGCGTTGGAAACGAATGCGTTTTGAGACATCGTAAGGCCATCGTAAGTCTCGTGCAGTTGTAAGCGCGTACCGATGTCTCAAAACGCATCCGTTTCCAACGCAACCGGACCGACCTGTCACACTATGCGTTTTGACTGCATGCGGTGGAAACGCATGCGGTCAAAACGCATAATGTGGCATCGCCCTTACGATGTCTCAAAACCCATTCGTTTCCAACGCGACCGGACCGACCTGTCACACTATGCGTTTTGACTGGATGCGGTGGAAACGCATCCGGTCAAAACGCATAATGTGACATCGCACTAATGATATTTTCTGGTTATAATACACACAGTAATACACTATAATATTGGTAACACATTATGCTTTTGTCAATTCTTTCTGTGTCATTCTACAACAATGAATTAGAGGACTCTCTTCGGACAGAGAAACATCGTGAGATACATAAAAGCCAATAGACTAATGCCTGCATTTATAGTCGAGGCTAAAGACCTCGCCGAGTCTCGAGACCGACCTTGAATAAAATTTAGGTTTAGTTTACACACAAATTTTATTCAATGTCGGTCTTGAGTCCAGGTCAATGAAGCACATATGTATCTCTCTATTCTTCTTGATTACCTTCTCATTTACTTGTCTTAATGTGAATATTAGGTCTTGCGTGCTTCTGTCCTTCCTGAATCCACACTGTGTGTCTTCCATAGTTGTTTCTATTTGGGTTTTTATTCTTGTCTCTATTATTCTTGCGAATACCTTCCCAGGGATACTTGATATGGTGATACCTCGGTAGTTATTACAGTTTCTCTTGTCTCCCTTTTTGTGTATTGGTAATATAATGTATTTCTTCCAGCCCTTTGGTAATTCTGCTCTATTTATGATATCATTCATTAGTTCTTTCATGCTAACCATTCCCTCTGTCCCCATAAATTTTTTCATTTCCGGGGTGATATGATCCTTGCCTGGTGCTTTGCCCAATTTTACTCTTTCTATTGCTTTCTCTAATTCCTCTCTTGTTATGGATTCCACTTGTTGTTCTTCATTCCTTTCTTGTATCTCCCCTATGTTGTCCGTGTCTGCATGAGTTAGCTCTTTGAAATGTTCTCTCCATCTTCCATTCTTCTCTAGGTTTCCATTCTTGCCTTTTATATTCGGCATCGTGTGCTCTTTCTTTTGTCTGAGTTGCGTTAATGCGCCGTAGGAGAGTTTTTGGTTTTCCCTATATTTTTTTGTCATTTCTTGCCCAAATCTCTCCCATGACCTTTTCCTTTCCTGCTTTCACCGCTATTTTAACCTCTTTCCTTTTTTCTTTCTATGCCTCGTAATATTCCGGGTGTTTTGTGCTTAGGTATCTCTTCCATTTGTCTTTTTTGTTCTTTATTTTCTCTCGTAATTCTTCCGTCCACCATTCCGTTCTCCTCATGTTAGTATTTGCTATGTTTGCTTTCCCGCAAGTTTCTTCGGCTGATTTGATTATGCTGGTTTTTAGATATTCCCATTTTTCTTCTATATTTTTATTTTTGGCCCTACCTTTCAGAGTATTATCTAATTTTTCTTGGAATTTTTTCTTCTACCTTTCCTCTTTTAATTTGTAACTTTATTTTTTCGTTTACTACCTTTCTTCTCTTCTTCTCTTTTCCTCTTTTTCCTCTGTTGTTCTCATTATTACTAGATAGTGGTCACTGCCAATCTCTGAGCCTCTTTTCACATTCGTATCCTGTACTCTGGCGTTATGACCTGCAAAACTCCATTTTAGCCTGGCTATATATTGTCCTGCGTCTTTGACTTTTGTTTTATTTCTTATTTAGTTGTTTTGCTTTTTGTCTTTTAATTTTACTCCTAACATTGCTCTCCATAGCTCTTTGTGTCTTCATTATTTTATCCATATTTGCTTTGGCCAAGGTCCATGTTTGGCATGCGTATGTGAGAATTGGGAGTATGCCCTGGTCAAACACTCTTGTTTTTAAGTATTGCTGAATTTTTTTATTCTTGTTTTAAATAATTTATATAATGGTAGGGGAGCCCAAGCGGGGATTTTTGCAGTTACTCGAGCCCGTCAGATTATCATATGGGGAGAAACCTGGTATAATACCCTACAGATGTACCTCTACCATATTGGCTCTTATTAACACAGGGAAGTTCGTTAAGCCCGAAAAAAAATCTATCTTTAAAAATACTCGAAATTGTCAGATTAAGATAAGGTAAGGTAAGTACATATAAAAGAGTGTATATTTCAAAAATCTGACGATTTGAGCGGGGCGTGTAAGGAAATGGGTGAGTCAAAAATTTCACAAAAAAAGCGAATATTTCGCGAAATGAAGGTCAGATCGAAAAACTAAAAAATACGTCTTCAATATTTTTCAAAAATTTATCGAATGGTACTAAACATGACCCCCCGGAGAGGGGTGGGGGTAAATTTAAAATTTTAAATACAAACCCCGCGATATTTCGCAAAATGAACATCAAATCGAAAAACTGCAAAATACACTTTCAAAATGTTTTTGAAAAATCTATCGAATGCGACCCCCACGGAGGTGTGGTGGGGGTTACTTTAAAATCTTAAATGGAACCCCCAAATTTTTATTGCAAATTTGGATTCTTTACGTAAAAATAAGCAACTTTTATTCGAGACATTTTTTCGAATTATATATAAATGGCGCTGTAATCGGAAAAAACGATTGTTGGAAATGGAAAATTAAATTAAAAATAGAAAGCGTTCCCTAAAATGGAAAATTTTCCTAAAATCAAAAAAACTTTTTTTGATTTTAGGACCTAATAATCACAACCTAATAGGTCCCCATAACGCTCGAGTGACTGCAAATTTAGCATACTTTGCTCCCCTACCATAATATATTAGATACATAATTTACTAAATTATTTTATATTAAAAATTTTTTATAATTTATTAGTTTAATCCAATACCTATTTAAAAATACATATACTCATATTATCCCTATATCCGATAGCTCTGTATATTTATACAAATAGCCTCTAGTTACGTATTGACTTTCCCGACAATGACAACCCATACGTATCTACCCCTAAAATCAACCAAATGGACGATGTGTCGACATCTACCGCTCATTTATATCAATACAACATCAAATTCCAAACTTAATAGGGGCTACCCTGTGTGTAGTCCACAATCTAGATAATAAGGCGAAAGAGACGAGCACTGACTGCACAGTTCACAATAGGGCGTGACTAGCAGTCTCTTTATTCCGATATTCATTCCCCCGGGATATATCTTCACACTTACCCCCGACGACCCTCGAGACTGGGATTTGAATAAATGTCAGGTCTGCTGGAAAACGATTTCTTAATGAAATTGCGTTTTAACGTGGACCCAAATGGAATGGTGGTGGTTTGCCAGAGGGTTTCCAGCTGGAGGCTGGAACGACCATATTGGATTTCGAGTTTATTTCTTTTCGAGAGACGTAAACAGATCCCACCTAATTATGTAAATTCTTTGATTAGATACAGCCTGGCAATTTTCTAAGCAAAGATGCTGAAAGTACGATTTTAATCTTGGAAAATTTGTTATGGATTAAAGTAGCGATCAACAGGTAGCCAAAACGCGTTCCAAGATTGCGGCTGTAATTTTGAATATTTTTTCGAGATATTTGGCACACGTATTCGTAAAATAATAAAGAATGGCGGTACAGAGCCCAATTTGAAAAATATATTAATATGTGGAAATTACTCTGTAATTAAATACAATATTAAAAAAACGAGCCTGTACCGCCATTAAGAAGAACAAAAAAATACACTTTCTTCAAATAAACTTTTTTATCCGATGCCTAGATTTTGTGTCATTTTGGAACTACTAATGAAATAACAAATTTTAGTAGTTCCAAAATGACACAAAATCTAGGCATCGGATAAAAAAGTTTATTTGAAGAAAGTGTATTTTTTGTTCTTCTTAATGGCGGTACAGGCTCTTTTTTTTAATATTGTATTTAATTACAGAGTAATTTCCACATATTAATATATTTTTCAAATTGGTGTGCCAAATATCTCGAAAAAATATTCAAAATTACAGCCGCAATCTTGGAACGCGTTTTCGCTACCTGTTGATCGCTGTTTCCTCTTAATTCGCGGTGTTGATATAAACAACTAAAACAACGGGATTTAATATCAAATTCCGTAATTTTTTGAATGTTTTCATTATTCCAAATAACAAACAATATCTGAAAAAAATAGTATGATGGTATTATATTGATCGTTCAGTATCTTTCTATTGTGTTACACTATATAGTTCATCCAACTTAAAGACTTCTTTATATATCACTTGTATGTTGATCAACCAAGTAAATAGTACTAATTATTTATCTCGTATTTTCATCTCATTCATGGTATTTACTCACTCTTTCTATTTTAATTCCAAGATCTCTACTGCATTATCTGATTTCCTCATCTGCCATCTTTTTCTCTATTGCTGTGTCTATAAATCAAATTCTCCTACAATTAGGCATTTTTTCGTTAAAACTGTCCCTTTAATGTGTTTATTTATGCTTGAATTTTGTATGTAAGTATTAAAAAATAATCTTACGAATATCACACGATAGTAAGACTAAGAAAATAATCCTCCAATTTTCTTCTCAAACTTGTTTCCATTCGGCAATAGTCACTAGACTCGGTAATTTGTTCGGCAATAGACTATTGCCAGGACAAAACTTTTCGAAAAATTGTCGCATTACATTGTTTTTAATTTATTCTCACTTTCTTGTGATATTATTGTTGAAAATTTCATCGAATAGTAAATCAAGAAAAACATATAACATATCTCCTCCACATTTTAAGGCAAAAGTAGTCCAAAACTTACAAATACAGAAACAACAAATACATATTAGATGATAATAAAAATAAGGACCACAAACTTTAAAATAAGAGTTGGAGGTTCATAAAGCAGAGGTAATAACAGTGGAACAGAATCTAAATGTGTCTAAATTTGCCAGAATCTTGAGGATATAATGCAGAAAAATTACAATTTTAATACTATCTGGAGTAATATCTATAAAAATAATTTTTAATTTGAAATATCTCAGTAACGTACTATTGTTTTTCTTTTAAACATTTCAGACCATTACTTGTACGCACGCCAATATTCTTAATAGTATGTCGAAAAATACGCAATAACTACAACCTACCAAATTTCATTTGCATACCTCAACCGATTTTAGAGCAACAAATAAATCGTCAGATTGTAAGAAAAATTTTAACAGCCCGTATCTCGGAAACGAAGCATTTGCGGACATATGGTTATGGAGCAAAAGCAAAATGTCATTACTTTTTCATGTAAAATTACCCCTTAAAGTTTGTCATACTTATTTACTAACACCCTCTATATCTAATACATTTTATTCCAAATTAATTAATTATAGAAAAAAACTACATAAACTATTTTCTAATCAGACGATAAAATGAAGTATTCAAGTGAATTAATTCATCTTCGCCAAATTATTCTAACAAACCAATCTCAAATCGTAAAAAATTTTTAATGAAATCTCTCTAATTATGATCATCCATAGTTAATGCCTCTCCGTCGTGGTTATACAAGTAGTCGGCGTAGTGCATCGTCATTCTTGTTTTCGTGCCCTCTTCCTGTTGGATTTTCTCCCGACTTTAACCGAGTTTCCACCAGACGCCGACAACCAGCCTCGTTTCCGTGCCAGGACGGATCATGATAATATAGTGAGGGTGCTTGTACAAGTTTTTGCTCCGTGTTTTTTGTGACGATTAAGGTTTTCGTGGTAACATTTATGATAAATCTCATTAAAAAGTTATTTACACGAATATTCACTGTAGATGGGGCTGTATCGTCGCCCCCGTTATCGAAATTATTCCGATTCGATTTTTTGCACAAATTTACTTAAAAAGAGGTCCTTATAACCAATCCACAGGGTGCCAGGCGGTGCCGTGATCAAAAAATTATTTAATTTTTTTTTTTAAACAACTTCACAAAAATAATTTTTTCATTTTTAACAATTTTTTTTTTTAGATAATTTGGGTCATTCCGTGTAAAAAAGGTCTCTTTGTGATTTTTCTCTAAAATTGATTGTTGTCGAGTTATACGCCATTTAAAATTTGAAAAATGCGAAAATAGTCATTTTCAAGGCTTAATAACTAGATTAAAAATTATAATTATTTTGAAAGTCAGAAAGTGATCAAAGCAAGGTTTAAAATCCCCCTTTCAAGATCCTGAAGAAATTTTTGTCATTTTATTACAAAGCTGTTATTTTTAATTATTGACAATTAGAGCTATAGTCCAGGCTGTATCGTCGCCCCCGTTAGCAAATTTATTTCGAATAGATTTTTTTGCATAAAGTTACTCAAAAAGAGGTCCTTATAACAAATCCACAGGGTGCCAGGCGGTGCTGTGGTCGAAAAATTGTTTAAACAATTTTTTTTAACAAATTCACAAAAATAATTTTTTCACTTCGAACAAATTGTTTTTAGATAATTTGAGTCATTCTGAGCAAAAAAGGTCTCTTGTGATTTTTCTCTAAAATTGATTGTTGTCGCTTTACTTTTAATATGCAACAAAAAAATGATTTGATAACGAAATAGCTATTTGTATCACAAGGGAGAAAAGCGCTACTTTTTCTCCCGAGAATGAAGGGCACTAATCATTCGAGGGAGAAATAGGCACTTTACTCCCATGTTATACATATGATTTTTCCACTTTCCTCAAATATCAAGTAATTTTTTCATTTTTAAATAATTTATTTATGTAACTAACTGACAAAATTTATTAGAGCACTAAAACAAACAAGTAGGTACAGTATAACTGTCAACTGTCAAATATAAGTCAAATTATTAATGTAAACATTGTTAAATCAAAATAACAATTTACTGTGTTTACCATTCTGCAAAATACAGGGTGTTCTATAAATAAACGTTAAAATGTATACAGGGTGATTGATTAGTAGGGTAAAGCTCAATAGCTCCGCTATAGTAATAGATAGCAATAAAAGTTAATAACAAAAATTTTAGCCACCTTTGAGCTTCACATTACAAAATTAGTTAGAATGTTACAGGGTGTTCGATAACACAGTGGCAGACCTAACTTATGTTTTTTTAAATGGAACACCCTATATTTTATTTTAAATTCGAAATCCTGTTAACTTCTCCATCACAAAAATATAAAGGTTTGTTATGTTATACAGGGTATTTACAAAGTTATAACCAATTTTATATGAAAATCGTAACAAGTTCAACTCCCTGTATAAATAAAAATAAGCAAAACAACAATGGTTTATTAATGCCATATTTTTTAACGTATTGTCAAAATTTTCAAGGATGGTCGATATTGCTAATTTTCTTTATATCAAATACAGGGTGAGTCAAAACGCAAGTGCATTATTTTCTCAGTAATTTTAAATGAAACACCCTGTATTAATAAACTGAACTGATTTTTTTGGGGTTACGTTAATAATGAAGTTTATAAAATACCTCCAACAACAAGGGATGAGATGAAAAATAGAAAACAAAGTGTATTTCGATGTGTTAATTTACAAATGCTCCGTAGAGTAAGTAGCTCATTCAATGATCGTTTTTAGGCGTACATAAATGTGTTACGAGATAATTTTGAACACCTTATGTAATTAAATATTAAAAATATTTTATTAAAAGTAGCTTCTAATTTTTTCAAACATGTTTTTTTGCAAAATGTATTACTGATAAATTATGTTTCGTTCTTTATTTGTTACATTGTTACATTTACATACAAAAGTAGTGTTTAATTGTCTTCACAAAATATTGTATTTTGTGTTTGTGTGTTTTTTTGTAAAATTTATTACTAATTTTCTTTGTTTATTTGTTGCATTTACATAAAAAGATAGTTTTTAATTGTTTCAAAAATGTTGCATGTAGTGGTTGTGTTTTTGTTTGTAAAATGTATTACTAATAAATTATTTTTATTTTTTATTTGTTACAGTGTTACATTGATTACCGGATTGATAATCGGTAATCTTCAATTGTGAATTCAGTCATGGCTTACTTAAAATTTAGATAAATTTAAACACCTAAAATAATTTGCTCTGAAAAATAAAAATATCTCGAAAACTAATAAATTTGGGCATAGGGAATGTTATATAAAAATTAAAGTATGTACGTTAATGTTACTTTTCAATAATGATATAAAATACAGGGTGTTCCATTTAACATTACTGAGAAAATAATGTACTTGCGTTTTGGCTCACCCTGTATTTGATATAAAGAAAATTAGCAATATCAATAATTCTTAAAAATTTTGACAATAAATAAAAAAATATGGCATTAATAAACCATTGCTGTTGTGCTTATTTTTATTTATACAGGGAGTTGAACTTGTTACGATTTTCATACAAAATTGGTTATAACTTTGTAAATACCCTGTATAACATTACAAACCTTTATATTTTTGTGATGAAGAAGTTAACAGGATTTTGAATATAAAATAAAATATAGGGTGTTCCATTTAAAAAAACATAAGTTAGGTCTGCCACTGTGTTATCGAACACCCTGTAACATTCTAACTAATTTTGTAATGTGAAGCTCAAAGGTGGCTAAAATTTTTGTTATTAACTTTTATTGCTATCTATTACTATAGCGGAGCTATTGAGCTTTACCCTACTAATCAATCACCCTGTAGATACTTACGTAATAGATAATAGAATATTGTATAGGGCGTCAATAAGTTATTTCATCAATGACATAGTATGACGTCACTTTTACTTTTCCTGCCTAGGGCGGAAAAGTACTTTCCCTCCCTAGGGAGGAAAAGTACGACGTTGCTCCCTACAATCAGGTCAGGAAAAGTAAACTTTCGGTAGAGGTAGGTGGAAAAATCGTTTTCCAAGGTTAAGTAATTTAAGTGGCTAGGCGCAAAATTTTTTTCGAATCCTGATAAAACTAATTAGTATTGTTGAAAAATTTAAACGCAGAATAAAAGATTACATTATTACCGAGGGTCGAAAGTCCCCGAAAACCTCTATAATGTTTTAAATAAGTTACAGGGGTGAAAAAAAAAGAGAAAACTGAGTGTAATTTTTAATTTCAAATATCTTATTCGAAAGAAACCTTTTGTTTATTCTAAGGGACTTTCGGCCCTCGGTAATAATGTAATCTTTCAATCTGCCTTTCCGTAAACAATCCGTTAATACTTTCCGTAAACAATCCAGGAACATAAAATAAATTACTAGATTATAAACAAATACTAAGATTAGTGTGAGTATGGGTTTACTACATGGTAGTCAACACTGTGTTGTGCCAAAGCTTTTAATATAAGATGTCAGTCGGAGATTTCAGAATAATGAAGTGCTAATTAATATCGTTAATGGTATAATATACTTAACAGAAATCACCATCGGAACCTGGACACGGAGACTGTGGATAAAATAATCGACAGCAGCAAGTGACGAATAGTGCCTTTTTAGCAATGTGAAAGTTGTGGCAAGCCAATTCCTTACCACCACTAGAATAAAAAGAACGCAGAAAAGTACAAAACCTTTTTAGTGTTTAGCACGAAAGATGTTTTGTTTTGAGTTTATATAGTTTTTATTAATTTTGAAAAACCATGACATTTATCAAGATGCGTGGTGGATGATGCATGGGCATGGATATTCATGCTCCATCCTACAAAATTATCTTCAAATTGTTAAAGATCCCCGTACGTAACCTCTTCACAATCACGTCATTAACCATTAAGTGGTTTTGATTTTAGATCCGACATAAATTTTATGATTTCTTGCTTGTAGGGGAGGAAAGTATGCTAAATGTGCAGTTACTCAAGCGTTGTGGGGGCCTATTGGGTTGTGAAGAGTAGGTCCTAAAACCAAAAAAAGTTTTCCATTTTAGTGGGGACTTTCCATTTTTAATTTAATTTTCCATTCCCAACAATCGTTTTTTTAGATTATAGCGCCATCTATCCCTAACTCGAAAAAATGTCTCAATAAAAGTTACTTATATTTACGTAAGGAGTCCAAATCTGCAATAAGAAATGGGGGCTCCCATTTAAGATTTTAAAGTAACCCCCCACCCCACCTCCATGGGGGTCGTGTTTGGTGCCATTTGATAGATTTTTCAAAAATATTGACCAAGTGCATTTTTCAGTTTTTCGATCTGATGTTCATTTCGCAAAATATCGCGGGATTCATATTTAAAATTTTAAATTTACCCTCCACCCCTCTCCGAGGGAAGTGGTGTTTGGTATCATTCGATAGATTTTTGAAAAATATTGAGCACGTATTTCTTAGTTTTTCAATCTGTCATTCATTTCGCGAAATATTCGCTTTTTTCATGTGAAAGTTTGAGACTCACTCATTTCCTTACGTCCCGCTCAAATCGTCAGATTTTTGAAATATACACTGTTTTGCATGTATTACTTAACTTATAGTGCATTCTTTCACGGTTTTTGCTCTAAATTTTAAAGAACCGCGTGGATTGACATGAAATTTGGCATACGTATAGCTTACATGTCAACGTAAAAAAGTGATATTGTGCCGATGTGTGCTATTGCCCTGGGGGTGACTTTCACCCCCTCTTGTGGGTGAAAAAATATATGTCCAAAATAAGTCCGGAAATGGATAAACTGACTAGTTTTAAGTAACTTTTGTTCTATAGAGCTTTTTCGCCAAGTCAACAATTCTCGAGTTATTTGCGAGTGAATATGTTCATTTTTCAACAAAATAACCACATTTTTAGACTGTTTTTCGCAAATAACTCAAAAAGTAGGTATTTCGTCGAAAAAAAACGTTCTTAGCAAAAATATAGCCTATAAAAAAGTAAAAAAAATGGTGTACGCGTTAAGTCTCTGGATCTCGTAGAACCAGAGTTATAGCCAATGAAAAGTAGATTCATATTCACCAAATTTCAAATAGAATATTTCGACGTGAAATATCCAAAAAATTAAGCACTTTTTGGGGAAAACCCATTATAACTTTTTTAAAGTGTTTAAAAAAAGCTTTATTTCTGTTTTTACAAAAAGTTCTAGCATTAAATTTAAGCAAGTTACGCCCAAAATAAAGTTGGTCCCTTTTATTTTTTGCAAAAAAAAAATCGGGAAAACCACCCCCTAATTAGCAACTTAAATGAAATTAATCGTTACCGCTCCACAAATTATTTTACTTATGTTGTGTTTATATGATCTGTAAGTTTCATCGGTTCAAAGTGCTTATTTTTGAAAAAATTTGGTTTCAAAGTAAAATTTTTAAAAATTTAAATTTTGAAAAATATGCTTTTTTTTTAAATAACTTAAAAATTGTTAGAGATACCAAAAATCTCGAAGAACAGAAAAAAGTCAGCTTTGCTTTTCTGAATATCATGCATTTTTTTGTTTTTCTGTTAGACAAAAATTGATTAAGATTTGGTGTTTCTAAATTTGCATACATTCGTGATCAGTGACTCGTTCAACCCCTTTTAACTACAGCCCTTTCAATAATAAGGACTTTGAACCGATGAAACTTACAGATCATATAAACAATATATACATGAGTCAAGAAACTTGTGAAGTCGTAACGATTAAGTTCATTTAAGATACTAATTAGGGGGTGATTTTCTCGATTTTTTTACCAAAACCAAAAGAAACTAACTTTATTTTGAGCGTAACTTGTTTAACTTTGATGCTAGAAATTTTTTTTATAAAACAAAAATAAAGCTTTTTTTAAACACTTTAAATAAGTTGTAATAAGTTTTCCTCGAAATGTGCTTCATTTTTGGTTATTTCACGTTACAGTATTCCACTTGAAATTTGACGAATGTGAACCTATTTTTCATTAGCTATAACTCTGCTTCTACTATGTGTAGAGACGTGATATATACACCATTTTTTTAAATTTTTTACAGGCTGTATTTTTGCTAAGAATATTTTTTCGACAAAATACATACTATTTGAGTTATTTGCGAAAAACCGTCTAAAAGCGTGGTTATTTTGTTGAAAAAATGAACATATTCACTGCCAAATAACTCGAAAAGTATTGCCTTAGTGAAAAAACTCTATAGAACAAAAGTTACTTAAAATTAGCCAGTTTATCCATTTCATCACTTTCTTTGGACGAATATTTTTCCACCCCCCAAGATCGGGTGAAAACCACCCCCGGGGCAAAAGCACATATCGGCACAATATCACTTTTTTTCTTTGACTTGTTAGCTATGTGTATGCCAAATTTCATGTCAATCCAAGCGGTTCTTTAAAATTAAGTGGTTTTGCAATATTTTACCGTTAAAGGACGGACTATTACTTTATCTTAATCTGACGATTTCGTTTTTTCTAAGGATAGATTTTTTTCGCCCTCCTCCTTAACGACTGCATGAATAGCCAATATATGGTAGAGGTACATTTTCAGGGTAGAAGGTTTCTCCCCATGTAATAATCTGACGCGCTCGAGTAACTGCAAAAATTCCCGCTTGTGCTCCCCTACAGTGTGCTTGTGCTAATCAGTAATTCGATGAAAGGAATTATGAAACTCCATATTAGAGTCGAAAAGTAGGATTTTCGCAAGCGCCCGAACTACCGTTATCTCGTTTGTATCATCCCTAGGGCATACTCTCGAGTTCTCGGGATTTTCTGGACGGAGAATAAACGACGTCGATGGCACGGGAGTCCCGCCACTACCTCTCCTCCATTCCAACGGCGTTAGAGTGGAACAGATGATGAAATATTGTTCTAACCTTCCATTTCGTCTGTTCTGTTCGACTCAACTAAGGGGTCTATCGACCTGGTTTTCACACGACGCGACCGGCACTGGTTGTTATCGTTAGAGGTCGGAACTTGAGGGTGTTGTTCTCTTCTTGTAAGGTGTTCACTCGCTGGGAATTGCTGAATATGGAAAAACTTCAGTGAAGGGGTGAAACACGACGGTTTTTTTATACTGTACCGGATATTTATTTTTAATAATAATTATTATTTTTAGGGTAATAATAACAAAATCAATGGGAAAATACCCAGTAGCTGGCTGTATACCATAATTAAAAAATCATACAGAAGTAAAAAAACTTCATTTGTACAATGGTATAAAAAGTTTATTAAAAACTATTAAAAGTCATCCAAAAGGATCTGCAAAACGTTTTCGATCTAGATCAGATCATCTTCAGTGCCTAGAACGAAGTATTTCCACGTTAGAATGAATGCAAAAGGTTAAAATTGTGACTAGTTGAAGAAAAAATGTGGTAATACTCACGTTCTGCCTAGTACATAGCAACCTTATGAAAATGGTAACATCGAGAAATATGGTTTACATGATAATTCTATAATATTTATAGCGACTCCAAGTCGATGTTAAAGGATTAATTTATGTGTTAGGAGTGCTCAAAGGGCAACATGGTTCCCTGCTCGATAAAAAATCGTGGTTCTTGCCAGTTCAATGGACACAGACCAACAAAGGTGAAGGAGATGACAATCCAATTATTAGACAGAAGTGACATGACAAGACAGGTATATATAACTAAAAGTTTATAATACTATCGAGGCACATTAATCTTCTTATTATGTTTGTTCCACATTTCCATGATCTTCTGTTTCACAGTTTATTTTTTGAATAAAGCTTAAGTGAGGAAAAGCAAAATGTTGATTTCAAAAAGTCTTTTACTAAAAAGGTCCCTTTTCTAATTTTGGGATATCTTTCACGAGACGGTAGCATTTCATAATATCACAGAATGGTTCTGGTACAATTAGGGGAGTGCATATAGATTTTCACTTCGGAAAAAATCAAACAAGATAGAACTTTTTGTAATTTTATTAAGAAATGTCTAATAAACAACATATCAAAAACTTCTACTCGAGAAGTGGGTGCTTCATTTTTTATTAAACAAATGAACTCCGAAATTAGATGTTTTTTTAAATAACTCCGAAAATATAAATTTTAGAAAAAAACTGACTTGACCATTGAAAAATTCAGAAAATTTTACAAAAAAAAACTTATATAAAGAATTTTCTAAAATTAAATCTGTATCTTCTATAATTTTTTATTTATAACGCTAAAGTCACCCTTCTCACAAACATTGGCGCACTGTAAACTAGCGTGAGGTGAAGTGCACGGTTGAGTTATTTTAATGTAATTCTTTAACTAATGGATTAAATGAAATTTTACAAATTGAACATGAAAGAAGAATAATTAAACTATCATATGCTTACAATAAAAAGAAATAAAATGTATGGGCATAAGTACGGTTGGGGCGGAAAGTGAGCCTTACATGAATTTTGTTTAAAAATGATTTAAAAATGTGTAACTAATACAATTTTTCTTATAAAACCCTCAATTTTGCACAACTTACCTTCCAAGCATCTTACTAAATGATGTTTCATTCAAAAAAATCTAAAAAATTTAATTCAAAAGATATGTATATTAAAAAATGTAATTTTTGAAATCTTCGCTGTTTTATAGAATTACCACCACTTTAAGACGGTATTACTCAAGTTTGAACAGATCTATTATAATTTTATAAGTGCTTTTTTAAAGCTTAGGATGTAATCTTTAAAATACACTAAATTATTTTACTTTAGAAATGAAATAGACTATTTCTTTTTGAGAAAATTAAGAAAGATAACAAAAATGTAATACAAAAACCGAAAATTACCAGCTAAAAAAATGTTTATACAAAGTGATCAAAATCTTTTTCTGTAAAACTTACCTAATATGCATTTAATAACAACAATACTAAATAACAATAATAAATGTTCAGCAAAAAATTTTTTTTAGCTCTTATACAGTATGTCTGCGTAACTTGGAACCTATTGATAACTTTTTTATTATCAGCTTTACGAAAAAAAAGTTATTCTTTATAAAATACTCTGCATCATATATAATCTAAGATGCAATCATCAAATATCAAATTTAATTAATTTTATACGAGGTATGTCAAAAATATGAATTTCACTCAAGAGTAAAGTACCGTTACATTTCACAATATCGAAAATTGTTATTAAGAAAAGTTGTTTGGAATTAAAAAATTTGTTGTAGTGTTCAATTACATCCTTCTAATTAAAATATTGTGAATAATAAAGGCACTTAACTCTTAAGAAAAATTCATATTTTTTACATACCTCGTATAAAATTAAAAAAGTTTGATATCTGGTTTATTGTATCTTAGATTTTAGACCAGGGAGAGTATTTTGTGAAGAATAACTTTTTTTCGTAAAAGTGATAATAAAATAGTTATCATAATTGTAATAAAATGATGATAATTATCCGTAATTTGAGAAAAAATTGAAATTTTTTTTTCGATTAGAATGATGTAATTTTATATTTAAACATAGTTTTTAATTTCAAACAACTTTTCATAATAGCATTTTTTGATATTCTGGAATATAAATGTACTCTTTAACGAAATGCATCATATTTTTGACATAACTCGTATAAAATTGATAAAATTTGATATCTGATGGTTGAGTTTTAGATTTTTGACTATCCAGAGCATTTTATAAGGAATAACTTTTTTTTTTCGTAAAATTGATAATAAAAAAGTTTTCCATGTGGTTCCAAGCTACGCAGACATACTGTATAAGGGCTTCTGTATAATAATTTTCCAACTGCAATGCCATATTCGGATTTAGCATAATCAAAAACAGAATAGAAACATATTTGATCAAAGTAAAACGATGAATTTAACGATATTTTTAAAATTATTTATACAAAACAATTGTTATGGTTTAAACAATTAATAAACAATTAGCGGCCAAATCTGCGAGTAGAACTTTTTACTTTAACATGTATATAAAGTAACAGAAAAAGTTTTAGAAAAATATACGATTGTTTGAATTTTTACGAAACAATGTATGTTTTCTTTCTAATTGCACTCCCCTAAATAAAACAAAAAATACACACTGTACAGGGTATTAAGTAGGTAAAGAGCGGAAGTAAAGACATAGACAATACATAAAAATATGTTAGTAATGTCTTTTCTCTACTCAATATAGCATATCAAGTACTGTCCAAACGTATTGTACAAAATAATGCTTCCATACGCCGAACGAATAGTGGGAGGATGTCTATAATGAACACATAGTGGGAGGGTGGTTACAAACTGGATATGGTGGAATTCTTCTTCTGCACTGACAGGAACAATGAGCATGGCCAGAATCCAGAACGATCTTTCAAGACCCTTCCATTGCAAAATTGGACAAAGACAGGGTGATAGGCTATCGTGTCTTTTAGTTAACCTTGCTGTAGAAAAGGTAACCGGAGGTCCCAGACCCAAAAAAATTGCACTATCTTTAACATATCTGTGCAAGTTGTCGGATATGCAGATGACATCATAGTCATAGCTAAGTCCACAGAGTGTCTCACCGATGCATTTCGGTCGTGAAGCTTATCTGCACAAAGAATGGGACTAAATATAAATACCTAAAAAACAAAATGTATGTGTTTTACTAGGTTAAGCAACTAGGCACCTAGAGGAATAATAATTGAAGATTTAGAACTGGAAGGTGTGGACACCTTCACATACCTAGGCTCGCTGTTGACTACAGATAACAACGTAAGGGAAGAAATTAAAAGAAGAATAGTGCTTGTGAATAAGTGTTAACATTGATTGAAAAGACAAATGGTCTCAAAAATAAAGAAGAATAATGTAAAATTCATTATGGTAGCACACCTTAAGGTACGTATCCATACGTGGGTGCTCCGTGCTCGGTGTAGCAGCTCCACATAGTGGATACGTTGGTGCTCGCCGCTCACCCTCTTCGATTCAACCAATTTGCGATTTATATGTAGGGGGGAGAGCATGCCGTATCCATTTGAGCAGCTACACCGAGCACGGAGCATCCACGTATGGATACGTACCTTTAGATGGATAGGGCATGTAATCAGGCGAGAGGAAGATGCAACAGTCAGAAAAGTTTTTGACCATTTTTTTGATTGGACAACGAGCCAACGACTTGAAAAATAACCTAATTGTTATGATAAAATTTTTCGTTTTATCGAGGTATGGTTGTTATAGAAACCTAATTTGAACCCCACTTAACTAATCGTCGTTTAATAATCAATATCAATTAATTGGAAAAACTTCTTCTTTAATGTTTTTCTATAACCCATAGTGATCATTACGATATAATCGACGTGAACTGAATCTTGGAAAGTTTTGAGAAATTATATAGTTCCGACAAAATAAAACCATTAAACAAATGAGGATATGATAAAGAATACGAATAAAGTTATTTGGGAAATTTAATTAATACTATAAAGCAGGGGCTCTCAAGCTTTTTGAGTCATGTACCACCTACAGTTTTTTTTATTATTTTTGGTACCACCTATATTTTTAGATTGTATTATCAAGACTTACTAAGCACTACTATTTTAATTTTTTTTGTGTCTTGTGTACCACCGCAAATAATGAGATGTACCACCAGTGGTACATGTACCACAGATTGAGAACCGCTGCTATAAAGCACATAATGACAGCTAAAAACTGCACTACACACTAAAAATAACATATTCAACGAAGAATTACAATAGCACTTTAAAGCTCATCATTTCCGAATAGAGAACATCTTTCGTAACCATAAGGTTAAAAACAGACGAGCCACTCTGCAGCGCTACTCTGTGGATCAACAAAGTGGCTGAAACAGGCGATTTTGTAGCCCCAATGATTTTGTAATGGACGCCACAGTGGCGAGGATCGGCGGCAGTGGCTGGCCACTAATGCTCGTCTGGAATGTGGAATGGCACGTTTAATTTACATAAGAATGTATGGCTACTCATCGGAAACTACTTTGTGGATCCACAGAGTAGCGTGGCAGAGTTAGTCCAGGGTAATAAGGTTTTTTCCATGACACTTGAACAGCCAGGGTACTGAAGCGTTTTTTCGACAGGTAATACCTATAAGAGCAAATTGTAACTACTTCCTGCGTAGGATCTGGCGGCCATATTTATTTATAAACAATTAAGTGTCAAAGAATGGCATTTTTCACTTTTTTTCAAATCAACGGAAAACAGTGAAACTTATGATTTTTTTAGTACAAATATCTTCGAGATTATGGAAAAAGCTTTAAAATGACATATTACGAAGTTTGATATACTCATTTATTGTTAATATAATTGCGAAAAAAGGTAGGAATTGCAAAAAAAATATTTTCTCAATAACTGTTGTAAAGATTAGTATACAGCTTTGAAATTTTTGTCAAATAAGGGTTCTTTGGTGGCACAATAAAACACTGAAAACTTTTGTTTTCTATACTTCCACAAAATTTATTATTTACAACTATGTGACTTCAGCTGTTTCGGCAGAGTGCCTTTCTCAAGTGATATAATTTACAATGTGTTTGCCTTTTAAAGTCTCTAACTGAAGAGGTTGAGGAGTGGGGATCTGTTTGTCTCGAGTTGGTCATTCAGAATTATATCTGTATTTTTCAGTTTATTAATTTCCATAGATTCTAAATAAGATAGCTTAAGGCCTTTATTTTGGATATGCAGAATTTGAAACTCTTCATTGAAAGAATGATTATTATTTTTTTAACCGTGTTGAAAATGTAACGTGTGATCCAAAATTATTGTCACCATAGGTGGCTCTGAACGACAGAGATAGCTATACAGTGCATGTCTATTCTTAATTATTCAGATATACTTTCCAATTTACGTCAACTTAACGAGAAAAGTTAGGTTATATAGAGCTGTTGGTGGTAGACATATACAGCATCGTGTTTGATTTTATTTATTATTGTTACTTATAATTTTGTTAATTCTTTTTATTTTTGATTAAAGTTCTGTGTTAAAGGTTTTGACTGATTTTTTATGTTTTATAATGTTAATCAAAATTAATTGATAAACCAATGATATAAATTCAGATTAAAACAAGACATACGTAATTTTTTGCAGGGCTAGCTTTGATCCCAATAATTGTGGATCGCTCGTTAGCTCATGCTCTTTCTTTTGACACCTGTGGAATGGTTTTAGGGTCATTTTTTCTGACTTATGTTATTGCAAAAAAATGTTCTCTGGGATAAACAATTTGAATAAAATTTAAACAATTGAATGAATCGCTTTGAAATTTTTATCACATATTAAGCACCAAAGAACCCTCATTTGACAAAAATTTCAAAGCTGTACACTAATTTTTTCAACAGTTATTGAGAAAATATTTTTTTTTGCAATTCCGACCTTTTTTCGCTATTATATTAACAATAAATGAGTATATCAAACTTTGTAATATGTCATTTTAAAGCTTTTTCCATAATCTCGAAGATATTTGTACTAAAAAAATCATAAGTTTCACTGTTTTCCGTTGATTTGAAAAAAAAAGAAGAAAATGCCATTTTTGACAATTGTTTATAAATAAAAATGGCCGCCAGATCCTAAGCAGGAAATAGTTATAATTATTTGTTTCTATAGGTATTACCTGTCGAAAAAACGCTTCAGTACCCTGAATGCTGAAGTGTCACGAACAGGGTATATGTTTGTCTTATTACCCTGGCCTAAGTGGTTCATTAATGACCTAAGTGGAAATTATGAACAGTATAAAAACAAGAAAACTAGAATATTTGGGTCACATTACCAGAGGAGAGAAATATGAGCTGCTGAGAGTTATTATGCAAGGAAGGATCCAAGGAAAAAGAAGCATAGGAAGAAGACGCATCTCCTGGCTGAGGAACCTTAGAAAATGGTTTAACTGTAGTTCATTACAACTGTTCAGAGCAGCAGCCAACAAAGTGACCATAGCCATTATGATATCCAACCTTCGCTAGGAGATGGAACTTTAAGAAGAAAAAAGTGGTTCATCTGTTTTTGCGCTAAAAGCACGTATGAAAATTAAAATTACATATAGTGCACAGATTCTAAAGGTGCCGGTGGGGGATGGCGTCTATGCACAGTATTATAATCGGTGTATGAGAGAGAAAGTATTCGAAATAATGAAATAACAAATTGTATATTATTTGTTATTTCATTATTTCGAATACTTTCTCTCTCATACACCGACTATAATACTGCGCATAGACGCCATCCACCACCGGCACCTTTAGAGTGTGTGCACTGTACGTTTTTCATCATTTGGTATAAACTGGACAAACCGTCTATTCATTCCAGTAAAACAGATCAATCTGAGATATAAACACAAAACACATTATAATGTTAATACACAATGAACGTTATGGACTTGTTTTTAGCTGATTTATGAAAATATTTGATAATAATGGAAGAAAAGAAAATTTCTAAAGAACTGGAATGAATCCATCACTAGACTCGAACAAAATAATGATAACACATCATACCATAACGTATCGCGCAATAAAGTTTTTCAATATTCTGTAATGTTTCCCACTAAATTATTAACCACAAGACTAAACTTTTCATAACATTTTATGTTATGAAGATCAAAGAACACAAAAAGCTGGTTCCATAAAGAGATTTAGAACTACTGATCATTTGCTAACGATAAAAATGGATAAAGCTAATGAATATAAATTACTACCAGTTATAGCTCTTGTATAGCGCTGGACTTCAAAAAAGCATTATATCCTGTTGAAAATTGGACCTTACTCATCATCATCATTTTCTCTGTTTTCATCTCTGTGAGGTGTTGGTAGGTCTCCCTAATTACAGAGAAATGTGAAGTCCCAGATCTAATATGCCAGTCAATGAGAGCAAGAACACGATATTACCTCCGAATTCTATCCTACTGCATGGATTTTAATGAAATTTTGGGCCTAGCCTCTACTTATCTCCTAATTCAAAGTCTACCCTATATACTATGGCGCTTTTATCTTGAGGGTGGTTCCCATCGCTACATAGGGGTGGAAAATTTTTTGGTCAAAATAATCACGGAAGTGGCTGCTAGAGAACATAATTCTAAGCAAAAACTGTTCTATAATTTTTTTTGAAAACTCGATAATTTTTGAGTTATTCGTGGTTGAAAACTGGCTATTTTCATTGAAACATAACGCCTTTTCGAACGATTTTTGCGAATACCTTAAAATCTATGCATCTAACTAAAAAAACTATATAAAACATTTTTGTAGCTTATAAAAAAGCAAAGATACTCGTTCCTTCATAAATCTTTAGTTATACATAATACAAACAGGTGAAATGAGTTGGATTTTTCGGTGCATGCTTAAATCGGTGTATTCAACTTGAAATAAAATAGAAACGGTCAATTTTAGGTGTATAATGCGACCAATATCTTTTGTGGTGCTTGAAAAGACTTTAAAATGAGCAATATTAAATGTCGATTACATTCAAACTGACCGAGATATGCTGCAAAAAAATTTATGACTAATGTATTTTAAGGAAAAATGAGAAGTATATTTAACCCCTCATCCACCAGAATTTAAATGCATCGTTTTCTTTCTACAATACCTTTTATTATAGTGTTATTTCTATGTTCAAAAAGTTGGACAGGTTTAAAATGGACGGTTTTGGAAAAAAATAAGTTCAAATTATAGAGCGCATTTTTAAATTTTCTTAAAAATCTTCCTTTTGTATTTTCTTAAACATCTCCATATAACTTGAAAATGATACGAGGTACAGTAATGAAAAACAAAAACAAGATTTTTATCTAAATTTATCTTTGTACGATATCTTTTTTTCGTATCTCTTATCATTTTCTCATTACATGGAGTAAAAAGAAGATTTTTAAGAAAATTTAAAAATGCACTCTATATTTGATCTTATTTTTTTTTTCAAAAACCATTCATTTTAAACCCGTCCAACCTTTTTAACATAGAAATAACACTATAATAAAAGGTATTGTAGAAGTAAAACGATTCATTTAAATTCTGGTGGATGAGGCGTTAAATGTACTTCTCATTTTTTCTAAAAATACATTAGTCATCAATTTTTTTGCAGCATATCTCTCTTAGCTTGAATGTAAAATGTAATCGACATTTAATATTGATCATTTTCAAGGTCTTTTCAAGCACTACAAAAGGTATTAGTAGCATTATACCTAAAATCGACCGTTTATCTGTTATTTCAAGTTGAATACACTGATTTGAGCATGCACCAAAAAACAAACTCTTTTCACCTACCATATATCTTTTTATTAGTCTAAGAGCTAGAGTCGAAAAATCATCGTCATAAGTAATATGGAGTTTGGTATGTGAAATGTGTCTATTGTATATTGATAATTATGACCCCTTTGAGGCTGACACCTCAGTGGATACAGGAAGTAGCAATAAGGGATGAAAGGGGAAAGTTACTGTAGTCTTTAAAGGTTTTCACCTCCTATTTTGTTAAACCTTCATCGATTTGCATGAAAATTGGTGACTAGTTAGAGCATACCCCAAGAAATAAAAATGATTTGGTACCAACTTGCACTTTTATCCTGGGGGTGGATACCACCACTTCTCGGGGGTGAAAACTATTTTATTAAAAATAACCCCACAAATCGATAGGGGGACAAATTATAAGTAAAATTTGTTAGATCATGTTTTTAAAATAAATCAATACTTTTTGAGTTATTAAAGATCAAAGATTTGTCTGTTTAAGAGCACATGCGTGAAGTTACGGATGATAAAAAGAACATAATAATTAGTTGTATGTTACTAAACAGTTATTTATGATATAAGTGTTAAAAGTACAACTTTAAGGCACGCATGTGAAAGTTTGCAGAATGAGCGAAGCGAATTCTGCAATTTACATGATTGCCTTAAAAATGTACTTTATCTACTCTATGTCATATTATGTATAAGTTTTTAGTTTGTGAAAACTGTCATTATAGATAGCAGTCCGTGAAGGGTTTAAAGTGTGCGTGAAGTAACAATGTATTTTAAATGGGATTTACTTTTTCGCACTGTTTTTGACACACTTTCCTATAATCAAATATACTTAACTTTCGCGTTGTCATGGTGATGACATAATGAGCAATAAATTACAACAAAAATTTTGACACTTTTGTGATTTGAAAGAAATTAGAATTTTTAAATGTCAAAGTTCTAAAAATTGTAGAATAGAAATAGGTCTGGATCCCGCGTATGAAAAAAAAGTTGATTAATAGCAAGCTGAAAATTTGTTAATAGTTTAAGGGTGTCTAGTCAGACAAACTTTGATATATGGGAACACTGGAACAAGGGAAGTTTTAATTGTGGAACAGGTTAAAAATTTGGAACGGTCTGACCAAGAAAATGGCGCATGTATTTTGTCCAACAGAACAGACTTAAACTCTTCGAACCGAGATTAAACTCTCATGCAAAAATCAGACTGCTATTTGTCACCAAATGGGCGTTTTAATGAGTGGAACATGTAGAATATGTCAAATGACAGGAATTATGACAGGTGATATATAGCAATCTGATTTTTACATGAGAGTTTAATCTCTGTTCGAAGAGTTTAAGTCTGTTCTGTCGGACAAAATAAATGTGCCGTTTTCGTGGTGTGACCGTTCCAAATTTTTAACCTGTTCCACAATTAAAACTTCCCCTGTTCCAGTGTTCCCATATATCAAAGTTTATCCGACTAGACACCCTTAAGCTATTAACAAATTTTCAGCTTGCTATTAATCAACTTTTTTTTCATACGCGGGATCCAGACCTAAAATGAATTCCAGTGACGAAGAGTTACAGTTGTTTATTTGTTTATCGTAGATAAAATATTGTATGAAACTGTGCGTGAAGTACTTTTTGCGAACTTACGCGATGTATAGCACTCGCTCCGTTGTCGCTCGTGCTCTAAACATCGCGTGCGTTCGCAAAAAGCATACTTCACGAACTGTTTCATAAATAACTATTTTAACATGTATATCATACAATATTTTTTCTACAAACGTTATAAATTTATAAAATACAATATTTTTGTTAATTGCTGAAACCATGAAACCTATGACCCGTAAAAGGTAGAACTGGTTGTCTACACTCGAGGGGAATGTCTAAAAATTCTTAGCGAAAATATTATACCGTTACATAAACTTGTTTTTTCTACAAACGTGTTAAAAATGCAATAATACAGTTTAAATTAAATTTTAAAAACCTTTTAAACCACCTTTTTCAAATTGCGCAAGTTGTACTATTAATATTTTTTTTATGTAATTATGTTTATTTACAATCTACATCATTAAAAGAGTATTAAGTAAATTTGTTCCATGTTTTTGGGCATGAAGAAAAGACTTCCAATGATGTCTCATCTTATTCTATTTATATTTAAGTTTTAAAATAGGTCCTGAGGCCAGGTTCTATCTAGTCTCCTTGTGGCAGGGCCATTATGGAATAATTCCCTTATTAACTCATTGTCATGTTGAATGGTAAGCTCGTTTTGTGATTCCGAGGCTCGATGGATTTCTTCTCTGATGAAAGGTATACAGGGTGCGCCAAACCTCTGGTCTTCTTTGATTACGGCTAAAGTATGAGATATACAAAAAAATGTTTATAACAAAACTAATGTGTATCAAAGAGGTCTATAATTTAAAATTATTTTCAATTATACAGGGTGAGTCAGAACGACGGTATGAACCAAAGTTATATTTTTTTAAATGGAACACCCTTTATATTAAATCATTTTTAAATATATTATTTAAAAATATGAAAAATTTGTATAAGGTCTTATAGGCCTAAAGTTAATAATTTTCGAAATATTTACATTTTTATTGAGAAAAATGGTAATATTTATAGGGTTGTGGATTATGTTTCCAAGGAAATAAAAATTTAGGTGATAGGTCAAAGTTTTTAAAATATAGTGTTATTTTTAAATAATTTAATATTTTTTACTTTTAGCCATAAAATATACAGTGTGATCACTATTTGCAAATACAAAATTTTCTCATTTTTTTTAATGGGACACCCTGTATATTAGTTTTGCGTTTTGTAGTAAATATTACAACCTTTCTTTTGGTATAAGGTTGTATGTACCTAGCATGTTTCGTTTTGTAGATATTTTAAAAAAACTATAGATATTACGTTTTTGCGAATTTTTTATTTAAAAATTTTTTTGCAAAAAAAAATAATTATAATCTGGTTTTAGAAACATATACTAAAATATAAAATATGAAAATAAAAACGTAATTAAAGATTAAAATAAATCGTATGCTAGTACAATTCAATTGAATTTAATAACTTTAAATTATTTTACAAAAAATATTTTACGATATTAATGAATATACATAAATTAGTTACTAAATTAAATAAACAACCAAATTTTAAATCAATCGTAGTAATTCTTCTACCGCAGCAACTTTCCTGTACCAAATTAATTGTTAGTTATATTGTATTTACGAGTAAGATCAGTTAATAACTTTTTAATTTACCTACATCTTGAGAACGTATAAAGTATGCTTTGAAACAAATGAACGTTATGGAAGTATATTAAGAAGTATGTACCTATGTACCTACTCGTGTCAAAAAAGCTGGTAATAATTTCTAATGGTTTCGCCCAAAACAAATGTCATATCCAAAAATTTTTCGGTTAAAAAATTAAAAATTAAAATATAAAAAATTGTTACAAAAATTTCAACTACAAAAGTATTACCAGTTTTTGTGACACCAGTAAATACTATTTATATTAATAAATAATTTGGCTGATACATTTAACATTCATTTGTTTCAAAGCATACTTTATAATAATTTTTATATTCTCAAGATGTATGTAAGTAAATTTAAAAGGTAAATTAAAAGTTTAACCAAATACAATTTAACTAACAATTAATTTGGTACAGGAAAGTTGCTGTAGTAGAAAAATTACTACGGTTGATTTAAAATTTGGTTGTTTATTTAATTTAGTAACTTTTATTTCATTTAGTAACTAATTTATTCATTCATTAATATGGTAAAATATTTTTTGTAAAATAATTTAAAGTTATTAAATTCAATTGAATTGTACTAGCATACGATTTATTTTAATCTTTAATTACGTTTTTATTTTCATATTTTATATTTTAGTGTATGTTTCTAAAACCAGATTATAATTATTTTTTTTGCAAAAAAATTTTTAAATAAAAAATCCGCAAAAACGTAAAATCTATAGTTTTTTTAAAATATCTACAAAACGAAACATGCTAGGTACATACAACCTGATACCAAAAGAAAGGTTGCAATATTTACTACAAAACGCAAAATTAATATACAGGGTGGCCCATTTAAAAAAAAATGAGAAAATTTTGTATTTGCAAATAGTGATCACACTGTATATTTTAGGGCTAAAAGTAAAAAATATTAAATTATTTAAAAATAACACTATATTTTAAAAACTTTGACCTACCACCTAAATTTTTATTTCCTGGGAAACATAATCCACAGCCCTATAAATATTACCATTTTTCTCAATAAAAATGTAAATATTTCGAAAATTATTAACTTTAGGCCTATAAGAACTTATACAAATTTTTCATATTTTTAAATAATATATTCAAAAATGATTTAATATACAGGGTGTTCCATTTAAAAAAATACAACTTTGGTTCATACCGTCGTTCTGACTCACCCTGTATAATTGAAAATAATTTTAAATTATAGACCTCTTTGATACACATTAGTTTTGTTATAAACATTTTTTTGTGTATCTCATAGTTTAGCCGTAATCAAAGAAGACCAGAGGTTTGGCGCACCCTGTATTTAAGTCTTTGTGAAGTGTTTGATTAGTTACATACCATGGTGCATCCACTATTGATCTTAGACCTTTAGACTGAAATCTTTGGATGATATTCAGTGATGTTGACTTTGCACAGCCCCAGAGGTGTAGTCCGTAGTACCAAATAGGTTTGAGTATTGCTTTGTACAGAAGAATTTTGTTTTGGATGTTGAGTTTTGATCTGCGTCCAAGGAGCCAATACATTTGCCGAAATTTTAAGTCTAGTTGTCTTCTTTTAGTCTGTATATGTTTTTTCCAAGTAAGATGTTGGTCAAGATGGAGGCCAAGGTATGTAGCGTCTGATACTGTTGGTATTCGTACATTTTCCATTCTTACAGGTGGGCATGTGTTGTGGGCTATTAATATTAATGTTAATAAATGAAATATAAATATTTTGACGTTTCACAATTTGACAATTCACTTTTAACTGCAGTGCCTTAAAAATTTTAAAGCACTAGTGCCTTAAGGTAGCATTTTTAACGCTCCTATGGAGTGCTAAAAATTGCATTTTTAACACGGTTGTAGAAAAATATTATTTTTATATTATTTTGATATTATAAATTTAGCAAAAGTGTATTCGAATATGTCAAATGTACCCATTATTGGACACCCCCCAGTTTCTGGACATATTCAGTTTATATTGATAGAAAAAATTCAATTAAATATCGAAATATGTAATATAAAAATATTATTTTACTAACATACAATTAATTAATATGTTCTTTTTATCATCTGTAACTCGTAACTTCACGCATATGCTCTTAAATAGACAAATCTTTGATCTTTAATAACTCAAAAAGTATTGATTTATTTTAATAACATGATATAACAAATTTTACTTAAAATTTGTCCCTCTATCGATTTGTGGGGTTATTTTTAATAAAATTGTTTTCACCCGCGGGAAGGGGTGGTATTCACCACCAGGGTAAAAGTGCAAGTTGGCACCAAATCAGTTTTATTTCTTGAGGTATGCTCTAACTAGTCACCAATTTTCATGCAAATCGATGGAGGTTAAACAAAATAGGAGGTGAAAACCTTTAATGACTGCACTAACTTTTCTCTTTCATCCCTTATTGCTACTTCCTGTATCCACTGAGGTGTCAGCCTGAAAGGGGTCATAATTGTCAATATTCAATGGACACATTTCACAGGAAAAACTCCATATTACTTATGACGATGATTTTTCGGCTCTAGCTCTCCATCTATATATTACAGAAGATTCATGAAGGAACGAATCTCTTTGGCTTTTTATAAGCTACAAAAATGTTTTATATAGATTTTTTAGTTAGATGCATAGTTTTTACGGTATTCGCAAAAAACCGTCCGAAAGGTGTCATTTTTCAATGAAAATGGCCAATTTTTCTATATAGTTTTTGCTTACAATTAGGTTCTCTAGCCAATTCCGTGGTTATTTTGACCAAACAATTTTCCATCCCCTTGAAGGGGTGGGAACCGCCCCCCAAGATAAAACCGCCATAGTATATAATAGGGTACACTTTGTTTCCTGAACTATTCCTTACCTGCTGTGAAAATATCAAGTAAATCGATGTAGTAGGATATAAGTCGGAGCCAAATACCCTCATTGACTGCCTTATAAACAATAAATCTCAAAATTCTCTTGGAACCACTTTCTGGTAACATCCTTAATCCATGCATTTTACAAATTTATAAGGCAGGGAGACGACGAATAATGAAAACGAAAGGGACTCTGCAATATGCAGTCACATTCCGTCTATTCGTCTAGGAAAAAATTCCAACGAAAGTTGATTCAGCGTACTCAAAATATGAGTAAAATGAAAAATTAAAAAACAGTTTATGTTTCATTTCGGTTCAGAGATAATCATCCATTCCCATACGTCCGTTTCGGTCTCTAGACCTCTTCAGTGGGGCTACATGAACACCTCTGAATCGAAACGGCCTACTTAAGCAGAATTGTAAAAATAATTCTAAACAATAAATCTGAAAATTCTCTTGGTACTACTTTCTGGTAACATCCTCAATCTCCGCCTTTTACAATTTATAAGGCAAGGAGACGACGAATAAAGAAGACGAAGAGAAGTCTACAATATGCAGTCACATTCCGTTTATTTCAGATTGCTAGAATTGCTACTAATTGTCTACTCACTAACGACGTACGTGTTAGTCACTTACTGTTATGAATAAAAGCTAACCGGATTAAATACCCGGACAAAGCAATGTAACAATTACATTAACATATACCCACTGAGAAACTAAATATGAAACCTATTCAAACCATTTATATTCGAAATTTTCACAGGGAACTCTAAAGTCATTTGTTATAATTCGTATGATGAATGATGCAGAACTCATTACAGTGGTTTATTTCAGTTTTCATTTAAATTTAATCGTACCATCAATCACTCTTACAATGTTGGACATTTATCTCTGTTATAGTTGTTTTATTCATTGAGTGAAGTAAAATACGGCTTTAGAAACTATTAAAAAGTGCTTAACTGCTACAAGATCATATATTCGTATTCTTTATTTCAATAAGAATCGATTTATTGGCGATTTAGTAAGATAATCACTCGCTTGAATGCTTAATGTTTTAAGTTATTTCAATGGGAACAAGACACCGATTGTAGAGAAGAAAAAGAAGAGAAATAAGACAAAGATATTCGTGTCATTAAACATTTGTACTGGAATCAAACTGCTACCTAAAAATTGGAGATAACTACACCGACGAAATCTCCATACAACGAGGAGTCAGACAAGGTTGCATTTTGTCCTCAACATTTTGTAATGTTTACACTCCGACCGCTACAGCAATAGACGTAAGATGCGCGCAAACCCGAGAAGGGATGCAGAATTCAATGGGGCTTAAATTATACAAAACAATTAAATTACGTCATGGTTACAGAATGGGGAACAAAGAAATCCAAATACTATGTTGTGCAGACGACGCCGCATTAATCGCCGAGACAGAAGACGATCTCCAAAGATGTAACACACATCCTCAATACAACAGCCAAGAAATATAATATGATAATATCAGCAGAAAAAACCAAATGTATGACAACATCTAAATACCCACTACGATGTAAAATCGAAATTGATGGGAAAATAATAAAGCAGGAAGGCAGGAAGCAAGGTTAGATATCTGGGAATAGGTATAACCAGTTACGGAGATGTTGAAGAGGAAGTACGACAACAAAGCTTAAAAGCAAATAAAGCGGCGGGATCTCTTCATGACACAATCTGGAAGAACAAACACCTAAGACAAGACACAAAAGCAAGAATCTATAAAGCAGCAATTAGACTTATATTGACATACACGGCGGAGACAAGACCTGACACATCTAAAACGAGACGACTACTAGAAACAACAGAGATGAAAATACCCTTGATGAATATCAGGTAAAAGTCTGTTGGATAGGGAGAGAAGCGTAAACATAAGAAGATCATGCAATGTAGAAGACATAAATGGATGGGTGACAAAACGGAAACAGGAGTGGAACGAGTATATTAGTAGAATGACAGAGGATAGGATAGTACGAATAGCACGAGATAAGTCACCAAATGGACGAAGAAGTATTGTCAGACCAAGAAAAAGATGGTGCGATAAATTAAACAATTTAGGAGGCTAATAATGAAGAAGAAACAGGCTTTAAAGCCTACAAACAAGAAGGAAGAAGAAGAAGAAGAATTAAATTACACAGTTGCCACGGTTCTTGCAAATACATTTTGACTGTTTTCTTTTGAAATGTTGTTTACATCAATCATTGTTTATGATGTTTAATGTTTATAATGTTTAACAAGTTTCATGTAATCATTTAAAATTTGTAAATTTTAAATTTGAAATTTTAAATTGGTAAATTTTAAATGGTTATTTAACAATGTTCGGTTACTATAAATTCGTTATACATATTTAGGGCAGTCAATGAGGTTATTTGGCTTCGAATTCCATCCTATATGGAAGTGGCTACAAACCCTAATCCTAAGCAAAAACTGTTCTATATATTTTTTTTTGAAAACTCGATACTTTGTGAATTATTCGTGGTTGAAAACTGTCAGTTTTCATTGAAAAATGACACCTTTTCATACGGTTTTTTTGCGAATACATACCTCAAAATCTATGCATCTGACGAAAAAAACTATATAAAATATTTTTGTAGCTTATAAAAAAAAACAAAAGATTCGTCCCTTCACAAAATCTTCTAGTTATAATACAAAAAGACATATATGGTAGGTGAGAAAAATTTGTGTTTTTGGTGCATGCTCAAATTGGTGTATTCAACTTGAAATAAAAAAGAGAAACGGTCGATTTTAGGTGTATAATGCTACCAATACCTTTTGTAGTGCTTGAAAAGGCCTTTAAAATGAGCAATATTAAATGTCTATTACATTCAAACTAATGGTACCTCGACACCGTAAGGTACAAGAGGACGGCTTAAGTAAGTAAGTACATTCAAACTAAGCGAGATATGCTGTAAAACAAATTAATTACTAATGTATTTTAAGAACAAATGAGAAGTATATTTAACCCCTCATCCATCAGAATTTAAATGCATCGTTTTCCTTCTGCAATAGTTTTTATTATAGTGTTGTTTCTATGTTAAAAAAAATTAAACGGGTTTAAAATGAATAGTTTTTGAAAAAAATAAGATCAAATTATAGAGCGTATCTTTAAATTTTCTTAAAAATCTTCCTCTTTCTTCATGTAACTCGAAAATGATAAGAGTTACGAAAAAAATATTCCACACAAAAATGTAGGGTTTTGTTAGATAAAAATTTTGTTTTAGTTTTTCATTATTGTATCTCTTATCATTTTCAAGTTACATGTAGAAAAAGAAAGATTTTTAAGGAAATTTAAAAATGCGCTCTATAAACTGATCCAATTTTTTTCAAAAATCATTCATTTTAAACCCGTCCAACTTTTTGAATATAGAAATAACACTATAATAAAAGGTATTGTAGAAGTAAAATGATGCATTAAAATTCTGGTGGATGAGGGGTTAAGTATAATTCTCATTTTTTCTTAAAATACATTAGTCATCAATTTTTTTTAATAGACCTTTAATATTACTCATTTTAAAGGTCTTTTCAAGCATTACAAAAGGTAAATTATACACCTAAAATCGACCGTTTCTCTGTTATTTCAAGTTGAATACAACGATTTAAACATGCACCAAAAAAACAAACTCTTTTCACCTACCATATCTCTTTTTATATTATATTATATATAGATATATTATATTATAACTAAAAGATTGATGAATGAACTAATATCTTTGTTTTTTTATAGGCAACAAAAATGTTTTATACAGTTTTTTTAGTTAGATGCACAGTTTTTAAGGTACATATTCACAAAAAACTGTTCGAAAAGATGTTATGTTTCAATGAAAATAGCCAATTTTCAACCACGAATAACTAAAAAAATATTGAGTTTTCAAGAAAAAATTATAGAACAGTTTTTGCTTAAATTAGGTTCCACTTAGTTCAGCCACTTCCGTAGTTATTTTAACCAAGAAATTTTCCACCCCCGAGAAGGGCTGGGAACCACCCCCAAGATAAAAGCACACATTGGTATAGGGTAGACTTTGAATTAGGAGATAAGTAGATCCCAAAATTTCATTAAAATCCTTATGTCATCACGTCCAGATGGATGACGTCACTAGTAGTAGTATATGCCACAGTATCATAACTTAAAAATAAAAATCGACCTGTTTCGGGATTTTTCCTTAAAGTCGCCGGTTTACGAAATAACGAATTTATTCCTTTCATTTGCACCATACTATCGGTGGAAAATAGTGTCGCGCACGCTTGATTAGCAATTAAAAAACAAAGGAGTTTTGAATATTGTATTGCAAAAAACTCTTCGGTATTTCATCAATCGATGTTTAAAGAATATCTACCTACCTTGGCAACATTCAAATTTTCAGTTTTTCACATAGTTTTTGAGGGTTAAAAATGGCCGATTTCGCAATTTTTCAATTTTTATTCGCTTATATGTCAAAAACTATCATTTTTAGAGAAAAGTCACTAAAGACCTTTTCTGTTTGGAATGATCCAAAAAACCTAAAAAAAACTTTTTTCCATGCAAAAAAAATTTTAGGAAAAAAAAAACGTTTAAAAAAATTTTTGACCACCTTTTGGTCCTGGCAACATGCAAATTTGTTAAAAGGAGTCCTTTTTGAGTAAGATTGTGCAAAAAATCCGAATCAGAATATTTTTCCTAGCGGATGCGCAGTGGCTTTCTGGACTAATGTGAAAAACAGCTTTAAAACATGCATTTTTTTACGAACAAATAAAATCTTTGATCTTTAATAACTCAAAAAGTATTGATTTATGTTAATAACTTTATCTAACAAATTTTACTTAAAATGTGTCCCTCTATCGATTTGTCGTATAAAATAATTTTCACCCCCGAGGAGTGGCATCCATCCCCAGGGTAAAAGCGCAAGTTGGCATCATGTCACCTTTGTTCCTTGAGATATCCTCTAACTACTCACCAATTTCATGAAAATCGATGAATGTTCAACAAAAACGGAGGTGAAAACCTTCAGTGACTGCACTAAATAGCAGAAACACCCAGTGCCGGTTTAACACAGTCTGCCGCCCGGTGCTGATACGGATGCCGCGCCCAGGCTCAAAAATATTTCTTAACTTTATTTCAATTAATAATTAAAACCGGTATAATTTGACTTAAACTTTCAATTGCTGTCAGCAGAATTGCTATTTTATTTTTTAATCAAACGTTATTCGCGTTCAAAAGTTGCAATTTCTCGATTTTTTGAAAGTTCCACCGCGTTTATCTCGAAAACTATGCATCCTACGAAAAAACTTGTAAGAACATTTTTGCTTAGAATTACCCAAGAAATACAAAAAAAAATGTTTTATTTTGCGAAAAATCGATTTTATGTAATTCCTCAAGTTCTTTGTTTATAACAATCTTATCGACATCCGGATCAACTGTTACCCAAAAAATTCGTGTTCTACGGGTCAAAATACATAAAAAAACTTGGGTAAGTCCATCTAAATAAAGGAGCCCGTAGCACCCCCTCCTGGACACAGCACTAATTTGTTTATAAGCCAAAAAATTGTTTATAACTTTAAAACATTGCTGAGGCTGCTTCAATAATCCTATTTCAATTCTGTAAAGTGCATTAGATAGGTGGAGTACTTCTTTATATGTAAAAAAATTGACAAATCTTTGTATGTTCTAGTTTTTGTTGTGCAATATTTTAAAAAATTTTAATTTTTAAAAAAAAGTTTAGATTGCAAAATTATTATGCAAAATCTAGTAAGTTAATTTTAATGAAATTTGGTGTACGGTTTTAGCACATTAAAAAATTTTTTTAAGCGAATTAGGAAGGTTCCAAGTGTAACCTAAGTGATGGAAAATAATTGAATAAGGACAGGCTTGTTTTGCCCCCTTATTTTATATTTATTGCTATTTTGAAGCAAGGGTGATAAATTAAGACATTTTTAACAAATCGCATCTGATAGAAAATTTAATTATCTTCGTTTTATTCCTATAGGACTTTGTTCTAAAATGAATAGTTTTTAAGTTATAAGCAAAAAATGTAGAAAAAAAACGAAATATTTTGAAATTTTTAAATATTTTATCTTTTTATTAATGTTCGGGGCATACTTGAGAAAGAGCATAAATTAATTATTATTAACGAAGTTATCACCTAACTTTATCCGCAAAAATCTGAATGCCACCTCTCACATCCACCTAAAAACAGATTCTTACTTGTCTAATTATATTCTTAAACGCTGTAGAATGATATAATTTTCCGGCGCGCGGCATGTTTGTACGTTATCTGACATTTAGATAACATAAACTGAACACAGTGCATAAACCATATAGGTACGTCGACGTTAATAATAATAATTTATTTATAAATTATTGTTAAGTTTTCAAGTTAATGATAAAACAGAAAAATTTTTATTATTATATCATGTGGATTTGTATGCAAATTTTATTTTACCATAATCATATAATTTCGGAACAGCACGCGCTTCGCGCGTACCGCCCTAGAACCTTCAACCGCCCGGTGCTACAGCACCCAAAAGACCCCTGGTTAAACCGGCGCTGGAAACACCCATATATCAACAAAACTTTGAATCGTACATGTACGAGTAACCCTTTTAACAATGTTTTAAAACTTGTTAAAATTCCGTTATAATGTATTAGTTATAAACTAGTTAAAATCATGTATGCGAAAGTTAGCTCTGTATGGTTACAGAGCTTTATTTAATATTGATATAATGTAACGTAATGGTCAGTTATTTGCGCTACCTTTGAGTAAAGAGCGGAACGGAATGTGAAGCATACTATTCGTAGCGTAATCGCAGGCAGCCAGCGCGCCGCGCGATTCATTCCACTGCCACTATCTGTATCTACACAAGCCACAAGGTCACGTGGTATGGCGTTGAGTGCGGAACATATTACAGGCGGTACGGAACCGTCTTCGCTCATTCTCGCGCGCCCACCGCCTCGTTCTCTCGCTGGCAGGTCTGGCTCGTCGGCCGACGAGCCGTGGGGATAAAATGGATCGTCGACTATGGAATCGATTTCATCTCCTCTGCTCTGCTCTACTCACTCGTTGCATTGCACCCGACAACAAATGGTTGGGCCATTTGTGCTTGCTCGCTTTCGGCATTCCGCCACGGACCGCTTTTGACGTTTATTCACACAGCAGCAATGGGACGGAAGTTGACGCGGCAAATTTCGAAATCAGAAGGGGGATTTGTGTTTGAAGTGAATTGGATAATAATGTAATGATTATTTGGATGGGATGGGGAAAATATATTCGGTTTTTTGGGACTAATTTTATGAAATTAGGAAGAGAAATTTAATAGTAATGGTTTGTTAGATTCGTGTAGTGTTTAAGCAGTGTATTTTGAAGCATAAATACTTATTATTTACTTACTGTCACTGCCAAATCTTGAAATTTGTAGATAACTTATTCTGTTCAACCTCAAAAAATGGCCGTTTGTTTGTTTATTTTATTATTTGTCTGTCATAATAAATATAATATAATGTCAGACCAATCATACACTGCTCAAAATGATCAAATCTTACTAAGAGTCGTATCAGTTTTTTTAGAAACAAGCTGTACATGTTAAAAAAAACTAAGTATGGATTCCGAATTTGATATTATTAACTGGGTCCGGGGTGGTTCAACCGTATAAGGGTTGATTTGTTCAGTTAAAAAAAAATAGAGCGGCACATGTTTTTATACTAAAATGGTTTTAACCCTATAGTAGGTGTTGATTAAATAAAAAAAGAGCGGCATATATTTTTTCGAAAAAAAAAAAATAAATAAAGCGGCACATGTTTTTATACTAAAATGGTTTTAACCCTATAGGTGTTGATTAAATAAAATTAAATTAAAAGTAAATAAAATTAAATCAAGTTAAATAAAAATTAATAACGTTAATAAAATCATTTTTTTTTTTGTAAAATTATGGCTTATTTCCTATTAAAAGTAATTGAAGTTAAATAAAATTAAATATATTTAAATCAAATTGAATAAAACTAATAAAATTGCTTAAAATTTAATAAAATTATTGAAATTAATAAAAATTAAATAAAACTGAAAAAAATTACATAAATAAAATTAATAAAACTAAATAAACTTAAATAAAATTATGAAATTAAATAAAATTAAAGAAAATCAAATAAAATTAATTAAATTTAAACAAAATTATCGATTCTAATAGAATCGAATCTATAAGAATCATTTACTATTTACTTCTGTCAGCGCTCCGCAAGTGCCACGCTCTTTTCTTAATACCGTCTGTTTTTGAAATAATGAATTTATTCCAAACTTTTGCATCATAGTTAACTAAGTAATAATCTTGGTTAACCCTGTAGATATAAATATGTATTCGAATAATACATAGTTGCAAATGAGATTAGGAGACCTTTCAAATGAGGTATCTCGTGACATCGGTGTATATTTTAAAAATTCGTCGAGTACGTCCTTACGCCACGAGTGATGAAGTAATGTTTTTATATATGATTTTTTTAAAGTCATATGTTTCTGAAATAATGAATTTATTCAATACTTTTGCATCATACTGTATATTTTTAACATTCCACATTGTTTTTTTATTATAGATGTCATATATTTCTTATCTTCAATTAATAACTTTTTGGCTGCTTATCGTGGATTTTTTAGAAATAGGTATAGCTACTGTATCTACTATGGGTGCCGCGTTTTCTTACTCAGACCAACAAGCTAAACCATGAGACTACTTCAGAGCAGTGTCTGGGGCTGTTTAGCCTTCCAATGACCAACCCCTTTTTGTTACACGGATGACCAACGGGGGTAAAAAATGACCCCAGGTCAAAAATGACCTAGAATGAATGTTTTCAGCATTTAAATCTTCATCTAACAATACATCCTCGTTTTCTGATAACTATTTCATCATAAAAATCGCTAGCAGTAACAAGTTCCTGTAACTTAGCCTCAGTAAGATATTTGCGGGCCATATCGTATAATATGTACACAAAATACTAAGAAACTATAATAATATACGCCAGGAAATAATAATAATGACTAACTGTAGCAGACAGGAATGTCATGATTCGTACATAACAGGCACCACAGTCTAAAAATAGATTTTGATAACGCGCAGTGTAAAAGTACTTGAAATTCCACATAATAGACATCTACTAAACATTTACATTTACTAAACATCAACTTCAGAATATATTTTTTATTCGTAAAGTATAGGGAATTTTTTTATTTCAAAATATGAGGATATCTAAAATGATATTAAGTCAAATAAAAAAATAATGAATTAAAAATTGAAAATACTTTTGAATTTATTAAAGAAAAACATACGCTGGGGTCCAAATTTACCCCCTTGGTCATCCGAAGGTTCAGCGTAATCCGAAGGAGTTTCTACGTTGCTTCATCAACGTCGACGAAACGTGGATCCACTGGTACTCACTAGAGACCAAGGAACAGTTGATACAGTGGACGCCACTCCGCAAACGTGCTCCCAAGAAGGCGAAGACTATCCTATCGACCGGAAAGGCGATAACCCCCGTTTTCTGGAATTAACAAGGTGTGATCTATATCAAATTTCTGGAAAAGAGCAAAACGGTCACAGGACTTTACTATGCCGCATTATTGGACCCATTCGACACCAAATTGCAGAAAAAACAGACTCAATTCGTGAAGAAAAAAAAAATGCTCTTCCACCATGACAATACACCGGCTCACACCTCCACCGCATCGTCTCTATGGCCAAATTGGTCGAATTTCCCGTCCCATCCACCGTATTCTCCAGATTTGGCCCTGTATGACTTCTTGTTGTTTCCAAACTTGAGAAAGTCACTCGCCGCCATGGAAGCCTATTTTGCAGACCTCGTGAAAACGTATTTTTAGAAGTCGGAGAATAAATCACAACTTTTCCAAAAATTTTTTTGTTTTTCTTTTGGAGGCTAAGTAATTATCGGACCGCCCTAGTATCTATCTATACTTGATTGTCTTTAACTAATAATTTCATAGCTACGCGGAGAATGCTACTCAGAAGAAAAAAGTCTAATGTCAACGTCCGCACGGTTAAATATAAACTCTTTTTGCATTTATCTTACGCTTGAGAGTCCATAAATCATCATTTTTCAGTATATCTCTGTTTTATGGCTGGACATAAAATTTTAACACATGTTCTAGTTCTCTGGTTAAAAGGGCGTTTTAAATTGTAGTTTGTTGTTTTAATGGTCGTGTTTCACATTTCGTGGTTATCAATGGTATTTTGCATACCTTTGAAAAATTGGCTATTTGACTTTTATTCTAACATTTGGCGTCGACTCTAAAGGTACGTCTCCATACGAGGGTGCTCCGTGCTCGGTGTAGCAGCTCCACATAGTGGATACGTTGGTGCTCGGCGCTCACCCTCTTCGATTCAACCGGTTTGCGGTTTATATGTAGCATGCCATATCCATTAGAGCAGCTACACCGAGCACGGAGCACCTACGTGTGGATACGTACCTTAAAAAATACATCATTTCTTCATATAGTCCGTCCGCTATAACTTTTCCCATGCGGTAAGATTCATTTTCAATCAAATCAAGTCAAAACATAAATTGAAACGAACGTCGATGTGTATATACATTTTGTATACTGTATAGTATATACTACACACATCGGCGTACGTTTCACTTTCTGTTCTGACTTAATTTGATTGAAAATGAATCGTACCGCATGGGAAAAGTTATAGCGGACGGACTATAAGTGTAGAAATATACTGAAGAATCGCACCTCGCCAGGCACATTGCTACAACCATCGCATGTTAAAAACAAATAACAATGTGCGTGTCGAGGTGTGATGCTTCAGTATAGTTTTACACTAAAGGTATGAAGTAATTTTTTCATCTTGTAGTATAAATTATAATAAAAAATAAAAGTAACAACTCTTTCATAAACATGAAATAGTAATATTCAACATGTTCCTAAATAAAAACCTCGTAAGAAGAGGTTGGGGAAAGACAAATATTATTTATGGATAATAATCCAAACAACAATCATTAACACTACACTATCAATAACCTTCGGAAATTTTATTACTTGGGGAACATCCATAAACTACGTCGTAAAAATTTTTACTTTTTAATTCCTCATCCCCTTCATCGTAAAGCGTCGTTTACAATCGAGGTCCTCTCTCGTGTCGACGTCGCAATTGTAACTCATGACTTCATGACCCACCTTTTCAGGGATTTTTAACAAAATTCCCTCAGAAATACTCATACAATATTTCAAAAGTACTTAATTTTCTTCCTGTACGATTTCCTTAATGGGTGTTGGTAATAAATATGCCTCATATAGGTTTGTTTATAGCGACTGAATAGTTCTAATGATGCTTTATCAGTTCATTCTCTCAAATTTTTCAGCCACAAGATTCGTTGTCTGCCCAGCCAACTTCTTCCTTGTAACTTACTTTTCATTATAACCTGAAGAATATGGTATTTGTTGTGGTATTCCGTCACATAACCAAAATATGTCAGTTGTCTCCGTCTAACTGTACATATCAGTTTTTGGTCTTGATTTATCTTTGTTCCAGTACTGGACATACTCTCCCTTCTGTTTCCATTTCCCTCTTTCCTGGGCTATACTTGACAATCATGTTCCTACAGGTTCTCTGATGTCATCTGCCCATTTTTTCTGCGGTCTTCCCTTTCCACGTTTATATTCCCATGGTCTCCAATGAACGATTTATCCGTTCCAACTACCCTCTTTCTTTTGGCATGCAAAACATATAAGAGTAGTTATTATTTGTATAACATATTTTACTTTAGTCCTGCTATTTATCCAACCATTGCTTTTCTTGTCTTTTAGTTTTATGTAAGCATCAGCATTTACAAGGCTCCTTCTGCATTATCTATTTAGTCCATGTTCTTTTTCATCAACGTCCATGTTTGTGCTCCGTATGTTAGCACTGGTAGAATACATTGGTCAACTATTAAGTACGGATATACTGTGTATGTTTTTCACCTTTCAATACGTAGCTCAGCTTTCTGCTGTATTACTCATTATATTTGGTATCTTTGATATCTCTGCAATAAGAACAGTATCACCTTCACATCAAGTGGTTCAAACGTTGGCCATTTAGGTTTATACCTTCATTTTCCCTTTGATTTTTATTGATTTTGTGTCTTCACACTCATTGCTTTCTCATAGATGCTCAATAATAAATCTATGTATCTTTGATCTATTCTTCCTGATCTTAATGAATTGTTTATTAGCCAGTGTTCAATACTGTCGAACGCTTTTCAAAGTCAATGAAATCGATATATGTATAAGGGTATTTTGTACTTATTTGATTTCGCTATTAGTATCTTCATGCTTATCAGATGGTCTATCGTACTATAACCTTTTATAAGTTTAGCTTTTTTTTATTGGTATTTTCTTCTTATTTTTTAATTTGAATTCGAATTTGACAGAAAATTAGTTGAGTAACAGCAGTGGTCACCAAAATAACAAACGAGGGAGTTCAAGCACAAAAAATAAAAAAGGTAAGGCAGTTTGAATCTATTCTTGCGTATTATCCATTCCAGAATACGAGCAAAATTAGAACACAGCATAAGTAAAACACAGTTAGGTTTTAGATGCGGTTTTGGAACTCGAGAGCCCCTATTTGCAATACAAGTCTTGATTCAAAAATGACTGGATCAACAGAAAGATGTTTACGCCTGTTTTATCGACTATGAGAAAGCATTCAAACATGACAAACTCGTCGAACTATTACATCTTTCAGGACTTGACACTAAGGACATCCAGATTATAAAAAATCTATATTGGAATCAAACAGCCCACATAAAGAATGGACATACGGTGAGTGAAAACATAACCATTTCTAGAGGGGTTAGACAGGGCTGTATTCTTTCGCCACTGCTTTTCAACCTGTACACGGAACAAATATTTCTAGAGGCACTGGAAGAGTACAATGAGGGCATCAAGATTAATGGCGTACCAATAAGTAATTTTCGATATGCAGATGATACTGTTATACTGGCCGATAACATCGAAGATTTACAAATGATGCTAAATAGAGTAAATACAACTGGCAACCGATTTGGACTGAAGATCAATAGAACGAAAACTAAATTTATGGTGATCAGTAAAAAGAACATTCATATCAACCTGAATATTGAAGCCGAACGTATTGAAAGAGTACACCGATTTAAATATCTGGGATATACAGTAAATGATAAGTGAGACCCAGACGTAGAGATACGGATCCGAATTGAAATAGCAAGATCCAAATTCATAAAAATGAGAAAGCTCTTAAGCAACCGCAACCTAAGCGTTAACCTCCGATGGCGCGCCACGAAATGCTACGTACTCTCTACGCTACTTTGCGGAGTAGAAGGGTGGACGTTAACAGCATCAACTATAAAGAAGTTAGCGGCTCTAGAAATGTGGCTGTATCGACGCATACTGAGAATACCTTGGACAGACAGAGTGACCAACACAGAGGTATTGAGACGAATGGGTAAAGAGGTGGAATTGTTAACAACTGTTAAACGGAGGAAAGCGTCATACCTGGGCCATGTGTTCCGTAATGATAAGTACAGTCTGCTACAGCTTATCGTGAAAGGCAAGATTGAAGGTAGAAGAGGTTTGGGCAGAAAGAAGAAATCCTGGCTGAGAAACTTGAGAGAATGGTTTCAAATACCAGAAGCTGCGAACATAATACATGCGGCACAAAACAGAGAAACCTATCGTTTGATGGTCGCCAACCTTCGGTAGAAGACGGCACATAAAGAAGAAGAAGAAGT
Source organism: Diabrotica virgifera virgifera (assembly GCF_917563875.1). Lineage (NCBI taxonomy): Eukaryota > Metazoa > Arthropoda > Insecta > Coleoptera > Chrysomelidae > Diabrotica > Diabrotica virgifera. Next base: position 188,654,808 of record NC_065449.1, read on the forward strand.
TTGAATCTCTTTAACTAACGTTGTTCCTGGGAATGGCCTAGAAGGTGAAGTGCAAACTGGTCTTCATGATATTCCAGCTTGGTAGTGTATGCAGTGCTACGCTTTTTTATGACCTCCTGTACCATATCTATTTTAATACAACCGACCAACTTAATACAACCAACCAACCTGTTGTGGATGTACCACGGTGCATTTAGTGATAGTTCGGAGGATTTTTGATTGGAAGCATTGAATGATTTCGATGTTGGAGTGACTGGCTATTCCCCATAGTTCCAACCCATATGTCCAAATGGGCATAAGTATTGCCTTATAGAGCAGCAATTTATTATCCAGGGATAACCTTGGTGAACGACCCATTAACCAATACATAGTCTGAATTGGAGACCTAGTAGCTTTCTCTTTGTCCAAATATGTTTCTTCCATGTACGACTTCTGTCCAAATGAATACCAAGATATTTTACTTTGTTGGCTGAAGGTAATTGATGACTATTTAAAGTTACAAGGGGATAGGTTTCTTTTCGTGTTGCAAATGTAACATGAATAGATTTTCCTTCGCTGCACGTATGAGAAATTTCAGCTTCGACGAACATTACTAATTGTTTAATATTTGTCTATTATTTATTTCCTATAAATAAACTATACCCCCTAAATGAGATACAACTCATCAATGGTCTAAAAGAGAGAGCGGTGCCCCAATGCGTTACCTGGTCCAACATTGCGGAAAGAGAACTCCACAGGTCTCCTCTCGTGTTGTCTAGAGCTCACTACTCGCTTTAGTTACGGCTCTAAAAATAAAATGGAATTATCGATTTGGATATATTCGTTCTTTCATGCTTCGACATAATATAGAGCCAAAGATGGAGTTTTATTATTTGTTGCTGACTAATTTCACGTATGCGCAATCTAATTTGGTATGATACTGTTTCGATTTTTTAATTTGACGTATGTGATTGCCTTGTAGAACATTGTAGAGAGAAAATAGGGACAATAGTTCTTCATATGGATAGGACTTTTGAAACTTTTAATATGCGTATTTTTTTGAAAAACTTTTTCGTAAAGCTAACTGTCCACTTAGATAAAATCTCGAGATTAGTCTCAAGGTGTTGTCCATTTGAGATCAGATGCGGTCTCGAGATCGGCATGTAAGACTCGCTGCTGATGACTTTAGTCTCTAGACCAAGACAATTCCGTGCCCACTAGAGAGTCAATACACTGTGTGACTTCCTCGCGCATATACATATGAAGGGCATATGCGAAAAAACCCGTTAGTCAATTTTTTCATGAAATGGGCTGATGACGCTATCGAGTGGCTTCAAACGAATAGTTTTTAAACATTTATTAGCTTTTGTACAAAAAATCCACGTTAGAAAATATGAGGTACTGGGGAAAATCCCCGTCAGTCAGTCATGGAAGAACCCCCCGTCAGGGATGCGGTGGAAACGCATCCAGTCAAAACGCATAATCTGACATCTCCCTTAATTAATGTCTTTAACAGTAAATTAGGTCCTTTAGTTTTATCGGCTGTAATATCTATTCAACGATTATTTTCTGGTGTTTCACAATCAACCACATCAATCACCAAAGTTTTGTTCCATCACCCAACAATAACTATTATACAATATTGACGAAGTTCAGAAAATAATCCTATGGCTTACTCCCAGATGATGACTCATCATCCATACCTCGTATAATTTTCCTACAAACCCAATCTTCCACCAATTTATTATAATAAAGTTGGCAATGTTGCCACCTCTTTAATTCTCATCCCCTATTAAATACTTGATATACAACTTGAATAGTTCATCTCGAATCCCTGCAGGGCGCGTCTTACACAAAATAAGGGCAAAGCAAAAGCACGCCCAACCAACTGTGCTTACTGTGTTTAGCTAATCCGACGGACTTAAACTTGTTTCTAGCACTACGCCTTCCCGTTGCCGTGAGTTGAAGACGATCAAAGGCGTCACGGATGGGAAAGAAAACAGGAACAACTATTTTTTTTTAAAAAGTAATTGTTTTCTTTAGTTTTTTTTCCAATTTTTATTAACAATCACTTTTAATGATACACACCATAGATATTCGCAGGCAAATAGCCTACGCCCAAATTGGGAATCTCTCTCTCTTGGACCATCACTCCTAGTGGAGTATTGGGCGCATCTGCGTTTCTTGGCCGATAGTGTAAAACGACTGGTGGCCAGCTCAGTGCGTCTTCTTGTGTTTATTCTCTGGTTAATCTGAATACCAGTTCCTTCCATTCTCCTCTGTTTCTTGCTTTGTTTTTCACTTCCCCCCAACTTAAGTCGATTCCGTTGTGTTCTCTGGTTACTGTTTTCTTCCAAGTATTATCTGGTCGTCCCCTCTTCCTTGTCCCCTCAGGTTGATATTCGAGTGCTTGTCTTGTGATGTTACTAGGATCTTTTCTTAACGTATGGCCGATCCATTTCCATTTCTTCTGTCTGATTGTTGTTATTATACTGGTTTGTTTCGTTCGTTTCCATAGTTCTTCATTCGTTATTTTATTAGGCCAGTAAATTTTTAGGTTCTTTCTTAAGGACCTATTTACAAAAGTCTGTAGCCTCTTTGTTGTGCTTTCGTCGTGCTTCCAAGTTTCTGCTCTGTAGAGTAATATGCTTTTTACACAAGTATTGAATATATTGATTTTTGTTGACTCTGTTATTTCACTTGTTTGCCATATTTTATTTAACGCATTGAAGGCGAATTGTGCCTTCGTTATTCTTGCTTGTATGTCTTTCATGCATCCTCCTTTTCTTTCCATGATTGATCCCAAATAAGTGACTTTTTCTACTTCTTCAATTTCTTTGTCTTTTATTTTTATTTTATTAATTGGCGGGTTATCATTTTTTAAGAATTTTGTCTTCTCTGTATTTATCCGGAGACCAATCATGTTAGAGTACTGTGTTAGCTTATCGACTTTTGTTTGCATGTGAGTTCTGTGTTCTGTTAACAGGCAGACGTCGCCAGCAAATTCAAGATCTTCAAGCTGATTAAAGAGGTTCCATTTAATGCCTGTCCGATCATCCTTTCCTCATAATCCAGTCTACCAAGATAAGGAACAAAGTAGGAGATAAGATACAACCTTGTTTAACACCGCTTTGATAGCTATTTCTTCTGTGATCGCTCCCTCCTGTTCTAGTCTAGCTTTATACCCATCATAAAACAGTTTGATCAGGTTAATAATTTTTGTTGGTAGACCATACTGTCTTAAAATTTTCCACATTTGTTCCCTATTTACACAGCCGAAAGCCTTTTCAAAGTCGATAAAACTTAAATTTATGTATTTCTGCCATTCATTAGCTTGTTCTAGGATGATTCTTAAGGTGTATAATATGTCATCTATAGTGGAGCGTTTAGCACGAAAGCCTGCTTGGTTACTTCTCAGTTTCTTGTCCAATTCTTCTTTCATTCTTTCGAGTAGAATTTTTGTTAGCACCTTGGATGAGGCGCTTAATAGAGTTATTGCACGCCAATTTTTACAGTTAATCAGATCTCCCTTCTTTGGTATTTTTATTATCAGTCCCTCTTTCCATTCTTGTGGCAGTTCTTCGTTGGTCCATATTTTATTTAGAAGTTTATGTAGCATATATATATGGCTTGTTCGGTGTTTGCTTTTATCAGGTCGATAGGTAAATTATCTGTTCCTGCGGATTTGCCATTCTTTAATATGTGCGTTGGCAATTTCTTCTCTTGTAATTGCCCCAATGTTAACCTCTAATTCTTGTATTTCAATTTGATCATCCAATTCTTGGGTTCGGTCATGTTTGACGTATATTTCTTCAAAGTATTCTCTCCATCTTTAAGTTATTTCTTTCTCAGATTTAATTAATTTTCCTTGTTTATCTTTTATTTCTCTTACATTTCTTACTCGATTGCCTGTTAGGTTTAGTATAATCGTGTATTGTGTTCGTAGATCATTATCTTGTGCTGCTTTCTCTGCTGATTTTAGCATTTCGCTTATGTAATTCCTTTTATCTTTTCTAGATGCCTTTTTCACTTCTATGTTTTTTGCTTTGTATTTTCTTTCGAAGATCTCTTCTTCCCTTGTTCCTTCTTTTTGCAATATGTCTTTCTTGATTTTCTTTCTTTCTTCTATAAGCTGTAACGTGTCTTTAGTTATCCCAAATTGGGAATAAATTAAAAGAAATAAATTAACTGGGCAAGAAAAAGGGCAAAAGGAAATAACGAGATTTACCAAAAAAAAAAAGAAAAAGTTCTTCTCTTCTTCTTGTTTGTATATACATGACTCTTGTCTCTTTTTCACTGTTCCTCCAGTTATTTGTCGTTTCATCATTTTCGTGGTCTTCACACTGATCGACTTCCTATTGGGAACCGTCTCTAGCAGTCTTAACTACTCTATTTGTTGTCATTCGGCTCATATGATCGTTCCATTGTACTCTTCTATGTCTTACCAGTTCTTTATGTTCTCCATCTTGCATCTCCGTCTCACATTTCTACTTCTAGCTCTGTCCCATAGTGTCTTACCGTCGATTTTTTTCATATCTGCTGTTTACAACATTCTTTTTGTATTCTCTGTGTCAGGTAGTCAGGTCGTGTTTCTGTCGCGTATGCGCTTTCTCTTGCACTTGCCCCATTATAGATATAGCGTCAGTGCATGATCTTTCATAAATATAGCATCAACGCAAGAAAAAGTTAGGTCTAATAATAAAATTAAGAAATCAAAAGATAGAACTAAAATATGTCAAAGTTTATGACGAAGAAAATAGACTAAGGTCATAAATCGATCATCATTTTTGAAAAACTACAAAACAAAATCAATCAATCAAACTACAAAATCAAATTGAGAACGAAATATGTAATTTTTACGACAAAGTAAATAAGTAAGCTAAAAAGGAACAGAATATGTATAAAAGAATAAAAAACCGCTAAACGCCGTAAAAATGAGTGGCGCATACAATATTCCAGCTACAAAAGATCTGATATGAATATTACGTAGCGCGAAAATGTACTTTCATTTTGATGCAAAACAAAATTCTAGTTTTATTTTAAAAGATTTTTCCATAATATTTGCTAAATTTGAAGTAAACGCGCCACAAAAGGGTAACTTTGATGCAGTTTAAATTTTGAAACTCTTTTGTGGCGCGTTTACTTCAAATTTAGCAAATATTATGGAAAAATCTTTTAAAATTAAACTAGAATTTTGTTTTGCATCAAAATGAAAATACATACGAAATAAAAAAGTTTGCTTTTAGAATTAAAACCATCAAATATTATGTACTTGCTGAAGACATTTTTGACATAAATGAAGCAGCCCACGTTGCTTTTGGTCATGGAGGTTGGGATAGGTTGAAGACTGAAACCTCCAGAAAATTCGCAAATACAACAATCGATATGTATGTTCAATAATTTTATATCAATGTGTGAAACCTGCCAACGAGAGAAGAGTAAAGCGAAGAGAGGTCTTGTGCCGAAACCTATAATGCATTCAGAAATGAGTAGTCGCCGTTAGGTAGATTTTATAGATACGCAATCACAAGACGCTACAAGTTTATTATGGTTTATCAGGACCAGTTAATAAAATTTGTTTTGTTGAGACCATTACAACGTAAGAGGGCGGAAGAAGTTGCTCATCAATTATAGGATATTTTATTGACTTTTGGCGCACCAATGCATTTTACATTCCGATAATGGCCGAGAGTTCGGTAATGCAGTTATAAATGAGGTAATGTCATACTGACCTGAGGCCAAATTAGTTCATGGAAAACCAAGGCAAAGCCAGAGTCAAGGTTCAGTCGAGCGAGCTAACCAAGACAGAGCGAAAAATGTTAGCAGCCTGGATGCAAGACAATAACACAACAACGTGGTCAAAAGAACGCATTTTTTACGTTTACGTTCCTGCCCAGTATTTTACGTTTTAGAGAAATTATTTGCAAACAACCGGGGTAGTAAATTATTTGGTTTTAGTTGAATCTGGAAATTACTGAAAAGTCTAGTAAAAACTAGTTTTCACTGAGATATGTTTAGTCTCAACTAGAATTAACTGAAAATATTGGTTAGTTCTAGATTTCACTAGTTAAAACTAGAATTGTCTAAAGCCCTTAGTTAAAACTAGTTTTTTCTAGTAAATTCGGGTTTTAACTGAAATCGGGTTTTGACGGTAACATAATATACAGGGTGTTTCATGTCCATATAGTAACTGGAGAAACCTTAGCACAAAATACGAAGATTTAACCTAAAACACTTCAATAAAATGTGGTTCCTTACTGAGTTACAGGGTGTTCTATCTAAAAATTTAAAAACTATTTTTGCTCAGCATTTTAAAACTATTCGACGTATCCTTTTCATACTTGGTAATAAGTATAGGGACTGTACAAACTACTAAATTATGTTAAACAAACGTTTCTGGCTATTACCAGAGGCGTACGACGGGGGGAAGTAAATGGTTGACCCTTTCCAAATTCTACGCCACTGGCGGAATTGCTATTTTAGTTCAATTTTTGGATTCTCCAATACTTTCTATGAAAATAATATACTCTTCATTCGTAACGATAAAGTCATTAGTTTTCGAGATCTTTGAAGTTAAAAATGAAACGACACGGTTATTTTGATTAATGTATTGTGTCGCTTCATTTTTAATTTCAAATATCTCGAAAACTAATCATTTTATCGTTACGAATGAAGGGTACATTATTTACATAAAAAGTATCGGAAAATCAAAAAATTACCCTAAAATAGCAATTTCGTCAGTGGCGTAGAATTTGGGAAGGGTCAACCAGACACTATCCCCTGTCGTACGCCTCTGGTAGTAGCTAGAAACGTTTATTTATCTTAATTTAGTAGGGTGTACAGTACTTACACTTTCTGCCAAGTATGATACCGATACGCCAAATAGTTTTAAAGTACTGGGTACAAAAATAATGTTTAACTTTTGATCATATGAACCATATCATAAATTAATCAAAATAACTGTGCCGTTTCATATTTAACTTCAAATATCTCGAAAACTAATGACTTTATCGTTACCAATAAATAGTATATTATTTACGTAGAAAGTATTGAAGAATCTAAAAATGGCACTAAAATAGTAATTTCTCCAGTGGCGTAGAATTTGAGAAGGGTCAACCATTCACTATCCCCTGTCGCACGCCTCTGGTAGTAGCTAGAAACGTTTTTTATCATAATTTAGTAGGGTGTATAGTAGTCGCACTTTCTGCCAAGTATGAAAAGGATACGTCGAATAGTTTTAAAATGCTGAGCAAAAATAGTTTTTAAATTTTTAGATAAAACACCCTGTAACTCTGTAAGGAACCACATTTTATTTAAGTGTTTTGGGTTCAATCTTCCTATTTTGTGCTAAGGTTTCTCCAGTTACTATATGGACAATTATTAATGAAACACCCTGTATACCACACATAACTATTCCCCAGAGGTTAAAAAAGACAAAGAAATTATTAACACCGTAAAGAAGAGAAAATTGGCGTACTTCGCCCACATTATGAGTATGTAATAGTAAATACCGACTTCTACAGTTGATTCTACAAGGCAAGATTGAGGGCAGGAGAGGCTCTGGACGTAGACATATATCCTGGCTGGCCAATAGTAGGAAGTGGACTGGTCTAACGTCAACTGATCTATTTCGAGCTGCTGTGAATAGAATACGATGGGTCAATGTGGTCACCTATATTATAACAAGAAGATAGGAACCTTTGGAAGGGGAAGACTCGCTGAGATGCAAGTTCTTGCATCTCATCTCATCATGGTAGAGATAAATTTTTGTATGGACAAGAAAGATCTTGTGTATAATTTATATCACCGATTTATTTTATTATCATTTTATTACTCGTCATTTTTTCATATATCAAAAGACTCAAAAAACTTAATCGAAACAATAATGTAGTAATATTTACAAACCTACATAATTTACAATATAATATACCTACATCTCATCAAAATAAATTTTTCCAAAATTTATCGAAAACTTCCCGTCGTATTCCTTTCGTAAAAACGCCATACACGTCCTTGAACAAGAGACAACAACAATCTGAAAGTTTCGTTGGCGGTAAAGTTGCGGAGTTGGGAGTCGGTGGAGTTGCTTCTGTTGATCGATCGATAAAATTACGACCCAATTTGTTCGACTGGCGAGTGTGTCAGCGAAGGGATCCGGTTCGGATTGTACGCGGATTTTTTGGGAAAGACCTTTTTCATTATTGAGGATGATCTGTGGAACTAAGTTGGATCATTACAACATTTGCCAAGAGATTTCATTTGAGAGTTTATTTACAATTGGTGATTCTAACGTAATATTGAAGTTTGATTATTGAATTTACAACGCACTGATTTACTTTTAGGGAAGGGTTATATTGTGCAGAGTAAAGAAATCGATATTTTTTGCATTTGATTACGTTAAAAAGGAGATGGTCACGAAGATACATTTGTAATGTGTGTTGAAATACATATACATAGAACCCCGCAAATCCGAACCCCGTTAATCCGAATGTTCGGCAAATTCGAACCAACGGAAAGTGAAAAAAATTAAAAATCCAAGACAAAAACTTAACAACATGTTTATTATACAGAGTATAACCAGAAAATTGAACAATGGAGGATTAGTAGGACTTTGACATTTAAAATTTCTTAAAAATAAATACGTACTTTATGCGTAGTGCTTGTAAAGGTTACATTATAAACTTACTTCGGTTTTCTCTTAGTCAACTTGAGTCCTAAAATATTGTCCACACTCTTGCGAGAAGCGAGAACGTTTTGCGACTCAAAATCAAAGACAATGTAAGCTTTGAATTCTTAATTAGGCTAATATTAATATTTCAATCAACGGTTAGGCTAACTTTCGGATATATAATCCGAACTTTTCGAAATCCGAACAGGCTATCCCCCCAATTAATTCGGATTTTCGGGGTTCTACTGTACGTACAATAAATTGGTCGATTAGATAAAGTTTTTTGTTCTTTTCGTTTTTTGGTTTTTTTGATTGTTGGAATAAATTGGTCTATTAGATAACAAAATCCTAAGAAGGGTGGAACACTAGATATCTGGGTAGCTGGATTGACTGCAGGGTTGAAAGTGATGAAGAAATTTTGACCAGAATAGAACTTGCACGATAAAGCATTATTAGCTCGCGTTCTGTATTGTGCAGTTAGAAGTCTTTCATTGACCACACGTCTAAGAGTATTGAAGTGCTACGTCTGGTCCGTTTTGTTCTATGGATGTGAAACTTGGACAACAAAAGTGAAGAATCTCAACAAATTAGAAGCGTTCGAGTTGTGGTGTTACCGTCGCATGCTCAGAATCCCATGGACAACACACATATCCAACGAACGTGTGGTGGAGACCATGCACAAAGAGCGAGAATTGATCAACGTCATAAAAATGAGAAAGGTTCATTACTTAGGTCATATAATTAGAGGACCTAAATATCGCTTACTCCGGTTGATCATTCAGGGCAAAATCGAAGGAAAACGCTGGGTTGGAAGAAAACAATTGTCCTGGCTGCGTAACATTAGACAATGGACAGGTCGAACGGTCGAGGAATTGTTTCATATAGCTGCCGACCGAGAAACATTTCATCAGCTTGTTAACACGACGATAGCCAATGCTTGAAAACAAGCACGGCACACAAAGAAGAAGATTAGATAAAGTTACGATAGCCATATCTAAACACGCTACATATTTTTTCCTGGTGCTGTTGAAATGGACTGACCACGGGACAAATAATTCAATTTTTAATGAGCTAAAGATCAGCAAACTGCTCTCCAGTAAAGACCATCTCCAACAATTAAAAAATGAACATGTTATCACAGCAGACACAGAAAACATGGAAAGACTTATTATCCAAGGAAAAGTAGAAGGACAAAGCTCACGAGAAAGATCTCCAACAAGATGGATCTACCAAATATCAGGAATATGCAAATGACCTAACATGAGTTAAAAGAAATGACCAGAGACAGACATCTTTGGAGACGGACAGTACACGACGTCACTATTATGACTAACAGTCCCTCCGGGGGGAAGCTAGGACAAATAATTCCCGGACAAATAATCCCGCACAAAAAATCCCCAAATTATCCCTGGACAAAAATCCCCGGACAAAAATTCCCGAACAAATAATCCCCACAAAATAGTTTGGACAAAATATCCCCACAAAAAATCCCGGACAAAAAATCCCCAAGAAATATTTTCTGCCGAATAGTTTTACTAGTTTTACTAAACTCTCAAAGTTTTCCTGCAATTTTAACAAATTTCGAATTCCAATTCCATGCTGAAAAATTTATTTGTGTTATATTTTTGTTATTAACTTCATTTGTTTATACATGACAAAAAAGTGTGAGTTTTTTCAAAAACCGTGGAAAATATTGGGAATGAGCTAGGGCCCCGTTTTCATGACAGGAGCTTAACGCGCATTTTGATAACGCGCGATTACAACTATAGTCGGTTCGCTAAACTCAGACACAACTGGCTAGTGATTTTAGTAAATAATTTTGCCAATTTATTAAAAATTGGCAAAAAAAATTATTACTAAAAAGTTAATAATTACTAAATAGTTAGTAATTTTGCCAATTTTGGCCAAAAATGGCCAAAAACAAAAAATTACCAACTAAAATCACTAGCCCATTGTGTGAGTTTAGCGAACAGACTATACATACATTTTACTTGAGACCGTTCACAAGCCAACGCGCGTCTTAATGACCTAAAACGCGCGTTAGCATGTGAACCGTCTTCAGTAAAATGTATGTAGTTGTAATTGCGCGTTATTAAAACGCGCGTTTTATCTTATAAAATCTTCCACGATTTTTGAAAAAACTCACACTCCTTTTCCATGTAAAATTTGAAGTTTTCAGCATGGAATTGGAAAAAATTTCGGGAAAACTTTTAGATAACTATTAGACAGCAAATATTTCTTGGAGATTCTTTGTCCGGGATATTTTGTGGGGATATTTTGTCTAAAAAAATTTGTGGGGATTATTTGTCCGGGATTTTTTGTCCGGGATTTTTTGTGGAGATTTTTTGTCCGGGGATTTTTTGTCCGGGGATTTTTTGTCCAGGGATAATTTGTGAGGATTTTTTGTCCGGGATTATTTGTCCGGGGATTATTTGTCCGGGGATTATTTGTCCGGACCCCCTCCGGGGGACCAGGAGAAGATTACTACTAAGATGAAACTTATGGAATACTCACACAACAATCATTTTTAAATTTTATAACAAGTTTGTTGGATATGATTCTCCTATTTTATTTATTATTCACTTAATCCAGAATCATTTTCCTTCTACTTTTCCCTGTAAAATTAGTTGCGGCAGTCCATATCTCTCGCTGTTCATGATGTGAGAGGTATTAGATTTTGTTTGTTTTTATTGTAATTAACAACTCTTTTTCTTTTCGTATTCTTAATAAAACGTCCTGATTAGTAACGTGGTCGGTATAAAATATCTTTAGGATTCAACGATAGAGCCACATTCCGAAAGCCTCAATTTTCTTGCAGGTGCCATCTGTGAGACTCCACGACTCAACTTCGTGTATAGGAAAGATATAAGATCGTAGTAACCTGATTTTTATGGATATTAATAAATAATGAAATTTGAATAGATTAGGCATTTTTTAACGAAATACTAGATCAACCACTGATAAATTTCTGGTCACTATTTAAAAACCATGTATATCCTAATAATACTGTTGATGAAAACATATTTCTATTTGTACGAAAAAAAAAATAGTCAAAGTAAGACTATATTTACTGTGGGAAACGTAAAAACAAAAGTTCTCGTCAAATACATGAGAATGAGTATGACCTCAATGTTATAATGTTCACTTTGTAAAAAATATAGTGAATTAAGTTCCACGTCATTTGCAAGCAGATAGGCATTTGAATTTTTTAGAAGACCGCATCCATAAAGGCCGTATATTTCATTTTGGCACCGCCACTTTCGTTTTTGTAACCCGCCGATATATATTTAATTTTCAAACATGGCGACTAGGTAAATGCTAATAACACGAAATATAGAATAGAATCGGATATAGATAGAGATGGAATTTTCTGGTTAAAATGGAACAACCGTCATCAGGCAGGTTGATTCTCTCGTGTGCAAAGAGAGCTCGGGTGGGTTGATGCGAAAAGGGGGGCGGGGTGGGTAGCGAGGGGGCGTCTAGAATATCTCACTCGCGCCGATCTGGCCGAAGTACAGTTTCGAGCAAGAGTATATGCGACAACACACCAAGCGCCAGCTTCCATATTGCCACCGGATTGGCTTTGAGCTTTGTCTCTACACACGAAACTGAAAATGTTGGCTGATGCTATCATATTATTAGTGTAGGAGAATGTTAACTAAGTTAACTAATATACGATGTCAAGCAAAATTAAAGAAAATGAGTAATTTCGAGTGAATTTAAGAAGTCCTTTATACCTTACTGCATGAGATAAGTTATTTGTAAGAAACGTCAGTTTCCTTTTCTAATTAAAAATAATTAATTTTTTGATATTTATTGATATTTTGTTCGTTACTCTTCTTCATCATCATCATCATCATCGATCAGTCAATCGCGTCCATTGCTGGGCATAGGCCTCCCGGTGTTTTTTCCAGTGTTCTATACACTGGGCGGCTTGTAGTCAGTTTCCCCCTACAGGAGATCTGATTCATTTTGGCCCCTTCAAACAGGGGCGAACGCCTACGGTGGACTCTTTTCAGGACCGTTATCACCGGCCCTGGTCTTGTCCACCGTCTATCTTGTGTTCTAAATAAGTGCCCTTCAGTTCCACTTAAGCGTCGTGATTCTTTCAAGACGTCTTGAACACTTGCGGTTAGCGAAAACCAAATAATTTGGCTTCGGAGCTTCTAGACAATTGACAGTTATAATTATTGGGGACTTAGAAATTTTACACCCGTATTTTGAATTTCTCTAATAGATGGTTTGTTTAAACCCTAAATTTTCCTTTAAGGTTTTTCTTATTAATTGAAAACAATCATTTTTGTTTAAGAATATTTTTATTATGTGAAATATTTATGTTTTTCTTTGGTAGTAGGTACCTACTGTTTTTGATGTGGTAATAATATAACTTTTATAATATGGAATATGGTTAATTATTTGACTGTAATTTATAACTTTCCTATGGTAAATTATTTTATAGAGAAATTCAAAATACTGGTAAAATTGCTAAGTCCCCAAGAGGTACCGAACTATAAGTAACATATCCTATACATATATAAGTACATATAAGGTACCTACATGACAAAGTTTTTATTTAAAATATTGCTAATATGTACTATATAATTAAGTTAATAAGTATATTTTGAATTTCATTTACATTTATATAGATAATCTACCAAGCGAATTGAGGTTTTTCATTTACTGTCTTAAAATCAATGATGTATAAGTTGTATATGCATGTATAAGTAGTATAGGTACAATATATATACTTTTCAAATTGCCCGCCAAATCCAGAGAACTGTCAATTGTCTAGAAGCTCCGAAGCAAAGTATTTGGTTTTCTCTAGACGCAAGTGTCTTGAACATCTGATATTTACCTGATTTGTTGGTTTGTTATGTGGCCTCGAAGGCTCACGTCCAGTATTGCACGTTCCATGGCTCGTGTAGCTCTGAATTTATTTGTGGATTTTTGCGTCAGTGGTCTGCTCCGTAAGGGTGAAATAATGTATTTATTTTACCTGGCGCATGGCGATCGAAATTATATTATCGATCGCTATGTAAAATAAATGCATTATTTTAAATGCGAGAATTCACGAATATGAAGAGTACGATACCATGCTCTAGGCTAGGATACCATCCTTTGGTCTCCGTAGTGAACGCACCCTTAGTCTGTACGGACAAAACACATTGATTATAAACCTCTCGGCTTGAGACACAAATTACATTTTTTAGAATTTTTTTTGGCTGAATTTGCGAAATGCTGCCCGTGTCAGCCCTATTCACCTTTGTAAACCACATGTTCACAGAAAATGCTCAGAATATCGATTAATTAGCCTAATAAGCACTTTTTGCGCTAAATATCGTATTTAAAAAATGCCGTGATTAAGGAACAGATGTATTTGCATGCTTCGTGGATTTCGAAAAGATATTCGATAAAGTACAACATGTAAAATTAATCCAGCTAAAAAATATAGAAATAGATGATATTCGTGTCATTAAAAATTTGTAAGTACTGGAATCAAACTTCTATTATAAAAATTGGAGATAACTACATCGACGAAATCTCCATTAGTGCAGTCACTGAAGGTGAATATGAGCTATTACCTCCGATTTCGTTGAACCTCCATCGATTTGCACGAAAATTGGTGAGTGGTTAGAGGATATCTCAAGGAACAAAGGTGACATGGTGCCAACTTGCGCTTTTACCTTGGGGGTGGATACCACCCCTCCTCGGGGGTGAAAATTATTTTATAAAAAATAACCCCACAATTCGATAGAGCGACAAATTATAAGCAAAATTTGTTATATAAAGTTATTAAAATAAATCAAAACTTTTTGAGTTATTAAAGATCAAAGATTTTAATTTTTCGTGAGAAAAATGCATGTTTTTAACCGATTTTTCATAAATAACTCAAAAACTATAAGTTTTTACAAAAAAGTTATTATTGTCAAAATTGAGGCTAATAAAAAATCAAATAAATTCCTTACTAGAAAAACCTTTCAATGTTAACTGAAAGTGAGTTATAGGTAATTAAATGTATATTTCTTTCGTCGAGTACCCAAATCTAAGTATTCAAGCTTAAATACCGGGAAAATGATGCATTTTATAACATAAACTTATTAAACATTTGTCAAAGCTCATTGAAATATCTATCAAATAAGTGCTCGAACAAGTTGATAGCATTAAAGTTTATGCACCAAAAATGTTTCAAAATGTATCTTTTAAAAAATTTTCTAAAAAATGTTTTTTTGTAAATAACTCCGTTAAATTTTAAAGTAGCAAGTTCATCTAATAACTGGTTAAAATTTTATTCCAAGAGCTATTAAAAAACGTCAAAATAGCCATTTATACCTCTTACTTTTTTAAAAATAAAAGGTTAAATGGCCCCGGTTACATGGTCATTTATACCTCTTACTTTTTTAAAAATAAAAGGTTAAATGGCCCCGGTTACATGGTTCTCGCAGCAAAATTGAAATTTTAAACGTTTCTATCTCGGTTATTTTTTACTCTACGAAAATAGTAAAATGGGTAAAGTATTTGTTACAGAAAAAACTAAAATTTAGTTATTTATCATTTTTTACGTATACATATTGAGTATTTTTGGAGTTATTATTAGAGACTGGAAAATATGCACTAAAAAATGTCTAAAATATGCATGCAATATGCATTTTAAAACAAGCTGAATATGCACAATTAACATGCAAATATGCATTTATATATGCACTTATTTTTATATGAATAATTTTATGGTTTACGTTAAATACATAAATAAATAAAAAATAATAAAAATAAATAAATAGGTTTGAATTTAAACCAAATTGTATTATTATTTCTTAATATATTTTTTTAACTTCAGGTTTTGTGACAAATAAAACGGCAAAATATTTTATTTTGACCACAAGATAAATAAGAGTACAATAAAATAAATGTACATATTTTTATTGTTACAATATTGATTCATATTTTCTAAACTAATATTATAAAAAGAGTACAATAAAACAAATTTACATATTTTTATTGTTACAATAAATAATCATATATTGATTCATATTTTCTAAACTAATATTATGTCTTCTATCTGTTAATATTTGTTTATAGGCAGAAAAAGATCTCTCAACGTCACAAGATGTAATTGGGGCATATTTAAACTTTGCTATTAGAGACGGATCCATATTAATATTTTCATCGAAGTTTCCAAAATTGATTATATTATTTATTGAACGCAATAAAGTGAAACCCTCATTTTTGTTTAAAACGTCATCAAGTTTATCTTTAATTTTTACTCCAATTTCCCCATTCAGATTTGTTATTTTCTGTTTAACCGAATCAACAATAGACATACTATTGTGAAGACATAAATTTTGAGCCTCTAATTTTGTAATTGAACTTTCAATGATATCGAAATTCGATTTTATATACAACAATTGATTTTTAATAGACTTTTCTTTAAAAATATTTTGACAGTTATCAATAGCGGTACAAGTCGGATCAAAACTTGAAATAACGCTTTTGATGTCGTCGTAGTGTTCAGATAAAAATATAGCACTTTTAAGCCAAGTTCCCCATCTGGTTAATACTGGTTCTGGTGGTAAAGGAATATCGGGAAGCATCTCCCTATATACCTGTACACGTAGTGGTGCTTTCAGAAATACTTTTTTTACATTATTTATTAAGGTGTTTACATTGGGAAATTCAATTCTAACTTTCTCTGCAACTCTGTTTAGGCCGTGCGCCAAACATGTACAGTGAATTAAATTAGGGAAAAAGATTTTAAGATTGGATGCAGCTTTCATCATATATGAGGCGGCATCACTAAGCATTAATAATATTTTTTCAAATGGTACTTGATCAGGTAAAAAAAAATTTGTTAGGGATTCGTTAACAAATCTAGCTATTGTAGCATAGTTTGTTTTTTCCAAACATTTTACACTAATTAAGTATGAGTTTTTAAAATCGCCAGAGTCGTTAAGAACTCCAACAATTAGATTCGCAATTTGTCGACCCTTTGTATCCGTTGTTTCGTCGACGGAAATCCAAAGATATTCGGCTTTTAACTGATTTTTAATACTCGTCATCACATCTTTGTAACATGCACTGACATATTTTTTCCGAAGAGTTGAAGAACTTGGTATTTGAGCTGGTTTATCTTTAATCTTGCAATAAGTTTTTAAAAAGTTTTGACACGATTTATGTTCTAACTTGTGCAGAGGGATATTGCAGTTCAAAAAAAAATGGCATAAATCCTTTGCAAAGGTTTCTTGCCCAACTGACGTATTCTGAATCTGCAAACTGTTCTGTAGAATCTGCTGGCGAGGTTTATTATCATTTTTTGATAGCTTAGTTTGGTGAAGTGAAGTTTTTATGTGTTGAACTACTTGGAATTTCTTTTGACATGGAATCTGGAATATAATGATAATGATGTTTTAGATGTTTTCGTAAATAGATACCTACATTAAAATGATCAAACTTTTTAAACCTCCCCCAATTTTTTTTTATTTCTCAAAGTGAAATTGAAATCGTCAAACAATAAAGTACAGTCAGTGTACCGTAGTATACAGGGTGGGCCACTCTCAACACCTCGCTCTGTATAAGCCAAACCGTTGCGAACTTTAAAAAACAGTTTTTGAAGAAATGGGACGGTTTGTCATTTTAGAATAGACAGACACATAGATGTGCAAAGAAGTTTGATAAGTTTAAAAATCTATTGAAGTGGAGAACTTACCTTTTTATCACAAATGGTGCAAAACATACTTTCACTGTCGATAACTTTTAGATGATTGTTACTTCCAATCCAACTTCTGAGAAGACTTGATTTTTCCCTTGCTACTTTAGGCATTTTCACAATAATAATAAAATGATTTTTTTACACAGTATAGTCAATAACTTGCAATCACAAAAGTTGAATAATCGGCGATTGATTTAAGACTAACCATTCATAAAATAAAATAATCTATCCTACCCTTAAAATGCTTAAAATTTCGTTTTGGTTGGTTTTCCCAGAATAATTCATAGTTGGCCGACACCAGCAGAAAGTACAGGTAATATTTGTAATGTTATTCAAAATATAATCGGTATTTACTTAGGTAATTTGTAAATTCTGAGAAGTCTATAAATCTTAAATATCCGGATAATGATACCTGCAGCTATAAATAACGCCCATTATGTTTATGGGTACAACAACAAAGGAGCTTAACAGCAAAATATTTACTTTCACATTTTATTTTAATGGATGTTGATGTTACTAATATATACCTTATTTTTAAATGGGGTAGAGTAAATTCCCATCAAAATATGCATTTATATGCTCTTAAATCTCCAAATATGCAAGGCATATGCATTTATGAAAAACATGAGAAATATGCAGCATATATATGCATATGCATTTTGCATATAATCCAGTCTTTAGTTATTATCAAAAGAAAATGAAAAGTACGATAATTCTAAAAATTCTGATTTTTTTAAATTATACCTTTTTTTCAAAAATATGCATTCTAAACCGGTCAAATTTGTTGAAATAATTAACTATGATAACATAACGAAATTCTTGTGAGGATTACTACAAATTTTAATTTTTGCGGAAATGGCGTATGTTTAGTTTTTAACTTTTTCCTAAAAAAATCGAAAGGGTTCTCTTATTTTCATCATAACTTGCTTAATTTTGATGCTATTAACTTCTACTGAAGCTCATTTGATAGGTATTCCGAAGTACTCTGACAAGTGCTTGACAAGTATATTCTATAAAATGCATCGTTTTCCCGTTATGTAAGCTTGAATACTTAGATTTGAGTACTCGTCGAAAAAAATATACATTCAATTACCCATAACTCACTTTAAAATAACATTAGTTTAGTTCTTTAAGTAGGGAGTGTATTAAATTTTTTATTATCTTTAATTTTGGTAATAATAGCTTTTTTACAAAAGCTTAGTTTTTGAGTAATACGTGAAAAACAGCTTTAAAACATGCATTTTTTTAAGAAAAAATAAAATCTTTGATATTTAATAACTCAAAAAGTATTGATTTATGTTAATAACTTTATATAACAAATTTTGCTTAGAAGTTGCCCCTCTATCGATTTCTGGTATTATTTTTAATAAAAAAATTTCACCCCCGAGAAGGGGTGGCAACCACCCCCAGGGTAAAAGCGCCAGTTAACATCATGTCACCTTTGTTCCTTGAAGTATCTTCTAACTACTTACCAATTTTCATGAAAATCGATGAAGGTTCAACGAAATCGGAGGTGAAAACCTTCAGTGACTCCACTAATACATTGGTCAATGTTCACTCGGACCAGTTATTTAAAAAGGCACGTGAGAGGCAGTCGTTTGGAATAAAAGTCAAAGGAGAACTACTTAATACAATTAGATACGCAGACGATGCAGTAATTCTGCCAGAAAATATTGAAGCTCTTCACATTCTAGGAGGAATTCTCCTTCTCAGAAGGAAATGGGTGTTAAAATAAACTAAAACAAAACCAAATTTTTGTCTTTAGTCGTAATTCACATCCAGGTGCAGAGCTTTAATGTCATAACGGACATAGACATGGCATAGAAACAAAACGCAGAATAGCAATGACTAAACTTGTTCTTCTTCTTTTGGCATCATAACCCTGGATGGGTATTTGCCTGTCTAGCATGTCCTTCCATTCAAATCTCCCTTATGCTCTTCTCCTCCATTGTCTTATATTCATGGTTTTCAGATCGTCTTCCACGTCATCCAACCATCTCCTGGGCCTTCCTTTTTTTCGCCTTTCTACCGGCTTCCAGTGTAATATCTTCTTTGTCGTTTTTGTATCTTCTTGTCGCTGAACATGTCCCAGCCATAACAGTCTTTGACTTTTCACAAATCTTACATTCAAATCTCTCTTGTGCTCTTCTCCTCCATTGCCTTATATTCATGGTTTTCAGATCGTCTTCCACGTCATCCAACCATCTCGTCCTGGACCCTCCTTTTTTTCGCCTTTCTACCGGCTTCCAGTGTAATATCTTCTTTGTCGTTTTTGTATCTTCTTGTCGCTGAACATGTCCCAGCCATAACAGTCTTTGACTTTTCACAAATCTTACATTCAAATCTCTCTTGTGCTCTTCTCCTCCATTGCCTTATATTCATGGTTTTCAGATCGTCTTCCACGTCATCCAACCATCTCGTCCTGGACCTTCCTTTTTTTCGCCTTTCTACCGGCTTCCAGTGTAATATCTTCTTTGTGGTTTTTGTATCTTCTTGTCGCTGAACATGTCCCAGCCATAACAGTCTTTGACTTTTCACAAATCTTACATTCAAATCTCTCTTGTGCTCTTCTCCTCCATTGCCTTATATTCATGGTTTTCAGATCGTCTTCCACGTCATCCAACCATCTCGTCCTGGACCTTCCTTTTTTTCGCCTTTCTACCGGCTTCCAATGTAATATCTTCTTTGTCGTTTTTGTATCTTCTTATCGCTGAACATGCCCCAGCCATGACAGTCTTTGACTTTTCACAGATCTTACAATATCACACCCTTCATTCTGTTTATTAACCTCGTCGTTTCTCCTGATTCTCCACGTGCCGTCTTCCTCTTGCACCGGGCCATATACTTTTCTCAGCATCCTTCTCTCGAACGTCCAGAGTTGGGTTTTATCTCTTTTCGTCATTACCAAGGTTTCACAATCATAGGTTACTACAAGTCTAATCAATAATCTGTAGATAGTCATTTTGGTTCTTTTATTTAATAATTTCGATGTCATCAATCTTTTATTAGCATAGTATGTGCGATTCCCACTGGAAATACGTGCATTAATTTCTTGCGTCCAGGTATGTGATGGCATCCACACATTCAATAGTATACTTGTCTATTGCGATATTATTTTCATTGTCAGGTGTTATTTTGAAGGTCATGTACTTAGTTTCTGTTTCGTTTATTTTAAGCCCTCTTTTTTGTGCTTCAGTATCAATTTCCTTGTCCTAATATGTTAAATAAAATTAATATCCATTACCTCAACAACGAAATAATATTTTGGCCTGATGTTGCTTCGTGCCATTATTATGCCAGGAGGACTTGAAATAGTTGAAGCAGAATAACATCAACAAGGGAAGATAACCCTCAAAATGTCTCTGACGCTCGATCAACAAAAGAATTTTGGTCATTATTGTGTTGAACTGTTTATGGAACTGGTTAGGAAGACCAGAACGGACAACACTTTTTAGAAAAATGCATTACTTTTATTGAAAATCATACATCAGTTTTGTAGTTATTGCTTCCAGTGGAGATATGTAACAGTTTTATGAATTTTTTCATATGTACAGCTGGTTCCTAAAAAAACTGATACGACTCTTAGTAAGATTTGATTATTTTGAGCAGTGTATTTGATTGGTCTGACATTATATTATATTTATTATGACATACAGTCAAAGTCAGTTAAAATAAACAAACAAATAACTGATTACATTGTTAATTAATTGTAAATTAGATTTTTATATTATTTTGAATTTCTGCATTTTATAAAGAGTATATAAATGATAGATTTTACATAAAATAGGGTTGTTATTATTTTTATTATTTTTAAGGAATAAAACAAACGACTTAATAATATGTATATTAAAGCAAGAATTGCAACCAAATTAAAAGATAACTGGGCACTATCAGAGGCAGCAAAACATTTTAACATAAACAGAACCACAGTTTTTCTATTAATAAAAAATGGAGGGAACAAGAAATTCTCGAAAGAAAGCGAGGATCTGGAAGACCAAAACTACTAAATTCATTATTACTATATTTTGTAATATCTCCATCAGCAGTGATAACAGCTTGTAGTCTTCGGTCCATCTGCGTGAAAGGAACTATGAAATTGTCTTCTTCAGAGAGCTCTTCCCAAACCTTGCTTTCTTTCGAGAGCGTCGTGTTCTCCATCTTTTATTAATATTAAAAACGGTTGTTCTGCTTCGCTACGGCAGATAGTGACCAACCATCTTCTAATTTCGTTACAATTCTTGATTTTAGTTTTTTGCCAGCATGTGGAGCCATTTTTGAGGTTGAACAGAATAATTTATCTGACAAATTTTAAGATTTGGTAGTGAGAGTGACAGTATGTAAATAATAAGTATTTATACTTCAAAATACACTGCCCAATTTTCTACAAAATACGCTTTAAGAGTCGTATCAGTTTTTTTTTGGAACCAGCTGTACTATATGTAATATCATTCATTTTATGTACTATCTACTCACTGACCAAAACAGCTAATAATAAATGGTATAACTTTACTGCAACTAGTACAATCGACCCTACTATAAACATGTATGTATGTACGTAAAGAACGTCAATTCTTGTGTGTTGGAAAATTTTCGTCGTCGGCGTCAATACTTTAAATTCGATTGTGAGAAACAAGAATGTCGATAAGAGAAATGTAAACGTGGCAACGCAGCACCCCGTACGAGAGTTTAATGTATTTAACGTGATGAAAAATTCACTTAAAAATATATCCGGCAGCCTGCCTATGTTAAATATACAACAACTACACTATTATTGATTATGTTAGAACAGTCGGGTTTTATGTGTGTATCTGTCCTCTCTCTTACTATGTATTGTATGTATTTCGAGAAAGGTTTGTCAAGTGAGGCACAGGCTAGGATGTAGGACAAATCCTAATTATACGGAAGTCAATAACTCTGGACATTGTTCTGGTCGCCAAGACTAACAAGCACTGATTCTCTATAAAGTCAGTTGCATGTTAGTGGAATATTTAACTGTATTTAACGACATTTAACTGTATTTAACTGAATAACAAGTATAGTAGATACTTGTCTAAAAATATTAAACGATTTTCCAAACTTTTAATAATGTAGAATCGGTGCTCATATTGGAAGAGACATTGGTTTGGATGTCAGAGACGTTCACATAATTGCATATTGGAATCAAACAACATCAGTTTTAGTAGACGGGTTGAAATCATAGGCTCTTAATAAGAGAAGTACGGCAAGGATGCCCCTTGTCGCCCTTGATTTTCAATGTTTACTCCGAAAGAATTTTCAGAAATGCACTTCCTGAGAAAAACAAGAAGAAATCATTGTGAACGGTGAAGTCATCAATAATTTGCGATATGCGGACGACAAAATACTTCTAGCTTCTACTCAAGAAGATCTGTAAACATTACTTGATAGTGTCGTTGAGAGCTGTAGGAAAGTCTTGATATGAGCATACGGAAAACCAAAATACTCGTAATAAGTAGACAACAGATTATAAAACCTTATATGTGTAAATAGTACCAAACTTGAGAAAGTTGATCTAATCATTTACCTTGGAAATTAGATCCAGAATAGATCCAGAATAGAGCAGGGCCGCTTTTAGGAGGATGTCAAAGGTATTAGGTATGTAACACAGTCCTAAAAAGTGTCGGATTGTGAATAAAATTAATCTAAATCGACTTGAGGCTTTCGAAATGTGCTTACTCCACAATAAACTCCACAATACTAGAACGTCTCAGCAAGACTCCTTAGATTATAAAAAGCGCCAAGAAGAGAAAGCTGGAGTATTTAGGACATGTAATGAGAGGTCCCATTTAGGGCATGTTTAGATTGTTACAAAATATTATGCAAGGAAAAAAAGCAGGCAAACGCAATCCAGGACGAAGAAGGACTTCATGGTTGAAAAGCTTGCGAGATTGGTATGGTATTGATATGCTATTTAGGGTGGCAGTGACTAAAATTAAGGTAGCTATGATGGTAACCAACGTTCTGAAAGGACATGGTACATGAAGAAGAAGGTGCTCATATCTACGATCCATTTAGTAATGCTATTGAATTTACTATCAATTTCTCCTATTTGAATCAATGATTTGGTGCGTCCAAATGCAAAACCCGACAAGTCAGCCGACTTCGTTGCAAACACCGACATGCTAAGGTCAAGAAATAAAAATAGGCTTGGATGTATTGCGTGGCTAAGGGTAAGAACAGAACAAGTAGGTCGCGGTGGAGGTGGAGGTCGCGGTCGATGTCGATATCCATGTAAAACAAACACATTGTAGTGAATGGAAGAGAACAGAGTAGGTAAGTCGCGGTGGAGGTTTAGCGCGATGCCATCCAGGAGGTTTACATCAGTGTTTACAAGCTGTGATTGGTCCCTTCGAAGCCAAGTTGTCATTACCTGCGCTATCTGAGTTGATACTTTTTATATAATCCCTTTTTTGTATTCAGTTTATTTTTGAATTTCTAAAGTAATTAAATTCAGTAAATTTTTGAAATATGAAGGAGGATCTGATTATTTACAGCTGACATTTCATCACTATCATCACTTGACTGACACAACATCGCAAAAGCACAGTCTTTTTGCCATTCAAATTTCATTAAACTACATCACTTAATAGTGGTTCGACTGATAGCGCAGGTGACCTCCTTGCTATGTGCTGTCGACATCGACCGCGACTTAACTAGTAGCATCCACCGCGACCTACACCTCCACCTCGACCTACTTGTTCTGTTCTTACCCTAAGGCGTCATCATCATCAGTAGCGTTACAGCTCTTTATGAGCCAAAGCCTTCTTCAAAACAATCCTCCACTCGCCCCTGTATCTGGCAACTCTTCTCCATGCTTAGCCAACGTGCCTAAATGCCTCCTCTACACATCGGCAGACGTGTCCGCGGACGGCATCTGCGTATGCATCCGCAGATGTGTAGATGGGGTAATTTGATCGTCTGTTGTTTACCTCGGACCTCTACGACGCATTAGTTTTCGCAGTGAATTCAAAGTAAATATTGCGTCACCCGAGAATTAACACAGACTGAACGATTTACAGATGTGTACTACAGATGTGTGGTCAGCGCGTGATGATACATCGGCAGATGCATCCGCAGAGGCGTCTGCCGATGTGTAGAGGCATAAGGCATATGTCAGATTAACTCGCGAGTTAGCGAAATTCATTGTTGTTTTTGTTTACTAACCTACGATACTACAAGGCACAAGGTAATTCTGTAGTTTCTCTTGTGTTTGACTTATGGGAAATACCTTACTCCATTCGAAGTTAACAAATCTCGGAAAAAGTTTTATCAGCATCCAAACGCGAAATGAGAAAACGAAATGATGACGAAATGAATGAGTTTGATAGTACCTCGTAAAAACTACCATTTTCTTGTAGGTACCTATGATTTGTTGATATGTTGCAATATCATTACCGATTTTTCCAAAATACTGACAAAACATTTGAAGCTACGTGTAGGGATTCGAAACGAGCCGAGCTTTCCTTAACGAGCTCGTCAATATTTCAGCTTATACTTAATACTGTTTCTAATTAATTTATTTCTGCTACGACTGATACTTTCGTTTGAGAATAAGTACCTAATTCACACTACAAATATGTATTTTCAATATAAAGTGTGTCCGTATAATATGTAATAAATTCCAGCCAAGCCCTGCTCGGCTCGGCTCGAAATATTCGAGCCGAGCCGACACGAGCCTCGAGCTCAACCTGCAGCTCGAAGTTCAAGCCGAGCTTCTAGCTCGAAATTTCGAGCCGAGCTCAAGCTTGTCAATAGCTCGGCTCGGCTCGAGTCCATCCCTAGTTACGTGTCCTGAACAGCATATTAAAATAATAGAAAATTGAGGCAAAATCTACAGGTTGGGGGTCCCCAGTTCTTGGGTGGGGGGGACAGACCAGTACTTGACTTGAAAACTAATTTCAAGATTAACAAATTTTAAATTTTAAAGGTCAAAGCACGTAATAATTTCAAAAAGTTCAAATGGCATTGCAATTGGACGGAACACTTTCTTTAAAAACAATCTCCTTACCAATAAATTTTTGCTTAGAAGGTAACATAAACTTTGTATGCAAGCTGGAGTTGTGAAATAGTGTAGGAAACACAGGTTGAACCTCGCAAAATGGACACAAGTCCGGTTTTATTTTTTTTCTGGTATATCAAGGGATGCTTATTATGAGACTAGCTTTTCTTAAAAAATTTCGCCCCAGAACCCGATTTTTTATCCCTTTAAAGGGGATAATTTGTGGTTTTTGCGAAACGTAGCCCTTCCTGTACCTTTTTGCAAAAACTTTGCTTAATGGTAAAATGAAGAGAACTATATTTCCTACTACATATTTATTTCCTGACAGCATATGTCTATCACCCACCGTTTAGCGGGGGTGGCGCTCCAAATTTGACCAATTAAAAAAAATGTTTTAAAAAAAAATTATTTTTCCCTAAGTGTAATGAACATTAAGAAGAAACCCTGAGGAAATTAATCACAAATAAGTGGCTGATTTTTTGGTATAGGTTTCATTTAAGGGCAATTGCAAATTTTTTAATTACAGGGTGTTACATTTTAAAAAACCCCTTTTGCCTATCTGAACCGCCTATGCTAGAGTAAAAAACCTTTCATAGATTATATCCACGTACTGGTGTCATTTACAAATTTCTATAATGCACCCCCATTTTTTTTTCGGAACCAACCAATAAAAAGGGAGAATTAATAATGAAAGTGATTTTCTTATAATCCTTCACACACCATGCCCTTTATTAAAATGCTTCATATATCATTTTGTGCACGTTTTTAGTACCCATGCAAGGACACCAAACGCGATTTCTTGGTGCAACCCCTGTAGCAAAAAAAAATAAATAAAGGGGGGTTGAAATTTTTTTTTGCTTTTTGACCCATATGGACATATATGCTCCATCAATTGGGTTTTTCATAAATACATATGTTAAAAATAAACTGCAGAAACTATCCCTATTCCTTGGCGAGCATATTTTACGATTTTCTCATTACCTAACACTTTTTAAAACAAAACTTATACAGAAGTAAAGACCACTATTTTCTCTACAAATAAGGTCCTATGCATTTTTTTCCTATAAGCAACCGTTACGGCACAGTGGCGCCGTAAACCTCAGAAATGCTTTGGCGGACTCCAGTTTTTATTTTTTTTTCGTCACCTATTCATTTTATTAATAACGAACTTATGGAAAATAAAAGAACATACTGTCTGCTACACATTACGACCCATGCATATTTTATTTTCTTTGCACCCTAAAGCCACAGTGGTGGCCCAAAATCAATTTTTGATTATTTTCTTTATTAATTCTCCTCTTTTTTGGAGTATTTCCGGGGAAAATATGGGGGTGGATTATACAAATTTGTAAATAACACGAGTACATGGATAATCGCTGAAAGTTTTTTTTACTCTAGCATAGGCGGTTCAGATGGTATAAAAAGGGGTTTTTTTTAAAATGTAACACCCTGTAATTAAAAAATTTGCAATTGCCCTTAAATGAAACCTATACCAAAAAATCAGCCACTTATTTGTGATTAATTGTCGCAGGGTTTCTTCTTAACTTTCATTACAGTTAGGAAAAAATAGATTTTTTTTAAAACATCTTTTTTAAAAATTTGTCATCTTTGGGGCGCCACCCCCGCTAAACGGTGGGTGATGAGACATATGCTGTCGGGAAATAAATAGTAGGAAATCATTTTATCATCTCTTCATTTTACTATTAAATAAATTTTTTGCAAAACGTACAGGAAGGGCTACGTTTCGCAAAAACCACAAATTACCCCCTTTAAAGGGATGAAAAGGGGGGTTCCGGGGCGAAATTTTTTAAGAAAAAGTTAGTCTCATAATAAGCACCCCTTGATATACCAGAAAAAAAATAAAACCGGACTTGCGTCCATTTTGCGAGGTTCAAACTCTGTTTCCTACACTAATAACATCAGTATTATATTATGTATGTAGTTCAAATATAATGCAGGACCAATTTTCTCTCTCAGAACTCAGATATAATAGACTACATAGAACAGAAGTGGAACAAGAATGGTACGGACATGTCAGAAGAGTAGACAAAAAACGTTGGATAAACAGAATAACAGAGTGGAGCCCGATAGGAAGAAGGAGGAGGGACAGGCCACGAAGATATTTGAGATGAAGTGAAAGAATTGGAGAGAACGGTTGAGTGACGGAATACAGTGAAAACTGTGGAAATCCTTAGTATACAGGGTGATTGATTAGTGGGGTAAAGCTCAATAGATCCGCTATAGTAATAGATAGCAATAAAAGTTAATAACAAAAATTTTAGCCACCTTTGAGGTTCATATTACAAAATTAGTTAGAATGTTACAGGGTGTTCGATAACACAGTGGAAGACCAAACTTTTGTTTTTTTTTAATGGAATACCCTATATTTTATTTTAAATTCGAAATCCTGTTACCTTCTCCATCACAAAAATATAAAGGTTTGTTATGTTAAACAGGGTATTTACAAAGTTATAACCAATTTTATATGATCGTAAACATAAATCGTAACAAGTTCAACTCCCTGTATAAATAAAAATAAGTAAAACAGCAATGGTTTGTTAATGCCGTATTTTTTTACGTATTGTCAAAATTTTCAAGAATGATTGATATTGCTAATTTTCTTTATATCAAATACAGGGTGAGTCAAAACGCAAGTACATTATTTTCTCAGTAATTTTAAATAGAACACCCTGTATTTTATATCACCATTGAAAATTACCATTACCGTACTTTAATTTTTGGATATCATTCCCTATGTCTAAATTTATTAGTTTTCGAGATATTTTTTCAATGGACCAGTACCGTGGCCACCCAAATCACCAGAATTTAATAAACTGGACTGATTTTTTTGGGGTTACGTTAGTAATGAAGTTTTTTAAAATACCTCCAACAACAAGGGATGAGATGAAAAATAGAATACAAAGTGTATTTCGATGTGTTAATTTACAAATGCTTCGTAGAGTAAGTAGCTCATTCAATGATCGTCTTTAGGCGTGCATAAATGTGTTAGGAGGTAATTTTGAACACCTTATGTAATTAAATATTAAAAATATTTTATTAAAAGTAGCTTCTAATTTTTTCAAACATGTTTTTTTGCAAAATGTATTACTGAAAAATTATGTTTCGTTCTTTATTTGTTACATTGTTACATTTACATACAAAAGTAGTGTTTAATTGTTTTCACAAAATGTTGTATTTTGTGTTGGTGTGTTTTTTTTGTAAAATTTATTACTAATTCTCTTTGTTTATTTGTTGCATTTACATAAAAAATTAGTTTTTAATTGTTTCAAAAATGTTGCATGTTGTGGTTGTGTTTTTTTTTTGTAAAATGTATTACTAATAAATTATTTTTATTTGTTTATTTGCTACATTGTTACATTGATTACCGGATTGATAATCAGTAATCGTCAATTGTCAATTCTGTCATGGCTTACTTAAAATTTAGATAAATTTAGACACCTAAAATAATTTGCTCTGAAAAATGAAAATATTTCGAAAACTAATAAATTTGGACATAGGGAATGTTATATAAAAATTAAAGTACGGTAATGTTACTTTTCAATAATGATATAAATTACAGGGTGTTCCATTTAACATTACTGGGAAAATAATGTACTTGCGTTTTGAATCACCCTGTATTTGATATAAAGAAAATTAGCAATGTCAATAATCCTTGGAAAATTTTGACAATAAATAAAAAAATATGGCATGCTGTTGTGCTTATTTTTATTTATACAGGGAGTTGAACTTGTTACGATTTTCATACAAAATTGGTTATAACTTTGTAAATACCCTGTATAACATAACAAACCTTTATATTTTTGTGATGGAGAAGTTAACAGGATTTCGAATTTAAAATAAAATATAGGGTGTTCCATTTAAAAAAACGTAAGTTTGGTCTGCCACTGTGTTATCGAACACCCTGTAACATTCTAAGTAATTTTGTAATGTGAAGCTCAAAGGTGGCTAAAATTTTTGTTATTAACTTTTATTCATATCTATTACTGTAGCGGAGCTATTGAGCTTTACCCCAGTAATCAATCACCCTGTATAGGTATACAATTTTCTATGTAAAACAAGTTGTTATTTGTGATGATCACTATAATATTTATTATTATTATATTGTTACTAATGTGTTAAATAAAGTTAAAACATGAATATATTTCATAAAAAGAAACAAATATAAGGGAAGGATTTAGGTTTCATTTAGCTATTGCAAATTTTGGTTTTTTATAACTACGCCCATGGGAACTAGCCGCCACATAGAAGATTTTTCTACAGTCACGATTTCTTCAAACAGCCTGGTTGTTAGCGCAACTTTAAGAAATCGGTTTATTGCCCTTCTACGTAGTCTACAGCGACATCTACTCGCCTTATGAACGCCGGAGAATGAATATTTTTACCATATATACGTTATTGATTCGAGCACATGGTTCACAATTATTGATATTTCCACTTTAATTTCTGGCGAACATTTATATCTGAAAATGAAAAACAAACAAATTTGCAGGACCGGATGGAAAACCGGAAAAGATTATTCAACAAAAAATGTTTGTGCAAAGGAGAATCTATAATGGATGGGATGTAAGAATTAAAGTAACTATGTTATGTATATTGGCTATGTAAAAAAGAATCTTCTTCTATTCTATTCAAAATATTTCCTTTGTATCTTATCCATCTTAAAGCAGGGCTTCCTCTGCGTCTTCTTGACGGCGGGTCACAGGCATATTCTTTTCAGCCACCATTGCTCTGGCATTTTTTGTACATACCAATACCACTGCATGGCTCTGTTTTCTTTTTTAACTTTTTTGTAATTGAGCATTCTACTTCCATTCTGTTCCATATTTCCTCTGTTCGTATTCTATCCTCTCTGGTGATTTGAAGACATATTCTCATAAACTCCAAGTCAACTGTTCTTATTTTATTTCATGGAATGTTTTCGTGGATTGTTTTCCCTGTGCTATGTTCATTTCTCTATCTTTCATACAAGTACCATCTCGACTTATTATTGAACCTAAATTCTTAAAAAAGTCTTACAACTCTTCAGGGGATATACATATATGGTACCTTGCAATACATAACCTTGTCATAATGGTCAATCGTAATTCGCATCTGTCAACTCTACACAATAATTTTAGATTATTTTTAATGTACAATTAATATGATACAATTGATCCAAAAGATGGCATAACCCAGACATCCAAAGTGAAAGTTATCCTCCAACATTAAATTGTTCTATATGGTCCACATAATGTTCAGAAAAAAGTCACACCATTTTGAGCGTCGGGTTTGCGGGTTAGAGGGGGAGAAATCGGTAAATTCGTAGTTTTTACGTTTTTCGTCAATATTTCTAAAACAACTATGCGGTTTAGCATGAACAACCTTCTATACAAAAATGTTCTACATTAAATTTGAAATAAAAAAGGCCCTATGCATAATCCTTATAAAATGAACGGTTCCTAAGTTACGGAGGTAGTATAGTATAATTGGTCCAAAAAAGGCCTAACCCAGACATCCAAAGTAAAAGTTTTCTTCCAACACCAAATTGTTCTATGTGGTCCACATATTATTCAGTAAAAAGTTACACCATTTTGAGCGTCCGGTTGGGGGGGGCAGACATGGGGGAGAAGTTGGTAAATTAGTAGTTTTTTTAAAGTTTTTCGTCAATATTTCTAAAACTATGCATTAGCGTAAACAATGTTCTATACAAAAATGTTCTACATAAAATTTAAAACAAAAAAGTCCTTTACACAATTGTTTTAAAATCAACGGTTCCAGAGTTACGGAGGGTAAAAAGTGGAGGTTTTCGATACTTTTTATATTTTTTGGGCAATTGATGATGATTTTGGGTGGTGAGGTTGACGTTTCTTCAAGGGCTTATCACTAACGTACAATCGGTCACTGAAATAGCAAATTTTATTTACAAAGCACAGTCCTGTTAAAGAAAATTTCTTTTATCAGTAATAATAGTATAAATTGCCCAAAAAATATAAAAAGTATCGAAAACCTCCACTTTTCACCCTCCGTAACTCTAGAACCGTTAATTTTATAACAATTATGTATAGTATGTTATGTACCCTTTTTGTTTTAAATTTTATGTAGAACATTTTTGTATAGAACATTGTTTACGCTAAAGCATAGTTTTAGAAATATTGACGAAAAACGTAAAAAAAATACTAATTTACCGACTTCTCCCCCATCTCCCTCCCAAACCGGACGCTCAAAATGGTGTAACTTTTTACTGAACAATATGTGAACCATATAGAACAATTTGGTGTTGGAGGAAAACTTTCACTTTGGATGTTTGGGTTAGGCCTTTTTTTGGACCAATTATACTATACTAATATCTCCGTAACTTTGGAACCGTTCATTTTAGAAGGATTATGTATAGGGACTTTTTGATTTCAAATTTAATGTAGAACATTTTTGTATAGGGAGTTGTTCATACTAAATCGCATAGTTTTAGAAATATTGACGAAAAACGTAAAAAACTACGAATTTACCGATTTCTCTCGCCTCTCCCCCCAAACCCGACGCTCAAAATGGTGCGACTTTTTTCTGAACATTATGTGGACCATATAGAACAATTTGGTGTTGGAGGATAACTTTCACTTTGGATGTCTGGGTTTGGGTCTAGTTATACCATACTAAATTATATTATGTACAATTAAACAACTTACAGCTTTGAATTTATCCAACTTATTGACGAAAATATGTCTACGAAGGGTTTACCTAAGAAATTTTTTTTGGTTTTCCTTTTTTAATCCTTCCAGGAACCCGACTCGCAGCGATCCTTAATCATGATTATCATTATCCACGGCCCTACAACCCGTGGAAGGTTTTGGCCTCTTTCACCGTTCACTTACAGTCCTCTCTCCTCGTCGCCACACCTCTCAAACGAGTGACGTGCATCACTCTCAAATCATCTTACACGTCCTTTAGTTATCGCTTCCTTGGTTTTCCTCTCCTCATTGACCATTCCATTCTTTCGTAAATTTTCCTCTAGTCTCTTGGAAAAGATTATTCTAACGTTAACAAACAATTTAAGGAACTGGATAATTCAGTGCCGAGAGTTCCGCGTTCAAATGTGACGTAACTATTAAATGCTCTCTCATCTTGAGATCAATTAGTACCACATCTATGCTTCTCCTAATAAGGCCCTAATTTGATTCTGGTTTGATATTCCACTCATTTATTTAAGGATTCTCACTTCTACAACACATTCTTTTTCTTCTTTCTTTTTAACTACTGCCGTACATTTTATCTGCTCGTATTGGCCATTCAAATATAATATCTCAACCATAATGAGAAAAAATGACGACCAAGCACTGAGTTCTAATGCTACATTTACACATCAGAAAATCAGTCTCTTCGACACTCTTCGGTCTAATGTTGGAAACCGACAGCAAACATGAATACTAAGCAAAGAAAATGTAAATAAAATAGAAAATTATGGTAAATATGAACATGTTCCTACTTTTTAGTTATGTTCGGTTTTCTTTAAACTAGGTAGACTATGCAATTTGCAATTTATTTAAAGAACACTCCTTATGGAAAAGTGGTCCCGGTCAAATTTAACGAAACTTTGGTCAATGATACTTCTTAGTGAGTAGATTAAAAAAGTCCATGGCACCTAGGTCTGAAAAACTACTGTTCTCGAGCTACAGCCTTCTGAAATTCTTAAATTCAGGTACTCGGTTTACGTTAAGTGCACTAATTCACTGTCAAGTGAATGAAAATATCTATTATTGAAATAAGACACACTCATTTTCTTCATGCATATTTGCGTGTTGTATATGAATTCTTGGTCTAAAATAGATGCATCGTATTTTTGTCTTCAGAAAACCTCCGAAAAGTCCCCAGAATAGTGAAGAAGTGCGATAGAAAATGTGCTGATAGATTTACATAAGAATTATCATGTTTTCATGAATGGTTCACACTTATCCAATAGGGCGTTTCATTCACAGTCATTTGTTTCGAGCTTCTGTCATATGTCGTATAATCCGTGTATATTAATGTTATACACAGATTATACAACATATGACAGAAGCTCGAAACAAATGACAATCGACGAAAAGCCCTATACCAACATAGCTGCAGTTCCACCTTATCTTTAGAAAATTACTGAACTGTGGCGGATCTAGGGTGATAGGGGAATTCCCCCGTAACACGGTCCAGAATTAAAGAAAAAATTGTTGAAACATAAAAAATATATTAGCTGACATAAAACTTACTACAGACAGACAAATTTAACCCAATTAACTCGACAGTTAGGAAAATAAAGAGAACTATGGCACCTGTCTTTTAAGCAGTTTGGGTTTATCTTGTTTATATGTCTTTTGATTGGTGTTTCAGTGAAAGTTCCCCCAAGGGAAAATGTCTAGATCCGCCACTGCTAATGAAGCGTGTTTAGAAAACTGAGGAACAACTATAATAAGTGGTGCTAGAGCCGCACAAGACTTCTTACGTTTTCACGTATGCATCGATGTAGTATTGGTAGATCCATCAAAATAAGCAGGCTGCGGTGGCTAGGCCACATAGCGAGAATGAACGAGATGGAGCCGTCCAAATACATTTATAACGAAAGACTGGATACGACAGGTTAGTTAACATGACATATTATGATGCATCTAACCGAAATCAGCAAAATCTTAACGTACAAATAGTCGAAGATGACATAAAACCGATTTTTCAAATCATTTAAATTTAAGAACTTCAGACGGCTGTAGCTTGAGAACAGTAGTGTTTTAAACCTAGGTGCCATGGACGTTTTTAATCTACTCACTGAGAAGTATCATTGACCAAAGTTTCGTTAAATTTGACCGGGACCACTTTTACATAAGGAGTGTTGTGGGGCCCTTTTTAAATTCTTCATTATTATTATTAAACTTCATTATTATTCTATTCTACTATTCTATAAAACAGCCATAAGACCGGCTATGATGCACGGAACTGAATGTTGGGCAGTGAAAAAGAAAGAGGAACAACGAATGCATGTGACGGAAATGAGAATGCTTAGATGGATGAGTGGAGTGACAAAGAAGGATAAAATTAGAAATGAGTATATTAGGGGAAATCTAGGTGTGGCACCAATTGATGCCAAAATGAGAGAGTATAGGTTAAGATGGTTTGGTCATGTTCAACGTCGAGACGTTAATCACCCAATACGAAGAATAGCTGAAGTGCAGATTCCTGGAAGGAGTAGGAGAGGAAGACCAAAGAAGACCTGGGGGAGACGATAAGGCAGGACATGTTGGTAAAGGGGATTAACATTGATATGACCCAAGATAGAATTGTGTGGAGAAATGCAATTAGGGAAGCCGACCCCGCATAGGGATAAGGCAAAGAGAATGATGATGATTTATTTCAAATAAACTTCATTATTATGATTATTATAAAGTAAGAACAAAGAAAGGATACCAAATGGAAGAAAAACAACTTAAAATAATCTGCTATGCAGACGACGCAATACTAATCTCTCAAAGTGAAGATGATTTACAACGTATGCTGCACGAATTTAATATAACCGCTAGAAAATTTAACATGTTAATTTCCCCAAAAAAGACTAAATGCATGGTTATAACAGCAGATCTAATAAGGTGTAAATTAGAGCTGGAGGGTCAAATAATAGAACAAGTCATGGAGTTTAAATATCTAGGCATCACACTATGCAGCTACGGAAAGCTCGAAACAGAAGTGGAAGATCAGGTGAATAAAGCAAACAGAGCCGCAGGTTGCCTGAATGAAACAATATGGAAAAATAAAAACATCGGAAAAGAAGTGAAAGGCAGAATTTACAAAACAGTCATCAGACCAATAATGACATACGCGGCAGAAACACGACCTGATACAGAAAGTACAAAAAGAATGCTAGAAACAGCAGAGATGAAAACATTGCGAAAAATCGATGGTAAGACGATGTGGGATAGATCTAGAAGTGCAGATATACGAAGGAGATGCAAGGTGGACAACATTAATAACTGGGTGAAAAGCAGAAGAGTAGAACGGAACGACCACATAAGCCGAATGACAACAAATAGAGTAGTAAGGACGGCGAGAGACGGTTCCCCAATAGGAAGACGATCAGTGGAAGACCACCAAAAATATGGAATGACAACTTACTGGAGGCACATTGAAAAACAGACAGAGTAATGTCTATAAAAAAAGAAGAAGAAGAAGAAGATTATGATTATTTTTTTTAATTATATTGACGATTTATGTAATTTTAGTAAATTGGATTGTTATTGTTTTGTTTACTTGACTTTTTATAAGCTTTGTCGATAAAATTGTACAATTTTCCATGACAGTAAAGCATATTTCTATTAGTCCAGAAAGCCACTGCGCATCCGCTAGGAAAAATATTCTAATTCGGATTTTTTGCACAATCTTACTCAAAAAGGACTCCTTTTAACAAATTTGCATGTTGCCAGGACTAAAAGGTGGTAAAAAAATTTTTAAACGTTTTTTTTGTTTTTTTCCTAAAATAATTTTTTTTGCATTGAAAAAAGTTATTTTAGGTTTTTGGATCATTCCAAACAGAAAGGGTCTTTAGTGACTTTTCTTTAAAAATGATAGTTTTTGACATATAAGCGATTAAAAATTGAAAAATTGCGAAATCGGCCATTTTTAACCCTCAAAAACTATGTGAAAAACTGAAAATTTTAATGTTGCCAAGGTAGGTTGATATTCTTTAAACCTCAATCAATGAAATCCCGAAGAGTATTTTGCAATACTTCTTCTTCTTCTTCCTTCTTGTATGTAGGCTTTAAAGCCTGTTTCTTCTTCAATATTATCCTCCTAAATTGTTTAGGTTATCGCACCACCTTTTTCTTGGTCTGCCAATACTTCTTCGTCCATTTGGTGACTTATCTCGTGCTATTCGTACTATCCTATCCTCTGCCATTCTACTAATGTGTTCGTTCCACTCCTGTTTCCGTTTTGTCACCCATCCATTTATGTCTTCTATATTGCATGATCTTCTTATGTTTTCGCTCCTCTCCCTATTCAACAGACTTTTCCCTGATATTCGTCGGAGTATTTTCATCTCTGTTGTTTCTAGTAGTCGTCTCGTTTTAGATGTGTCAGGCCTTGTCTCCGCCGTGTATGTTAATATAGGTCTAATTGCTGCTTTATAGATTCTTGCTTTTGTGTCTTGTCTTAAGTGTTTGTTCTTCCAGATTGTGTCATTAAGAGATCCCGCCGCTTTACTTGCTTTTAAGCTTTGTTGTCGTACTTCCTCTTCAACATCTCCGTAACTGGTTATATCAATTCCCAGATATCTAAACCTTGCTTCCTGCTTTATTATTTTCCCATCAATTTCGATTTTGCAATACAATATTCAAAACTCCTTTGTTTTTTAATTGCTAATCAAGCGTGCGCGACACTATTTTCCACCGACAGTATGGTGCAAATGAAAGGAATAAATTCGTTATTTCGTAAACCGGCGACTTTAATGAAAAATCCCGAAACCGGTCGATTTTTATTTTTAAGTTATGATATTGTGGCATATGTGGTATACTAGTGACGTCATCAGTATGGGCGTGATGACGTAATCGATGATTTTTTTAAATGAGAATAGGGGTCGTGTGGTAGCTCATTTGAAATGTTCTTCAATTCTCTATTCAGTAATGTAAACATTTACATAATTATTTATACAGGGTGTCCTTCTACTTCTTTTTTTGTCAAATAATTTAATTTTATAAAAAAATTTTGGACACCCTGTATAAATAATTATGTAAATGTTTATATTACTGAATAGAGAATTGAAGAATCTTTCAAATGAGCTAGCACACGACCCCTATTCTCATTTAAAAAAATCATCAATTACGTCACCACGTCCAGATGGATGACGTCACTAGTATACCATATATGCCACAATATCAGAACTTAAAAATAAAAATCGACCTGTTTCGGGATTTTTCCTTAAAGTCGCCGGTTTACGAAATAACGAATTTATTCCTTTCATATGCACCATACTGTCGGTGGAAAATAGTGTCGCGCACGCTTGATTAGCAATTAAAAAACAAAGGAGTTTTGAATATTGTATTGCAAAAAGCTCTTCGGGATTTCATCAACCGATGTTTAAAGAATATCCACCTGCCTTGGCAACATTCAAATTTTCAGTTTTTCACATAGTTTTTGAGGGTTAAAAATGGCCGATTTCGCAATTTTTCAATTTTTAATCGCTTATATGTCAAAAGTTATCATTTTTAGAGAAAAGTCACTAAAGACCTTTTCTGTTTGGAATGATCCAAAAAACCTAAAAAAACTTTTTTCCATGCAAAAAAAAATAATTTTAGGAAAAAAACAAAAAAAAACGTTTAAAAAATTTTTGACCACCTTTTGGTCCTGGAAACATGCAAATTTGTTAAAATAAGTCGTTTTTGAGTAAGATTGTGCAAAAAATCCGAATTAGAATATTTTTTCTAGCGGATGCGCAGTGGCTTTCTGGACTATATGTAATTCTAATTCTACGAATATTTAGCTGAGAAATTACAGAAATGTAATAATTGTTTTAAATCATAAAACCTCAAACTCGTGTGGCCTCTGGGTTTACTTATGGGTTTTCTGGTCCAAACGACCGTTTGCACTTTTTTCAGAAGATTGTCTTCTATTCTTCTTAAATCGGGATTGACACTTCTTGTCTGTCGTACTTAATCCTGATAGCTTTCTACCAAGTCCTTGCCTTTCATTGAACTTCACCAATGAAGAAAGTCAACAATTTTCTTATAGGGAATTTAAGGATTTCTCTTCGCTCAATACTGTTTTTACAAGTGTATGTAGATCTCACGTCCACAAGTAATACACATTGACCAAGAACTTTATATCAGTTTTTCCCATTTTCCATTGGCTGTACCAAGAACTTTTTGGATCTATTTCATGTATTTAACAAGAATTTTCGTTCAGAAACCTATTTGACTGTGGAACCACGGTACACAGAGAACCGGTATGTTCGCACGCATGGAAGTCGAACGCGTGACGTCATATGGGAACCTTAATTTTCATCCGGCAATGCTAAATGAAGCGGTAATATTGTTTGAATTTTAAAATTATGTACCTATCATTGTTTTTTAAATAAGAAATTGTATTGTATATTCTTTTTACTGTCATTTTCCAATGTGCATTTAATTTAAACATGAATTTCCGTTGAAAAATAAAGATTTTAGGTATCTGTTGTCCAATATACATTCACCATAGTATATTAAAAAAATAAAGAAATAATATAAACATTCACTTTACTACTGGGTCTGTAAAAATGTTTCACATAAAATTGTGTCTACTTACTGTTATTCTAGATTGTTGAAAAATATTTGAATAAAAATAAAAACTTAACCACAAGTCAATTAAGAAATTTGAAGTTTTAGATGAATAGAACCAATTACTTGATGACTTTTAAATTTTATTTACAAAATAGAAAAATGTTGATTTTAAGTTAAACCAGGTTAGGAATCTAAAAATTTCAAGTGCGAACATTTTATTAGACTGTAATATACATACATATACAGAGTGGGCCAAAGAAAACAGTCCACCTCGATATTTGGCAGTATTTATTAGATTTTAAGGAAATGACAAAACAGGTCGATTTTTGATCTAAGTGGGACACATTTTTACGGTACATACATTTGTCATTTGTCAACCCCCTACTCCCTTCCAGACCCCTTATTTTTAAATAGGGAATAGGGGTCGTGTGCTAGCTCATTTAAAAGGTTACTCGATTCTCTATTCAGTAATATAAACATAAACATAATTATTTATACAGGGTGTTCAAGAAAAAAAATATTTTAATTAAATTAATTGACACAAAAAGAAGAAAGTATGTAATTTATTTAATTCAAAATACATTCTACTGCTGTCACAAAACAGAAAAAAATGTTTTTTGATAATAAACATTGCTCTTCGCTTAATTTCAATATTCAAGCTGCCACCCATCTGCCCCTTTGGTAGGTTGAATATTGAATTTAAGCGAAAAACAATATTTATTTATCAAATAAACATTTTCTATTTTGATTTAAATAAATTGCATACATTCTTCTTTTTGTGTCAATTAATTTAATTCAAAATCATTTTTCTTGTACACCCTGTATAAATAATTATGTCAATGTTAATATTACTTAATAAATAATTTAATAACATTTCAAATGAGGTAGCACACGACCCGTATTCCCTATTTAAAAATAACGGGTGGGGAAAATGGAAGGGAGGGGGTTGACAAATGACAGATGTATGTACCGTAAAAATGTATGCCCCTTAGATTAAAAATCGACCTGTTTCTTCATTTCCTTAAAATCTAATAAATACTGCCAAATAACGAGGTGGACTGTTTTCTTTGGCCCACTCTGTATATATGTATGCATAAAATGTTCGCACTTTAAATTTTTAGATTCCTAACCTGGTTTAACTTTAAATTAATTATGTATATTAATACTATGTATAATACATATTATGTATATTATTAGAAAAACAAATTTGCGGGAAAAGTTTTATTAATAATCTTAGAATTAGTATCTATAAATAAAATCATTTTTTTAAATTAGAAAATTTAGATATCTTTTTGTCAAGTGATCTCTGGCAGTTTTTAAAACTTTTTTCTGTTAATATCCCTCATTCTAATATATGTTCGTGTTCTGCACATGCATAATATCACCTCAAATGGCATTATAGTCTCGGTTTTAATAAATTACTAAAGGCTGTATGACACTATGCATTTTCTTGTATCATTTCTAATATCGTTTCTGATATCGTTTCTTGTATACATTTTCTTGTATCATTTCTTGTACGTACATTTGTGCCCTGTATGACACTATGCAAGTTCTTGTATCGAAAATTGTATGAAATTCGGCACGTGATTGGTCGAAATTTTGTTTGTCACCCTGTGTCACGTTATGGTGCATCTACAGACACAGCTGATTTTAAATATTTTATAAAATTTATAAACTTTTATATAATTAACATTTTAATGTTAACCAGAATTTTACGTTGACTGAGGTTGATTATTTGTGTTTTTATTTTGTTTTGATATTTGTGCTAAAATATTTGCATTAGAATTATCTTCAGTTTGATCCAAATTAGGAACTATTGTATTTTCGTCTATTAAAAAATTATGCACCATGAAACCTAAATTTATAGTTTGAACTTTACTAGGAGCTAAATATATGGTTATTAGTAGAACAGTAGTCCATACCAAACGGTATATTAAGTATCAATAAAAGATTTATAAATAATACCTACAAAAACACAAATAAATTCATCAATACATTATCCCATTTTCATTTCTGCCGCCATTATGAGTAAGTAATTTTGACATTTTAGATGTTTTACCAGCAGGTTTTACGTTTTTGCTCTTTGCGCAGAAATTGGCGCAGTTCTTGTACAATAATCTGTGCCTGACACAAATTCTTGTATCGTTTCTGATATCGTTTCTTGTATCTGTGTATGACACTATGCATTTTTTTGACATATCAGAAACGATATTAGAAATGATACAAGAAAATGTATAGTGTCATACAGCCTTAATAAAACTAATAGTTATATTATAATAGTTTTAAAAATACACAGTTATGCTAATAAACAACAATTTGTAACTAAAATAATATAGAATTACTTCAATCGTTAACAGCTTAATATTTTAAAACCGCCTCAATCTATTCACTTTCAACGCCACCAAATACGAAATAATGGGTGCGTTCGGACGACCATAGCGGCTGGCTGGCAGCAGAAATCGGCTGAGTGGTTGCATCCAGCCGTGATAGGGAAAGCTTAGTAAATCTCTCAGCGGCTGGCTTCCAGCGGTGACGTCTGACAGCTACTGCTGGCTCAGCTATCCAGCCGCTGTGGTCGTCCGAACGCACCCAATAATGCATCCAAACAATAAGCAAATATCTGTTAGGTTCCCACGTGACGTGCTGCGCGGCCGAAACCAAATTTAGCGACGACAATCGGCATACCGGTTCTCTGTGTACCGTGTGTGGAACCTACTTCTTGGGTTTTGTTATATGTATTATATTGGGCATGTCTTGTACTCTTTTTGTTGGGGGTAGGATATTAGAAAGATGTAGCAATGCTACAATCCACGATGGAAGTGATCCTACACTTAGCTCCCCTTCAGGGTACATTCAGCCCTTCCTTAAGAAATGGTACATGTGAAGGTACTTAACCTCTCTCCAAGAAGTAACATTATATTAAATATAATTGCCGTAAGTATAATTTTACATTTTTGTTTTACTGTACAGCTCAAGCAAGATTTGCTAAATTTTATTTAATAAATATGATTAGTTAGTACATTGTTTTATTTTTGTCTTTGCCAAATTTATAATTGTATAATTTACAAGGGAGAGGCAGAGACGACGATTTAATAGGCCCGTACGGCCTGGGAGAGAGAAATGACCGAGGCGAACGACTATATCAATTTTGCCAAGAGGAAGATATGAAAATATCTAATACCTGGTTCAAGCTACCACCTAGACGATTATATACATGGAAAGCCCCAGCGGACCGCCCCGAGAGTATAGTTCGAAACCAGATCGATTACATAATGGTTAACAAAAGATTTGGATCATCAATAACTAGAACTTGTACATACCCTGGCGCCGATGTTCCATCAGACCATGTCCTTCTCTTAGCAGAAATAAAAATAAAAATCACTAATATGAGGAGACCTAAACCAGAACCAACAATAGACTATGCTAAACTTAAAGATGAGAATACCAGAAGAGAATTAAGTATGAAATTAAACAAAGAACTAACAAAGAATACAAAAGTAGAACTAGAAAGAGAAGTTAATTTGGATAACACATGGAGAGCCATAGAGGAAACAATGACGGATACAGTTAAAAAAGAATTAGGTTATAAACAAAAACTACAAAAGAAAAGTTGGATGACTGACGAAATCCTGGCAATGTTCGAAGAAAGAAGAAAACATAAAAACCAAGGGAACCGAGACAAATATCGAGAACAACAACAACGCATAAGAAGAGAGATAAGAACGGCAAAAAATAAGTGGCTAAAGAAACAGTGTGAGGAAATGGAACAGTTACAAAAACTACATGATGACCACAACCTACATAAGAAACTAAAGGAGGTAGCTGGAATATACAGAAAAAAGAAATTTTCTAACTTAGAAAATGAACAAGGAAAAATGGCACAAGATGATAGAGAGAGGAAACTCATATGGGAAAAATACATCAAAAATCTCTTTGCAGACGAGAGGCCTGAGATAGAAGTCGTTCAGGAACAAGTGATAGATATTAACAACCTATCTGGTCCCTAGATCACAATTGAAGAAATTACTAGAGCAATAAATACCTCGAAAGACGGGAAAGCAGTTGGACCTGATAAAATTCCTGTTGAGTTACTCAGATTGTTAGATGAAGAGGGAATTACGATACTCCAAAGATTTTTCAACCAAATCTATAAAAAAGGAAAATTCCCTGTCCAATGGCTTGTATCTACCTTTATCCCTTTGCCAAAAAAGAACAACGCAACAAAGTGTCAAGAGCACCGACTGATAAGTCTGATGAGCCATT
The DNA here is from genome assembly GCF_917563875.1 of Diabrotica virgifera virgifera. Taxonomy (NCBI): domain Eukaryota; kingdom Metazoa; phylum Arthropoda; class Insecta; order Coleoptera; family Chrysomelidae; genus Diabrotica; species Diabrotica virgifera. The sequence continues at coordinate 188,697,698 of NC_065449.1, forward strand.
CTTTAAAAATATTCCTCAAAGTTCTTCACTACAGAATCTCCACAAAATGCGATAAGGTTATTGGTTGCTCACAATTTGGATTTCGAAAAGGCCTGGGTACCAGGGAAGCACTAGTTGCAACCCAAGTGCTAGCTCAGAACTGCTACGATCAAAGGAAAGATGTAATGATGTGCTTTATAGATTATGAAAAAGCCTTCGATCGAGTACAACATCATAAACTCGTACATATACTGAAACAACTCGACATAGATCAAAAAGACATTCGTTGCATAGAGGCTCTTTACTGGAATCAAACAGCTGTCGTCAAGGTGGACAATGAAACAACGCAAGCTCAAAAAATTCTCAGAGGTGTAAGACAGGGATGCATTCTCTCCCCACTACTGTTCAATCTATATTCAGAAAGTATCTTCCAGGAAGCTCTTGAGGAATGCGAAAGCGGCATCAAAGTGAATGGTACCTGGGTCAATAATATACGATATGCGGATGATTCGGTCTTAATAGCAGACAATATAGAAGACCTCCAAAACCTTCTTAATAAAATTGGAGAGCATAGCGAGAACATGGGACTTAGCATCAACATAAAAAAGACAAAGTTCCTTATAATCAGCCGTCAATTATGTCAACATCAAAATGCAAGACTAGCATATAACAACCAAGATGTAGAGCGCGTAAGAAAGTTTAAGTACCTGGGAACCTGGCTATGTGAAAACTGGATGTCGGATATGGAAATTAAATGTCGGATAGAAAGAGCCAGAAGTGCATTCATGAAATTCAGAAACGTCTTTACGAACTCTGACTTTGACCTAAACCTAAGATTAAGATTCACAAAATGCTATATATGGTCGGTGCTCCTATATGGCATGGAAGGATGGACTTTAAAAATAAACACAATGAATAAGCTAGAGGCATTTGAGATGTGGATCTATCGACGAATCCTTAAAGTTCCCTGGACCGCAAGAATAACAAATGAAGAAATCCTGAGAAGAATTGGTACAGAACGACAACTGATGTGCACAATTAAACAGAGAAAAACGGCATACCTGGGACACATAATTAGAAATGAAAGATATCAGTTTCTGCAAACCTTAATTGAAGGAAAGATCGAAGGAAGAAGGGGAGTGGGCAGGAAGAAAATGTCATGGCTCCGTAATGTCAAACAATGGACAGGACTAAAAAACATAGGAGACCTAATACATACTGCAAGGGATAGAGAAAAATGGTCAAACGTGATCGCGAACATCCATTAGTGGATTGCATAAGAAGAAGAAGAATAATTTACAAAGGGGGGGGGGGGTATAGTATTTTTGATTATTTTTTATCGATTTTTTTTTATTGGTTTATTCGATTGTAAATATTTTCAAGAGTATACCATTAAAATTTCAAGTTAATCCGAGCAAAATTGACGGAGATATGGATATATACAAAAATTTTCTAGTATTATTGACAAAACTACATTTTTTTTCAAATGCGTTTTCTGAAAAACACGTTTTTTTGAGGCGGTGTACATCACAACTCAAAAAGTAATGCACCGATCTTTCTGAAATTTTGCACACTTCTTTTTTAGATATTTTACTAGGTAGTGACGTCGAGTTTTTGCTTATTTTGACAATTTTTTTTATATTACCATTTTTCTCTTTACCGAACACACTTTTTTTTCTTTTTTTTTTTTCTATTTTTTCACTTTAAAGTTATACCATGAATTTAAAAATCGAGATAATCATAAAAACTCGACGACACTACCTCAAGAAACTCTTAAACTAAAATAATCTTTTTGGTTTTTATATTTCGGATGATTCTGTCAGAAGATATAGTGTACACCGCAAATCATCTTTTTTTTAGATCGTCTGCTTAAAAATGATGCCACCACTACATTTTTTAATATTTTTCACTAAAAATTTAACTGAATAATCTTCATGTGTTGTTATTTAAGATAGCCTTTTACACATTTAACGTAACTCCACCACTTTCAAGGGAAAACGTTTTAAAATTATGCAAAAAAATGCAGAATTAACTATACCCCCCCTTAAGACAATAAGTACCTACACACATGAGAAAGAGCTAGTCAAAGCCCTAATAATAAAATTGGCATCTTAAGTGTCATTTTATAGTTACACGACTGAGGTGTCATTTTATTGTTAAACAATTATTGGCACCCAGCTATCTCAGTGGTAGCTTTCTTGTTACACATTGGTTACTATTTTGTTACAGATTTTATTATATACTTGAATATTTTCTTACCAAGGCTCACATATAAGATGACACTCATATTATATGAGTATGTACTTAATTAAGGTGGCATTCTGAATGAGTTGATAAAGAGTTAAACATGTTTTAAAGAAATAATTTAAGTATTCATTCGTACGTTGTTGAAAGAACAGTGAGTACGTGTACTCTGCAACAACTCATTTTGGAAAAGTGAAAACATTAATAATTATTTGCTATACTATATTTGTTGCCAGCATCGTATTTACTGCAGTTAGCCATTATTACTAGCGTTGATGTCAGTTTATAACGATTTATAGGGAAATGTTAGGAAGAGATTTCTTGTGTCTTTTAGCTTTGACCTCGCATTCATCATGGTCAAAGGTTAATGGCAGCATAGAACACGAATGCAAGGCGTTACTTATCGTCGTACAAATTATTGTTTTTATATACCATATTTTCATATATCGAAGTAGGAGGTATACAAGGTGGGATCAAAGATACATCACCAATACTAAAATTGTTGTCGATAAATTTATAGATCTATTAGATGTACCTACTAATAGGTCTGGATCCCGCGTATGAAAAAAAAGTTAATTAATAGCAAGCTGAAAATTTGTTAATAGCTTAAGGGTGTCTAGTCGGATAAACTTTGATATATGGGAACACTGTAACAGGGGCAGTTTTAATTGTGCAACAGGTTAAAAATTTGGAACGGTCAGACCACAAAAACGGTACATTTATTTTGTCCGACAGAACAGACTTAAACTCTCCGAACAGAGATTAAACTCTCATGCAAAAATCAGACTGCTATTTATCACCTGTCATAATTCCTGTCATTTGACATATTCTACATGTTCCACTCATTAAAACGTCCATTTGGTGATAAATAGCAGTCTGATTTTTGCATGAGAGTTTAATCTCTGTTCGGAGAGTTTAAGTCTGTTCTGTCGGACAAAATACATGTGCCGTTTTTGTGGTCTGACCGTTCCAAATTTTTAACCTGTTCCACAATTAAAACTTCCCTGTTCCAGTATTCCCATGTATCAAAGTTTGTCCGACTAGACACCCTTAAGCTATTAACAAATTTTCAGCTTGCTATTAATCAACTTTTTTTATACGCGGGATCCAGACCTATAAAATTAAGATTGTTGATGTGATGTGAATTAATGACATATATATTTCACGGGGAAACAAGTGACATAAGTGGAACACAGTAAATAATCACAAAACACCAGTAACTAGACCTCGACATTTCAAAAGAGCCTAATGTCGAGAATTTCAAGGTCAAACCAACATAACACCATATTATAACCCTTAGAAAAATCATATATCAATGAACCCGCCAAGGTGTTGTGAGGTTAAAATCTTAATCAGTAAAAAGGTATTTTAATTGCTATTGTAATGGGGCAACCAATCGAAGCAACAGCTACGAAATATAGCTTTGACAATCAATTCATAATTAACATACCAGTACACTACAATAGTTAATTACTGAAAATTTACGGCAGACCTAATAAACAAATACAGGAAAACAGTCAAAGCCATCGGCAAAGAGCTAAGGTTCAGTCTCGAAGTTATTAGACCTTTTAAAAAGGGACAAGCTAAAGAATGTAATCTAGAATCAGACCCAGGTAAACCTTTTATTTGGCTCTGATATACACCAATCTCTTGCATCAAGGTGACATCGAACCCCCCTTAGCAATAGTAAGTTCTGTGGAAGCTGTCTTGCTGTGCTGAAGATTGACCTGTATGACATGGTCAGGAGTCATTTAGACCGATGAGTCCGCAACCGTGATCATCTTTACCTCTACATGTTTAGTTATAGATTCAGAACAGTTACTCAATTCTGAGTCCCCTTCTTTTTTTGCCGATTGAGCATAGTGTAGAAGTAGATGTTCAAGTATGAGTATATACCTATGCGTATTTTGTGTGTAATTTTTTGAGATGGTCTGCAATTGCCCCGTTGTCAGAATGACGAATGCGATACATTTCAGGAGTAGGAGTAGTCCAAGTAAAAAAAGAATGTGTGTGTGTACTTTGTACGCACGTAAGAAGTTATACTTCTATTATATGATTTGTTAAAAATAAATATACTTTAAAAAGTTTGTTTTAATTTTCTTAAACACCAAACTAATTTTGTGCTTACCGCTTTCAAAAAAATAAAAAAAAAAGTATCTATAGGATTGCTCCGGACTCGAACTCAAGACCTCTCGATCTCTGGCCGAATGCTATACCAAATACGCTAGGAGGACTGTGTCTGTATCGGTTCGGACGTACCTAATGACAATTCACAGTAACAAACAGACAAGGTGCAATATAATAAATATACAATAAAATGTTTTAATAATACTCATCTTACTCCTGAGGAAGACAAATCCAAAGACACAAAAATTATAATAAATATATTTACTAAAAACACTAACATACTCTTGTCACACCTTTTCTTGCACTGATATATTTATACATAACTTGAAAGATTCAGCAACTAAACGCCATACTGTCTGTGTGCGCATGCGCGCAGTATTATGAAATTTTACTCTCAATCGCGCCTAAAGAAGTATAACTTCAAAAATCAAGAAATAACGGGTTTTTTTGATTTTTATATAATCTTACTTAAAAGGTACTAGTACACTTTAGAAGACCAAAAATAAGCATTTTTTCAATATCTTTTTTTCTCAGAACCTTTCTTAAAAATGAACATAGAACTTTTTACATATTAATATCTAACTCTAAGAGGGTACAAAAATATATCTCTTTTCATTTATGCACGTACGCTAATATTGTAGAGGGCGCCAAAGTCGAGGCCTCAAAAAAAAGTAGTTCCGATGGCGGACAGTTAATCTCAGGATTGGGATCTCTGAAGCAAAAAAATCGTACGGCATTTGAAAGAGGAAGGTTTCTTACGTGATAATTTACCATCTTTAGTGAAAAATTCGGCAAAAAAACAGATTTTACGGAAAGTCGAAAAAATTTTGTGAAACAATCGCCCGTTTTTCTTCAGTTTTTCATGGTTAAAAAATGTTTATTTTTTATTTTTTGGTCAAATTGTGGTCAATTGTCACGTAAGAAACCTTCCTCGTTCAAATGCAGTACGACTTTTTTGTTTCAGATATCCCAATCCTGAGATTAACTGTCCGCCATCATTTTTGAGACCTCGACTTTTGCGCCCTCTACAATATTAGCGTACGCGCATAAATTAAAAAAGATATATTTTTTGTACTCTCTAAGAGTTAGATATTAATATGTAAAAAGTTTTATGTTCGTTTTTAATAAAGGTTCTGAGGAAAAAATTCTTGAAAAAAATGATATGCGAGCAGTCATCTTTAGTATGAAGCTCTTGGTTCTACTTGTCCGTTCTATAGGTCTTTGTTGTATCGTCATTGACGTATATCGTCTTAACAGTGGACGAAACGGGAAGAAATATTATATGTAATATAATAATAAAGCACACCACAAAACTTACCAATACTTAAATCATGTAGGCAGAGATGAAAAAACACTTACCTGAAATAAAAATATGTACATGAGTAAATGTTAAAAATATTTAAATAAAGTATTATCTACATATAACTTGTCACATCACAGCAGCTGTCGTCTAAAATGCTTATTATGCAACGTGACGGTCCAGATTATAAGATTAATTTGCCAAGATTATACGAATTTAAAATTTTTGGCTGTGGAAATCAATTCTTAAAGGTTTGGAATAACTTTGGTAGCGTTGCCTCCCAAGCAACGTAATAAATCGTTAACATATTGTTTTATAGAAAGTCGGATTCATAATTTTCAAATACATAAACATATGTCTAATTTATTCTGGTCAGAATGTCAGAAACCTTATTAAACACGAAGATTTGAAAAGCACAGAAGTAGAGCACGTAGATAACCAGATAAAAAGATAAAAACCCATGTGGATAGAACATACCATCAGAAAACCAACGATAATATCAATCTAATATTGCCGAACAAAAGAAAAATTAATCATTCAAAAGCAGAATCCAGTAACAGAATTGACTGAATGTTATGCGAAAGCTGAGTTTATAATTGAGGCCAAACGTTTGTATTACTACGTTGTTATAGAAACGGTGAACAATATCAAACTAAGCTTTTCAAAGAAGATAAAATATTTCAGAATAATTTTGGATCAAAGAGTGACTTAGGACAGTCATACGGAAAAAACTTATCAGCAGCTTGAGTGGTCAGCTGGTTATTCTAAAGGATTTTCAAAGACTTGAGACTAAAACCTAAAATGACCTGGTTATACCAAACCATTTTCAAGCTTATGGTAACCAAGCTCTCCTCGCAAGGCTCGTTATCCATGCTATCGTAATACGACAAATCGTTAAGCTTTAGAACTACACTGTGAGTGCTACAAGCAGGACTGTCTTATTACGTATCTCCTTACGTTTTCCATTCATAATCCCAGAGGTTCTGTTAGACCTTACCATTCCCTACTAAGGCTGTCACAACTAGCTGTAATGGTGTACAAAATTTTAATATACATAGAGACAACTGAGAATCACTGGATGGATCACAGGAAATGACAGGTTAACAAGCATAAGGAGCAACCGCCTCTTTCTTAAACCGGGACTCCTTTTGAAAAATAACCCAAAGCAACAGAGAATTCTGAGACAAGCAACAAGATTTGTAAAACTATCGCTTGAACCCTTTAAATGCGTTCTCGAAATGAGTAAAAGGTCTCAATTAGATAGATAAGTCAGACAGTGGGAACTGTCGTTTCTAAATAAGTAAAAAACCAACTCCAGAACATATGTCAAAGCAACTGCACCAAAAAGCAACTGCAAAACTGCATAACATTGTTCTTCAAAAGACTAAGTTCCTGGAAGAGACTCTTACATTATCGGACATAAGAACTTCATCGCCTAGAAAGGTAGCGAACTTTAGAATTCTAAAGTTTAACTTGATCAAGATTATGTACCAAAGATATTGTTACGTAGATATCTAGAGACGCTAATCTAGGTATATATGCTTATTACAATTATTATTTTAAGACTTGTTGTGGACGGCCGTAACTCAGCAACAAGATACTGGTCTTCTAAGCCAAAGCGCACGAGTTTGAATCTCGGCACCGACATTTTCATTTCTAGAAATGATATGAGCCATTGACCGTACTACGGAGGGCACATGAAACAGGGTTAAAAATGTAATTGGCGTCGAAACCTGTCCAAACGGATCTCCCCGACAAGAATGTCATACGATATTATTATTACTGTTGAGCAAACCGATTGGATTTCTAAAATGTATTGCTATTGCTACTACATCTACGAGTACTAAAAATGAATGACACGCGATGTATCACACGAAAACTGGCAATTCTATTTCTTACCTACACTTTATTGCGAAAATTCATCAACTGCGACCAATTCTTGTTCAAACAGTTGAAACTCTTGAGTGCAGTTGATGATGATTAGGTTTAATTTTTGATAAATTTTGGAACCTAGTACAAAATCAACGGCTCCTACAATGCTGGAGCACGGTTGCTAGGTTGAATATCAACTAACCGTTTCAGCATTCTCAGCAAAATCTAACCAAACTATAAGAATGGTAGCTTACTATTTGCTAAAATAGTAAATATAAATCTAAATACTTTAAACTCAGATCTTAAGTGAAAATATTTTAGTCACGTATCCGTTTCAGGAAGATCTTGGTGAATATACATAAGACTTTGCCGTAAGATGGTGTATGCCTGAAAATGCCCTCTGACCCCTATCTTAGCGGCCAAGCAAAATCAATACATTACCAAGGAGAAGTAAGAAGGAGGCAAGCCAGAGCAGCATACGGCATTTTATGCCGTTTTCTTCAGGGACGGATCGAGAGATTTGTTAGATTGCTTTTAGGATGTTTTTACTTCTTTTTTTTTTGTGTTGTTTTAATTCTCTAATTCTTAAAAAATTTGTTACAACGTTATATTACGAGGTGTGATAATGTGTAGCTGTGTAAAGGATACAAATGGTACAAACTCTTTTGACAAAAGGGGTAGATGACCACGAAACTAATTAGCAGTTTTTAATATGATTTTCTCTTCAATAAACACAGATGAAAAGGTAATTTTGGACACTTTTTACAGTCAACTGTAATGCCTAACACTTAATTAGCACAACTAACTACGTATTTAATAACGATGGGTTCGATAGGGCCACAGCAAAACTAAACTGACAATTTTATTCAAAACCAGCAGTTCTCAACCTTTTTGAGTCATGTACCACCTACAGTTCTCTTTATCATTTTTGGTACCACATATATTTTTAGATTGTTTTATCAAGACTTACTATGTACTTACTACAGTAGACTCCCTCTATAACGAGAACTGAAATGACGGACTAATTATCTCGCTATACGCAGATCTCGTTGTATCAGACAACAATAATATTGAAATGTTCTGATGCCTCTTACGTAGTTTATTAGGTGCCGATGGTCGACCTGAACAATGAGACTTCGCCATCGTAAATTGTAAATTTAGAGGAAGTTTATTATAGGCGGTGGAGTTTATTACAGCACTGGCCTCGATAATAACACAGATGGTGGGCATTCTATATACATGCAGTTGGGGTATTTATTTATAGCCATTACTGCGCTAAAAACAGGTAAAGAAACATATTTTTCGATTTCATTTTTGATCGTTATAACCAAATAAGCCTCGTTATAGAGGTGTTATAGTTCAATAGGAATATTATGGGACATCTGGTGCACCTCGTTATAAGCGAAACCTCGTAATATCCGTGTTCGTTATAGAGAGAGTTCACTGTACTATTTTATTTTTTTGTGTTTTGTGTACCACCTCAAATAAGGATATGTACCACCAGTGGTACATGTACCACATATTGAGAACCGCTGTTCTAAACAATTAGGGCACATAAAATGACAGCATAGAAATCGAAACTAAGGTTCAAAAATTGTAAACCATGTTTGGTCCAGAAAAAATTTATTGGCAAATAGATCTACAAATAATTACAACTAGAATAATTAAGCCACATATTTTATCCCATTGTTTTACCAACCTATGTATACTCTTCTTAAAGAATTCATATATGGCTGTTGCTTGAAGAATTCTTTTACAGCATTTTTTACTTATTCGTCCAACTTAAAATGATTACCTTTTAAAACCTTTTTCAGTGGCTTAAATATGTGAAAATCGCAAAGCTATAAATCGGGGTTATAGGGTGGAAGCTTTAATATCCTCCAATTATTTTGTTGTAGATTTTCTTTCATTACTTTGGAGATGTCTCATTACTCAAATATGCAGAATAATGCAGAATAATATCTTGCAGAATAATGACACCACGTGAGAGCTTCCCTGGACGTTTTCGTCTTATTGTTTCATGGAGCTTGTTGAAAGTTTCATTATACAGGTGTATATATGTTCGTCATATATTTTCTTCCACTATTGTAATCCCACCACCCTCCTTTGCAATATATTTTAAGGAAATCAGTGTTCCAGGCAGTAATACTCTATCGTCTCTTCTTGCACTAAACAGAGTGACAAGTAATAACGTTAGTTGAGAGGTATCCAATAACGTTTTTGAGAAGGGGGTGTATCTTGGGAATAGCATCCAAAGATTGGTTTTTCATATTACCTCAGATGACTTAATGAACAGATGTTTGTAGGAGATAAATAGGTAGATGTTTGTTTCCTTGGGAATAGCATCCAAAGATTGGTTTTTCATATTACCTCAGATGACTTAATGAACAGTGCCAAATTACTTGGCACTGAGACTCGTGACCCACATGTTTCACTATTTACATTTCAGCTGCCTCATAACTCTACGTGACTCTACCGAGGACAGTAGTAGACACAACAGTGACAGTCTCATGGATCAACAATTCCTTTTCTTTATCGTTTTTAATATTTCTGTTTTGATACTCCAAATGTCCGTGACAATATTTCATAATACCTATTCGAATAAATCCATTCCAACATTTAAAACTATTCAAAAATATTTTTTAATTTAGTGATAAATATGTAACTCCAGATAATACTCAATGGAAAGATCGACGGAAAAAGAGGAAGAAATATTCTGGGCTCCGAACCCTTCGTCAATGGACTGGCTTATCAGCAGATCAATTATTGCCGCACAAGATCGAGAACCATATCGGCAAATTGTCATGGAAGTTATCCACGCCTAAAATTTGGGCACGGTACTTAAAGAAGAAGATGTAACTCCACCTTTGACAAAATTTGCCAACGTGGCAAAGCACATATATAAATGTAAATGGCAACAGTATAGTGTTCCCTGTGCATAAAAGACATAATAAGCTTCAAAAAAGACTTCGCTCAAAAGATACGCCCTCTCTCATGTTTGTCATATTGTGTAGATATTCATTACCAGAGAACGGCAGTTCTTGCCAGTGGCGCACACCTACACCCCCTACACGCGACACTGTATATACACGAAATTTTCGATTTTCTAAATCTGACTGAATTGAAAATTGGACCAACTCCCATCTTAAAGTTCAGGAAAAGACTCACCCATTCATATGTCAACCATCCATTTTGGTCCAAGGGTTTGGATTTTACAGCCCTTCCTTAGGGTCTGTTTTTCGTTCTCGTCCCCAAAACTCCCAAAGACTTCGAAAATTTAACTCCGACCTTTGCGGCTTCTAATAGAAGCGATCATTACCTTTCCAACGCATGTCTAATTTTGAAAATCGGTTATACCGTTCAAAAGTTACCGAGCTCAGAAATATAAGTCAATTTTTATTTAAAAAAGGAAAAATGTTTGTGGATATGTATGTATATATTATGTATGTATGTATGTATGTGTGTGTGTGTGTGGAAAAGTTAAACCGATCTGAATTTTTTTTTCTGTGTTTGAAGAGGGTGTGAGGGCCAATTCAGAACCGGTGTAGTTTGTAAGTTTTGACTACCCATAAGCCAGCTATAGGACTTGGTACTTGGTAGGTACAAAACGGCATATTTTTTGGCGGTATATATCTTCGGTTCAAGAAGAGAGAGGAGAATAGTAAATACACCAAATCAATAGCGTTGAGTTAAGCTTTCAAATGGTGTCTAAGCTGTCAGGATCAGACATATACACGGCTCAGTATAGCCGAAAAACTGAAAAACTAAACTTTGAAAATTTTGGTTTTTCGACAATTATTCAAAATTTCAACCTACGAATTACGCCAATAACTGAGCGTTTGTAGAAGGACTCTAGACTGTAGACGAATCTAACGGTGTATACCTTATATCCGGGAAAATTCCATTTTTTAAGTTATAGGCTTCATAAGTATGATCAAATCTATTTCTTATGGGAAAAACCGTTTTTCAAGCTCAATAATTCCTGTAATAGCTTCAGTTATCATACTTAACCTTAGATGCATAAGATATTACTTGTCAATACGTTTCAAACTCATGTTTAGTGAACAAAATCGGTTAAGCCGTTTAGAAGTTATTAAGCTACAAAAGTATAATCCAATTAACGATTATTCCCTAAATGGTTTCTGTAGTTGTAGTGGTTACGACGCTAATTTGATCTGGCAACGGGCAATCCGAGTTCATTTACCGGCCATCCCAATATTTTTTTCAATCTATTTCGAATAGAAAAAAAATCTAGTGTACATTCGATGGACACTAGATCATTTGGGAGATAATGCGACAAAGGCGACCATTTCTAAAGCTTAACGTGTAATCGAGAAACATTGCATTTAACTTTATACATTTAATTTATAAATAACTTTGTAAACTCCTGATACAAGAATAAAAAACCGCTAAACGCCGTAAAAATGAGTGGCACATACAATATTCCAGCTACAAAAGATCTGATATAAATATTACGTGGCGCGAAAATGTATTTTCATTTTGATGCAAAACAAAAATCTAGTTTTATTTTAAAAGATTTTTTCATAATATTTGCTAAATTTGAAGTAAACGCGCCACAAAAGAGTTTCAAAATTGAAACTGTATCAAAGTTACTCTTTTGTGGCGCGTTTTACTTCAAATTGGGCAAATATTATGAAAAAATCTTTTAAAATAAAACTAGAATTTTGTTTTGCATCAAAATGAAAATACATTTTCTCGCCACGTAATATTCATATCAGATCTTTTGTAGCTGGAATATTGTATGTGCCATTCATTTTTACGGCGTTGTTTTATCTACAATAATAATTAATATGTACAGATATTTTTATATACCTTATTTTTTTTTTCGACTATTACGCACTCAGCCCGATCTGGGAAACTTCAAAAGAGACATTACTGTTTCTATTTTACAAAAAAAAAAGTGGGATTGATAATTTCGACACACTCAAATGACGATTTATATAAATTAATAGTTAATATCACTTCGTTGTGAACACACATTTTTAGGCTTTTTTTATAAAATGAAGATTATTTTCTTGCTGGTAATGATTTCAACCCGTTCGAGTCCGATACTGTCTTGGTGTCTCCTCCACTCTGTCCGCTCTCGCGTCACTGTTATGTGAAGGAGATACAACTTTGCGAACTAAATTGTATATTTGAGGAGAAACGGGAAAGGCGACTCAGGGCTGTGTCGGGGCAAGGGAGAGATCCAAAATCCCCGATATTGACAGAAATGCGTCGTAAGACTCACTCCAATTAAGTTATATGTGTAGGTTTTATAAGAGTATCATCCTAGCCTGCGTTAGAAACTTATACATATACCTCTTAGAAAAGGTTCGTAGTGTAGACCTGGAAAATAAACTGATAAAAAAACTGAAAATAAGTTGTGATTTTTTTGCTCTAAAAATATTTTTCTACTGGTTTCACCATATATACGGGGTCCGGACAAATAATCCCGGACAAAAAATCCCCACAAATTATCCCTGGACAAAAAATCCCCGGACAAATAATCCCCGGACAAAAAATCCCCACAAAAAATCCTGGACAAATAATCCCCACAAATTTTTTTGGACAAAATATCCCCACAAAAAATCCTGAACAAAAAATCCTCAAGAAATATTTGCTGCCGAATAGTTATCTAAAAGTTTTCCCGAAATTTTAACAAATTTCGAATTCCAATTCCATGCTGAAAACTTCAAATTTTACATGACAAAAGAGTTTTTTGATTGTGAGTTTTTTCAAAAATCGTGGAAGATATGGGGAATGAGCTAATGCCCCGTTTTCAGGTCAGGCGCTTTAACGCGCGTTTTGATAACGCGCGATTACAACTATGTACATACATTTTACTGAAGACCGTTCACATGCTAACGCGCGTTTTAGGTCATTAAGACGCGCGTTGGCATGTGAACGGTCTCAAGTAAAATGTATGTAATCGCGCGTTATCAAAATACGCGTTAAGCGTCTGTCATGAAAAGGGGGCCTTAGCTCATTCCCTATATTTTCCACAATTTTTGAAAAAACTCACACTTTTTTCATGTATAAACAAATAAAGTTAACAAAAATACAACACAAACAAAGTTTTCAGCATGGAATTGGAATTCGAAATTTGTTAAAATTTCAGGAAAACTTTTAGTTTCAGCAAATATTTCTTCGGGATTTTTTGTCCGGGATTTTTTGTGCGGATATTTTGTCCAAAAAAATTTGTGGGGATTATTTGTCCGGGATTTTTCGTGGGGATTTTTTGTCCGGGATTTTTTGTCCAGGGATAATTTGTGGGGATTTTTTGCATGCACTATTATCCGTAATGGCAATTACGGTTCATTCTCTTTAATTCTTGACTAAACTGGAAAGGTGGCGACACTAAAGACTTTTTCCAAATGCGCATGTCATCACATCTGCAGAAACTGCAACAGCGTTGCCACATTTAGTAGATTTCTACTTTTTTGGTAGATTTTTGATATTGTTTAAAAAATTCTAGTATATAGGCAATATTTTTTAGTAAATTTTTGGTATATTTCAACATTTTGTTATGACTGAAATAAAATTTGCTTTTTATAGTATTTACCCCATTTCTAAATTAGTTTTCAGACATTTTGTTACAATTTCCCAATGTCATTACCGAAAATAAGATTCAGGACGTAGATGATGAATTTTACAGAGAAATGAAACTGGAAACTGGATTCTGGTGTAAAAAACTTGCAGATTTCAAGTAGCAGTGCAAGCAGTATATCAGGAGTTATGGCATTCGGTGAGCCTATTAGAAGCTAACGATGAAAAACTAAAATACCTAAGCATATGTAACTTTGCAAAACAAAAAATGTTGTGTTTACGTGTTTCCAATGTAAAATGCGAAAGAATTGTGTGAAGAATTTGATCCTGACATGCAGAAATCAGTGGATGACAAAATATTATATACAAATATTAAATATGAAACTGATAAAAATTAATTATATTAGGTTATTTTTTCCCAGTTAAAATCTAAAAAAGTTTGGTTTTTTACAGATATTCATATTATATTAATTTCTAGTTAGTCAGCTGTTGTTTTTATTATAAAAAGTCCTAAATTATATACAAATACGTTAATAAAGTTTTATAGTATATTTTAGTTTTTGATTTAGTAGATTTTAGCTAAACTTACAGACTTACAGTAGATTTTCTAAATAAAATGTGGCAACGCTGTGCAGAAATGTCATTTTATTTTGTCTTGTCAATGGCATCTGATGACATCGTTGTTTGTTTACATGCGTGTTTGGATTTATTTTATTAAATTGTTTTTTTACTTTTTACCTTTAGATTAGCTATATATAACAAACTTTTACTCTCTTACTTTAAAGTAAAATATTCAGTTTGTGTGTAAATTTTTGAATCAAACTTTAAAATGGTGTTTAAATGCTGTGTATAAAACAGGACTGAGAAGTAAGGAATATTCTTTTGCGTTACTTTGCATCCATGTAATTTAAAAATTTTGTGTTAATTTCGGCGCTGCCTTAATTTTAGGATTGATGTGTTACAAAATGTTACAAAAAGATACTTGAAATATTTTAATTTTATTATGAGCTTTAATTTTGGTACTTTCCTGTAAATTGTGCCGTTAATTTTTTAAATAAATATTTTAATTTTTGAATTTTGTTTTTCTACCTTTCCTATTATATGAACTATATTATTTATAATTGCAGTAAAAGACTCCATAATGTAATGCAAATTGCAAAAAAATAATCGCTAATGTAAGAAACAATTGTCGATTATTTTTATAATTTGCATTATGTTATAGAATCTTGTTTTACTACAATAATATTAGCAACAAAGCTTATTTGAACGTTTAAAATTCCCACAATTACCCATTTAGTTCATGACTAAACCGGACAGAGGGCGCTGTATACATTGCAATTTTACGTATTAAAGAGTTGCCTATCTATCCTACTTATATATACCTTATCTATGATTTTTTGTCCGGGATTATTTGTCCGGGAATTATTTGTCCTAGCTTCATATATACACTCTCTGATGATCTCTAAAGAGAGTGGAATTTTGCCACGCTGAATAGGCAGGAAGTGAGGTGTAAATTATAGACCTCCCCGTGGTAAACAGGAAGTGAGGTGCAAATTTTAGGCCTCCCCGAGTAATTCAGCATTCGTTTGGTTTCTTCGTAACCAGAAACTTGGTCTCATTAGAAGTTTTATTTTTCCGGAAATAAAACTTCGAATTGTTTTAGGCAGATGTCGCAACGGCATCCATATCGAGTTATTTTGTCGTGATTCGGTAGGTACTAGGAGGCTTGGTTTGTTTCAGTTTGTTCAGAGATGAGATAGCCGTATATAATATACACTCTCTGATGATCTCTAATGAGAGTGAACTTGTAAGGGTGTTTATGGAGCTCTCTGAACGAACTAAAATTTAATACGTCTCTTGATTTCGTTTTACGGCAAATTCTTCTGTATTATACTGTTCAGTTTAGTCTTCTATATTTTTGTTTACTTATACAGGATGTTTCATTGGGAAACGGAAATACTTGAATGGTGAATAGAGGTCACTGAGGCGGTTCTAGATATACATACTGCATTTATTGCCTCACCGATTTTTATAACCGAGTAACAGGGTGTTTTATCGATTTTGCCCATTTATTTCTGGACCCATAACTTTAGAACCACCCTGTAAATTTTTTTGATATTTGATACACATATGTCTCATTTTGAACCCAAACCATCCAACTACTAATCACAAGAAAAATCCAGGTCCGGACAAAAAAAATCATAAATTCATTGTGACCTTGAAACAACACCCTGTATATTGAAATTTTCAAAATCCGTTTGCATTTTTGAAAAGAGCACAAAAAACTAAGTTTAATGGTTTTCTTCAATTTTTCGGCCAGACAATTAATTGACTTTAATTTTGAAATTATGTATAAATTTTTAAGAACTCTTGAGATTAAAAAACAGGTATTATTAAAATATGAAAGTTAATGAACAAATACTCATTTTAAAAATAATCAGTACTTATTTACTACTTTACCTCATTGCCTTCTTTATGTATTAATAGGAAACAAAAAGTTGTGACTGGCTAATTGACACCCAAGTCTATGCCATAAAACAAAAAAAAAATTTACTACTTTAGAACGGCCTATACGGTGGAGCGACGATATATCAAAAGAGCTAAAAATGGATGTGGACTTTCTCTTATTATAATTTCCAGGTACATATATGTACAGTCTGTTCCAACAAAAATTTGACCCCCCAGAAAATATCAAATGTGGTCGAGTGGCACTTCATTTGAAAGGTAATTTTTTTTCTCTAAACGACACTCTCATTTTTTTAATTCACGTAATAAGCGAAGATAATTTTGGACTTAACAAATTTATTATAAATTAGTTAAATCCAAAACGATCTTTATGTTATTCCACAAATTAAAAAAAATAGAGGGTCCTGTAGAGAGAAAAGATACCTTTCAAATGATATGCCACTTAGGTCTGGATCCCGCGAATGAAAAAAAAATTGATTAATAGCAAGCTGAAAATTTGTTAATAGCTTAAGGATGTCTAGTCGGATAAACTTTGATATATAGGAACACTGGAACAGGGGCAGTTTTAATTGTGGAACAGGTTAAAAATTTGGAACGGTCAGACCACGAAAACGGCACATTCATTTTGTCCGACAGAACAGACTTAAACTCTCCGAACAGAGATTAAACTCTCATGCAAAAATCAGACTGCTATTTATCACCTGTCATAATTCCTGTCATTTGACATATTCTACATGTTCCACTCATTAAAACGGCCATTTGGTGATAAATAGCAGTCTGATTTTTGCATAAGAGTTTAATCTCTGTTCGGAGAGTTTAAGTCTGTTCTGTCGGACAAAATGAATGTGCCGTTTTCGTGGTCTGACCGTTCCAAATTTTTAACCTGTTCCACAATTAAAACTTCCCCTGTTCCAGTGTTCCCATATATCAAAGTTTGTCCGACTAGACACCCTTAAGCTATTAACAAATTTTCAGCTTGCTATTAATCAACTTTTTTTTCATACGCGGGATCCAGACCTAACTCGACTACACTTGCTATTTAAAAAAAACTGGTGTTTGATGCGGGGCAGGGAAAGGGGGATGAATTTTGCATGAAAATTCGTTCCCGTTTCAATACAAATTGACATGATTTTTTTCTGGTTTCTGGGGGTTTCAAACTCTTGGTTTCTGAGTTTCTGGGGGGGGGGGGGTCAAATTTTTGTTGGAACACTCTGTATATTCCAGTAGATTTGCTGTGTACAGAATATAACGATTGATTTAAAATGTTCGGCCATATCACTTGAGATCCTTCTACATTCTCTTTGTATATCCCACTGTATTGTGTGATTAGCGCATTAGTGAAGTGATTTAATAATTTCCTCAAAGTTTTCCTTATTGCTAGCGATCCACTATTTGTAAATGTCTCGTCTCATTGTATCATTTGTGATTTTTATCTTCGACTTTGTGCGACATTACTTTCAACAAAAATTAGCATGGTGTACTAATACCGTTTCTTTCAGTGTCAAGAGAGGATAAATAATGCGAATTAAAATATGTCTTGGGATAGGGCAATCCTGCATTTCCCATTATTTTTTTATTCTGAATAGACAAGGCGAAATCGGCGTGTTCTTTGGAGAAAATATTCCATGCGATTTTTTTGCATTATCACATTCGTGAGACATTCCAGAATAAAGTTCAAGAAGTCGCCCACGCGAAAAGTGGTCCAAATTTTTTTTAACAATTTTTTTAATCAAATTGCAAAAACTCAATATTTTGGCCCGAACAAATTTTTTTTAGGTTGTTTGGTCCATTCTCGATAAAAAAGGTCTCTTATAATTTTTCTCTAAGTTGATCGTTTTCGAGGTAAATGCATTTTAAAATTGAAAAAAAACGAAAAATGGCGTTTTTCAAGGCTTAAATAACTCGGTTAAAAGTTATTACTATGAAAGTTAGAAAGTGACTAAATCAAAGTTTAAAATCCTACATCCCCTACAAGATCCTGAAGAAATTGTTGTCATTATTTGATTACTAAACTGATAATAATTAAAATAACAGCTTAGTAATAAATTAATGACACTAATTTCTTCATGATCATGAAGGGGGGCTTTAAATTTGATTTAGCCATTTTCTGACTTTCATAATAATAATTTTTAACCAAGTTACTTATTAAGTCTTAAAAATGGCCATTTTCGCGTTTTTCAAATTTCAAATTGCTTATAACTCGAACACGATCAACTTTGGAAAAAAAAATACAAGAGAACTTTTCTATCCGGAATGGTCCAAAAAATCTAAAAAAAAATTGATTAAAAAAAAAATTGTTAAAAAAAATTGGACCACTTTTCGCGTGGGCGACTTCTTGAACCTTATTCTGGGGTGTCTTACGAATGTGATTATACAAAAAAATCTCATGGGAATATTTTTTCCAACGAACCTGCCATTTTCGCCTTGTCTAGAAAGGTAGTATAAAATATTCTAAGCATCTATAAACTGTGAACAAAAATCCTGAATATAAACGTGGAAAAGCACAAGTGGGTTATTGTTGTACTCAAGATTCATTCATCAGATGAGTTATAATTCAATGAGAGAAAAATATAATTCTTCGTCATTCTAAACCTTGAAAGTAACGAATTGTCAAAGTTGTAATAAAATCTACCGGGCCGTTAACTTTCGTTACTGATCGTAAATTTGAAAATAACCCCCAACTTATATGAGCCGGCGGTTATTTTCAAATTTGTGGAAGTTTTACACTTCCGCAACCCCTAGTTTTAAATATACACATAACCCCTCCGAGTCGCGATCGAAGCTTTTGGCTTCTTTCTATCTTGGGTTTGTATCTCGCAAACGTGACAAGTTTTTACATCGATCCGTTCATCCTTTTCTTACCTTATTACTGTTGGCATCCGCCGAGGGAGTTGAACACAGAGCGAATGAGAAAGATGGAGAGAATTTCAAATTGGTTTGGTACACACCGGTCGATGCTAAATTGGTCTCACCTTTCTTTCGCTCCCTTCTTGTTTGGTTTTGCCATGATTACCGGGTTCGATCGATTTTTTATTCTGAAATTTACGCTGTTAATAATTAATAGATAAGGTTGACTGTATTTAGGGTTTGTTCTATTCCTGCGGTTGTTTTACTTATCGATTTGTCTTTTCTATCTATCTATCTATCTATCTACATATCTATCTATCTATCTATCTATCTATCTATCTATCTATCTATCTATCTATCTATCTATCTATCTATCTATCTATCTATCTATCTATCTATCTATCTATCTATCTATCTATCTATCTATCTATCTATCTATCTATCTATCTATCTATCTATCTATCTATCTATCTATCTGTCTATCTATCTATCTATATACGGATGTCCTACAGCCTCTGCCGTATCCCGCATTTCGATCTCTACCTTTTTCGGATCTATTCCTCCTCACTATCTCCTCCTCCCATCTCTCATTATTCCTCTGATTCCTTTTCTCTATTCTAATGCTGATCTTCCTCTCCTTCTATTCCATTGGGCATAGTTTAAGGCCTGTTTTGGCCATCGTTCATCTCCCATTCGCATTACATGCCCGTGCCTTAAGAGGAAACAGTAGCGATCAACACGGTAGCGAAAACGCGTTCCAAGGTTGCGGCTGTAATTTTGAATATTTTTTCGAGATATTTGGCACACGTATTCGCAATATAATAAATAATGGCGGTACAGAGCCCAATTTGAAAAATATATTAATATGTGGAAATTACTCTGTAATTAAATAAAATATTAAAAACACGAGCCTGTACCGCCATTAAGAAGAACAAAAAAATACACTTTCTTCAAATAAACTTTTTTGTCCGATGCCTAGATTTTGTGTCATTTTGGAACTACTAATGAAATAAAAAATTTTAGTAGTTCCAAAATGACACAAAATCTAGGCATCGGATAAAAAAAGTTTATTTGAAGAAAGTGTATTTTTTTGTTCTTAATGGCGGTACAGGCTCGTTTTTTTTAATATTGTATTTAATTACAGAGTAATTTTCACATATTAATATATTTTTCAAATTGGGCTCTGTACCGCCATTCTTTATTATATTACGAATACGTGTGCCAAATATATCGAAAAAATATTCAAAATTACAGCCGCAATCTTGGAACGCGTTTTTGCTACCTGTTGATCGCTACTGTATCACCTTAAAAGCTGTTTGGATTCTATTGTATCTATGGTAATGTAATCCTTCCTGTTCTACTTCTTATTTTTTCTTCATTTCTACTCTCTTCTTAGATAGTCCATTTCTACTTCTACTTCCAGTTTTTTCTTGTCTTTCATCGTCATTTGCCAACATTCAGATCCGTACGTCAAAATTGGTCCTACAACAACCGACTTGTACATTGCCATTTTTGTTTGTAAACTAATTTCGTGTTTGTACCACATTTCGACTCTGTTGAATTTTCTGCTGGATGAGAGTTGTGTGTCTCTTTCTTCGTCCTTTATTCTAATCCTTGTCTTCCTCTGCTTCCTCATCGCTTGCCATACCTAATCATAATTTATTATATACTTGTTTCCAAGTTCCATCCCCATTCCTGTGCATTTTCTCCTTCAGTTGTTTAATGTCTTCTGAATATAGATTTTGAATTTGTGACAGGAAATGCGTCTGAAATTTTATTATCCATTTTAACGGCACTTTTTACATTTATCTATGAGCTAAGCAGTTTTTTGTTTGGTTTTGTCATGAATTAGTGTTGTTCTGAAGCTATTTCCTTGTGGCATTTTTATGATTAACTATTTAGTGGGAAATAAGCCACAATTAAATTGAAAAAATAATTTTATTGACGTTTCGAAGCCCAAATCGGGTTTCGTTGTCAAAATACAAAATACTATTAAAATAAACAAAAATATTGTTGCTAAGTAAAAAAATTCTTCTAATAATTTATTTAATCTGACTCACTTATATTGACAATTCAGACGTATATTATACATTTTAAAGTAGAAGACTTTAAAATGATATCGCCAATATTTATGAGTTGCGTTCCTGGGACGACTTTACTTTTTTCCTGGTTTTCCCTCGTGATTTACTATGGAATCTCTAACGCGAGAATTTTACTGTCATCGTTGCATTTGTTTGTCTTTTTAAAGACATATCACATGCTATGATTTTTTTGTGACGGATATTCTTGAGTTGGGATTGATTTCATGTAATCGAATGAACTATCTTTTAGTAAAGTCGTCCCAGGAACGCAACTCATAAATATTGGCGATATCATTTTAAAGTCTCCTACTTTAAAATGTATAATATACGTCTGAATTGCCAATATAAATGAGTCAGATTAAATAAATTATTAGAAGAATTTTTTTACTTAGCAACAACATTTTTGTTTATTTTAATAGTATTTTGTATTTTGACAACGAAACCCGATTTGGGCTTCGAAACGTTAATAAAATTATTTTTTCAATTTAATTGTGGCTTATTTCATGAATTATTAGGTTTTGAAGGTTGACTATAGTTAGTGGTTTTTTTATTTATGTAGTGCTTATCGTGTTTTTTCTATTTGTCTTTTCTCCTTTTATTATTTTCATATTGTTCACATGTCACTTTCCATTCCTGTTTTTCATTCACCCTATCTTTCTTTTCCACCGCCCTTTCTTTTCATTATATCTGTCATTCTTCTCTGTTTGTTTCTATCATCTTAATTTTAAATAAATTGTCTGTTTTATTTTCATACATCTGCTACTTATGTTCCTCTTATCTTATATAGACTCAAGCCGTACCTGCTCCTTGAAGTACCAGAAGAACAGGCAGGATTTATGCCAGTAAGAGGCACCAGATAGCATATTCTGAACTTAATATCATCGAAAAATCAAGAAAATTCAATGTAAGCACATATACAGTGCGGTGGAATAAGTGTTGCCCCCCCCCCTGTTAACTTGTTTATTTTAAGAATATAAGCAAAACGCTCGGACAGGTCGATTTTTAAACTAACCATAGTATATTATAGCATCAACGTTTCGAACTTTACACGATCCCTTTTCAGGTGACAGCCATAACTTCGATTTTTTTAAATGGGAAAGTACATCATGTGACACCTCATTTAAAAGCTCTTAAAATACTGCGTTCAAAAATGTGTAACACTTTAATCATGTTTGAGAGCGTAGGCGAAAAATTTCGGTCGAATTCTTTCTAAATGCAATCATTTTTTTCGAATCCTGAAAAAACCAATAAATATTTTTGAAAAATTTAAACGGAGAATGAAATATTACAGTATTCTCGATGGTCCAAAGTCCCTGAGAACTCCTATAATGTTTATTTTAATAAGTCACAGTGGTGGGAAAAAGAGAAAATTTAGTGTGATTTTTAATTTCAAATATATCATTCAAAAAAAACTTTTTGTTTTTTCTAAGGGACTGTCAGCCCTCGGTAATAATCTAATCTTTCATTCTGCGTTTAAATTTTAAAAAAATACTTATTAGTTTTCTCAGAATTCGAAAAAAATAAATGCGTTTAAAAAAAGTTCGACCGAAATTTTGGGCCTGCGATCTCAAAAAGGATTAAAGTATTATACATTTTTGAAATTAGTATTTTAAAAGCTGTTAAATGAGGTGTCACATGATGTACTTTACCATTTAAAAAAATCAAAGTTATGCCTGTCACTTGAAGAGGGATCGCGTAAAGTTCGAAACGTTGATGCTATAATATACTATGGTTAGTCTAAAAATCGATCCGTCTGAGCGTTTTGCTTATATTCTTAAAATAAACAAGTTAACAGGGGGGGCAACACTTATTCCACTGCACTGTATGTGTTTTATTGATTGCACTATAGTACACCTAGTGGAATTGCTGGTAAACCTCTACCTAGAAAACTCAGCAAAAGTCAGGATACATGGAGAACTGTCGGAGATGTTCAGGGTTGACAAGGGTGTAAGGCGATGAGAACCATTTTGGTTTAACATATACGAAGAAACCATTATGCGCGAAGCAATCTCAGAATGGAAAGGAGGCATATCCATTGACGGCAGGAGAATAAATAACTTAGGGTACGAAGATTTTACATCGTTTTAGCCGAATCCTTATAAGGCTTGTAAAAACAATGCTCATTCTCATTTTTTTATATGAACCTGAATGCTGGACTTTAAAGGAAGTTGATAAACGAACTATACACGCGTTTGAAATGTTTTGCTGGGGAAGAATGTTGCGAATACCCTGGACCGCAAAAAGAACCAACGAGTCTATGCTTAGACAGTTGCAGGTTACAAGTAGGCTGCGAAACATTGTGACCGAAAAAAATACCTCTTTGTGCGTAGAGATGGTCTGGAGAAGCTAACATTTCAGGGGATGGTGCAAAGATAGACAGCCCAGGGAAATCACGAATAAGAAATGTTAACCACACTGAAAAAGAGATCGGAACTCCACTAAACCTTTGCTTCAGGTTAAACAAAACTCTGTCTCTCTCTCTCTCTCTCTCTCTCTATCTCTATCTCTATATCTCTATATCTCTATCTCTCTCTATCTCTATCTCTATCTCTATCTCTATCTCTCTCTCTATCTCTCTCTATCTCTCTCTCTATCTCTCTCTATCTCTCTCTATCTCTCTTTTTCATCTCTCTTATTCTACGAAATTAGTTTCTGCATTAATAAATTAGGTATTGTAGGACTTTGTCTCAGTGTTGATGTTTTTTTGTCGCCTATTTTATCAATTAGATATTCTGCTATTTTCCTGCAGCAAAATAATAGAAGTTATTAAGAAATCCAGACATAAAAGAACATTGTGAGAGATAAATAGTCAAGTATACAGGGTGTTTCATTGGGAAACGGAAATACTTAAATGGTGAATAGAGGTCACTAAGGCGGTTCTAGACAAGTACATTTATTGCCTCGCCAATTTTTAGAACCAAGTTACAGGGTGTTTTATCGATTTTGCTTATTTTTTCTGGACCCATAACTTTAGAACCACCCTGTATATCTTTTTGATATTTGGTACACATATGTCTCACTTGGAACCCAAACCATCTAACAAAGAAAAATCTAGGTCCGGACTAAAAAAATCATAAATTCATTGTGACCTTGAAACAACACCCTGTATATTGAAATTTTCAAAATCCGTTTGCATATTTGAAAAGTTTAATGGTTTGATTCAATTTTTCGACCAGACAATGTAATGACTTTAATTTTGAAATTATACTGAAATTTTTAAGAACTCTGAGATTAAAAAGCAGGTATTATTAACTTTTAATAATAAATTATTAAAGTTAATGAACAAATACTCAATACGGGTACAAGATAATGACATAAGATAATTGAAAAATTTAACAGGATAGCTAGTTGATAAAATAATTGAGCGCCAATTATGTTTAGGAGAAAAATAGAAAAACAAAACAGTCAATTAAAAAATTAATAAATCAACCAAAATTGGAATAAAAGCATCATCATCACGTAGCGCTACAACCCTGGGTGGGTCCCGGCTGACTGTACAACTTTCTTTCAATTTGTTCGGTCTTCCATCAACCTAGGGTCAAATGGGATGTTCATTTTTCGGAGATCTGCTTGGTAGTTATCTCTCCATCGCATTCTGGGACGTCCGAGTGGTCTTTTGCCTGTAGGAATCTCCTCCCATACCAGTCTTACAAGTCTCTCGTTATGAAGTCTGTGCACGTGGCCTGCCCATCTTAGTCCCTGTGATTTAATTTCTTGGACAATATCGGTGTCATTGTAGAGTTCTTTTAATTCGAAGTTGGTTCTGAACCTATAATGGTTTGTATTACTGTCGTGGTGAGGTCCGAAAATTTGTCTAAGTATTTTTCGTTAAAAACGTCCGAGCTTTTCTTCGTTTGATTTGGTCATGGTTCACGTTTCGCAACCATGTGTTAGTACAGGTCTGATGATTATTTATAGATTTTGATCTTGGAACTTCTTGTAAGATTTTTTGATTTTATAAGCTTATCCAATGCGAATAGACAGCGATTTGCTGATTGGATTCTGTCTCCATATTAGTCGTTTTGTCTGTCTCTTGTCCAATAAAAGAATTATTTGAATAAAATTAATAAACGTGTGACGTTTATAACGTTGCAAGTTTTAAAAATAGTTACAATGCTATTAACCATTGAAAAAAAAATTGTATGGATACAAAATAGATCCATCATACACTGTATCATATAAATTACTTCTCGATGGATACGTCTGTAAACACTCTGTCTATCTTTCAATTTATTACGGCGCAAAAAACTGTCGTATTTACAAGCATTCTCCCTTATTCACCCCTCGTTGACGATGTGCTGCGTAGATCAATCCCTAGGGAGCTTATCGTTTTAGATTTTGCGTTTTACGTCTAATTAAATACGTATTCCAGATACGAGGGACCATTAAAATTTATAAAAAATCGAGCCAAGTGGTTAAATTTTTAATTTTAATAAGATTTGGCAGCTTTCATTTTTAAGTGGAAGATATGAAATGGATGTAGAAATCTGCTTAGCCACACCATGAAAATATGGGAAATAGTAATTGATAGTCGGATACGTGAAGAGACCGAAATATCCGAGAATCAATTTGGCTTTATGCAGGGAAGATCAACAACAGATGCAATTTTCATTATAAGGCAGTTAATGGAAAAATACAGGAGTAAAGAAACAAACGCTCATATGGTATTCATTGATTTTGAGAAAGCATATGATAGAGTTCTTCGAGAGACTCTGTGGTGGGCACTCAATAAGAAAGGAGTCCCTGGTGAATATGTAAAGATTGTGAAGGATATGTATGAGGGAGTAACGACTAGTGTTAGGACAGGTGTGGGAGAGACTGATAAATTTCACGTGAAAGTAGGATTGCACCAAGGCTCGGTGCTTAGTCCTTATTTATTCTCATTAGTTTTGGACCAGATAACAGCGAAACTACACCAGGGTAACATTCCATGGTGCTTAATGTATGCTGATGATGTCGTGTTGGTAGGAAATAGTGAAAGAGACTTAGAACAAAAACTGGAACTGTGGAGACAAGCTCTGGAGGAAAAAGGTTTAAAACTTAGTAGGACAAAGACAGAGTATTTGGAATGTTCATTTAAAGATGGAGTTACTACAAATAAAATGGTATCTTTGGCTGGTGAACTGATTGTAAAAAGCAATAGTTTTAAGTACCTGGGATCGGTATTACAGAGTAATGGAGAAATAGATGGAGATGCATGCAGTAGGATTAGGGCTGGATGGATGAAGTGGAAGGAAGCGAGTGGTGTTCTGTGTGACAGGAAAATTCCAATGAAGTTGAAGGGAAAATTCTATAAAACAGCCATAAGACCGGCTATGATGTACGGAACTGAATGTTGGGCAGTGAAAAAGAAAGAGGAACAACGAATGCATGTGGAGGAAATGAGAATGCTTAGATGGATGAGTGGAGTGACAAAAAAGGATAAAATTAGTATATTATATGATGATAAGAAGTGGATGTAGAAAGATGTATGCCAGAGTTTGTCTTTTTCTTCTTCCTCACCTTTTCGCTTTTCAAGGATCGCTACTCCTTACTCGCTTTCACCGCCAATTCCTTTCCATAGTGTCTTCTTTATTTAAATCCATTTCTCTTAAGTCCTCTGCCATACAGTCCTTCCATCTTCTCGATTTTCCTCAACTTCTTCAATTTTTAACAGCTCTATCCTTTGTCTCATTTCTACGTCTAACGTGACAAACCATTGCAGTCTTTGTTCTTGACCTTTTTTGAGACTCTAGTCAACCTGGTTCTTGTCCCTTCTAGTCTTACTTAACACCCACCGTACCATTTTCATTTCAGTTACTTCCAACTTCTTTTCCAACCTTCTTTACAGGCCACATTTCATGACTTTGCACCAACGCAGCCCTCATCACATTCTTGTACATCTTTCATATTTGTCCTTCACCAATTTTTCAATCAGAGAGTACCCTGCGCATTCGCTTCCAGTTCCTAGATTTTGTGTCATTTTGGAACTACTAATGAAATAAAAAATTTTAGTAGTTCCAAAATGACACAAAATCTAGGCATCGGATAAAAAAAGTTTATTTGAAGAAAGTGTATTTTTTTGTTCTTAATGGCGGTACAGGCTCCATAGTGTCTTCTTTATTTAAATCCATTTCTCTTAAGTCCTCTGCCATACAGTCCTTCCATCTTCTCGATTTTCCTCAACTTCTTCAATTTTTAACAGCTCTATCCTTTGTCTCATTTCTACGTCTAACGTGACAAACCATTGCAGTCTTTGTTCTTGACCTTTTTTGAGACTCTAGTCAACCTGGTTCTTGTCCCTTCTAGTCTTACTTAACACCCACCGTACCATTTTCATTTCAGTTACTTCCAACTTCTTTTCCAACCTTCTTCACAGGCCACATTTCATGACTTTGCACCAACGCAGCCCTCATCACATTCTTGTACATCTTTCATATTTGTCCTTCACCAATTTTTCAATCAGAGAGTACCCTGCGCATTCGCTTCCAGTTAAACTAACCAGCCTGTATAATGTGGGAAATTTCTCTAGTGCTCAATTTTGCGTTATGTAGAAGCCAAGGTATTTAAATTCTCCTATTCGTCCCAGTTTTTCCCCAGAAATTCGATGTCACAACTATTCCTGTTTCGCCCGATCTAGTCCGTTTTCGACCTGCAAACTTTAAGGCATCATTCTTTAATATCCCTTTTCCAAAATCCCAAGTTCTCCAACATTTCTTTGTTCGCCTTCATTAACACAATAGCATTTACCAAGGACTCTTTACTCTTACTTACCTTCTCTGTCAGTACACACATAACAATACAAAACAGGTAGGGACTCACTGAAGAGCTTTAATACAAATCAACCGTCCCTAGAAAACTTTTAGTCAATCGACAATTCGTTGGTTTGCAAATTTTAGAAACCACGACGGTGTTATCAGAAGATTGGTCCCAATAGTTTTATTTTTGATATTATTTTTAATTTTATTAAAAGTAAAACTTTCACTTGTCTTTAGCAGATGTCGCTACGACATCAACACCTTGAGGTTGTTTCTTTTTTCGTTGTGAATCGATGCTGGCAGCCCGAATTTTGGTTGTTCAGAGAGAATCAAATGACAGTTGATGATATCCTAATAAGGATAAACTCGTGGGAATGGTTC
The DNA here is from genome assembly GCF_917563875.1 of Diabrotica virgifera virgifera. Taxonomy (NCBI): domain Eukaryota; kingdom Metazoa; phylum Arthropoda; class Insecta; order Coleoptera; family Chrysomelidae; genus Diabrotica; species Diabrotica virgifera. The sequence continues at coordinate 188,726,281 of NC_065449.1, forward strand.
AATGACACCACTAAAACTCCCATCATTAATGTCAAAATACATATATTCTATTTATATACATTACAGAAAACAACCAACAAAATTTGGAGAAAGTTGTTGCTGTTCAACTGTAGCAGAACAAATAAAAAATAGATAAGTAGTGCAGTAAAAACAGTCATGAAAATCATAGTACAATTAGGCATGGTTAGTAAAAGTACTTATTTTATTCGAAATGTTATATTATAGTAGATTAAGATATTTTTTGCTTAAAAAAGTTGTAAAAATGAATTTATTAATGGTACAAGTAATATGTTAAAAAGCTAATTCACGTCCAACTTAACGATTTTGTGGAATAAATTAGTTATTCTTCTTTTTTAGTTGGAGTCGTGTGTTCATCTTCTTTAAATTAAAAATATGAGTGTTTTACTTTCTGGCTGGCACTTCGAAATTTCACACGTCTCAGATATTATTCAATGAGAATGAAGAAATACGTGAAACCTTACCGTAATGGGGGGAGCTATTCACAAGGCTGAGGAACATAGAAATCAAAAGTGGGACAATTACGTAGAAGAAACGGAGAAAGGATGCCAAAATATGCAGGAAATATGGAGGCTCCAAAGAACTTTAACAAATGATAGAAAACCCATTTCCTCACTATACAGAGAAAAAGGAATCGTTTACACTGTAAAAGAGAAAGCCCAGGTGATGATAAGGGCTCTTGAGAGAGAGTGTACACTGTAGACAAACACTTTATCGAATAAGTCGAAGAAACAGAACTTGAAACGCCCGAAGGACAAGAAGAAATAATAAATCCCTTATCACTAAGAGAAATAAGTGAACTGATCGTAAAAAATTCACCAAAGAAAGCACCTGGTCCAGATGAAATCACTAAAAGAGCTCTAAAGTATCTTCCTAATAAAGTAAATTCGCTCAACCGAGATTCATTTTGACTGATTCAGAGTAGAAAACATACAACACAAAAATTCCTACCATACACTATTAACTGTTCAAATCAACTTAATCTTTCATTAAAAAAAGAAGAATGATTGGAAATAATGGGAGTGAGTGTATACCAAACTCATAAAATTTTTTGGAATTTATTTCTACAAAATATTGTTATTTTGTACAATAAATAATTTTCTCATTTGTTATCAATACATTATAATGTTGTAAATAAATAAATTATTGATTGGCGTAAGATTTATGTTATTTATGTCTGTTTACTATTAACCCTCCGTTAGTCGCTATCGGTGTCACACACCGACGACAGAATTATTCATTCGGGATTTACAAAATAACTGGTTTTTTCTATCGCCCCTTTCTGTACCTCTTCCTATCAACTAACCTCGTGTTATTATACATTCTTACCTACTTGTGTACAGTTGTGCGAGTTTTATAGCTATTTTCGGTGCAAGACTCCGTAGCGACTAACGGTGTGGTTATTACTTTATTGGCATAACTTGCAGTTCAGGTAAACATTTAGGATCTTATTATTGCATTTTATCGGTAAGTTTTGGTCAAATCTTATTTATAGATGTCCTTTGAAGCCGAACAAAAACGAATAACCATTTTCAATTTCGTTGCAAAACGAAAATACAGCCGAACCATATTCCAGTCCAATCAGAGAGTGCTGCAAGCACCTCTACCGGTTTCGAAACTTATTAGTCTCTCATCAGGAGGCACATATGCTGCCCTCCCTGATCCAACCAAAACAAACCCCAGCGTGCAGTCCCGAATTGCAACGAACGAAATGGCATAGATGCCCTAGCGGCAACTGCTAGCAAAAGACTAAGTTTTCACTCTAATGGCATACAACATATCCCACCAGAATGAAAACAATGGGAACCTTCTCTGGTTACACCTCCGAGGCTTCTACAATTTGCAAGCCATACGGATGCTGAGACTAAGGAAGATGAGGGAATTCTACAATTTACAATTCACGTCACATCTGCTCAGCGCGGTAAAGTTCCAACGAGACTGGTTCCCTTCATACTCCACACAGAGTAAATGCACATTTACTCTGTGTGGAGTATGAAGGGAACCAGTCTCGTTGGAACTTTACCGCGCTGAGCAGATGTGACGTGAATTGTAAATTGTAGAATTCCCTCATCTTCCTTAGTCTCAGCATCCGTATGGCTTGCAAATTGTAGAAGCCTCGGAGGTGTAACCAGAGAAGGTTCCCATTGTTTTCATTCTGGTGGGATATGTTGTATGCCATTAGAGTGAAAACTTAGTCTTCCGAACAAAAACGTTTGTTGGAATTATGGGAAATGGTTCCTAGCGAATATTTTTATATTACAAATAACAATATGTATATTTTTATACTAGGGTTTTTATTTTATATCTGTTGTTTTTCAATAAAACATTTTCAAAAATATTTTTCAGTCATTCCTATACACAATATAAAATATCTGTATGAATTTTATAGCAATAAATATATTTTTTTAAATTGTCGGTCTCTGACACCGTAGCAACTCTTGATGCTCCGTTTATCCTAGCGACTAACGGAGGGTTCATAATATTGGCTATGAGCAGGTATGTTTGGTTGTGTAGTAATTTCCAGCCACGTCTAGCAACCTAACTTCCCAAAAAAAAATTACTAACATCACTAAACAGTTGTGTCTCAAATTAGCGAATCCACTATACTAAGATACAGGCTCTTCTCAAACCGATGGAAGGAAGGACATGTAATCGTGATACTGTTGTGTACCTAGCCATTCATTGACGGTAATTTCAAATTTAAAATTTAACATTAAATCACAAATAATTTAATTTTTATTTTATCTTGTAAAAACTTTTCAACTGTTGAAAACTGTTTGTGAAAGTGATAATACTAAATAACTCTTATGCAGCATCGATTAGTAGAGAGTAACTACATATATAAAAACATTCAATTATATTGAAAATTATACAAAAAATTTGATTACATAATTTTGATGTAAGTTCTAGAAGGGTAAGATTTTAAAAAATTGTTCAATATTAAAGATTTCCCGCTACCTTCCACTACAATAGCCGTAACTACCCCTTTAACAAAAATGACATGAATTATGAAAATAAAAAAATCAAATCTTACAAAAAAGTGTACTAATAAAATTTCACAATTAAAGGCAGCCATAACGGCAGTAGGACTGTAAAATTTGTTTGATAAGGCTATTTGGGGTAGTGGTGGTGCCATGTGACGTCACATACAATCACCTGATTTATGGACAAGAATCGGCCCAAAATACTAGTTTTAATTTTACAAAATTTACAAAAAATTTGTTGTGGCTGTTGTTTTGTTTATCTATAGTAATTTCTTTTTGACCTGGTATCATAAACGTCCTACCGGATATTGATTTCGTAATTGAAATATGGTTTTTGTGGTTTTATCAGCCAAACAACTTATTTTGTTTCATATGCATACTATTAGTATGTAAACAAGTGTTCACCAAAGATAAACTACATATTTTATTTGTTGTTTTCGAGGAAATAAACCAGATCATCTACGTGAAATATTTTTGTTATGAGAACATTAAATAAATTGTTTATAGACAGTGTTAAAAATAATTTAATACTGCAGGTCTCGAAAAATTGTTGGCTAATATTTACGGGAAACATATAGTTGTAGACACTTACGAAAATTACTTTTATCCAATAAAATACACAACGGAACAGCAATTTAGTTGTCTTGAATCTGCGACTTGTTTTTAACTAACTTTCAGCCTCTGAATAAAAAAAAACTACCTATTTTGTCTATCACGTCAAGTTGTTGGTACGGAACTTCAAATCACTTCAAATATCTTGGTGCGGAAACAAGCTATCGAAATATCTCAAAAGAGGTCAGATAACAAACATTGGAAGAAGTCGTATGGAAGAACAAATATCTAAATACTGAAAAGCAAAGTCAAAATATGTAAAACAACAATAAGATCTATTATAACATAATATTATGCGGCAGAAACAAGACAAGATACAAATATAACGTTACAAATGATAAGAACAGTTCAATGAGAACTAAGAAGTATACAAGGCAAAACTCTACGTGACAGAATAAGAAATGAAGACATCAGACAAAACTATGGAATACAGGATATAAGAAGGTGGATCAGACAGAGACGAAGATCTTGGAACAAACATATACCGTCAGCAAACAGTTGGTCAGTGAGAGAACATAATACAGTCACCAGTGCTATCCCCTCTACTCTCGCTGGTCCGCTATTCGCTGATGGTTTCAAACTGTTTGAAACTGATGCTAGAACAAACCTTAATATGTCCTCTGCTGATCAGCGAACATACATGTTTCTCTGTTTTATCGACTTCAAAAAGGCGTTTGATCGAGTAAAACATACAGAACTCATAGAAACTCTCAGCACTATATGGAAAAGACCAACACACTGTGTTGTCAGAACACATAGTGAGAAAGAAGGAATAAAAATCAACGCAGAATACGTAAACAACTTAAAACATGCAGACGACACCGTCCTAGGGACAATGCTGTGGGCTTGCAACGATTCTGAATGTCATAATCTGGGAAGGGGGTACTTTGGGGCTAAAAATAAACACCAATCAAACAAAAGTCATGGCTGTTACACGTACATATACCAAATTAATGCCGACATCATATCTATAACAGATAGAGCCAGAACAAAGATTCCACTATCTTGAATGCTGGATAATAATCTTGATCACGAGGTTGAAATACGAGCTCGTATGGAGTATGTTGGTCACATGTTGCTCGTATGGAGTATGTTGGTCACAGTACATGTGACCATCTTCACATACTAAAGGTCCTAATAGAAAAAGTTAACGAATACAATTTACCAATCTGCTTAGCATCTTTAAATCACTAAATTGGGAAACAAAGGGACTCTCGATAAATGGAAAGTATTTAAACCACCTAAGATATGCAGATGACGTGGTACTAATAGCCGACAACTGGAAAGAACTAAAGACGATGATCGATGAGCTTCATAGAGAATCCTTAGAAACAGGACTGAAAATGAATTTAAGCAAAACTAAGCTAATGTCGAACAAAGATGATCAACCGACGATAACCATCCAAGGAACAAAAGTGGAGCAAGTAAAAGAATATAAAATATATCTGAGTCAGAATATCAAGGTAAACAAAGAAAACCAAACTACCGAAATAAGCAGACGAGTAAGAATGAGATGACTGCATTCGGAAAACTCTCATATATACTGAAAGACAAAAAGATACCACAAAACCTTCGAACCAAAGTGTTCGATTCTTGTATCCTTCCCGTCCTTACTTACGGAGCTCAAACCTGGACATTCACACAAATGAACATAGACAAGATTAGAAAAACTCAAAAGCCATGGAACGACAGATGCTTGGTATCTCACTTATAGATCGGCAAACAAACGAAGCAACCCGAAACAAAAGTAAGGGATGCCGTAAATTAAAATGGAAATGCGCTGGACACAACGAACGTCTCGAAAATGGTAGATGGAGCAAAGAAGTTGGAAACTGGCGACCGTACGAAGCGAAGAGTGGAAACGCCTCACACACGACATGTTAGGTTCGCTTTTCAAGGAACGAGGAAATTCCTAATAAACTCTAGCTTATCACTGGATATCCAATCATCATCATCATTCTCTTTGCCTTATCCCTATGCGGGGTCGGCTTCCCTAATTGCATTTCTCCACACAATTCTATCTTGGGCCATATCAATGTTAATCCCCTTTACCAACATGTCCTGCCTTATCGTCTCCCCCCAGGTCTTCTTTGGTCTTCCTCTCTTACTCCTTCCAGGAATCTGCACTTCAGCTATTCTTCGTATTGGGTGGTTAACGTCTCGACGTTGAACATGACCAAACCATCTTAACCTATGCTCTCTCATTTTGGCATCAATTGGTGCCACACCTAGACTTCCCCTAATATACTCATTTCTAATTTTATCCTTCTTTGTCACTCCACTCATCCATCTAAGCATTCTCATTTCCGCCACATGCATTCGCTGTTCCTCTTTCTTTTTCACTGCCCAACATTCAGTTCCGTACATCATAGCTGGTCTTATGGCTGTTTTATAGAATTTTCCCTTCAGCTTCATTGGAATTTTTCTGTCACACAACACACCACTCGCTTCTTTCCACTTCATCCATCCAGCCCTAATTCTACTGCATGCATCTCCATCTATTTCTCCATTACTCTGTAATACCGATCCTAGGTACTTAAAACTATTGCTTTTTACAATCATTTCACCATCCAAAGATACCATTTTATTTGTAGTAGCTCCATCTTTAAATGAACATTCCAAATACTCTGTTTTTGTCCTACTAAGTTTTAAACCTTTTTCCTCCAGAGCTTGTCTCCACTGTTCCAGTTTTTGTTCTAAGTCTCTTTCACTATTTCCTACTAACACGACATCATCAGCATACATTAAGCACCATGGAATGTTACCCTGTATTTTCGCTGTTATCTGGTCCAAAACTAATGAGAATAAATACGGACTAAGCACAGAACCTTGATGCAATCCTACTTTCACATGAAATTTATCAGTCTCTCCCACACCTGTCCTACCACTAGTCGTTACTCCCTCATACATATCCCTCACAATCTTTACATATTCACCAGGGACTCCTTTCTTATTGAGTGCCCACCACAGAATCTCTCGAGGAACTCTATCATATGCTTTCTCAAGATCAATGAATACCATATGAGCGTTTGTTTCTTTACTCCTGTATTTTTCCATCAACTGCCTTATAGTGAAAATTGCATCTGTTGTTGATCTACCCTGCATAAAGCCAAATTGATTCTCGGATATTTCGGTCTCTTCACGTATCCGTCTATCAATTACTCTTTCCGATATTTTCATGGTGTGGCTAAGCAGTTTTATAGCCCTGTAGTTTGTACATTGTTGTATATCTCCCTTGTTTTTGTAAACAGGTACCAGTATACTGCTTCTCCATTCGTCTGGCATTTGTCCAACTTCCATAATTCTATTAAATAGACCTGCTAGCCACCTTGTTCCTGTCTCTCCCAATGCTCTCCATACTTCCCCAGGAATATCATCTGGTCCTACCGCTTTTCCTTTCTTTATTTTTTGAAGCGCTTGAGCCACTTCCTCATTGGTTATTTTGGTGACCATTGCTGCTACTGTCTCCGTTGACTCTACAGGCTGTCTGTCAAATTCTTCATTTAATAAGCTGTTAAAATACTTTCTCCATCTCTTTTTGACATCCCTTTCGTGAACTAGTATTTTATTATTTTCATCTCGGATACATCTAATCTGATTAAAATCTTTTGCTTTCTTTGCTCTCTGTTTGGCTATTTTATATATCTTCGTTTCGCCTTCCCTGGTATCAAGTTGATCGTATAGGTTTGAATACGCTTCTGCTTTAGCTTTTGCTACTGCTACTTTCGCTTCCTTTTTGGCGACCATATAGTTTTGAAGATCTATGTCCGATCTGGTTTCTTGCCACTTTTTATATAATTTTCTCTTCTCTTTTATTTTTCCTTGTACTTCATTTGACCACCACCAAGTCTCTTTATCTTCAAACTTCTTTCCTGACGTTTTCCCAAGTATTTCAATAGCCGTCTCTCTAATAATATTGGCCATTTTTCTCCAAATTGTGTTAGGGCTTCCTTTCATGTTCCAACATATTTTTTCTACTATTCTTTCCCTGAATAGACCTTCCTTCTCATCTTTTAGCATCCACCACTTGATTTTTTGTGGTCCTCTCCGATATTTTTGTTTAGTTTCGCTTTTTACTTCGATGTCCAGAACAAGCAGCTTATGTTGTTGGCTTACTGTCTCACTAACTATTACCTTGCAGTCCTTGCATTCACGTATGTCTTCTTTCCTTATCATGAAGTAGTCTATTTGGGATTGATGTTGTCCACTTTTGTAGGTAATAAGTTGAGTTTCTCTCTTTTTAAAGAATGTGTTAACAATCGCCATATCCAATGCTGTTGCTAATTCTAGCATGTCATCTCCAGCTTCATTTCTAGTTCCAAAGCCTAATCCCCCATGTATTGTTTCATATCCTGTCTTGGCTTGGCCCACATGTGCATTGAAATCACCTCCTATTATAACTTTCTCCTCCGCTGGAATATCACTCAGTATGTCTCCCAATTGATCATAGAAAGCTCTTCTTTCATTCTCACCCAGACCTGTTTGAGGAGCATACACACACACAACATTCAATACCTCTTTATCAATTACAAATTTCACTGACATCATTCTATCACTCGTTCTTACAACTTCTACTACGTTATCTTTCATTTCACTATCGGCAATTATACCAACTCCATTTCTAGTGTTACTACTCCCTACATACCACAATTTATATCCATCACCTAGTTCTTTCGCCCTTTGTCCTTTCCACCTAGTTTCTTGAATACAAGCAATTTGAACTCTTCTTCGTTTGAGCGCATCCACTAACTCCAGACTCTTACCTGTAAGACTACCAAGATTCCAAGACCCTATCCTGATTTTTCTAACCTGTAATGGTGTTCCCCCTGAGATAGTCCTCACCCGGAGATCCGAATGGAGGCTCATTTTACTTCCGGAACATTTTACCTCAGGAGATGCCATCATTTCAGTATAAGTTTTTATTTCGTTTGGAGATATCCAATATCAATTTGTAATTAAATTGATTTATTCCATACTTTTATTCGGAGTAGAAACATAAACATTTAAAATTACAATTATTATGCGGCGAATAGAAGCCTTTGAGATGTGAGTTTTTCAAAGGATGCTGAAGATCTCTTGGATAGAGCACGTTACCAAGAATCAGGTGTTGCGAAGGATGGGAACTGAAAGAGAACACCTAAGCATTGTAACAAACAGGAAAACGAGTTACCTAGGACAATTTACAGAGGAGAAAAAAAAACAACTTTCAACGACTTATAATGGAAGGGAAAGTGGAAGAAAAAGAGGTCCAGGAAAAAAAAGCTCGTGGTTGAAAAACATAAGATACTGGACAGATACCCAAGAACTATTCAAAATAGAGAACAATTTGATGTAATTATGGCCAATGTTCAGTAATAGACAAGGTACCTTAAGAAGAAGTTATAATAATGTATCATGATTACTTTATCTGTTTATGTAAATGCCTGTCAGGATTTACCTAGTTTTTCTTTGATTATTTTTGACTGTACTATTTCGTGCTATCTATGTATGTGTTATCTTCTTCCTTTTCCTATTATTATCCTTTGAGTCATACTGACCAGTAGTTTAATTTTAACACTTCCTACTGTTTGATCAGATCATATCTTCGTATATCCGTAATCCAATTGAATAGCATCAAACAGCCCAGCAACCCCCTATACGAGTTTAACCTGCGCCAGGTGTATAACAGTAACAGCCACAAAGGCCGCATTGTTAAGCACATGCACGAGAGGGTAAAATATTTGTGGGTAGGTGGTAATTAAACCTCACTTAAACCACAATCGTAAGGTTTTTGTTGAAGAATTAATGAAATTAATAAAATGTTTTCGAAAATTATAACTGTAAATAATAACATTTTGGTTACACGAAATGAAAGTTAGTCATTTATGTGGTTCTTTTCACAAAAAATAGTAGAAATAAGCTATTTTAGTGGTAGATTTATGTAGATGTTAAATCCCAAAATTATTGTATTATGTTTTCCGTCTTTTACGGTATTTTGCCGGTTATTAACGCACTCATCACTGTATATTTGTATAGACAAGAAAAAAGATTAGGTACATTAAAAATCACAATAGAGAGATTTTGCACCTCTTAAAATAACCGCTGATTTTGGCTCCGCTATGGTTAACTTTATTAAGCATAACGATTACGGCAACGTTAAAAAGCAGAGTTTTTGCAGCCTGTCAAGTAGGTTTTTCGTGTCACCGTTATCGTTATTTAAACATAACCTCACTTCACAACGTTATTGTAATTTTAAGCATATACTTGAACAGTTTTTGATATTTTAATTTATAGGTCATCAAAATTAGAATCTATGTAAATGTAATTTTACTGATTTTTTTACATTCTGGCAACAAAGCAATTTAACCATTACTATAACGATAACGATAAGCACTTCTTTAAACCTCCGTAAATTACGGAATTTCTTATGTTTAATAACGATAACGGATCATATATTCGCTACTACGCAGACGTAGTATAACGATAACCATAACGGAATTGCAAAATAAGAGGTGCAAAATCTCTCTATTGTTTACCAATTATTCAATCTTTGAAACGATAATAATAAAATATTAAAAAACACGACCATTAGTTTACATCCGATACAAAATAAAATTAACGCAAATTTAAGAGAGCGTAGGCGCAAAATTTCGGACGAATGCTTTTTAAATGCATTATTTTTTTTCGAGTCCTGAGAAAAGTAACATTTAAACGCAGAATGAAACGTTATATTATTACAGAAAGCCGAAAGTTCCTAAAAACTTCTACCCTCACCGGCACAAAATTCCGCCAACCAAAATTTTTGATTAAGTTTGACAATCTATAACTTTATTATTTGTAAGCCGATTTTCAAGATTCTTGCATCAGATTATAGGTATGTACATGTAATTGATGTCGTTTGTTATTATTCCGGTAACAGAAATATTTTGCTTAAATGGCATTATACGGGGGTAAATGGAAGCGTTGTATTTTCTCCCAACTTCTGTATGAAAAAATTCTGTGGAAAAATTGGAGGGCTGATTGTGTTTCATACTCCTTTTTGTATTATCCTAAAAGTATCGCTAAGGTTTTGTTTTTTGAATTATCCGAATATATTTTTTCTTGTAAGAGCTGTCAATAAAAACACTGCTTTTAAGGTTTATTTAATTAAAACTATCAAACGCACTAAAATTAACAACACAAAACAAAATTAACAACAAAACCAAACAATTCTATAGCGGGTAGGTCTACCTCTTGCAGCAACGACCGCTCGCAATCTGTTTGGCATCGAATAATGATGTGTTATCCTTGCCTGGGGAATAGCCCGATATTCCTCTACCAGGGCCATAACTACAAAATTTTCTGGATTCCTAGGATGACGGCAAACAGCTTTTTTTAATTCATCCCATAAATGCTCAATAGGATTGAGATCTGGGCTGCATGCGGGCCATTCCAATATTATCAATCCAACTTCTATTTTATGAGTCAATCAGTGTTTTTATTTACCAAAAATGGTACAGCTCTTACAAGAAAAGAGAAATTCGGATAATTCAAAAAACAAAATTTTAGTGATGCCTCCGGAATAATATGACAGGACTATGAAACAAAATAAGCTCTTCCATTTTTCCACAGAATTTTTTAAAGTTAGGAGAAAATACAATGCTTCCATTCCCCCCTGTATAATGCCATGCAAGCAAAATTTTTGTGTTACCGGAATAATACCAAACAATATCAATACATGTATGTACCTACAAACTGGTGCAAGAATCTTGAAAATCGGAGCAATAAAGTTATAAATTCTCAAACTTAATAAAAAATTTTGGGTGACGGAATTTTGTGCTGGTAAGTATATAATGTTTATTTTATTCAGTTACAGTTAATTAGTTACAAGGCAAGGGTGAAAAAATGATAAAATTTAATGTGATTTTTAATTTCAAATATCTCATTCAAAAGAAATCTTTTGTTTATTCTAAGGGACTTTCGGCCCTCGCTAATAATGTTATTTATATATAATTATTAATAATTTCATTCTGCGTTAAATTTTTCAAAAATATTTAATAGTTTTCTCAGGATTCGAAAAAAAAATAATGCATTTAAAAATGAATGCATTGGTCCGAAACTTTGCGCTTACGCTGTTAACATTCAATTTAAAATCTTATCAAAATTTGATCATTGTTGACCCACATTTAGATATGACAGCGCCATCGCTACTTCAGTTTGAAAAGATGTCTGTACATAACTGACAGATGACACCCTCGGAAAAAGAATGAGGTTACGTTCGTAAATATCGAACTTTGCCCTTTATTTGATTTATTGCCCAAAAACAGTGAAGAAAAAACATATAATATAACAAATAAATTCAAGACAGTCTTAAAAGTAAAGAGAAACACTAAATATTTAAAGGAACAATATAAAAAATATTAGCATTTAAAATATGATTTACGTTTAAATTTTACTTATATGCCATTTATTAATGTGAAATAACAGTAAAACATGTGAAATATTTTTTAATAATCTGAAAAAACTTCGCCGTTCGTCCTTTTTTGATGTTTGTCGTATATACGCCATTTTATTATGTAACTACAGAACCTTAAAATGTGACAAGCTGCAAAGAATCGAATTCCCTTACCAGCAGCGGATCTAAGTACAGCCATGGCATACTACGTCGTGTTTGGAATTCTCTCTTCGTCCCTATCGCGAGAGTTCGAGACCGACAACAAGACGGAAACGGAATTAACGTTGGCGGGAAAACGCAGAGAAGTTAAGTATGTCCACAAAGCTCGCCAACTATGATCGAGGCTCATGCGGCGCGCAATTTTCACCCCGTTCCGTGAGACGGGCATTCGCACTCCACCTCTGTATCAGCGGAACTGAATTGTAGATAGAGAATGAGAGAATGGTTAGATTGGGCCCACACCGATATGTATACACACAAAGTTACGGCGCACTTCGATGTATATGTAGGGACGGATGTGGATGGGATAGATCTGATCTGATGCACTCTCTTGTGCTGTGATCTAAACTTCTCTAATAAGCGATGTCCGCCATGTTTACTGAAAACTCCTATTTCAAAAACGAACAGATTTGAGAAAATTTAAGAGAAAATTAGGTAATTCGGAAATTTAAGAGGTAATCAGGTACTTCGGAAATTTAAGTAGAAAATTGTAATTAGCTTATTGATCTCTTATATTTGATACGAGTTTTATATGATCTTGGCTCATACCAATATCATTCTTGGCAGTTAAACGGTGTCAAAGACACGACAATTCCACCTCATCAAGAAACCAGTAATTTTTATTTTCATGTAAAACACTATCGTCTCACCCTGTACGCATAAATCTATCGCTTCAAATATTAAACGAATGTTAGAAGCATATTAGTTACTAAAAATTCCTATTTCAAAAACGAACACAACATAAATGTAGATTGAGTAAGAAAATTAGGTAATTTGGAAATTTAAGCAGAAAATTGTAAAGAGTCTTATTACATTTTATTGAGTTATTTTTCAGGTAACATTTCCTTGGCTGCTACCAATACCATTACACGCGCTTTAAGTCTTTTTTGAAGTGACTTCTTATCGGTCGTATCACCCCTATACTCACTTGTTCAATTTAAAAAAAAATAGTGTGGCACATGATTTTATGTTAAAACTAAATAGATTTCGAATTTCTATTCGTAACTGGCTTCGGGGTGGTTTCAACCCTATATGAGTTGATTTATTGAGTTTTTCGAAAAAAACATAATGTGACACATTTTTTTAAGGTAAAACTAGATATAAATTCAGAATTTTCTATTATTGACTGGATTCGGAGTGGTTTCAACCCTGCAGGTGTTGTTTAAACTAAATTAAAATGAAATAAAATTAAACAAAATTAAATAAAATCAAATAAAAATAAAAAATTATTTATCAAATTAAATAAAATTAAAATTAAAGAAAATTAAATAAAATTAAAAAATTAGATAAACAACAAAATAATATTAAATAAAATAAAATAAAATAAATCGAATCGAATTGAATCTAATATAATCGAATCTATAAGAATTATACGCTTGAAGTATGTATTGGACAATTTTTGGCACTTCTGTATTTGTACGTAGGGAAGGGTGTGGATGGGATAGATCTGATGATGATATAGATCTGATGGGATAGATCTCTTGCTGTGATCTAAACTTCTCTAATAAGCGATGTCCGCCATGTTTACTAAAAATTCCTATTCCAAAAACGAACACAACATAGAGAGTCAAGAAAATTGAAGATAAAATTGTTATGAGTTTATTCATTTCTTGTTATTTTAATCGGGTTATTGTTCAGGTGATATTTCTTTGGCTCATACCAATATCATTCATTATATTCGTTTTAAGTCTGGTTTTCGCATTCTTTTCCTAGTAGCTTTATACATAATAGTAATCAAATTAATCATGTATTGGATAATTTGGCGCCGTCGATGTACTTGGCAATCCTGGCAGGATCGCCATATAGTATGTAAAAAGGCCCTTCTTCATCGTCATGTATTAGTTTAATTGGAATCTTCTAACTCAGTGTCTTTCAATCTGTGGGTCGCGACCCCCAGGGGGTCGCAAAGCCTTACTCGGGGGTCGTCGACTGAAAGAAAAAGTTGAGGTTCTTAAAACACAATTTTAGTGGAAAGGATGTGCTTGTTTCTTTTTAAAAAGTTTATCAAATGGTGGTACTATTTTTAATCAAATCATTTTCTAATTGCAGTCTATTTCTCTTTTTGGTTTTAATGTCTACCATTGAAGAAAATGTCAGTTCACATAAGTATGAAGTGGCGAACTGCACTAATAATTAAGAGCTTCCCTCGCCAGCTCTGGGTATTGGTGTTTTATTTTTATCCTAAATACGTCGACACTTTGCGAATAAAATTTCATTTTAAGCATGCCATCAGCGGCTAAATCTAGAATACATTCTTTCATTTTTTTGTTGACATCAGTCAGATCTATTGATGTGTCCAACAAAGGGTTTAGAATCCTTCTACGCCTATTGTCAGCTTCAGAGTGCAACTCTGGAAAGTATGTCAAAAGTTGCTCTTGTAAACTATGCAAGCTCTGTATAATGCAAAGAATGTGAGCCGATACTGCAAAACTTTGGTCTGTTGCATTATCTTCACAAATCTTCTATACACATGGAAAACACTCAAACATTTTGTTTTGCAGATGAGAGGTTGATCACAAACGAAGTTTTGTGTGAAATGCTTTTACTTTATCTTTAGCTGTTAAAATATTCTCTTTCTTGAAGGTTCTTGTTCAAATTGTTAAGGTGGTTAAAAAGATCTGCCAAAATACTAATTTCAAGAGCCAATAGGGTCAGAAAAACCGTAAGCATATTTAGATTTTGCATCTTGCAAGAACATTAACAATTCAGCTCTCAGTTCCAAAACTCTTGTCAACACCTTTCTTTTGGATAGCCAACTGACCTCTGTGTGATAAAGGAGATTTTGTTGAAAAGAGTCCATACCTTTACAAACGATTCTGAATAGCCGGGTTTGCAAAGTTTTACCTTTGATAGAATTTACAATTTTTAATACCTCCTTGAGCACGTTATTTATATCAGAAGGTACTACCTTAGAGCCTGTCGATGAAGAAAACAGTGTGTCTAGGATATGTTTGGCATTATCGATTTTATTTTGCAATGAGTTGTTTTGCCATTCATAGTTTTAACGCCATCGCTACAAATAGCGATATAATTTTCCCAATCAATATTGTAGTTGCAAGTGCTTTCTAAAAACATATCGTACAAACACTCACCGGTACTGTTTGCAGGAAGTGCTTTGCAAAATAAGATTTCTTCCATGATATTACATCTGCTTCAAAGTGCACAAATACTGCAAAATGTCAAAATGTGCACAGTCGGAAACTGCAAAGCAAAATGTTGGCTGTTCTTTAATTTTTGGCCCGCGTGAATAAAAGATAAATGTACCAAAATAGGAAAAAATTATTACCTAACGTAGGTATGTAGTTTTTAATTAAATTATATCTTTGGCTTTCTATACCATCAGGGGGTCGCCAGAATATGTCAACCTGTAAAGTGGTCGCAACACCAAAAATATTGAAAAACACTGTTCTAACTTTGAATACCTAGGACTGGATTTGTTTGGGAGGTTTCCAGTAATAATATAAATTAATTTACGTTGTTTTATTCAAACACTACATCTCTTCAAATTATATTGTACAGGAGATAACGTACTCAAATTGCCATACATAAGTCCTTCTTCTTCAGGTGCCATCTCCGCTACGGAGGTTGGCAATCATCATAGCTATTTTCATTTTTGAGGCACTAGCTCTAAATAGTTGTTTTGAGCTGCATCCAAACCATTCTCTCAGGTTCTTCAGCCATGAAATTCGTCTTCTTCCGATGCTTCTTCTGCCATCTATCTTTCCTTGCATTATGAGTCGCAGGATGCCATACTTCTCGCCCCGCATCACACGTCCGAGATACTGTCCGATATCAGCCCTTAGCGTAGAATAATTACACCGCAAGTATTATAATGACGGCATTCACAATAATTGTAATGTTTCTATTCTTTACAGTCGCTTTATGTCTAACAATCCTTTCTTCTCATTTCTTTCCCTATCTTCCTAGTAGCTTTATACACAGCCATAGCCACCTTTACTTAACAAGCCATGAATTTGAAACTTGGCAACATCTATTGGTAGACCGATTAATTCTGACAGTGCTCATTTGTTTTTAAATAATTTTCACTGTATACAGAGAAACTGAAATATTTTACAATATTTCGTGCTCCAAATTATAAAGAACATTAAAAGGTATGTTATTAAGATGATTTTAGTTCAATATAATATATTTTTATATAAACTTGCGTGCATATAGAAATCCGTCAACTTAAAAAATTTGTCATTTTTAATGTCTCATATTTCCTAAACCTGTTGGCAGATTTAAGTGATTTTTTTAATATGTTATAGCCTAATTCTTTAACAATACCACTGTAATAATATTGTTGCTAACCAGTTAAATTTTTATGGTGTACAGGGCGTTTATAAAATACTGAAATTAAAACCCAACTATAGACTCCGGTTTTCTTAACATTCTGTTTTTTGATTAATTCGTTTATATTTAACAACTAGATTTGTTATTTATCAATTCAGGGCGTTTCTAAATAAGTCCGACAAACTTTAAGGGGAAAGGAACAAAATGCAAAATTTTGACGCCTGTATTTTAAATGTAATCATTTTTTTCGAATTCTGAGAAAACTAACAAGTATTTTTGAAAAATTTAAACGCAGAATAAAAGATTACTTTATTACCGAGGGCCGAAAGTCCCTTAGAATGAATAAAAAGTTTTTTTTAATGACATATTTGAAACTAAAAATCACACTAAATTTTCTTAGTTTTTCACCCCTGTAAGTTATTAAAATAAACATAGAAGTTTGCAAGGACTTTGGGCCCTCGGTCCTAACGTAATCTTTCACTCTGTGTTTAAATTTTTGAAAAATACTTATTAGTTTTCTCAGGATTCGAAATAAATGAATCCCGTTTATATTCTTGTTATTGGTTTTTGTTTGTATAATAAACGTTACTTACAAGGAATTACTTTTAATATTATTTTGTACAAACTTCTAATTAATAATATTTTCTTGTTCGACTCAAAAAATACTATAAATTTTACTTATAAAGTCAGACTACCGACGTCATCAATTGCGACGTTGCCTTTTTCTCTTCATGGCTTGTAAAGTAAAGGTGGCTATGACACAGCAATTATATCATGGATAATTTTTTCATATTAAACGTACCTAATCTTCTTTGTCAATAAGGATATTAACACGTTGGCTGCCGTGAAACACAAATGCTGTGTCTCATGTTGTTGTTGATAACAGCCGCGTGACACACCGTAGTTGTCTCAAAAGTATAGAAACGAGAAACTCGTTACCGAGACAACGTGTTAAGCATAGTCTCTTGGTGATTGTTCGTGTTCGGAAAGGTTTTCGTAGTTAGTACGATTAAATCTAAAGTTAAGATTACTATTATTACAAAAATTAATATCAAACTCAACTGGTTTCCGGGTTAAACCGCGTCCATTTTCACTACACCCAGTAGTGCAGTAGAGTGGGTAGTAGTGTTGCCCAAATGCAAGACCAATACGAGACCTAGGCAGTCTTGGTCTTGGTCTTGCAACAGTACACCTGGTCGTGGTCTTGGTCTTGGTATTGCGCTCCAGGTCTTGGTCTTGCAGCAAGAGTCTTCCAAGTCTCGCAGTTGCCCATTAGCCTATTACATATCTTAGAACAACGTGACAGAGTAGGTAAATTTTAAGCTTGAATTATTTATTCGTTAACAATATCGCTGTAATAATATTGTTTCTAGAAGGTAAATTGTCGTTGTACCTATAGGTACCGGATACCGTACCGGACCGGTACCAATGAGTGTACCAATCAAACTGTGTTTTTTTTTTCTCAAAGTTCGCATCATCCTGTGGAATATTCTAGCCTTTATAAAATACTGAAATTAAAACCCTACTACAGTCTGATATTTTCTTAACATTCTGTTTTTTATTCATTCGCTTGGATAACAACAAAGTTAGGTATTTTAATAACTAGCCATGTTTTTCATCAATACAGGCTGTTTTGAAATAAGTATGGCAAATTTTAAGGGGTAATTCTAAATAAACCGGTTACACGTAATACCTACCTCTTAAAACCTACCAAATTTCATTCGCATATCTCAACCGATTTTAGAGCAATAAATAAATCGTCAGTTTGTAAGAACAATTTTAACATCCCCTATTTCAGAAACGAAGCATTTGCGAACATACGTTTAAAAGCAAACTGTCATTACTTTTTCGTGCAGAGTAATTACCCCTTAAAGTTTGCCGTACTTATTTAAAAACACCCTGTATTGATGAAAAACATGGCTAGCTAAAAAAGTACGTAACTTTTTATTCTCCAACATAAGCGAATGAATCAAAAAACAAAATGTTAAGAAAATATGAGGCTATAGTTGAGTTTTAATTTTAATATTTTATAAGCTAGAATATTCCATAGGGTGATCCGAACTTTGAGAAAAAAAACACAGTTTGATTGGTACAACCGGTATACAATGACAATTTACCTGCCTAGCAATAGTATTATTACAGCGATATTGTTAAAGAATAAGACTATAACATATTAAAAAAATCACTTCAATCGGACAACAGGTTTAGGAAATTTAAGACATAAAAATGACCCGTTTTTAAGGTGGCGCGTTAATTTCTTGGAGTAGTGTATATCACCAAACACAAAGAGTAACAAAAGAACAGTCGATTGATAAAACAAATGACCAATTTAATTTAACTACAGAAAAAACTGCTATAAATATGCTTTTGTCTTGCATACATTTCACTGTAATATTTCTTTGTTCAATGCCTCGGTAGACAGTATATCGTTATTTAAATATTTCGTTATTTTGTTTACACGGTATGTATAGCCGGCATTATCTGCATTAATGTGTCTCGTTATTAATACTTTTAAGTATTAGCCGCATTCTTTCAGCAAATTTTGTCTAACTGAATGAGGTCATTCCACAATCAACAGAAAAAATATACATAATAGTCTTACTATGCTATATACCGATAAGATGTAATAGGTATATTTTTTATCAACTACAGATTTTTAACGACATTATTGTCGGCATCGCAAGGTCGCAACGCAAGAATATTAATTTATGAATAAAGGCCGGCTATTCTAAAAACCTGGACAATTAATTTCAGAGCGAAGATGTCGTCTGCTGGGAAAGTATTTGTAAAAATATTTTATTTTTGCATTGTAATAATGATCTCTGAGTACGTGTCAAATGTGCCAAACGTTATTTTAATAGATATCTTGATTCGCTATGTGTGTTTGTGGTATTGTTCGTAATGCGTAAGTCAAATTTTCCAAATTTTTGTTAAACATTTTTTTGCCTCTCAGAGTATCTAAGAATATACCCGAACTAATATATTTGTACTCTCTAAAACGACCCTAAGTACTAACTGCAAGACGCAAGAGTCTTGCAGGCATAGTCCTGTTCTTGCTCAAATCTTGCACGGTAAGTCTTGGTCTTGGTCTTGCTCAAATTAGGCGGTCTTGGTCTTGCAAAAACGCAAGAACAAGACCAAGACTGCAACCAAGACCGATTTTGGGCAACACTAGTGGGTAGTAAACAGTGTAGTGAAGAGATCAGTCTCCTGGGTCCTCAGAAGCTCTGGAGAAGACATCAAAAAGGACGTGGAAAGCTCGGTGGGGTAAAAATCGACGCGGTTTGCCCCGGACGCCAGGAGAGTTTGATATTTCTTTTAGTAATACATTAATCTTAGCATTAAGTTTAATATAAATTCACTCCTTTAAAAATTATTTAGAAAATAGTTTATTGATTGGTTTGGAAATTTTGTTAGCAATTTTGATATTAATTATGTTTTTCAAAATTTCTGAAACAATCTGTGCTAATTTGGATCATATTAGAAGGGCAATACAAATAGAAAAAACTTCCTGATATCCGCCTGCATGTTTATAAAATAAAACCAATAAAAATGATATATTTCCACATTTTACAAATGGTTGGAATAATATCTAAAAACATCTACAATATCGATCACTTCTTCGTTCTACCATTGCCTCCTTTCCATCCATCTATGCACACGTTGCTCACGGCTCACAGTGCTGAATCCAAGCGCGCTAGCGTTGTTTCCCTCTATTCCGCAAACAGTGGATTGTCGGTGGCCGATTCTATTGCATTAAATAACACTGTAATCGTAATATGGCTGCCATGGGATGAGTCGAAATTGAACATCGGGGAGTTGGCGACTAATTTTCGTTGATATCACAGACCCGAAGGTCTGTTATAATGAGACCGAGTGATGAAAATGATGATGTATTTGCACGTTTCTGGCGTAGAAACTGCTGGTGTTTTAGTTTAACTGGGTTGTAAATTTTCTACGACTATTTCTAGTAAAAGGAAAATCAAGGGTAAGATCGCAACAGAAAAATATATGCCTATATTTAAAATAATTCTGATAGATGTATGTACAAACAAAAAAAAATAAAGATTAAATCCATTAATACAGGGTGTAAACAAAATTACAGGTCATAGATGAAATCCCATATTCTGGGACCAAAAATTAGTTCGATTGAACCTAACTTACCTTATACTCTGGGCTAATTAGCAAAATACAAGGAAAAGTTATTTACCAGCAATTTTATTGCTGGAATCGAATCTTATGATTGTATATATTAATAATATAGATATGCAAAGTCCGCAGATAGTGTGCTACTTTTTTATAAACAAAATGGCGCCCGAAAATCGTGTTTTTTTTCAATTTTTGCTCTATAACTCCAAAGATTTTAACTTTAGACCAAAAACACCCAAATAAAAATTCACCGCAATTAAATTCTGCATAGAGACGTGTTTTTTCCGATTTACTTCGACGAAAACTTTCCCCGGAAAAAGCGGGTTTTTCCAACAAAATCTTTAATTTTCAACTAAACTTTTAGATAAGTAGTTGTTAATCAATAATTAAATAACTTGGTAACGTAAAAGCCCTTTCCGTATATATTATAATTCCAGAAGTCTATAGAAATTGAATAAACAGTTTATCAACAATTAAAATGTTAATTAAAAATTTACAGTCGCTATAATAACAACAATAATTATGATGCATAAGCATAACTATGATTTTTTCATAAAAACTATACCTATCTAATGTACTGTACAGAATTGAAATTGGACTATTTAAGCGGCCTCAGAAATATTTTAAAATTATAAACAATTTTTTGGCTTATAAACAAATAGAATATCTCGGGAAATATTAAACTAAATTAAATTGTGAAAACGGTATTCGGAAGACATCGGCAAGACGCTTCTTTTAAAAGAAAAAACGTTTAATTATGACGAGTGGTTCCTGAGATATAATCGGTCAAAGTTGACCGGAATTTACGGCAAAGATATAAACAATAATAGTCCAATTTCAATTCTGTAAAGTACATTAGATAGGTATAGTGTCTTTTTATGAAAAAATCATAGTTATGCTTATGCGTCATAATTATTGTCGTTATTATAGCGACCGTAAATTTTTAATTAACATTTCAATTGTTGCTAAACTGTTCATTCAATTTCCATCAGCTTCTGGAATTATAATATATACGGAAAGGGCTTTTACGTTACCAAGTTATTTAATTATTGATTAACAACTACTTATCTAAAAGTTTAGTTGAAAATTAAAGATTTTGTTGGAAAACCCCGCTTTTTCCGGGGAAAGTTTTCGTCGAAGTAAATCGGAAAAAACACGTCTCTATGCAGAATTTAATTGCGGTGAATTTTTATTTGGGTGTTTTTGGTCTAAAGTTAAAATCTTTGGAGTTATATAGCAAAAATTGAAAAAACACGATTTTCGGGCGCCATTTTGTTTATAAAAAAGTAGCACACTATCTGCGGACTTTGCATATCTATATTATTAATATATACAATCATAAGATTCGATTCCAGCAATAAAATTGCTGGTAAATAACTTTTCCCAAAAATGGCCTATTCTCCGATAATCAGCCCAGACTATTAGTACAAATGTACACATAAAAAAAGTACACAACCCTTTGAAGTTACAAAATAAAAATCGATTTTTTCGAATATATCGAAAACTATTACAAGATTTTTTATTGAAAATGGACATGTGGCATTAGTATGACAGGAACATCTTAAAAAAAGTTATAGTGAAATTTGTGCACACCATAAATATTTTATGGGGATTTTGTTCCCTTAAACCCTCCAAAACTTTTGTGTACGTTCCAATTAAATTATTATTGTGGTTCCATTAGTTAAACACAGTGTTTTTAAAACTTTTTTTACTCTTAATACTTTTTCGATAAGCCCGTTTTTATCGAGATATTGTGAATATTTGTCAAATCCACCACATATTTTCATATGGTTAAGTACGATAATATGAAACCTGGTAATAATATGAAAATTTATTTATAATTTACATTTTTAGGTATATTTCGAAACATATTAAGAGTATACAGTGGCGTGTCATCAATATAACTTCGAGAAATAGTATCATACCTTTTTTCGTAAGGTCTGCGAAACTTTGGCAACTGTGCTTCGGAATTGTTTGACATAACTTGAATGTGCCATAAACTCATAGGCGCGCTAAATGGAAGTAATAGAAAACAATTTTGTTATTAGTAAACAAATATTTAGAAAAATAAACCAAAACGGGTGAAAATTTTATGTTAACATAGGTATTTGCACGAAATAATAATAATAAATAATTGTTTCGTTGTGAAGCGAAACAAGAGCCGTCTTATTTTATTTAGTTCATAGAGCGCCAAAGGCACTTTAACTTTATATACTCGTATTAGAATTCGAAATATTTTTACGTAAAATATACTTATACATATAACTAAAACTCACAATTAACAATAATCCATTTTTTTAAATAGGCCAACAACTTAGTTCTATTACACAAAAATATAATAAATTAACTCTAAATAAACACTACTTTCCTATGAAAGAACAATAACGAATTCTTAAAATGAATGATATAAAAACTACTGCACTGAACAGATATCGATAAAGATAACAGAACAGATAAGACAAAACCTGACGCAGGTTTGTCAAAATGACAGTGACAATTTCTCTATGCTGCCTAATTATTTATATGGTTTGTTTTTAAACCAAGAGGAGTGATTTAAATTTACCGCGCAGTAATGCTTGTTTGTAATTGGTCCAACCGCAGGCACGTTTACTCCACTGTTATAAAATTTTGACACTAATGACATTTATCAAATTTTGACAGTATTGGCATTTCACAGGTTAAGTAAGTTATATCGGAGATTTTTTGTGTTTTCTCTGTTATTCCTTTAATTTTTAGATTTTTAGTCTACTTTTATAAAAAAAACAGTTTTTAGAACTCTTTAGCTACGTATTAATATAATATAATATTTGTGGATTACCGTTGAGGGCCGACATAATCAACCAAAAAAGAAGATGTATTTGGTGATATTTCCAGTGACTTTGTTGGGTGTGAAGCTGTCTTTTTAGTTTACTCCCTTATTTTTTTTATGTAAATATATTAAAAAAAAGGCACATTTCAAAAAAACTGGCTTATCGAAAAAATACTAAGAGGCAAAAAAGTTTTAAAAACATTATGTTTAACTAATGGTAACACAATCATAATTTAATTGGGGGGCGTAAAACGTACACAAAAGTTTGGAGGGGTTTAAGGGAACAAAACCCCATAAAATTTTTATGGGGTGTACAAATTTTACTGTTACTTTTTTAAAGATGTTCCCGCCATAAGAATGCCACATGTCCATTTTCAATAAAAAATCTCTGATTATCTTCGATATATTAAAAAAAAACGATTTTCATTTTGTAACTTCAAAGGGCTGTAACTGACCTACTTTTTTGTTACACCCTGTATAATTTACCAAAAAAAAACAATCAATTTCTATAATATATTATAATATTATATTATTTATAGTGTCTCAGAAAAACTGTTATAAATACTTTCTATTCTATAATAATTGGTATAACGTTTGACGTTATACTCCGAGCCTGCCCAGATAAACAAAAGTTTAATTAAAATATCACTTATTTAAGATGCTTTTATTATTTAAATTATAATGGTCAAGGTGGTTGGTCTACAAAAAACTTAAACAGATCATGAACACTTGCATGCCTTTGGTTGTGGTTTAGAACGAAATATGGTTGATTTGGTTTCTTATGCTTGTACAAATATAGAATGTCCAGTTATTTTGCATGCCACAATGCACAAATAAACTGGTCAATTTTTTATTTGATTCGAAATATTAACTATTAGTCCTAACTAAAAGCCGGTGTAGGTGAAATTTGCTAATCATTTTAGATACGATAAGAGTCTATAACTTAAATAGTAGAACCTAAAAGAAAACGAATGACTGTATGTACCGTCACTTTTTAGTGGCACATGCGTCGACAGTGGCGCATCAAACTTTCCACTTATGAACGGGATAAATAAATTAAAAAGAACCCACCCTCACTTCCAAAATTCAACTTGTTCATTTTTTTTAAGTTCTATGTGATTAAAAAATAAGACCCAGCGTAATCTTAACCTACCACACCCTTCCCTCTTCCCCCACCAACAAAAACTTCATTTTCCGTTTTTAATTTTTTTTAGGTGGGATAAATCAATTTTAGAATTTAAAAAAATTAAAATGCATGATTGAGGCTTTTACAAAACCTGTCTATTTTTTATAGACCCGTAGGTTGAGTGAACATAACCTCAAAAAAATTTAATCTTTTTTTTAAAGCATAAACTTTTTTTGGAGATGACTGCACGAAAAACTTTTTTTATGGGGTTTTGGGGGTTTAAACATGTTTCTCCCATTTTCGGATGTCCTAAAGGACTCGGTTATTTCAATTCACATACCTATTACCTATAAAAAAAAAACATTGATTTGATCTATTTTGAAATCTATGTCTATGACTATCTGTCCGCCCGTCCGAGAATATTCCGTCACTATACCAGGTAAAATGACAAACGTGGTGTCGAATGAAAACTTTTAATCCAAGGATGGTACTAAAGGTGAGAAATTTGACCTAGGATTTCTGGTTTTAGAAATGCGACCGGAAGTACTGTTTTAACGTGACCGGAATAGTACAAGTGATATACTATTCGACGCGCCTTCTCAAGACGAGAACAAATATATACATACTTCCGGTTTCATGACTGTCTGTCCGTCCGTCCGCGAATATAACTCCTCCGTCACTATACCAGGTAGAATGACAAACGTGGTGTCAAATGAAAGCTTATAATCCAAGGATGTGTAACGGAACGTTACTTAATGAAAATATTTTAATTAAAATGATTAATAATTTAACCTTTATAAAATGCTACTTTTCTATCTGGCAACACCGCCAACACTGCACGTTAGTTCCACTAGTAGCCACTGTCGCAACTACCAAGGACTGTCAAATTTTTAAAAGTTTTACTGTTAGCTGACTCTTCAAGTAAAGAAGTACTTACCTTCTCCAGGTGGCCGATAGCTTTTTGAACAAAAAGGAATCATATTTAAGTTAATATTTGAATGCGGAATCTATCTAAATTAAGTTGAAGGAGGAGAAAGTATTGTTTTTGTTTATTTTTACGAAGAAAAGTGTATTAATTTGGTAATCTGATACCAGGAATCGAACCCGAGCATAATTCATCCGTCACTATACTAGATAGAATGACAAAGGTGGTGTCGAATGAAAGCTTATAATCCATATGGATGGTATAAGATGAGAAATTTGACATCGGACTTCCAGTTTTAGAGTTGCAACCGGAAGTACTGTTTTAAAGTCACCGAAATAGTATAAGCGATATATTATTCGACGTGCCTCAGCAAGATAAGAACAAATGTATACTTTTGGTTTTTATATAATTTCCGCCTAAAAAGTTCTAACCGGAAGTGCCAACGCAGAAATAGTACATGTGACATATAAATCGAAGAGTATTGAAAAGATCGTAAAAATGACTCAAAATCGTATATCAATCGACGCAATGTTGCGCGAAGAGTTCAAATATCGACTTCCGGTTATACATTCGATCACTTTAGGTGAAAACCTAGGACTTACGAAGTCCAATTAATTGTTTTTAACTAGAACTCCAAGATATATCATAGAGGACATAGAGGATACTACCTCGCACCCCGTAATAGTATAATGATAATACCGATCTTGCAATTGAAAATAAAAATGATCTGAATGTAAATAATTTTGAATCTCTTTAGGCATGCAATCGATCAATAACAGCACAAGAAGATTATTAAATATATGTATATTTACACCCTAAAAAAAATGGCGTTATATATTTATAGAGATCTGTAAAACACCGGCACCGTGTCTTTCCCAATCTTGACCTCTTTCCCACGAAATAAAGCGATAAAGCCCAAACGGCGTGACATAGAGTAAAGCATAAGAAAAGAACCGCGAGTTTTTCCATCTCTCGAAAAATCGATAGCCAACAAAAATATACTGCGACACATCCAAAGCATAGGGCGTGTCCCTTTTCACCCAAAAGAAGAAAAAAGATTATAAAAATTCCGTTTCCGTATGCCACAAGACAACGGTTAAACGGTCCAGAAAATTTTTTTACGACGTACGCGTCCCTTTGGAAAAATGATAACGCAAAAGTGATATCATCCACACAAAACGCGCATATCAAACAACATGACCTAATCCGAGCAAGACTTCTGCTGATCGATTCCCCATGTGCATGCATAGTAGATGGGAAAAGGCTCTCCTCCCGACCCCGCGGCAGTCCATCTCTTTCGGGGACGTTTAGAGGGACCCGGAGGCGGCGGGAGACGAGCATCCCCTATTCCCGTCGCCCCAACCACCCCCATGGTCCCACTCTCACGCTTCCGCAGCTTCTCTTATTGACCCGAAAGCCCGCCGTTAATGGATTCCTCCGATAGGATGCAACAAAGCGACAGAATACCCGTTCATGGCGGAAAAATCAAAACTACTACCTTTTGCGGTTCCCACGAAGCCCTGTCCCGCCCTGAACTCGCTCCATATTACAAAAGTTCCTGTAAAAATGTATGTCGTAGGGAACACTATTATACTGTAGAAAACTATTATATACGATGCCTATAAAAATTGCTTTATTCAAATTTAAAAATATCACATATACGCTCAACTGTAAAATATACAAGGCTGAGGATTATGTATGTACTTATATAATATAAAATGATGAAAATCTCAAATGTCAGAACCAACTATTCAAAGCTAACTAAGTTCATATAATATGTGTTTCCTAAGAATCTGTTCCGTATACAGTCGAACTCACTTATTGCAATACCCTTCGTGCCAAGCAAAAGTATTACCGTGTATTACTATTACTGGGATATTATAATAACCGATCATTAGTGCCTAGTATTTAGAAGCGTTTCGTGACCTCAAATTTCTATTCCTTAAACCGGGATATTCCTGTGACCAGTATTCTAATAAGCGGGTTCGACGGTACTGTGAAAATCTGTTTAGGCAATTTTAGGGGCAAGATAGCATAAAAGAAAGAACAAAATAATACTTTCGGTCATCCATCAAATCCATTGCCCTAAAATATTAAATATTGATACAATTTGTAATATTTGGGACATTTAGTTGGGAATTATTTCACTTGAAAACATGTTTATTTCGATATTTCGATTTACGCTTCGTTATTTCGATATTTCGATTTACGCTTCGGAAAATACAAATTCCCAAAATACAAATTGACATATAACACAATTTCAATCTTCTCTTGGATTGAAAAGAAAAATGGAAACAGATAATTATTAACAAAATAATATAACAAATAAAATAAAGAATAGAAGAATATAAAAAGATGCGTGACACTGAGTTGTAAAATATTCTACGACATTGTACAACTTCCTCTGAGGAAAAAATTCACTCATTCCAGATACCTACGGTATGAAAAGGATTGAGCTCTGGTGGGACTCTTTCCGTGTTATCGAGTCCACTGTGATATGATACGCTGTAGCATCTTCCAAAAATTTTCGTACGCCTTTGGACGTCGAGGGCAGAATAGCTTTCTGCATGGTCTTATAAGGATGTTCACTAAGGGCCTCCATACAGGGGCAGTTTGAAGCAGTTGGTACTGACAGCTTGAAGCTGCAAAGTTGCAGTAAAGATCGGCCGCAACTTAACAGTTTCAAGCTGTCGGCACCGACTGCTTCCAGCTGCCCGTCTATGGCGTGTCTCAATGGCAACAAGATGCCATTGTTCAGTTGCAACGTGGATTCGACGAGGTCACAGTATAAAGAGGGACAGTAAAACCACTTCTCTGTCGGCACTTTGATCTCAAGAAGTAATACCGGCATTACGCAATTGATAATTCACCAGTGGTGGATGCGTGCTTTCCCTGTTAAAACCCGTACGTTTCTATTTTTTTTATTATAGGATATTTACTACATGCAATCAATACATAAAAATTATAAGCATGTTTGTTGTTTGTTCAAAGGTATATGTATAAATTTGGATTTGTTATCCAGTGATAACAAAGGCTCCACTAGTCTCTTAAATTTTTGAACTGCCCTGTCCGGGTAAGTACTTCACTGCACTGTACTACACTTCACTTCACTGCTGCTTAGAACCTATTTGGGAGCTCCAATGGTTTGTGCCTCTTCAGTCTCCGAGTCTGCTCACTGTTATCTAGCAGGTTCAGTGCAAGATTATTTGGGTGGTTTTCTAATTTTACCAAATAGCGACTGCTGTATTCACTCACTATCTCCTTAACTGTGGCTACTTGGAGATCGTCTCGGATTTCTCTATTTGGCACAAACCAAGGTGCATTTGTTATGGTCCGTAGCACCTTCGACTGAAAGCGTTCCAATATCTCTATG
This sequence comes from Diabrotica virgifera virgifera, assembly GCF_917563875.1. Lineage (NCBI taxonomy): Eukaryota > Metazoa > Arthropoda > Insecta > Coleoptera > Chrysomelidae > Diabrotica > Diabrotica virgifera. Next base: position 188,755,202 of record NC_065449.1, read on the forward strand.
TTTGAGTTTGAAGCCGTACCCCATAGTTGTACACCATATGTCCATATTGGTTTTAAGGCTACTTTATACACCAATAATTTGTTTTTTAAACTAAGTTTTTCCTGTCTTCCCAATAGCCAGCAGTATTTGCTGAGTTTCAAGCCAAGTTGTTTTCTTTTCTTAAAAATGTGCTTTCTCCAGGTCAGTCCTTTGTCCAAGTGCATCCCTAAATACTTGACGCTGTCAGATTGAGGCAGATCTTGTCCATTTAGTGTAACAGGTGGCACTGTACCTCTGCATTTGGTAAATGTAACCTGCACTGATTTTACTTCGTTGACTTTAATTCTCCAGTTTCTTGTCCAGTCCTGAATTTTCACTAGATGTTGTTGGAGAATTATTACGGCTATGACTGGGTCTTTGTGCTTAACCATTATCGCTTTATCGTCTGCAAAGGAAGCTGTGATTGTTTGGTTGCTTACTGGAAGATCAGCTGTGTACATAAGATAGAGAAGTGGACCAAGAACACTGCCCTGTGGTACCCCTGCCTTTATCGATGTAAATTACGTTTCTATGCGACTAGCAATGCGAGAGTGGGGCAAAAGCGACTAAGAACATTGCACGGTCGCCATGAGCGACTACAGATTTTACTTCCAATTTTTTGGAGAGTAGTTCTACTGTCCCTCTTTATACTGTGACGAGGTGGTGTCTACTGTGTCGAGAGGGGTACACGAAGAGAGAAAGCGGAGGCAACTGCTTTAAGCTGTCCATGTATGGTGGATCCGGCAGATCCAAGCTGCCGACGGCACGCCTGAACTCAACCGCACGTCGACTGCATTTTTGCTGCCGAATGGCTGGAATCCTATGTGTATGGCGAACATAGAATTTTGTTTAGAAACTGCGGTTCGCCCTGCGGCGACTGCTTTAAGCTGCCCGTGTAAGGAGGCACTGACCCAGCTGTTTTATATTTTCTATGAGGTTCTTCGGAATGACTCCAGCAGTAAGTAGAGAGGATAACAGGTATTGTCTGGATATTTTTCATTCTCCACTGTCTCCGTATTTGTATGTCAAGATCCCTCTACTTGGCAATCTTCTCGTTGGATTTAACACGCAGGTTATTGTTGTTAAGTGTCGCTAATTCAATTAATGATGTTTGTGTTAGTTTATTAACTAGTATGAGATCCGATCTATTATGTGCTGCTAGTTGGTCTGTGAGCACAATGCGGTCCCAATATAGCTTGTATAGTTGTCGTTTTCAAGTATTCTCTCAATGACATATTGATAATAAGGGAGATGGTTGGTTTGGAGTAGTTCCAGTTTTTTGGCAATCTCTTGGTGAATAATTTTTCTTACACTCATGGCGTTCTTTATAATCAGTTCCGACAAACGCCTAGTAGCCCCCGGTAAGAAGTTGAATGGAAGCTTGGGCTTTACATTCATATCCGTATTTGTCGTTTTGGACATTATTTACTGTGAAAATTGCGCGACGTAAAGTAAATGTCTTAACCTGCTTCTGAAAATAAGTTGTTGCTCTGTTTTTCCAATTGCTCACCCCATATATCCTCTTCCCTCTAGATACCGCGGCAACGTTTCTTTCTATTGCTCTTCGTGGATGATGTGTTTGTGACATTGCAAGAAGTGTTCTTACTTTCCACTGAAGCATTATTGTTTATTGAATTATTGTTATTATTATTATTATGCTAATCGATACCTTTGATATGTGCCGGATGACTAGAAAAGGGCACATTTGGATTTGATTTAAATTTAATAACAGAAATGGTAATAAATTAGAAATGTTAACAATATATCTCAAGAAAGAATCTGGTTAGTAAAGTGTAAAAAAGTCATATATCCATATGTAAAACACTTATCCAATACATTAGATTACACTTTTAATATCTATTTTTTGCTGTATTAATAATTATATTAGTTATTAATGTTGCAAGTCTTCAAATATGGATTAGAAATCACATAGTTAATGAAGCATGTTAGAAGTTTTCATATATATGGATTAGAAACCACAGACTTAATGAAAGACTGCACGGAACCCCTATAAAATAAGGGTCTAATATAAAAACGAAAAAAAGGGGATATTTAAAAGTTAAGATAGCCTTAGTTGAGCCATATAGCCTAAATGAAGGCTCAACAGTGTATATGCATCATATAATGCCCATTGAGAGCAAAAATCCTAGCCAATGAAGTCTATCCAAGCACTAGTACAGACGAATTATTATTCAAATGGTAACAAATGGTTATACAAAGTGTAAAACATTAACAATAAAGGGTGGTTACATTCTGCTGGAATTATCACAAAAAATACTCTTATGCTGGGGCCACAGTAACGTCTAATGCCGTTAATTAACGCATTATTTGCATTACAGAGATGGCAAATAATGCGTTAATTAACGGCATTAGACGTTACTGTGGCCCCAGCATTATTGCTTTAACTTTTGTTAAAAGTTTAATCAGATCGTTTAAAATAAGACATGTAATAGACATCAAATTCGTACGATAAAACGTTTTGTATTGTGGTGTATTTCCGAAATATTTATTTTGAAGGATACAACTAAAAACACTGATTGGAACGTGCTCATTTATTTATCACATGAAAACTAGAATGTACACTAACTAACGCTAGCGTTCAAAATTACACATTGATCAACATATGGCATCAATGTTATTGGTAAGAAGTTAATACAAACTATGGTGAAGCAGATAGCTCCGAATACGTAGGCTTAAAAATGAATATGACAAAAAAAACAATGAAAAACACAGACAATCCCAGATGTATAACTATAAATAGCTGAGACAGAGCAAGTCCAAGAATTTACCTTCCTAGGCCAAATTCTGAAACTTCACAAAGTTAAAATATAAAAAAATCAACTAAAAAGCAAAAAATAAAAAAAATCAAACTCGACGGATTATTCGAAAAAAACGTTCGTTAAAAAAATGAAAAAAACTAACACATTCGTTAAAGAAAAGCGTGGGGCGAAAACCGTTTATTCTATGAAGACGCGCCCCACGCTTTTCTTTAACGAGTGTGTTAGATTTTTTCATTTTTTAACGAACGTTTTTTTCGAATAATCCGTCCAGTTTGATTTTTTTTTATTTTTTGCTTTTTAGTTGATCTTTTTACATCTTAACTTTTAGTCACTCATAACTAAATAAAAGCGTTTCTTAAAAAAATTTTTTTCATGTTGTTTTATTTTTTACTTTTTAGTCTTACACTTTTCAAACATTAAAATATATCGTCATGTTTAAAAAAGGATGTAGGTATATGACAGATACCTTTTTTGCATTTATTTTAATTTTTGATACATACATGTACATTTTCTGTAATTTCTTCATACATTTCTTAAATCACAATCATTATTTACGACTATTACAGTTTTCGCAGTATTTCCATCTCTTGTAATACTTTACTATTGCACGGTGTAGACGCTGTTAATTTCTCGCAATGCAGTTCTTCGATGCGCAAGCCGTCTAAAGGTACGTATCCATACAAGGGTAAACCTCGCTCGGTGTAGTAGCTCCACTTAGTGGATACGTCGGTGATCGCCGCTTGGCGCGTACACTCTTCGCTTCAACCGGTTTACGGTATATATGTAAACGAACGGCTCCACGGTCGAGAAATTGACGCTAGCAGTAGCCGTAAAACTAACTTAAGGTTCCGCGGAACGGAATAGGAATAGCCGAACTGTACCGACTACAGGACTTGTGCGTAGTCGGTTCAGTTCGGCTATTCCTATTCCGTTCCGTGGAACCTTAAGTTCGTTTTGCGGCTACTGCTAGCGTCAATTTCTCGCCCGTGGAGCCGTAGACTTAGGGAGCGCATGCTGTATCCATTTGAGCAGCTACACCGAGCGGGGTTCACCCTTGTATGGATACGTACCTTAATGATCGCACTCGGCTCAATGAAACGTAAGCTTTGCAGGCTCAATGCAGGCTTTTAAGCCTATCCTTACGCAAACACTTTCGGGCCCAAGTTAACGACAGCGCAGCGTAGTCAACAGTCGAACCTTGCGTTTTATGGACAGTTGAAGCCCACGACAATATTAAGGGCAGCATTCGTCCCTCTGCGGTGCCATAACTATTTTCGCTGAAAACTGCATAGAAATCGAACAGAAACTGGATAAATTTGAAACTTTATTGTTTATATATGAAGCATAACGTAAAAAGTGAAATTATGTATAGTTCATATAATTAGCTACAATCTGTAAAAGTTTCAAGTTTCTACATTCCAAAAACAAGAGAATTTAAGCATTTTCCATTAAAATCGTTTTTTTTATTTAAACAATTCATAAACATAAAAAAAAATTTGATCGACTATTCGTGTATTGTTCCCGCGAATCCATATGTCTGCAAAATTTCATTAATTTCCATTGAAGAAAAGGCAGTCAAATTAACGTCTAAAGATTTGACGCAAACGATTGAACTAAATAAAAGCGTTTAAAAAACAAATCGGATTGCAAATGTGTACATTTTGTTGTCATTTGATCTGCAGTGAAACAAACTTATAAACATAAATTGTATTTCAATCTAATTTGCAGTGAAACAAATTTATAAAAATAATTTGCGTTTCAATTTCATTTAAACATTGAAACTATAAACTAACAGGGAAAATTTATTAACTATATATTCTAATGTATCGACTTCCCCCTATAATCAGCCCGCCCAAATTCGCCGACCAGAGTAAATTTCACTCCAACACTCTACCCACAGTAGAATCCACACTTGTAATCACTCCAAGCCAACATTGATCTTTCCTACTGCTGAAATCTCGTTTCATTCTACTCCACGCTTGACGCTGCTTACTCACTCTCGACCGAATAAGCGGCAGTGAAACGAAATTGCTTCCTCATTATTCGCACGTGTACGAGGGGAGAACGGTTAATTCCAAAAAAATTAATAAACGATAAAATTTTACCAACTACATACTAATACTAAAGGGACTATTAAAAACAGTTGATAGACCAGGGCATTTAGCAGTAAAAACACCCGAATAAATAATTTTTTAAATACAGCACCTAGAGACTTGCAGTTTTTTGCATTATGTTCAGGATGACGCCAGGAAAAAAGTCTACTATTCAAAAATGGGTGGAAATGCATAACTGCACTGTAAAGTGTATGAAATGCATCCAAAATTGCATAAATATAAAAATAAAATCCAAATCAGTATACTAAGGAACAAAATTTATTGTTTGGGGGATTTTGGGGTCACTGAATACGATTACGCCATCAGAACTGACCTCCGGATCACCTGGTGCCCAAGGTCACGGCAAGAGACGTCATCTTCTGGAGTTTCGATGGTTTTCGGCATTAAATCGATGCAAATGGATTACTCGCGGGTTTAAGGGGTCCCTAAATACAAATATGCCATCAGAATTGACCTCCTCAGTACCTGGTGCCCAGGGTCATTACTAAGGCACATCATCTTCTGGAGTTTCAAGGGATTTCGGCACTAAATTGATGCAACTGGACTATTCGGGGGGTTTTTGAGGTGGTTAAACACGAATATGGCATCAGAACAGACCTCTGGATAACCTGGTGCCCAAGGTCACTGCAAGAGACGTCATCTTCTGGGGTTTCGAGGGATTTCGGTATCAAATTGATGCAAACGGATTACTTACGGGTTTTTGAGGTCGCTAAACATGAATATGCCATCAGAATTGCCCTCCGGGGTACCTGGTGCCCAGGGTCGCTAATAAGTCACGTCATCTTCTGGGGTTTCGAGGGTTTTCGGCATTTAATTGATGCAAATGGATTACTCACGGGTTTTTGGTGTCGCTAAACACGAATATGTCATCAGAATTGACCTTCGTAGTACCTGGTGCCCAGGGTCGCTACAAAGGCACGTCATCTTCTGAAATTTCGAGGGATTTCGGCACTAAATTGGTGTAACTTGACTACTCGGGGGTTTTTGAGGTGGTTAAACACGAAGATGCCATCATGACAGACCTTTGCACCGTAATCCGTTTGCATCAATTTAATACCGAAAGCCCTAGAAACTCCAGAAGATGACGTCCCTTGCAGTGACCTTGGGCAGCAGGTGATCCGGTGGTCTATTCTGATGGCATATTCGTGTTTAACGACTTAAAAACCCCGAGTAATATACTTTTATCAATTTAATGCCAAAATTTCTCAAACTCCAGAACAGGACGCCCCTTGCTGTAAGCTTGGGCTCCAGGTGCACAGGGAGTCGGTTTCGATAGCATATTTGTGTTTAGTGACCTCAAAATCCCGTAAGTAATCCGTTTGCATCAATTTGATACCGAAAGCCCTCGCAACTCTAGAAGATGACGTGCCTTTGTAGCGACCCTGGGCACCAGGTACTACGAAGGTCAATTCTGATGACATATTCGTGTTTAGCGACCTCAAAAACCCGTAAGTAATCCGTTTGCATCAATTTGATACCGAAATCCCTCGAAACTCCAAAAGATGACGTCTCTTGCAGTGACCTTGGGCACCAGGTGATCCAGAAGTCTCTTCTGATGGCATATTCGTATTCGTGTTTAACCACCTCAAAAACCCCCCGAATAGTCCAGTTGCATCAATTTAGTGCCGAATTCCCTCGAAACTCCAGAAGATGATGTGCCTTAGTAACGACCCTGGGCACCAGGTACTGCGGAGGTCAATTCTGATGGCATATTCGTATTTAGGGACCCCTAAAACTCGCGAGTATCCGTTTGTATTGATTTAATGCCGAACACCATCGAAACTCCAGAAGATGACGTCTCTTGCCGTGACCTTGGGCACCAGGTGAATGATGGTGTAATCGTATTCAGTGACCCCAAAAACCCCTCTAATAATAAATTTTGTTCCTTAGTATACTGATTTTCACTTTATTTTTACATTTATGCAATTTTGGATGCATTTTATGCACTTTACAGTGCAGTTATGCATTTCCACCCATTTTTGAATAGTAGACTTCTTTCCTGACGTCATCCTGAACATAATGCAAAAAACTGCAAGTCTCTAGGTGCTGTATTTAAAAAATTATTTATTTTGTGCTAAATGCCCTGGTCTATGAGTGTAGATTTTAGTTTCAATTATGGTCATAATCAACACTTTCAAAATTTTAAATATAAATTATAACATTTTTGTTATTTGAATTCATCTTCCTTAAGTATATACCATCTTTTCAGTGGAGGTTGGCGATGACTTTAAAAAATTCTTCTTTATTTTGGGCAGTTCTTGTTCGTTTCAGTGACCTCTAGCTGCCTTGTTATGGCAAAGGAAGAGATAAATTTCGCATAATTATTAAGACAATATTTATAGCCTTCCAGGCTACAGAACAGAATATACAGTGCTAGTCAAAAGTCCGTACCCCCCCCTCGTATCTTTTAAACGGCTATACCCATAATACTGAAATTTGGAGGGAGGAAATAAACGGACGTAAGCTTCTTAACTAGTCATGACAGGTGACGTAATGATGACAGATGACGTTACAGAGCCACTGTGACCGATAATTTTAAATGGGACCTTATGGCAAGTGATACCTCGTTTGAAAGGTATTAAAAATACCTATTCAGTCATACTAATTGTTTTGGGTTTAAGTTGATTTTGATTTAGGTGAATAAATTAAATAAATATAATATTGTAGTTTCGCATTTAATTAATAAAAATTCAAATGTCCGCCTATGGCTTTTTTGTCAAAAAAGTTGACTTTTTCAATTCTCTAGTAGTTTTCAAGTCAACGTCAACCTTTTTGACAAGTAATCATAGGCGGAATTTTGAACTTTTATTAATTAAATGCGAAACTAAAATTTTATATTTATTTCATTTATTCATCAAAATTAGCTTAAACTCAAACAAAATTAGTATGACTGAATAGGTATTTTCAATACCTTTCAAACGAGGTATCACTTGCCATAAGGTCCCATTTAAAATTATCTGTCACAGTGGCGCTGTTAAGTCATCTGTCACTATTATGTCACCTGTCATGACTAGTTAAGAAGCTTACCTCCGTTTATTTCCTCCCTCCAAATTTCACTATTATAGGTATAACCGTTCAAAATATACGAGGGGGGGTACGGACTTTTGACTAGCACTGTATATTAAAATCATAATAAATATGCACTAGAAATAAACAAACCAAGACACGTTAAATGTTACGAGGAGCACTCCCGAATCATGATTTACAATGTATAAGCTTTGACTGACCAACCGAACGGTTCAACTGGCCGCTTATGCCGATGATATTAATATTATGAGTAGAACATCAACAGGAGCACAGGAAACATACGCAGAGTTAAAAACACAAACAAAATTGCTAGGTCTGGAAATTAACACAGAAAAAAACAAAAATAATGACTCAGACGAGAAGAAATATAGTCCCACAAAACATTATACATGAAGATGACATTGAAACGGTTGGAAAGTTTACATACCTGGGAGTAGAAATATATGCCGACGGATCAGAAGATGGAGAAATACGGAAGAGAATAAGGGTAAGCACAGAACAAGTGAGTCGCGGTGGAGGTGTAGCTGTCGGTCGCGGTCGATGTCGACATCCATGTAAAACAAACAGATTGTAATGAATGGAAGCGAACAGAGCAGGTAACTCGCGATGGAGGTTTAGCGCGATGACATCCAGGAGGTTTACATCGATGCTTTTGAGTTTGTTTTACATGGATGTCTACTGCGCGGCCTACAAGGATGCTTTACTGTGATTGATTCGTTGTTAGAAGCCAAGTTGTTATTACCTGCGCTATCTGAGTTGATACTTTTTATATAATCCCTTTTTTGTATTTAGTTTATTTTTGAATTTCTAAAGTAATTAAATTCAGTAAATTTTTGAAATATGAAGGAGGATCTGATTATTTACAGCTGGCATTTCATGACTATCATAACTTGACTGACACAACATCGCAAAAGCACAGTTTTTTTGTCATTCAAATTTTATTAAACTACTTCACTTGATAGTGGTTCTAGCTCGACTGACAGCGCAGGTGACCTCCTTGCTATGTGCTGTCGACATCGACCGCGACTTAACTAGTGGCATCTACCGCGAGCTACACCTCCACCTCGACTTACTTGCTGTGTTCTTACCCTTACGCAGGCAAACAGAGCTTATTTTGCCCTCTCCCATATATTTCGGTCTAAAAGTGTCCACCGAAATACAAAGATGAGAATCTATAAAACTTTAATTCGACCAATAACATGCTATAGCAGTGAAGCCTGGGTCCTGAATCTGAAAGAAACGTCCAAAAACAAACTCGACAAATTCGAAAGGAAAGTACTGAAGAGAATACTAGGGCCTGTGAGGGAAAACGGAATCTTCAGAAGTCGATACAACAACGAACTTTATCAACTTTATAAGGAAGCACCCCTGTCAGACTCCATTAGAATACAAATATTGCAATGGTCCGGACATGTGATAAGAATGGGAGAGCCTAGGCTACCAAAAAGAGCACTAAATGCTAGAATTCAGGGAAAGAGACCGGTTGGAAAGCCAAGAAAGCGCTGGGAAGACACAGTAAACAGCGTCGCACAAGCCCTTTTAGGAGTCCGTGTATGGAGAAGAGCAGCTACAGACAAGCAAGGGTGGGTGCAAAAAATAAAGGAGGCCAAGGATCAATTTGGGCTGTAGTGCCGTAGAAGAAGAAGAAGCTTTGCATATCATAATTTGGGTTTACAATGTATGTACATTGTAAATAATTTTTTGTGGATTACTTGCAAACAGATTAAACAAGAAATTCTGGATATTATAGTAACTTTTTAAACCAGCTGAAGGAAAAAAATCGCAAAAAACCCGGTTTGTAAAAAAAATATGAGCATTTTACCAATGGCTAAAATCCATTAATCCGAATTGTTTAAGCATCCACAGTATTATTCACATTTGGCTCCTAACGACTTCCATTTGTTTCAAGACCTAAAAAAATATGCGTGGAAAGCGTTTTTCACCAAATGATGAGTACATAACTGCTGTGGATGCGTATTTTGCAGCCCTTCCAGATTGTCCCTTCAGGGATAGAATTTATAAATTGGAATCTCGTTGGAACAAGTGTATTGATGTTCAGGGAGACTATACTGAATAATAAAGTGTATTTCAAATCATAAAATTTTTCTTATCGAGCCGCAAAACTTATTTAACAACCTAGTATCTGTATCTATACGAATACCAAAATTAAATGTGATATTGCAAGGATGGATGCATGGTGTTTTAATTATTAACAATATAGGATGTAAAACGCGGTTTCTTTGAATTTATTTTATTTATTGTCGAAATAAAGTCCTTTTTACTTTCTGAAATTACGGAGGAACAAGTAGGTTCCGTCCCCGGACGTGACACTAGGGAACAAGTTTTAAATGTACAACAGATTATAGAAAAATACACAGAATTCAACATCGCAAGATATCTGTGGTTCATAGATTATAAGTAAAGCTTTCGACCCAGTCAACTGAAGTAAAATGTGGTAGGTTTGTGGTAGGTTAGGTGAATCATCTAATCATCGGCTAATGAAAAGCATATACCATAAAAATTATGCCTGAGATTAAATGGTGTAACGGTACGAAAATTATTAATATTTTCGCTTCACCCTGTATTCTAAATTCGTTAAGATCATGTCTGTGTTTCAGAGGAGAATCGTTGAATTCTCACATCGAGAACGCAAATCGTTCTTACGTTCTCAGGGATTTGGCGTGGATATCATATTTTTTTATCTGAAAGTACCTCGAATTCTTTCTATTCTACTGAGTGACGCGTTTTTATTTGAAAGAGCTAATTGCTTTTGGAGACACTAAAACTGTAGAGTGTTTATTTTATAACCGATAAAAGAGATAAAGTGGTTCTGAGTTTGATCAACAAGTCCAGATGTTGTTTAAGCTAAATCAGTGGTTTTCATGGGAAAAGTAGGTTGTAGAATTTGCTATAAGACGTTTGTTATTCTCTTCATGATTGTATTGAATGTTTTTGGTGTACATAGGGGGGTTTAACCCAAAACGTATTTTTCATTTCCTATTGGTCGAGATTTTAATTAAGGAAGTGCCTTAAGTCTATAATTGGTTGATTGAGAAATGTTGTGGGGAAATGGAATCACCGTCGAGGCTTTGGCATTTGACGTGTTAATGATTCCATATTTTTTTTGCATTTGTTACCCAATAGGATTGCTACAATGGGGACCTCACCGAAAGTTTCAGGGTCACGAAGGGCGTGAGGCAAGGCTGCATACTAAGCCCAATTCTATTCAACCGTCTATGATTGGTTGTTGAGAAATGTTGTGGGGAAATGGCATCACCGTCGAGGCTTTGGAATTTGACGTGTTAATGATTCCATATTTTTTTTGCATTTGTTATCCAATAGGATTGCTACAATGGGGAACTCACCGAAAGTTTCAGGGTCACGAAGGGCGTGAGGCAAGGCTGCATACTAAGCCCAATTGTATTCACCATATATGGTGAATGGATAACGTGGAAAGCTACTGAGGACTAGAAAGGTGGCGTCATTATCGTCGGGAAGAAGATTTACAACACAATACAATAAGAAATACATATGATACAACTTTCGCTAGTCCCGAGGTTGAAATGATTCACCTGCTACAACGGATTGAAAAAGTATGCTTAACGATGGATCTTAAAATAAACAGAAACAAAACAAAAATAGTGATAGTTGACAGAACTAATGGTAGGGGAGCCCAAGCGGGGATTTTTGCAGTTACTCTAGTCAGATTATTACATGGGGAGAAACCTTGTACCCTGTAAATGTACTCCTACCATAAATTGGACTTAATGCAGGGGAGTTTGTTAAGGGGAGGCCGAAAAAAAAAATCTATCCTTAGAAAAACTCGAAATCGTCAGATTAAGATAAGGTAAATTAAGTACATACATGCAAACCAGTGTATATTTCAAAAATCTGACGAGGGCGTAAGGAAATGGGTGAGTCCCAAAGTTTCACAAGAAAAAAGCGAATATTTCGCGAAATGAATGACAATCGAAAAACTAAAAAATACGTACTCAGTATTTTTCAAAAATCTGTCGAATGATACCAAACACGACTTCCCACGGAGAGGGGTGGGGGGTAAATTTAATATTTTAAATACGAATCCCGCGATATTTCGCGAAATGAACATCACATCGAAAAACTGAAAAATACACTTATTCAATATTTTTGAAAAATCTATCGAATGGCACCAAACACGACGCCCCACGAATGTGGGTTGGGGGGTTACTTTAAAATCTTAAATGGGAGCCCCCATTTTTTATTGCCGATTTGGATTCCTTACGTAAAAATAAGTGTAACTTTTATTCGAGACAATTTTTCTAATTATGGATAGATGGCGCTATAATCTAAAAAAAACGATTGTTGGAAATGGAAAACTTTACTTAACTTTTTTTGGTTTTAGGACCTACTCTTCACAACCCAATAGGTCCCCAGAGCGCTCGATTGACTGCACATTTAGCATACTTTGCTCCCCTACCATAACAACGATAAAAATCATCTAACTATGATAAACAATATCGCTGTTGTAGATAAATTTGTGTATCTGGGTTCTTTAATAGCTAACAAAAGGGGATGTACTGAATAAATAAAGCGATGGTCAGCAATTGCAAAAAGCTCTTGGCAGAATTAAAAAAATGGAAAAGCCATGAAATAACTATCGATACAAAAATGAGACTGGTAATAAGTCTAGTTTTCCTTTTTTCAATTATGCATCGGAATGCTGGACCTTTATGGAGAAAGATAAAATGATTATAGATGTATTTGAAATGTACTGTTGGAGAAGAATGCTGAGGATACCATGGATCACCCGCATAACAAATGAATCTATACTGAACCAGCTAAATATAAAGAAAAGGCTAAGAACACAAATATCAGAACAAGTAATAGGGTATTTTGGACACGTGATTTGGAGAAATGGTCTTGAAGAACTTACTATCCAGGGAAAGGTAGAAAGCAAAAGAAGTCGAGGTAGATCTCCCACACGATTCACGGATGGCAGAAAATAGAGGGAAATGCAAGAATATTGAAAAAATCAGCTAATACATTAATGATATCACGATATAATACATACCTGCATCAGGTTAGGTAACGACGAAGAAAATTGTTCTTCTTCTTCTTTTTTTTTTGTATAGACATGACTCTGACTGTTTTTTCAATGTGCCTGTAGTAAGTTGTCGTTCCATCGTTTTCGTGGTCTTCCCACTGATCGTCTTCCTATTGGGGAACCGTCTCTCGCTGTCCTGACTACCCTATTTGTTGTCATTCCGCTTATGTGGTCATTCCATTCTATTCTTCTGTTTCTTACCCAGTTATTAATGTTATCCACCTTGCATCTCCGTCGTATATCTGTACTTCTAGCGCTGTCCCATAGAGTCTTACCATCGATTTTTCGAAGGGTTTTCATCTCCGCTGTTTCGAGCAATCTTTTTGTCTTCTCTGTGTCGGGTCGTGTTTCTGCCGCGTATGTCATTATTGGTCTGATGACTGTTTTGTAAATTCTGCCTTTCATTTCTTTTCCGATATTAAGAAAATTGTTAAATTAACGTATTTCTCTGGGGTACTCTGGCAAGTTTCAAATGAACCAGTATAGAAATAATATATTAGCTAACGTGGTTTCTTTATTTGTTTTTTTATTTTAAGCATTTTTATTTGAATTTAATATTATATCGACTAATAATTAGTTTACAGTTAAGGAAGTAATGTATCATCGATGACATTTATAGAACAACATTTTTCATTACTAATTTCTGCACGCCTAATAATTCTGTTTTCGCACGTCGTTCACTCTAAGAAATTAACTTGTTTGTAATTATAGGCTCAAATATTTTTAAAACCGGTTATTAGTGCACTGAATCAAACTACTGAGATAAAATATTTCATATATTTATTACTTCCGTAATAAATAGATATAAGATTGTCCCAAAGTATATGGAATCAAAGTAAGATATGATTGTCCCAAGGTATGATGGCTCAATTTTATGATAACCAAATCTGTTAGTCTTATTTAATATTACTACCCGACATACAACCGTCACCTAATTTTACTACCCCAGGATAAACTCCATATTTAAATATTTAAAAATATTTTTTGAAAACGATTTCCGCATTGAAAATCGAAACGTAAAAATCAAATCTAAAATGTAATTTTTATTACAATCAATTGTGATCTAATCCCATATAAATAGAATACAATTGGGAAAAAGCCTTAAAATAATAAGAATCAAACTAGGTAGAGATGGTGATGGACAAAAAAAAACAAAACTGAATATATCAGCTATAATTATTAACACTATACACTGACAACACCTATTCTCAGTAAGACGATTTTTATAGACAAACTTTTGGATGAGCCATAGGCTCCTCATCATCTCCATTATTAGCAGATATTTCATGGATTTCAGTAAAACATTGTGTACACATGACCAAAGACCCACACTATGGTATAGATCCGGAATGGGACGTTTCATCGCCGCCGCTTCATCGCCGCCGTTTCGATGCCGCCGGTTCACCGCCAGTCCATTTCATCGCCGGCCGTTTCATCGCCAGTTAGTCAGTTGATTTTGTATTATGGGAGATGACTCGACACGACGTTAAATTCAGTTCAAAACTTATGACAAATAAAAAGATAAAAAATATTATTATATTAATTTACTGTTATATTTCTACTTCCCCTAAATTTGATACTAAATACTATTAAAGGGCCTAGAAGATGATGAAAAGTGCCCCCAACTCGATTCGAATTCCATATAGGTCACCGTTTAGCATATATAGTGAAACTAACTTTTTGAAATTTTTAGCCCCCTAGGTGGTCATGTGACCCACCTAGAGCCTAATTAGGCTTTTTAAGTTTTTATTTTTTTATCTCAGCCGGATCGAGAACTAGCGAAAAACTTTAAATAAAAAAGTTGTAAGCTTTAAAAAGTTCTGTGCGAAAATTTTTTTTTTCATTTTTGGCGGGAAATTTAAATTTTAGAACGATTTTAAAATTTTAAATGAGTATAAAAAAATAACTAAGACATTCGTTTTCACGAAAAAATATATAACGTGTATTTTTGCATAATATTTCACCCTGAATTTTTTCAAATTTTTAAAATTGGTGAAACGCACCTTCAAAAATAAAAAACCGCATTTTTTCGGTTTTTTTTTTCGTTTTTTGATACAATTTTATACATATTTTTCAAAAAAGGTAACACCGTCACTGGAGCTAGTAAAAAATTTAAGAAGAATTGGGGTTTGCTTAATAAAAATTTTTTGTAACACCATCCATTTTCAAGTTGAAGAAAACAAAATTTACACATTTTTTACGATTTTGCCGAAACTACTGGCAACATTGTAATAAAACTTGGCGGGTTTTAAGAGGTAGTTATTGTGCATGTTTTGACATACAATTAAGGATTTGTTATTCATCATTGGCGCGCTTAGGGGTAATGGTCTGAACTTTTCAAAGTAAAAAAGATAGTACGCCACTGACATATTTCAAATTAACAATCATTTTTAAATTCCTCATTCAATCTGCCATAAAAAACTATCTTATCATTTTTTCATACGAGGCGCCGTTTTGCTGCAAAAAATAAAATATCTTAACGCTTCCAAAGTATTCGAATTAGTTTTTATAATGGATGTACGAGTTTACGTATGTAGATGTAGAAACTACTAATAGAAGTTCGAATACTTTGTAAGGGTTAAGATGTTTTATTTTTTGAATAAAAATTGCGCGTCTTATGAAAAAATAGGAAGATAGATTTTTTGTCACAAATTAAACGAGGAATTCAAAAAGGATTGTTAATTTGAAATATGTCAGTGGCGTACTATCTTTTTTCTTTAAAAAGTTCAGACTATTACCCGTATACGCGCCAATGATAAATATAAAATTCTTAATTGTATGTCAAAAAATGCACAACAACTACCTCTTAAAACTCGCCAAATTTTATTACAATGATGTCAGTAGTTTCGGCAAAATCGTAAAAAATGTGTAAAATTTTGTTTTCTTCAACGCCCTGTATATTGAAAATGGATGGGATTACAAAAGATTTTTATTAAGCAAACCCCAATTATTTATCAGTTTTTTACCTATTCTAGTGACGATATTACCTTTTTTGAAAAATATGTATAAAATTCTATCAAAAAACGAAAAAAAAAAAACCGAAAAAATGCGGTTTTTTATTTTTAAAGGTGCGTTTCACCAATTTTAAAAATTTGAAAGAATTCAGGGTGAAATATTATGCAAAAATACACGTTATATATTTTTTTCGTGAAAACGACTGTCTTAGTTATTTTTTTATACTCATTTAAAATTTTAAAATCGTTCTAAAATTTAAATTTCCCGCCAAAAATTTAAAAAAAAATTTTTTCGGACAGAACTTTTTAAAGCTTACAACTTTTTTATTTAAAGTTTTTCGCTAGTTCTCGATGCCGCCGAGATAAAAAATAAAAACTTAAAAAGCCTAATTAGGCTCTAGGTGGGTCACATGACCACCTAGGGGGCTAAAAATTTCAGAAAGTTAGTTTCACTACATATGCTAAACGGTGACCTATATGGAATTCGAATCGAGTTGGGGGCACTTTTCATCATCTTACCCGGCTAGGCCCTTTGTAGTGTTAAATTATATTTTATATTATAAAAGTTTAAAAGTCTATTAAAAGATAAAGTATGGCAACGGGAATGGTCATATCTCGCATTTCCTAGAATTAGTAATTAATACTAAAAATAAATAATAAATGTAACTGTCGAAAATTGGTCGAAAATTCGGAAATATATCAGTTAGCGATTAACTGACTGGCGATGAATCGGCCGGCGATGAATCAGCCGGCGATGAATCGGCCGACGATGAACTGGCGGCATCGAAACGGCGGCGATGAACTGGCGGCGATGAAACGTCCTAGACCCGTATAGATCTGTAGATGATGTTCCACTTGGCATCATGAACCCGAAGCACTAAACAAATTTTTAATGGAAATTAACGACTGACGGTATAATGATATGTAACAAAATCTACAGAAAACCAACTCACACCGACAGATATTTAAAATATCACTCAAACCACAACATGATACCAACAACGGAATCATCAGATCGCTAGTGCCCAAAACACCTGCTCTAACAAAAATGCCTTCAGAAAGAAAAGATCTGCTAAAAAGATCTTAACAAAAAATAATTATCTCATCATGAGGTTGGCGATGACTTCTGCAAATTCATCTCTATCCCGTACTTTTATTCAGGGTTTGGAAATATTCTTCTTCTTCTTCTTTACGTGCCATCTCCGCGACGAAGGTTGGCAATCATCATTGCTATTCTCACTTTTGACACTACAGCCCGAAAGAGTTCAGTTGAGCTGCATCCAAACCATTCTCTGAGATTTCTCAGCCAGGACATTTTTCTCCTACCTATGCTGCGTCTTCCTTGAATCTTTCCCTGCATAATTAATTTTAGGAGTTCATATCTGTCACCACGTGTTATATGATCCAAGTATTGAAGTTTTCTTATTTTGATGGAATCCAGTATCTGCTGCATTCTCCTTAGTACTTCCTCATTGGTTATTCTGTCTGTCCAGGAGATTCTCAGCATTCTTCGATACGTCCACATCTCAAATGCTTCCAATCTATTGAGGCATTGTTTATTGAGAGTCCATGTCTCCACACCATACAAAAGAACAGAAAATACATAACATTTTAGTACTAGCTTTCTAAGATTTAGGCTGAGGTCTCTACTACATAATATTTGTTTCATATTAGTGAATGCACTTCTAGCCTTTTCTATTCTAATTCGGATTTCTTTGGTATAATCGTTTGTTTCACTAATGTTTGTCCCTAAATAGTTATAATTCTGAACTCGTTCTATCGTCTTATTATTTACGTGTAGAATGTTTCTAATATTTTTCCTTGATATAACCATGAATTTCGTTTTCTTTATGTTTAGTGACAGACCAAATTCTTCACTCGTTGCAACAACCTTATAAAATTCTTTGTAGATATGTAATAGTTTCTGCTATTAATATTGTGTCATCGGCGTAACTAATTTCACATATGGATAGGCCATTTATTTTTATGTCTGCTACTTCATCTTTTAATACTTTTTTGAATATTTCTTCTGAATATGCATTAAACAGTGATGGCGACAAGACACAGCCCTGTCTAACGCCTCTTTTGATTTTTATTTTATTGGTGTTTAAATTATTTATTTTTATGACAGCTTCTTGTTCATAATACAGATTATTTATTATTCTTATATCCCGTGTGTCGAAGTTCTTTGTTCTCAGTAGTTTTATTAACGGATTATGTTTCACCGTATCGAATGTCTTGTTATAATCTAGGAAGCAGACATAGAGGTCCTGGTTTACATCTAAACAACTCTGTATTAGCACATTTACTGCAAATAATGCTTCTCTGGTTCCTTGAGCATTTCTAAATCCGAACTGAGTTTGTCCAATGTCTTGTTCTAACTTTTGTATATTCTACGATGAATAATCTTTAGAAATACTTTGAGTATGTGGCACATTAGACTGATGGTACGGTGTTCGCAACATTGTCTGGCGTTTCTCTTTTTCGGTATAGTCACGAATGTTGATAGAAGCCATTCTTTAGGTAATATACCTGTTCTGAAAATATAGCCCTGTCCAATCCTTGATGTTACGCACACAGGTATTTATTTGTCGTCTGTCAGAACCACCCTTTCCTTCTATGTTTCCTTCCATTATTAGTTGAACGAAGTTTTATTTCTCCTCTCTGAATATATGTTCAATATAAGAGAAAGATAAGAATTTTATTTCAATCCGAGGGTACAAAATCACCTCTCAGAATTTCACTCAAAATATGGCTATGGCTATTGGCCTACAAGATCGAGGATAAGTAAGTCAACTGTCAAATTGGTTCCCACACAATGCCAAGATTAACATTAACAATTTTTAGATTATATTTTTTCAAACGATTTTCTCATTTTAAATCGAAACATCTAGATAGCCATACAATATGTTAAATACAAAAATTATTTGAAGCCAACTTGGAACCAGACATTCCTCAGACGTCATATGCATAAGACTAAATTATTTACTAAACTAAACCATAATAAATTACTATAGTAAATTTACAATCAAGATGCAGTAGAAATAAACAAACCAAGACACATTAAATGCTACTAGGAGTACCCCTGAATCATAATTTACAATGTATAAACTTTGGAAATCATGATTTGGGATTTACAATGTATATGTATTGTAAATTATGATTTGGGAGTGCTTCTAGTGGCATTTGGTTTGTTTATTTCTACTGCATCTTGATTGTAAATTTAGTATAGTCCATACAAATACTAAGACCAATGTAGGTATGTCGTGGAAGTCACCTACTATAAAGCTGTGACAAAGACAGTAATATACATATATTTCAGAAGAAATTTTGTTGAAGCTCCGTATTATATAGGTGCCTTCTATCTCCGTATTATATAGTGATCTGCATCGAAACCAAATTATGAGAAGAGATTTACTAGTCATGTGGATGTTTAGGCGATACACCTCCTTGATGCCAGTGGAGATGACTCAAAAGGACGAAACCCTTCGAATCTGTGTTTCACTAAACACATAAAATCTATGGTATGGTTTATGGACGTTTGGTTAACCAACAAACAATTAATTGACAAGGTGGACAGCTACACATACCTTGGTACCGACATAAAACAGCCGATCGGACCACTCTACTGAAATAAAACAACGCATAGGAAAAGCCATGATGAAGTCTCTTTTCAGAACTGACGATTTACCACTTGTACCCAATTTTCTATCATGAGATGTTTTATTTTCTAGTCATGAGAAGTTATTATACGGAGTAGAGGCCTGGACACTTTCTGAAGCCTCTTTAACCCTAGGATGCATAACATGAGTCTAAGAGACTCGAGCGTACATTTACATCTTCGTAAAATGTGATTAAATCCATACCAATCATTGCCGATTTAGGAATTCGTTTTTGACATGTATGACTATTTGTTAGTGTATAAAAATTTTAATAGTATGCACAAAAAAACTAAAAAAAAATAATTTCCATTCATACCCCTATAATGCATACCATGAGTCCGGGAGACTCTTATCGAATTAGTGGTCAAAGGTTTGCCGTGAATCACCGCGATCCTTCGGTACTATTCCATTACGCATATTTTTTATCTATTGCCTGCCCTAAACTGTAAAGCTAAGAAAAAGGAATTTAGTCACGTTTTGAAGTGTCAAGGTATTAGCGTTAGTACTTTTGTTTTCTTTCATAGTTTATATTTGTGTTATTCGCATCATTATTTAAGTAAGTGCACTAATTTTGGATGAGTTTATTACTTAGTCAATAGTTTCATCCACAATTTTATTTTTATAAAAAAGTAAAATTTATTTTTATAAGTGAGGTAGTAGAAAATTGATAATAAATACTGATAAATATTTTTTGGGCTCATTTCTTAGAAAAATCATTTTATATAACGAGTGCCCTTTTGCGATAGACTCCTGTGTTTTTGTTTTTACAGATATCAAAACAGAAGTATTATACAAAAATTCATTCACACATTTCATCAAAAAAGGAAAATCATGTTATATAACGAGTGCTCTTTCGCGACAGACTTCTGTGTTTTTGTTTTTACAGATTATCAAAACAGAAGTAGTATACAAAAATTGTATTTTCAAATGCAAAAAGTTGGCTTTCAAGTATAATATTCTATATTTTCAGGCCAGCATTATGGCATCCCCGAGTAGAAAAAGATCTGTTCACCCCAACGATAATAGTTATGAGGAAATCTTACGTACGTGGTATGAGGAGGATGACAACGATTCCATAACTAGTGAAAGTGAAGTATCGGAAGCTGATCAAGAATACGAGCAGCCTGCAGTATACAAAGATAGTTCAGACGAGTATTCCGAAAATTCTTGGAGTAGTGATGATATGAACTTGAATCAAAATAATTCAACAATTGAAACAGCAGGTACATCATTTATTAGCAGAAACAATTTTGAATGGAGATCCTCGCCTCCTTTGCAAGGAAGAACAAAAATTCACAATCTATATCGTTTTACGGCGGGACCGAAAGTAAGAAACGAAATGTTGTCTCCGAAAAATGCTTGGGATAAATTTGTGACTGCTGAAATGGTTGAAGAAATAATAATATGTACCAATAGAGAAGCCAACCGAATATTGGAGGCCAAGGGAAAGGTATGGCCAAAAATTGAAAAAGACGAAATGAACGCATTTTTTGGCCTGTTGCTACTGGCTGGTGTCGAGAAGAACTGGGATATACCTGTCAGAGAGTTGTTCTTAGATAAATCATCAAATCCACTGTATAAAGCGACAATGGCAGTAAATCGTTTTGAAAATATAAGACGATTTATACGATTTGACGACCGACGAACACGTTCAACTAGGTTGGAAACTGACAAATTTACTTGTGTCCGGTATGTATGGGAGTTGTTTGTGAAACAGTGCCGAACAGTTATGGTACCAGAATTGGATGTAACCATTGACGAACAGTTACTTGCATTTAGAGGTACATGCCATCGAAACCTGAAAAATATGGCATTAATTTTTTTTGGTTCTGTGAAAGTGAAACAGGATATGCAGTTGGTGGGCAGATATACTTAGGTCGTCAACCTGGTGAAAATATTCAACAAAATGCAGGGGAAAATGTTGTAAGGTCCTTGACCGCTTCCATAAAAAATTCTGGTCGCAACTTGACAATTGACAACATTTTCACTAGCATCCCTTTAGCACAGCATTTACTGTCTATAGGAATAACTTGTGTTGGGACATTACGAAAAAATAAGAAAGAGATCCCCTACGAGTTTCAAGCTTCAAAAGAAAGATGCGTTTTTTCCTCTATTTTTGGATTCAATGATAATTTGACTTTGGTAAGTTACGTGCCAAAGAAAAATAAAGCTGTCATTCTTCTTAGTTCAACGCACCATGAACAATCTGTAGATATTGAGAGTCAAGCAAAGAAGCCCGAAATTATCAAATTTTACAACCAAACAAAAGGTGGGGTTGATAAAATGGACCAGATGATCTGTAACTACACGGTAAAGCGTCAAACTAGACGTTGGCCTCTTGTCGTTTGGTACAATATTATGGATGTAGCAGCTCTTAACGCGTTTCTCCTTTATACAAATCAAAATAAAAATTTTGCTGCAGGAAAAACAAATAAAAGACGATAATTTCTCAAAGATTTAGTAAATGAGTTAGTTTTACCATTTATGAAAAGAAGGGCTAGAAACCCTAAACTTACAAACACAATCCGAAGACATATGGGTAATTTTATCGAGTTTCCTCAAGAAAATTTAGGGATAGATTTGGCTCATAGAAAGAAAAGGAGATGTTCCGAGTGCCCTTCACACATTGCAAGAATGAGCACACAAATTTGTCAGAAGTGTAAGTGTCCAATTTGCAAAGAACACAGTGTTTTAATATGCAAGAATTGTATTGAGTAGTTCCTTACCAGGTATTTATTATTTGTTTATGCTTATATTATTATAAATAAAGAAATATTAAATAAATATTTGACAAGAATTAAAGAAAATATCTATTTTAGTACTTTATTTACAAAGCGAGTCTGCGAGACTCATGTTATGCCATAACGTAGAAAAATTTGCGTATGTATCCTAGGGTTAAGAAAACTCGAGGCCTTCGAGATGTGTTATGGTGTTATGATCTTGGCCAGTTATGAGGAATGAACAGAGATATGGCTTATAACCCATTCTTCAGAGCAAGGTATTTTGAAAAAGAAGACCAAATAATATCTTGACTTCAAAACCTGAGTAAGGGTTCAATACATCTACAACCGGACTATTCTTAATAGCAGCAATCAAAATTAGGATAGCCATGCCATGTGCTGATCGCCAACATCCGGAACGGATAGGCACCTTAAGAAGAAAAAGATATCATAAGAGGACACTATAGGATAGAAAATCGTCAGTAAATTAGGTAAAATATGAATTGCTCAGATTCTAATGCTAATTAGTTCTCAGATGCTAATCAGTTGTTCAGATTGTAATCATTAAGATGATGTAAAAAAAACCTTTTTTGAATTTCAAAAGCAACATTCAATCTTTGAAGGCAATGTTATTTAGACATTTTCTTTTTGCTTCATAATGACTTTAACTTAAAAAAAAATTGTTTTCCACCTACCTCTACCGAAAGTATACTTTTCCTGATCTGATTGTAGGGAGCAAAGTCATACTTTTCCTCCCTAGGGAGTAAAAGTAAAAGTGACGTCATGGTATGTCATTGATGAAATAACTTATTGACGCCCTATACAATATTCCATTATTTATTACGTAAGTATCTATACATTTAACGTTTATTTATAGAACACCCTGTATTTTGCAGAATGAAAAAAACAGTAAATTGTTGTTCTGAAGCTATTTTCTTGTGGCATTTTTATGATTAACTATTTATATGGGAAATAAGCCACAATTAAACTGAAAAAAATAATTTTATTACCGTTTCGACGCCCAAATCGGGTGTCGTCAAAATACAAAATACTACTGAATTAAACAAAAATGTTGTTGCTAAGTAAAATATTCTTCTAATAATTTATTTAATCTGACTCATTTATATTGGCAATTCAGACATATTTATATTATACATTTTAAAGTAGAAGACTAAAAAACCTCGTGATACTATCCCGTCATCATAAGTATTTGGTCTTACATTTAATTTACTCTCAAGAAACTAATACCAAATTCTGACTTTAATATGTTTAAATTATAAATAATATTAATAAATAGATATACAATAAGTAATACTAAAATATAAAATATGTACTAACTCGATATGTTATTGATGTACTAATCGTGGTATTTTCTTTCTATTGACTTCCTCTTTCAGTATGGGTAACCACATCCTACTGCATTCTACCGAGGAATTTGCGACACCATTGGTTTCATTTAGGATAATTGAGCCACTTCTTTGATTTTTTTTTATCTGATTTCTCTGATTAATCTGATTCTTCAGGACTATACTTGAATCTCTCCACTGAACTCTATGTTCACTATCCCATGCGTGTTGACATATTTGAGATCTATCAAATTCTCTATTTTTAATATAAGACTGATGTTCACTTATTCTAACGTTTAATGGTCTTGATGTTTCACGTAAATAAAATTGTTCGCATTCACAAGGTATTTTATAAATGCAATTCTTTGTTCTTTCTTGTTGATTGTTAGGTTTAGTTTTAGATAGAATAGATCTCAATGTGTTTGTTGTTTTGAATGTTGTTGAAATGTTGAATTTATTTCCTATTGTTTTAAGTTTCTCGGATAGTCCTTTTATATAAAATAAATATTGGCAATATCATTTTAAAGTCTTCTACTTTAAAATGTATAATATACGTCTGAATTGTCAATATAAATGAGTCAGATTAAATAAATTATTAGAAGAATATTTTACTTAGCAACAACATTTTTGTTTAATTCAGTAGTATTTTGTATTTTGACAACGACACCCGAATTGGGCGTCGAAACGTTAATAAAATTATTTTTTTAAATTTAATTGTGGCTTATTTCCCATATAAACAGTAAATTGTTATTTTGATTTAACAATGGTTACATTAATAATTTGACTTATATTTGACAGCTGACAGTTCTGCTGTACCTACTTGTTAGTTTTAGTTTTCTAATAAATTCTGTTAGTTAGTTACATAAATAAATTATTTAAAAATGAAAAAATGACTTGGTATTTGAGGAAGTTGGAAAAATCATATGTATAACATGCGAGTAAAGTGCCTTTTCCTCCCTTGAATGATTACGAGTAAACTTCATTCTCGGGAGGAAAAGTAGCACTTTCCTCCCTTGTTATACAAATAGCTATTTCCTATTTTCTTATTAGGCTGTTGCGTACATCTTGTTCGAAAATTTCAAAATCTTTTTTTTTAGTGTATTCAAAGAAAATGATCTACAGTATATTTGAAAAAAAGACAAATATTTGTCATAATCGAGTATATATAAATAAACCAGAAAGACCACACCTTAGAACGTATGTTTGAGCGTTTCTCCTTCGATCCACTGCGACCGGTGGCAGAAGGCTATTACCCATGTCAAAAGAAGGAATCTTTGTCCTCGTTAAACTATTGATTTCCACCCTCTCACGTTCAAGTGAAATTGCTTTCCCGACTCACCATAATCTTGCAACAACGCAAACCTCCAGATTCTTTATTTAACCCATGAAATTCTACTATTCAGCGTGATAATGTTCGCCTTTCTACACAAAACACAGCTTTGTGAAAAATAGCGTGTACGACGTTTTTTTGTAAAACATGTTAGAGGCTTGAATCTGGAATTCAACGTTTAGAAAAATGGGATACTTAATTTATGGAATGATACAAAATATGTTGTTTTCAGTCACTATTTTTACTTTATAAAAAGGAGATAGATACATCATGTTCTATACATTTTGGTAACAATAAATTATTGACAATTCACGGTGTTCGAGAGAAAATCTAAATAAAAGTTGATCGTGCACCCTATTTTTGCTTTTATGCTTACAGTAAATGTTAAAATTATTCTATGAATTAAACACATTCCAAAATTTTGCAAAAATGTAAAACAATTGCCAGAGTATTATTAGTCCATCATCATTCTCTTTGCCTTATCCCTATGCGGGGTCGGTTTCCCTAATTGCATTTCTCCATACAATTCTATCTTGAGTCATATCAATATTAATCTCCTTTACCAACATGTCCTGCCTAATCGTCTCCCCCCACTTCTTCTTTGGTCTTCCTCTCCTACTCCTTCTAGGAATCTGCACTTCAGCAATTCTTCGTATTGGATGATTAGCGTCTCGACGTTGAACAAGCCCAAACCATCTCAACCTATGCTCTCTCATTTTGGCATCAATTGGTGCCACACCTAGAATTCCCGTAATATACTCATTTTTAATTTTATCCTTTTTTGTCACTCCACTCATCCACCTAAACATTCTCATTTCGGCCACATGCATTCGTTGTTCCTCTTTTTTTCACTGCCCAACATTCAGTTCCGTACATCATAGCCGGTCTTATGGCTGTTTTATAGAATTTTCCCTTCAACTTCATTGGAATTTTCCTGTCACACAGCACACCACTCGCTTCCTTCCACTTCATCCATCCAGCCCTAATTCTACTGCATGTATCTCTATCTATTTCTCCATTACTCTGTAATACCGATCCCAGGTACTTAAAACTATTGCTTTTTACAATCAGTTCACCATCCAAAGATACCATGTTATTTGTAGTAACTCCACCTTTAAATGAACATTGCAAATACTCTGTCTTTGTCCTACTAAGTTTTAAACCTTTTTCCTCCAGAGCTTGTCTCCACTGTTCCAGTTTTTGTTCTAAGTCTCTTTCACTATTTCCTACTAACACGACATCATCAGCATACACTAAGCACCATGGAATGTTACCCTGTAGTTTCGCTGTTATCTGGTCCAAAACTAATGAGAATAAATACGGACTAAGCACCGAGCCCTGGTGCAATCATACTTTCACATGAAATTTATCAGTCTCTCCCACACCTGTCCTTAAACTAGTCGTTACTCCCTCATACATATCCCTCACAATCTTTACATATTCACCAGGGACTCCTTTCTTATTGAGTGCCCACCACAGAATCTCTCGAGGAACTCTATCACATGCTTTCTCAAGATCAATGAATACCATATGAGCGTTCGTTTCTTTACTCCTGTATTTTTCCATCAACTGCCTTATAATGAAAATTGCATCTGTTGTTGATCTGCCCTGCATAAAGCCAAACTGATTCTCGGATATTTCGGTCTCTTCACGTATCCGTCTATCAATTACTCTTTCCCATATTTTCATGGTGTGGCTAAGCAGTTTTATAGCCCTTTAGTTTGTACATTGTTGTATATCTCCCTTGTTTTTGTAGACAGGTACTAGTATACTGCTTCTCCATTCGTCTGGCATTTGTCCAGAGTATTATTAGTCCAATCGATCTAAAAGTCAAATTTGGCATCAAAAAATCATGCGAACAAGCGAATTTTGCTGAGAATATCAATTTTGGGACTCCAAAAAGGATGCAAAAAAAGTGCCACTCCTACCCCTGGGCTCACCCTTAAAACAACTCCTCGTAGAGGGGGAAACCGAACACATCGTATTACCAAGAATATGTTTACACCGTATAAAACAATGTTTTAAACAACAAATGTAGCTGAGATTTTGATCAAAAATGTTTATTAGCATTTTTTGTGCAAAATGAACTGTTCTCTCAGAAACAACGCTTGAAGCAACCGGAGATTTTGAATGTCAGTTACGCGCGTGAAATCAATTTTTTAAATAATGTTTGTATCAACTCGAAGGTAAAAATTCGATGTCTTTTGATCAGAGTGTCTTATTGACCAAAGTTAAAATGAATTTTAAAGATAAAAAAACGTGCAGCTTTGGTATCCAATTTCTACATTTTGTAGCAAATAAACTCAGTTTCTATATAGCTGTTAAATAAATTCTCATGAGATCAATAACATTTATTATTGCCATTGACTGGTCGCTATAGAGTTTTCATTATTAGAGCATAATCTATGCTCAATCAAACTTACATCATGTAGACCAGGAAGGATCTCTTTTTAGGTGGATGTGAGAGGTGGCATTCGGATTTTTGCGGATAAAGTTAGGTGATAACTTTGTTAATAATACATAATTGACTAATGCTCCTTC
This sequence comes from Diabrotica virgifera virgifera, assembly GCF_917563875.1. Classification (NCBI taxonomy): domain Eukaryota; kingdom Metazoa; phylum Arthropoda; class Insecta; order Coleoptera; family Chrysomelidae; genus Diabrotica; species Diabrotica virgifera. The sequence goes on from NC_065449.1 coordinate 188,782,777, forward strand.
TCAAATACTCCCGGAACATTAATAAAAAATTAAATACTTAAAGTTTAAAAAAATTTCGTTTTTTTTTTCTACTTTCTTTGCTTATAACTTTAAAACGATTCATTTTGGAACAAAGTCGTATAGGAATAAAACAAAGATAATTAAATTTTCTATCAGTTACGATTGGTTAAAAATGTCTTAATGTAACACCCTTGCTGCAAAATAACAATAAATATAAAATAAGGGGGCAAAACAAGCCTGTCCTTATTCAATGTTTTTCCATCACTTAGGTTACACTTGGAACCTTCCTAATTCGCTTAGAAAAATGTTTGTAATGTGCTAAAATCGTCCACCAAATTTCATTAAAATTGACTTACTAGATTTTGCATAATAATTTTGCAATCTAAACTTTTATTTAAAAATTAAAATTTTTTAAAATCTTGCACAACAAAAACTAGAACATACAAAGATTTGTCAATTTTTTTACATATTAAGAAGCACTCCACCTATCTAATGCACTTTACAGAATGGAAATCGGATTTAAGCAGCCTCAGCGATGTTTTAAAGTTATTAACAATTTTTTGGTTTATAAAGAAATTAGTGCTGTGTCCAGGAGGGGGTACTACGGGCTTCTTTATTTAGATGGACTTACCCAAGTTTTTTATGTAATTTGACCCGTAGAACTCGAATTTTTTTAGTAACAGTTGATCCGGATGTCGATAAGATTGTTATAAACAAAGAATTTGAGGAATTACATAACATCGATTTTTCGCAAAATAAAACATTTTTTTGTATTTCTTGGGGAATTCTAAGCAAAAAATGTTCTTACAAGTTTTTTCGTAGGATGCATAGTTTTCGAGATAAACTCGGTGGAACATTCAAAAAATCGAAAAATTGCAATTTTTGAACGAGAATAACTTTTGATTAAAAATAGTTATAAGTGCTGAAAGTCATACTTTTCCGCACGCGACTGCAGTTTGCCGAACAACGCGAAGCGGGAGTTCGGCAAGCAGTCGAGTGCGGAAAAGAAACTTTCTGCAAGCGTTAAGAACAATATTTTTTGTATGAGTCTTTAAAAAATGACTAAATCTTAATCAATTAATTTAATTAATATGAAAATACATACACAAATTAATTCTTTGACAAGGTTGTCAAAACCAAAGTTTCAGCATAATTGGTTAGCACGACGACGATCTTGGTTTCCATGACGACGATTCAAAACCACTGTTACTGTCTACTGATTTGACTTTCGAATAGTATGTCAAAATTATTTTATTTCATCGAAATCTCGCGTTAATTTCATTAAAACATGAACACAATAAGACATATTTGAAATAAATTAGTAAATAATATCTAAATATTAGTTTATTGCATGTATTATAATTACTTTAAGGCCATATTAACATATCTAAATTAACACGCGTGCGGAAAAGTAAAACGCGTGCGGAAAAGTAACACGCGTGCGGAAAAGTAAAACTTTCTAAACTAAAATGCGTGCGCGAAAGTAGACATTTTTGCGCGCTCGTAGAAAAATAAAATAGCAATTCTGCTGACAGCATTTGAAAGTTTAAGTCAAACTATACCGGTTTTAATTATTTGCATTTCTAAAAATTAATTTTTTTATTATTAAACAAAGCTAAGTATTTGTTTATAAGCCAAAAAATTGTTTATAATTTAAAAACATTGCTGAGGCCCCTTAAATAATCCGATTTAATTCTGTAAAGTGTATTTAGATAGCTAGAGCACCTCTTTATGTGTAAAAAAATTAGTCAACTTATAAATGGTCTACTTTTTGTTCAGAAAGATTTTAAAAAATTTGAACTTTTTTAAAAACATTTACATTGCAAATTTATTATGCAAAATCTATCAGGTCGATTTTAATGAAATTTGGTAGACGATTTAAGTAAGTTATAATAATTTTCTAAGCGAATTACTAATGTTCTAAGTGCCACCAAGTGATTAAGAAACATTGAATAACCACAGGCGTATTTTGCCCCCTTATTTTGTATTTATGGCTATATTGCAGACAGGGTAATACCTTAAGACATTTTGACCAGTCGTATATCATATAAAATTCAATTATCTTTATTTTATTTCTGTACGACTTTGTTCCAAAATAAACCGTTTTAAAATTATAAGCAAAGAAAGCAGAAAAAAAAAATGATGTTTTTCGAAATTTTTAAATGTTTTAATTTTTTTATTAATGTTCCGGGCATATTTGAGAAGGAGCATAAGTAAATTATTATTACTGAAGGTGTCACCTAACTTTATCTGCAAAAATCCGAATGCCACCTCTCACATCCAAAAATACACGTTTTTTTTACAGATTAGTCCTGGTCTAATGATATTATTTCGATTTTGAGTTTTGGCAACAAATATGAGGCATTTGAAATATGCCTAAAAAACGCTAAATGTAAACTATCACATTACAAATGATCTCACGTCACGGGAAATGCTTCCACGAAAAAAGCATTGAGTCTAATTTGTAGCTAAGTTGTTTAATTTCGAAAAACGTACTTGTGCTATCGAAAAGAAGCAGTTTAAGTTTTAGATCATTTTTTGTAAGGTGAAAGTTTAAATTAAGCGTGTTGTAGACATATTTCTAATGCCTCATATTTGTTGCCAAAACTGAAAATGAAAATTTCATGGTATAAGTTTTGAAGAATAAGCTCTAACCAGTAAATAGAAATAATAAATTTTATTGATCTCATGAGAATATGGCAAAAGTCGCGTAACGTTTATTTATTTAACTAACTATTTAAGCTATATTTATAGAAACTGACTTTATTTGCTACAAAATGCAAAAATTGGATTACCAACGCTGCACGTTTTTTATCTTTAAAACGCATTTTGATTTTTGTCAATATGACACTCTTCTTTTACGCATGCTCAAAAAAGTGTCCCGTAGCCGATTTTAATTTTGACGTTTTTTAATCTACAAGTGATACTGCAACATAAAAGAAAAAAAATAGGGTGCTCGATCAACTTTTATTTAGATTTTCTCTTGAACACCGTGAATTGTAAAGTAATTTATAAAATTTACAAGTTTACTTGACGTTTCTATTTCCACTTCAGAAATCGCTCTCAAAGTAGAAGACATACATATTAAATTTAAAAAAAAAATTATTACCAAGCCGCCGCCAATAAGGTACGCGTAGCTATGATGATAGCCAACCTCCGATAGGCAGTAGCGTAGCTGACAGGCCCGCAGGGTCCGCAAGGCGGGGGGGGCGACGTTAGGAGGGGCCCCTTAAAGCCTTCAAGCTTAATACTTCTACTTTTTTTAAAGGAGATCAAAATATATTTCCCCAATAAGCATCAAAATAGGGAATTTGGAAGGAAGTAATGAAGCAGGTATTGACGTAACCTTTTCTCTTTCCGGGTGCAATTTTGCGTTTAGTGGACATATTGGTAGTTTAGATCAAAGTGAATCCCAAAAAGATAATTCTTTTGTCGGTGGTTCTTTTACTAACTAAATATGTTCCTGCTTTAGCTAAATTAATCGAGAAAAACAATAACTTAAAACAAATTCAGCAAGATCAGCTTATGGTAGGGGAGTCCAAGCAGGGATTTTTGCAGTTACTCGAGCGCGTCAGAATATGACATGGGGAGAAACCTTGCTGCCTGTAAATGTACCACTTCTATAATATATTAGTCTTAATACAGGCGAGTTCGTTAAGGGAGCCCGAAAAAAAAATTCTATCCTTAGAAAAACTCTAAATCGTCAGATTAAGATAAGGTAAGTTAACTACATCCAGAACAGTGTATATTTCAAAAATCTGACGGTTTGAACGGGGCGCAAGGAAATGGGTGAGCCACAAAGTTTCACAAGAAAAAAGCGAATATTTCGAGAAATTGACGTCAGATCGAAAAAATAAAAAATACGTTTTCAATATTTTTTAAAAATCTATCGAATGATACCAAACTCGACTCGACACGGAGAGGGATGAGGGGTAAATTTAAAATTTTAAATAGAAACCACGCGATATTTCGCGAAATAAACATAACATCGAAAAACTGCAAAATATACGTATTCAATATTCTTGAAAAATTTATCGAATGACGCCAAACACGACCCCCACGGAGGTGGGATGGGGGTTACTTTAAAACATTAAATAGTAGCCCCCATTTTTTATTGCAGATTTGGATGCCTTACGTAAAAATAAGTAACTCTTTAATGGGAAAAAATGATCGTTTAAAATGGAAAATTAAATTAAAAAATGGCAAGCTCCCACTAAAATGGAAAACTTCACTTAACTTTTTTTTGGTTTTAGGTTTTTAATCTTCACAACCCAGTAAGTCCCCATAACGCTCGAGTAACTGCGAATTTAGCATACTTTCCTCCCCTACTATTAGTTTTATTTTCCGGTAGGTACGTAAAAATAACTTGCGATGAAAAAAATTTACCTTCCAAAGCAGAAGTTGTTGACAGTTTTTTGGGATTTATTCGCATGTTAGACCAAAGTGCAAAGGTCTTGTAAATAAAATTTTAAGATTTATACAGTCAAAGCACCTTTCGGTACACAACTAAATGCAGAGGAAAGGAGTGTGATGAGGACAAGCGTTATGAGTGGTGTATATTCAGGCGTACAAAGGCGCATAACTGACATTGAAAAAACAGCTTCCTATGTTCATTGTGCATCCCATAATCTGAATAATCTGAACCTAGTGTTGAGTGATGCCGTTGCTGGTGTACAGGAGTTGTTTTTTACGATATAATTAAGAGATTATATGTTTTTTAGTGCAAGTATTAAAATATGGGATGTACAAGTAATGAAATCTTTCAACGAAAATTGCATTGCTATCTAAAAAAACGATGAAAAATTAGAAGCTTATGCATTATTAGCCCTTTCAGTCACACTGTACCTCAAGACGTACATTTATTATATATGTTTTCAAACATCAATAGGAATTGACTTATATCCAAGAAAATATTTTGCAGGTCAAATCTTCTTCTTGCAGTACCGTCTCCTATCGGAGGTTGGCTACCATCACAGCAATCTTAACTTTGTTGGCTGCAGCTCTGAACAACTGTATTGAACTGCACCCATACCACTCTCTTAAATTTCGCAACCAGGAAATCCTCCTACGTCCCACATTTCTCTTTCCCGAGATTTTTCCTTGGATGATGAGTCTTAGCAGAGAGTACTTTTCTCCTCTCATTATGTGGACTAGATATTCCAGTTTTTTAGTTTGTATGGTTTTTATGACTTCGCATTCCTTCCCCATCTTCAGCAGAACATCTTGATTTGTTACTCTTTCTGTCCATGGTATTTTCCACATTCTCCTGTAACACCACATCTCGAATGCCTCAATGTTTTTGATGTTTGTCTTTTTCAGCGTCCAAGCTTCCATGCCGTACAGCAGAACGGAGAAAACATAGCACCTCAACATTCTTATTCTTAAGTTTATATTTATGTCCCGGCTGCATAGGAACTTTTTCATTTTGACAAACGATTGTCTCGCTATCTCTATTCGCCTCTTGATTTCTCTTGTCTGGTCATTAGTGTCAGTGAAGCCAACCTCTAAATATTTGTAGGACGTAACTCTTTCAACTGTCTGATTATTTATTGTTAAATTCACACTGGTGTATAGTTTCTTCGTTACAATCATGAATTTAGTCTTTTTGATGTTCAGTTTTAGACCATATTTATTGGTATGAGTGTTTATGTTTTCCATCAAATACTGTAAATTTGCTAAGTTATCTGCTACTATTAGCGTGTCATCAGCGTATCGTATAATCAGCGTATATCGCAGGTCAAATATCATGTCTTAATTCGTAGATGCCTGCATTCTGCGCGCGATTTTGTTTCTGCTTGACAGTTATAACATATATAAATATATTCGTGTAAAACATGTTATTTCATGAAATATTCATTTTCAGGTATCGCTAAATATAGTAAAAACCACTTACAAACGAAGTTACTATATTATCTTAAAAATGACGATGACTCAGATTTCCGGATCTTGACGATGACGATGATGGATGGGAGGATGATACTCAAATGGAAACTAATGATGAAATAGTCAAGTTTTTGAATGAAAGTGCTCGTTCAGATGAAGAAAGAGCTAATTCTCAAGCTCTAGCTAGAGGATGATTTGGAGCAAGAGCCAAACAACGACCAAGAAGTTAGAGAAGATGATGTAAATGGCAGGAATTGTTTTGCCGATTTTCATAATAGATTGGCTCTTAAGTAATTTTCTAAACAACTATTCTTTTTTTTTGTATTTTATTAGATGATAATAATAAATTTACTTCTAGTATTAGAATAAATTAAATACTAATTAGTTGATTTTGTTTTGTTTTTGTAACATCATGTTTTAGGCAACATGTAACTTGTGAGGTACAAGTCGTAACAAAAAAAAAAAAACATATGGAGGGGCAGTTTTTTTGTTACGTATTGTTTAGGTTACCTCTCTCAAGCATATCTACCAAATTTTATAATTTTTGGATGCCTCTTTCTAGGTGTGTGACTGAATTTAAATTTAAGTACTTCGTAATTTCAAAAATGATATTTTATACTTATGTTTTTGAGCCTTGAAAATCGTCATCTTTCGTTCTTTTTTCAGTTTTAAATTGTTTATAACTAGAAAACGATCAACTTTAAAGAAAAATTAAAAAATACCTCTTTTGTTTAAAATGATCTAAAAAATATGAAATAAGATCTCCCGGGTTGAAATTTTTTATTTATAAAAACAATGTCATTTTTAATTATTAGTAATTAATTATAGTTAGAACAAGATTAGATCGGACAACCCTTATTTTTTGTAATTGTTAACATGCTAAATTACATATTCAATAATTTTTATCCATTAAACAGATCGGTGCAGATCGACCTTATATCGTATCTTAGACTATCAGTTAAAGTTGACTATTTCTAATTCGAGTAACTCCAACTAAGAGTTGATTTGAAAAATTTAATAATTCAACGTTTAGTAGTTGAAGTAGACTCTTCCTAACCCTTGTTAGTAAAAGTAGATCGCAGAAAAAATAGAATCAACTCTTACTAGTTTGAGTTGACTATTCCTGAACCGATATTTTCCTGTCACCGTGTCACAAAGAAAATTGCCCAGGGCAAGTACATGTAATAATAATTATTTCCACCTACCTCTTCCGAAAGTATACTTTTCCGGACCTGATTGTAGGGAGCAAAGTTGTACTTTTCCTCCCTAGGGAGGAAAAGTAAAAGTGACGTCATGGTATTTCATTCATGAAATATAACTTATTGACGCCCTGTACAATATCTATTTTCTATTACGTAAGTATCTATACATTTTAACGTTGATTTAAAAACACTCTGTATTTTGCAGAATGGTAAAAAACAGTAAATTGTTATTCTAATTTAACAATGTTTACATTAATAATTTGACTTATATTTGACAGTTGACAGTTAATTGTTAATTTTAGTTCTAATAAATTTTGTTGGTTAGTTACATAAATAAATTAAGTAAAAATGAAAAAATGACTTGTTATTTGAGGAAGGTGGAAAAACCATATGTATAACATGGGAGTAAAGTGCCTTTTCCTCCCTTGAATGATTACTGCCCTCCGCTACGCGTCGGGCAGTAAACTTCATTCTCGGGAGGAAAAGTAGCACTTTCCTCCCTTGTTATACAAATAGCTATTACATGTACTTGCGCTGGCCAATTTTTTGTGTGACACGGTGACAGGAAAATACAGCGTGTTTTATATGTTAGTTCATGGGTATTCTTTAATTTTTCCGACTGTATGATTATACGAGTATAATCTGACGTGCTATTTTAATGACTGTGCCTCTCTTTGTTTTGACCTTTTCAACTAGGTATCAGGATTTGAACATATCCAGTAACATTTAATTTCTAGAATAGGTTGTTTGCGTGAATCAACTCTTACTAGTAAATGTTGAATAATAATCTTCATTTTATATTTATAATCAACTTTTACTAAAACCAGCCGTTTGAGTTGACTCGAACTAGGAATAATCAACTCCAACTGGATAATCAACTTGAACAGTATCTAACATATATATTTTTAATTAAATTCGAAAATGTACGAAGAACTACAGTCGGAAAAATGAAAGAATACCCATGAACGAACATATAAAACACGCTGTATTTTCCTGTCACCATGTCACAAAGAAAATTGCCCAGCGCAAGTACATGTAATAATAATTATTACACGTATTTGCGCTGGCCAATTTTTTGTGTGACACGGTGACAGGAAAATACAGCGTGTTTTATATGTTCGTTCATGGGTATTCTTTCATTTTTCCTACTGTAGATAAGAGAAATGAATTCAAATTTAATGGGGGGTCACACCCTTTTTAGCTGCACATAAATACTGTTTATATTACAAGTTAGTGTTTAAATGATATTATGCAACACCAACAACAAGCGATCAATACATATAATAATAAAACGTTATAATTTATATAATATTTCTGCGTAAATGTAGGTTCATAGTTTTCTGGTAATCAATGCTACGTTTATCCATACGATGACGTAAAACTGCTTGTCTCAAACAGAGATGTCACCCGTATCGTAAATGAACGTTCCTAATACTCAATATGTATAATATGTATATTGTTTTTAATTAACCAGTATCAATATCGAACAGATATTACATCATAATCAAAAATATATACTTGTTCCTACTAATCAATACTTATTATTTCCCACCTACACTTCGACATGGAGATTGGTCTGGTGGATTGTTCTTTGCTTTCCAAAATGAGCGTGTCGCTAAGGAAACCGGCCTGCGTCAAAAATTTTGTTATTCCCTTCTTGTTTTAACGCTGATTAGTCCATTTACTCACGGTTTTTGCTCCCAATTTTAAAGAACAGCTTGGACTGTCATGGAATTTGGCAAGCACATAGCTAACATGTCAAAGAAAACAAGTGATATTGTGCCGATGGGTGCTTTTGCCATGGAGGTGAGTACCACTCCTTCTTGGTGGTTTAAAAACATACGTTCAAAGTAAGTCCGGAAGTGGATAAACTGACTAATTCTGAGCAACTTTTTTTCTGTAGAGTTTTTTCACTAGGTCAATATTTTCGAGTTATATCCGAGTGAATATGTTCATTTTTCAACAAAAAAAGCACGTTTTTATACGGTTTTTCGTAAATAATTCAAAAAGTAACTGTTTTATCGAAAAAAATACTCTTAGCAAAAATATAGACTATAAAAAAGTGAAAGAAAATGGTGTGTGTATGTTTGAAGTCTCTAAGCCTAGCAGAAGCAGAGTTGTAGCTAATGAAAAATAGGTTCATATATTTGTCGAATTACAAATCGAATTTTCAACGTGAAATAATAAAAAAAATGAAGAACTTTTTGGGAAAAACTCATTAGAACTTTTTTAAAGTGTTGTAAAACAGCTTGGACTGTCATGGAATTTGGCAAGCACATAGCTAACATGTCAAAGAAAACAAGTGATATTGTGCCGATGGGTGCTTTTGCCATGGAGGTGAGTACCACTCCTTCTTGGTGGTTTAAAAACATACGTTCAAAGTAAGTCCGGAAGTGGATAAACTGACTAATTCTGAGCAACTTTTTTTCTGTAGAGTTTTTTCACTAGGTCAATATTTTCGAGTTATATCCGAGTGAATATGTTCATTTTTCAACAAAAAAAGCACGTTTTTATACGGTTTTTCGTAAATAATTCAAAAAGTAACTGTTTTATCGAAAAAAATACTCTTAGCAAAAATATAGACTATAAAAAAGTGAAAGAAAATGGTGTGTGTATGTTTGAGGTCTCTAAGCCTAGCAGAAGCAGAGTTGTAGCTAATGAAAAATAGGTTCATATATTTGTCGAATTACAAATCGAATTTTCAACGTGAAATAATAAAAAAAATGAAGAACTTTTTGGGAAAAACTCATTAGAACTTTTTTAAAGTGTTGTAAAAAAGCTTTATTTTTATTTTATTTTTTAAGTTTCTAGCATCAAAAGTAAGCATGTTACGCTCAAAATAAAGTTGATCCCCTTTTTTTTGGTAAAAAAATCGTGAAAATCACCACTAATTAGCATCCTAAATGTAATTAATCATTACCGCTTCACAAGCTACTTTACTGTATTATTTATATGATTTGTAAGTTTCATTGATTCCAAGTGCATGTTTTTGAAAGGGCTGTCGTTGAAACGGCTTGAACGAATCATTACTCACGAGTGTATGCAAAATTTGGACAGCCATATCTTAACCAATTTTTGTCTTTGGAAAAACAAAATATCCAAAATATTCAGAACAGCAACACCTACATTCTTTTACTCTTTTGGATTTTTACTTAAAAAAAGAAATTTTTTTAAATTAAAAATAAAAAAAAAATTATTTTACAACTTTTTTTTTCAAATCTAAGCACTTTGAACTCATGAAACTTAGATCATATAAATAAGACATAAGTAAAGTAACATGTGAAGCGGTAACCATTAATTTCATTTGAGATGCTAATTAGGGGACAATTTTACCAATTGTTTTCCTAAAAAAAGAATTAACTTTATTTTGAGCGTAACTTGCTTACTTTCGATACTAGAAACTTTTTTAAAAAACAAAAATAAAGCTTTTCTTTAAACGCTTTAAAAAAGTTGTAGTGAGTTTTCCCCAAAAAGTGCTTAATTTTTTTGGTTATTTCTCGTTGAAATATTCGATTTGGAATTTGACGAATATGAACCTATTTTTCATTAGCTACAATTACGTTTTTACTTGGTCTAGAGACCCCGTACATACACCATTATTTTCACTTATTCATAAGCTATATTTTTGCTAAGAATGTTTTTTTCGATAAAATATGCTTACTTTTTGAGTTATTTGCGAAAAATCGTCTAAAAACGTGTTGTTTATTCACTCGTAAATATCTCAAAAAGTATTGACTTAAAAAATATAGAACAAAAGAATTAGTCTGTTTAATCTAGTTTGGGACATATTTTGAACGTATATTTTTTCACCTCTGAGAAGGGGTGAAAGTCACCCCCTGGGCAAAAGCGAAAATCGTCACAATATCACTTTTTTGACATGTTAGCTATGTGTATGCCAAATTTCATGTCAATCCAAGCGGTTAATAGTTTTTTGGCTTGTGCTATCATTTTTTTAATCTTCGCTATTATGAATCAATTCATGATTATGAATTAAAAAAGCATTATCTACTAATTTTAGTTAAATTTGAAATCAGCGAACTATATTTACCAATGACTTTTTCAATTTGTAGATAGTAAATTCATATGATAAAATTACCATGTGGATCGTTATTTAAATATGCTCCGTATTGATGCCTGTATACAGAAATCGCCAACATCTGTGTGGTTATCGAGACCAGTACTGTAATAAACTACAACCCCAATAATAAATTTCTTATTGTTTATCTATCGACCTGAATATTGTAGGAAATTTACAATTTATGATGGCGAAGTCTTATTGTTGAGGAAACAATATTTAGCACCTTATATTGCTCCGAATGGCTTCACTATAGGAAGTGAATGTTTTAGAAAACTATATATTCATATGTATGCACAATATTATTGTTGTCTGATATAACGAGATCCGCTTACAACGAGGTAATTAGTCCCATTTCAGTTCTCGATATAGAGGGAGTCTACTGTATATGTTTGTGGAGATGCTTGGTAGTCCCCAAAACGTGTGTGCCGCCTGCATCTAAGCCCTCCAAGGGCCAACAGCCCTTTGATTGCAGATGTATGTCCAGTAAGAAAGCCTGTTATGCATGAGTTCAAGATAAGTTTTGCCACGTGCTTGACCGGTTATACTTTCCCAGTTTGTTTATACCATAATATGTTTTAGTCCACATGGGATTTTTCATTTTTTTTAGAAATGAAAATGTCGTTTTTGGGGAAAAAATCGAACTCATGCCTTTTGGATTGGAAAGCCGGTATCCTAGCCTCTGAGCTACGACCGCAATTTAGTCCACAAGATAAAAGGTTTTCTTAGATTTCTACCCATTTCGAAGATGTCTTTTAAGTGATCAGGTTGTAAAAGGATCTGGTCCAGGTACTTAAGGCATTGTGAAACAATTAGACTACAAATTTCGGCCGATTTTTCTCCATTATGGCTCACTTGGCCGCTCATTTTAGGGATGACATCTAAGTGAGTAGTCTCCAGTTGAAGTCTGAGGTCAAAATGAGTTCACTTTTTAGACGCTTTAAGAGTGACCTTTCGAATACTGCCTTGTTGTGTAGCAAGACTATCAGCAGTTTGGTTACCAGTAAACAAACTTTGCAGTTCGAAACGAAGCTGCATTCACAAGTTGTAGACTTCAGTGTCTTCAGTGCAGCTTGGCTGCCAGAGGGAGGGAATATTTTAGCCAATTTCGTTTTGTGTTTTACACTAATATGACTTGCATAGCCGTGCTTGCTGGAATATTATAAAAACTGTAGACATTACTAAAATGCTTCGTATATACTCTCAACGTTATAATTTAAAGCTTCCCTTTTTATTTTTAAAAAATAAATATTGTGGCAATTGTAAAATAAACAGAAAGATAAAAATATTTCGTCACAGAGAGGTCCAGATATTGTTCGTCGTTTAGAATATTGTAAGTATGTACCGACATATCAACTATATTGATTCAAAATTATAATGGAAAGTGGACAATGCCGAAACCATATTGCAACGAATAAATTAAAATTAAATCAGATGACACGTGAATGCATATACGCAGAAACTTAAATTAGCTATAGGTAGTCATGAAATTGATAATTATAGGTCGCCTTCAAAAGATAAAATAATCAAGTCACATGGAAAAGTACTACGAGTACTATAGCTGTTTAATTTGTTCGGAATTTTGCTATAAACATGTTTTTGACTTTTAGAAATCATTATTTATGATACTATTGGGTTACTCTGTTTTAGAATTTAATATTATTGTCAAGGAAAATATTTGCCAATCTAATATTCTTTTGAATTTTCTGAACCTACGGTTTTACTGAGGACTAAGCCAAGCCGCACATCAAAGAAACATGAAACGAAAAACATGAAACATGAAACGAAAAACATGAAACATGAAACGAAAAACATGTTTCATGAAAAGAAAACACTGCTAAACAAATCTCAAAGTCCGCCTACCAATGAAACGAGTGTGATTCATGCTCATGACACATTTTTATTTTCGGAGAGTTTCATAAATGGCCGGACATATATTTGTTTAGCAGTGGTTTATTTCCATGAAACGTAATTTACGTTTCATGTTTCTTTGATGTGCGGCCTGCCTAAGCCAAGCCGCACACCAAAGAAACATGAAACGAAAAAAATGAAACATGAAACGAAAAACATGTTTCATGAACCTAAAACACTGCTAAACAAATCTCAAAGTCCGCCTACCAATGAAACGAGTGTGATTCATGCTCATGACACATTTTTATTTCCGGAGAGTTTCATAAATGGCCGGACGTATATTTGTTTAGCAGTGGTTTATTTCCATGAAACGTAATTTAGGTTTCATGTTTCTTTGATGTGCCTGTTCAGTATTCACGATTGCACTCTTCGTAGAAACCAGTGGTTTCTCGTGACAATTCGTTCAACTACTTCATGGTGGTTCATGATTCAATGAAATCCCCCATTACTGGGGAAATTCTGAAAAAATTGCAAACATGTCTACACTACAATACCAAAAAAACACAACGCAATGAAATATGAAGAATATAGAAAGATCAGCTTGATGTTATGATCAGCTTATGTTTTAAAAGTCTTCTTGCGAGTGATACCTGAACATGTCTGCAACAAGTAGACGATAGAATAACAGGAAACCAACTGAGATTGGGAAGAGGCTTTGGTACTATAGAGGCATTATTTTTACTGTACCACCACTCTTAAAAGGGTATCGACAGGCCCTGCCCCAGGGGTGGGCGAACTGGGCAACTGCCCAGGGCGGCAAATTTTAGGACAGCCAATTTTTGAAATTGAAGAAATAGTAAATTCGTTTTTTAATATTATAAAAAATCAATATTATGAACAAAAGCAGCAAAAACACAACTGTAAAAACGAGAATGAAATAAGTGAAACAATAACAATTGCAAGGTTCATTCGACGGGAGATAGACAACGCCGCCTTCTTCTTCATCGCATAAGAAAAGTGGGATCAGAACAGTGAGGGGCGATTCTGATAAAATTTGTCATCACAACAATGGTAATTTTTTAAAGCTTGTTGAGCTCTTTAGAAAACTTGATTCTGTTTTACAAAAGCACATTAGGAGAACAACGAATGGTAGTAACAAGCAGCGTTACTACTTGAGAAAACGTATTCAAAACGAAATTATTCAGCTCCTCCATGACCAAATCAAAATTAAAAACTTTCTGAAATCAGCTGGGCACTTATTTAAATATCAAGGTGCACTCTAGAGTTCTGAAGCCGGCCTAGACTACGACCGGAAAAAGGGGTAAGAGGTTTTCCATATCGACAAAATGGGAGGTGATGAATCATGCGAACATATTTATGTTTGATGATTTTGTTATGGGAATGATACAAAAGAACACGAGAAATAAAAATTTTTTCGTTTCGTCACTCAGCTGCAATACTAATCTCTCAAAGTGAAGATTAAAGATGATTTACAAGGTATGCTGCACCAGTTTAATATAACCGCTAGAAAATTTAACATCTTAATTTCCCCAAAAAAGACCAAATGCGAAGTTATAACAGCAAATCTGCTAAGATGTAAATTAGATGTAGAGGGTCAGATAGGGCTTACAATACCGGGATTCCGGGATCCCGGACGATTTTTGTCCGGTATTAAAAACCGGTATTTATGTAAAACTACCGGTATTTTGGTATTACATTAGTTGATAAAATAGTTATTTATGAAACAGTTCGTGAAGTATGCTTTTTGCAAACGCACGCGATTTTTAGAGCACGAGCGACAACGGAGCGAGCGATACAATATTTTATCTACGATAAACAAATAAAAAAACTGTAACTCTTCGTCACTGGAATTCATTTTTATTCTACAATTTTTATAACTTTGACATTTAAAAATCCTAACTACATACTATCAAACCACAAAACTGTCAAAAATTTTGATGTAAGTCATTGCTCATATTGTCATCACCATGACAACTCAAAAATTAAGGATATTTGATTATATGAAAGTATGTATGCCAAAAAAACCGATTGAAAGTGTGCGAAAAAGTAAACCTTATTTAAAATACATTGTTACTTCACGCACACTTTAAACCCTTCACGCACTGCTATCTATAATGACAGTTTTCACAAACTAAAAACTTATATATAATATGACATAGAGTAGATAAATTGAATTTATCTACTCTATGTCATATTATGTATAAGTTTTTACACAAGCTAACTGTAATGATACTCAATTGTACCTGCTACCAACTTCTGCAGTAGGGTGGATCGATTATCGCAAAATCTTAAAAAAAATTACACATAGATTTGGAATACCCACCAAAAGTTACCTTTAATAACGACAATAAAAAAGTGCTATTACAACATTTTGATAAAATTACAGCTTCTGCCCTCTACCGGCCTCTGCCCTCTACCGGGTGAAAATCGAAAAAAAAAATGGAAGTAATAATTACAAAATTTAAAAAAAAATTGACAAACCGAATTGGAATAGCCACCAAAATTTACTTTAGGAACGACAATAAAAAGGTATTATTACGACTTTTGGATAAAATTGCATCTTCTGCCCTCTGCAGGCTTTTGAACAAAGAAAAAATAAATTTGGCATTACTAACAGAAGCCCGGTCCTGGCAGTCCTGGTTTGTTTAGTCTAGTCCAAACTTAGGGGTGCTGCGCCTTTGGACTTTCAGTAATGTTTATTACTTCTACACTTTCAATGTTCACAAAATTATTTTAAACTTCCTACCTTGGCCAAAGTTTGTGACCACTATGGGCTATCGGACAGATCTGCAGCAGCTGTGGCAACGGCAGAGCTACAAGACCTTGGAATTGTTACCAACGCTAACACGAAAAATATTATAGACAGAAACAAACTGAGAAGAGCAAGAGACAAATCAAGAAAAGGTTTTATGCAAAACTTCCTCGAAACTGTGCAGACTATATATTTTGACGGAAGGAAAGATAAAACTTTCGTTATCGAAAATATTTAAGGCAAGCACCACAGAAGAACCGCAATAGAAGAGCATGTTTTATTAGTTCAAGAGCCACGCTCCATATTTTTAGGTCACACAGTACCCCTTTCTGAATCGACTCTAAGCATTTGTCGAAGACATGAACTTTTTAGAGAGTTATAGGTATAATATAGAAGAACTAGTGGTAGTTGGATGTGACGGAATTGTGGTAAATACGGGAAGAAAAAATGGTGGAATGTCTCAAGTAGAGTTAAAGTTAGGCCGCCCTTTACAAAGATTTGTCTGACTGCTTTACTCTAATAAATTGCCTTTAAGGCATCAAAGCGTAGTCGATACCTAAAGCAAAATTTGAAAGGAGTATAGACCCTGTAATTCAAAGAAATGCCTATTTTGTACATTCGGAAAAACTTCTGTTATGTATGCTGCATGACACTTGCCGGCATATAAGAGAGCTGCACTTCGTCGCATTCTCAATGCAAAAACTAAGGCCAATAATTATTCATCTGACATCCGACCTTTTATTATTCCACAAATTAATTTTGACGCAGATGACTGTGTTGATGTTATTGATTGGCAAAACAATAAAATAACTTGTCCTCCTTTGCCTCAAGGTTTGAAAGTAGAGGATTTGAAAAATATTATTTCCGGATCTCCTGAGAAAATCATTGATATCGCTGCATTTCGGTATTGATATCGCAATTGATATTGGGTCACAAAAAAGACAGTTTTATCAAAAAGATATGCCAAAATTTAAGTCCAAAAAATACTCCAAACAATAAATAATCAAAATTAAGGGGGAGGGGAGGCAGTGGGTGGATGAATAAATATGACATATTTCAAAAATATTTCAAATCATCAAATACATCAAAAAAACATGTATATATGACTTAGCTTTTCAATTAAAATCAGTTCGTATTATTTATTTTTTTTTCAACCCCCGGTAGAGGGCAGAAGAGGAATTTTTTTTAAAAATCGCAAATAAATACTAGGTTTGTAATACCAGTTGGACAACTTTTGCGCACTATTCCAAAACAGTTTTCGAAACTTCTATTTTTCGATCCACCCTATTCTGCAGCTTTAGTCTTTCTACTCAGTTGTTCTACTTTCAAGTGCTTTCAACATTATTTTACTCTTTTTTAGTTACCAATGCTAGTTTTTTGTAATTCAGTTCTAAAGGATTTTGTAAGAACAACCATTTTTTTAATATTATGCATGCGTTCATAATTTTCTTGAAAATATACAAGGTAATTTTATTTGACGCAGTATTTTATTCTACAGCAGTGTGAAGAATCATTCCGTAGTTGATGTAAAAAACGAGACTACGCAACGGTATGACATACCGCATGTCAGTGTCTACGTTCTGAAACATCCACGTCAGTAGTTAAGGATTAATTTATTATGTTTATGTGGGATTGAGTCACAATTTTTAGTATGATACAATTGATCCAAATAATGGCATAACCCAGACATCCAAAGTGAAAGTTATCCTCCAACACTAAATTATGCTATATGGTCCACATAATGTCCAGAAAAAAGTCACACCATTTTGAGCATCGGGTTGGTGGGGGGAGAGGGGGGAGAAATCGGTAAAGTCGTAGTTTTTTACGTTTTTCGTCAATATTTCTAAAACTATGCGGTTTAGCATGAACAACATTCTATACAAAAATGTTCCACATTAAATTTGAAATAAAAAAGGCCCTACGCATAATCCTTCTAAAATGAACGGTTCCAAAGTTACGGAGGTAGTATAGTATAATTGGTCCAAAAAAAAACCCTAACACAGACATCCAAAGTAAAAGTTTTCCTTTAACACCAGATTGTTCTATCACATATTGTTCAGTAAAAAGTTACACCACTTTGAGAGTTTGGTTTGGGGGGAAGATGGGGGGAAAATCGGTAAATTAGTAGTTTTTTACGTTTTTCGTCAATATTTCTAAAACTATGCTTTAGCGTAAACAATGTTCTATACAAAAATTTTCTACATAAAATTTAAAACAAAATAGGTCCTACACATAATTGTTATAAAATCAACGGTTCCAGAGTTACGGAGGGTAAAAAGCGGAGGTTTTCGATACTTTTTATATTTTTTTGGGCAATTTATGATGATTTTGGGTGGTGAGGTTGACGTTTCTTCAAGGGCTTATCACTAAACCAACGGCCACTGAAATAGCAAATTTTATTTACAAAACACAATCCTGGTAAAGAAAATTTCTTTCATCAGTAATAATATTATAAATTGCCCAGAAAATATAAAAAGTATCGAAAACCTCCACTTTTCACCCTCCGTAACTCTGGAACCGTTGATTTTATGACAATTATGTATAGGACCTTTTTTGATTTAAATTTTATGTAGGTAGAACATTTTTGTATAGAACATTGTTTACGCTAAAGCATAGTTTTAGAAATATTGACGAATAACGTAAAAAAACTACTAATTTACCGATTTCTCCCCCATCTTCCCCCCAAACTAGACGCTCAAAACGGTGTAACTTTTTACTGAACAATATGTGGACCATATAGAACAATTTGGTGTTGGAGGAAAACTTTTACTTTGGATGTTTGGGTTAGACCTTTTCTTGGACCAATTATACTATACTACCTCCGAAACTTTGGAACCGTTCATTTTAGAAGGAATATGCAGAGGGCCTCTTTTACTTTAAATTTAATGTAAAACATTTTTGTATATAAGGTTGTTCATGCTAAACCGCATAATTTTAGAAATATTGACGAAACACCTTAAAAACTACGAATTTACCGATTTCTCCCCCCTCTCCCCCCAAACCCGACGCTCAAAATGGTGTGACTTTTTTCTGAATATTATGTGGACCATACAGAATAAATTTTGTGTTGGGGGATAACTTTCACTTTGAATGTCTGGGTTTGAGTCTAGTTATAGCATACTATTTGTTGGTGTAATAAAAATTACATGTCTTAATTAATTACTGTTTGACATTTCGATTTCCACTGCGGAAATCGTTCTTAAAATGAAAAATAAAATAGGTTTGAAAATTCTGGGAAGATTTTCATAACCTGGGCCGAGAGCACGCCAAACAGAATTCTATTTTGCTGACGTCACAAAATAGAATTTCATAATGGGAGAACCGACGGTTGCTAGGCAACGTGACGCCACTAAAATAGAATTCTATTTTGCTGACGTCACAAAATAGAATTTCATAATGGAAGAATCGACGGTTGCTAGGCAACGTGACGTCACTAAAATAGAATTCTATTTGGCGTGCTCCCACAGCTGATCTTTTTAGGTTATGTGTACTTCTGAAACACATGAAATTTTGGTCTCGATCTTATGGACTCTAGCAATCTGTGGTTGAAAAATCTAGTTCCTTGGTTAGGGTTTCAAAATATCTTCGCTATGTAACGATGCATAAATTAAAACACCATTGACGCAAACAAGAAAAACTATTCCTGAACAGATGAACACCCGGAAATAATGTATACACACAAAAATATAGTTGTTCCATTATATCTTTGCACAAACGTCAAATCTTTATATGGACGCCCGTGTATGTATCTAGTGTCAATGTAATAATTAGTAAATGACTATTATCGGTGGACGTATTTTATAAAGTTAATACTGTATATTTTACAAGAATAAAAAACCGCTAAACGCCGTAAAAATGAGTGGCGCATACAATATTCCAGCTACAAAAGATCTGATGAGTATTACGTGGCGCGAAAATGTATTTTCATTTTGATGCAAAATAAAATTTTAGTTATATTTTTAAAGATTTTTCCATAATATTTGCTAAATTTGAAACTCTTTTGTGGCGCGTTTACTTCAAATTTAGCAAATATTATGGAAAAATCGTTTAAAATAAAACTTACAATTTTATTTTGCATCAAAATGAAAATACATTTTCGCGCCACGTAATATTCATATCAGATCTGCTGTAGCAGATAGCATTTTTACGGCGTTTAGCGGTTTTTTATTCTTGTATCAGGAGTTTTTTATAAATTAAATATATGAAGTTGAATGCAATTTTTCTCGAATGTACACTAGATTTTTTTTCTATTCGAAATAGATTGAAAAAAAAGAGGATGGCCGGTTAATGAACTCGGATTGGCCGTTGCCAGATCAAATTTAGCGTCGTAACCACTACAACTACATAAACCATTTCGGGAATAATCGTTAATTTTATTATACTTTTGTAGCTTAATAACTTCTAAACGGCTTAACCGATTTTGATCACTAAACATGAGTTTGAAACGTATTGGCAAGTAGTATCTGATGCATCTAAGGTCAAGTATGATAACTGAAGCTATTACAGAAATTATTGAGCTTAAAAAACCGTTTTTCCCATAGGAAATAGATTTGATCATACTTATGAAGCCTATAACTTCCAAAATTCGAATTTTCCCGGATATGAGGCATACACCGCCAAATTCGTCTAGAGTCCTTCTACAAACGCTCAGTTATTGGCGCAATTCGTAGGTTGAAATTTTGAGTAATTGTCAAAAATCCAAAATTTTCAAAGTTTAGTTTTTCAGTTTTTCGGCGATACTGAGCCGTGTGTATGTCTGATCCTGACGGCTTGGACCCCATTTGAAAGCTTAACTCAACACTATTGATTTGGTTTATTTGCGGTTCTCCTGTCTCTTCTTGAACCGAAGGTATATACCCCCAAAAAATATGCCGTTTTGTACCTACCAACTCCTATAGCTGGCTTATGGGTGGTCAAAAGTCACAAACTACACCGGTTCTGAATCGGCCCTGACCCCCTCTTCAAACACAGAAAAAAAATTCAGATCGGTTTAACTTTTCCAGTCACATACATACATATCCACAAACATTTTCCCTTTTTTAAATAGAAATTGAGTCATATTTCTGATGTCGGTAACTTTTGAATGGTATAACGTATAACCGATTTTCAAAATTAGACATGCGTTGGAAAGGTAATGATCAGTACTATTAGAAGCCGCAAAGGTGGGACTTAAATTTTCGAAGTTTTTGGGAGTTTTGGGGACGAGAACGAAAAACAGGCCCTAAATAGGAAGGGCCGTAAAATCCACACCCTTGGACCAAAATGGATGGTTGACATATGAATGGGTGAGTCTTTTCCTGAACTTTAAGACGGGAGTCGGCACAATTTTCAATTCCGTCCGATTTAGAAAATCGAAAATTTTGTGTATATATAGTTGCGTGTAGGGGGGTGTGGGTGTGCGCCACTGGCGAGAACTGCCGTTCTCTGGTAATATTTAACTAGCACAATATAAATTTATAAAATAAACTCAATACAAGTTATAAATTCCAATAGACACAATAAATGCGCTAATGCCACTGCCACTGACAATGATAAACGTCAAAATTCATAGTAAACAAGGTATCAAAGACATGCCGTATTGTTTATCCTTGTTTAACTTATTGTGGTTTCTATGGACGATGGATTTTGCGATACTAGTTTCTGTGAGTAAAAAAGAGACCTAGTGTAAAAAGTAATTCGTGAATCATTTCATGCATGTGTAAAGATTATAATGGTAGAACTATAATAGGAAATAATATATAGATTTATAAACATATTATAATAGTACAGTAGAGCGTCGATAATCCGAACTAATTGGTACAGGGGTGGTTCGGATTATCAAATTGTTGGGATTATAGAACATATGTTCAAAATACATACAAAGCTTATAAACGTAGTACATATTATGTACAAAGTTTTAGTTACAAGGAATAAAACACCTGTATAATAAGCAAATATATTGTATGTATTTCTGCATAAACAAAATAAAAATCCGTGATCATATTTTGCCCATATTGTCATATTAAATCCAAAAATTCGGTCCGTGACCATATTTTTTATTTTTTTTGCGTTCGGATTAGCGATCGTTCGGATTACCAGGTTTCGGATTATCGACGCTCTACTGTATATTATTCAACGAGCATGTAATGATGGCTATTACTCACGATGATGAAGTTTGCGACACGAGCCGTAGGCGAGTGTCGTAATTCATCAGAGTGAGTAATAGCCATTACATGCGAGTAGAATACTATACTTTTTCTACGACTGTTTTTATTTTAATTAGTAAAAAATTTAATTATCAACTACTCGAGATTTAAATTATAATAATTTACAGAAATACCTAAATGCCATTTACCCCTAGTACGTGGCTGAATAATTGGTTGCCTACTATTACTAAATTCTTATTTATTGTAAAAATACAACTAGAAATAGCCAATATAAGTTCTATTCGTTTCCGAAAAATTATAAGCTTAAATTTGTACCTACTGTCAGTGACTCTAATAAATAGGAAATGGCTGTTGTCGGTAGGGCTTACAATACCGAGCCAAAATCTCAATACCGGTATTTGGTATTTAAAATTTCAAATACCGGGATCCCGGTATTAAAACCGGTATTATGAATAAAAAATATACACCTTATATTTATACTATCCTCAGTTGTTATACCGACTTGTTATTAAATAATATATGAAACCTATTAAATTTTGTTTTGAAAAGAGTAGAAGTTGTTTATAACATTCCATAGAGAGTAGGAATAGATTATGGTCTCATTAGTTTTGGACCAGATAACAGCGAAACTACAGGGTAACATTCCATGGTGCTTAATGTATGCTGATGATGTCGTGTTAGTAGGAAACAGCGAGACTTAGAACAAAAACTGGAACAGTGGGGGCAAGCTCTGGAGGAAAAAGGTTTAAAACTTAGTAGGACAAAAACAGAGTATTTGGAATGTTCATTTAAAGATGGAGTTACTACAAATAAAATGGTATCTTTGGATGGTGAACTGATTGTAAAAAGCAATAGTTTTAAGTACCTGGGATCGGTATTACAGAGTAATGGAGAAATAGATGGAGATGCATGCAGTAGAATTAGGGCTGGATGAATGAAGTGGAAAGAAGCGAGTGGTGTGTTGTGTGACAGAAAAATTCCAATGAAGCTGAAGGGAAAATTCTATAAAACAGCCATAAGATCGGCTATGATGTACGGAACTGAA
Organism: Diabrotica virgifera virgifera; assembly: GCF_917563875.1. Lineage (NCBI taxonomy): Eukaryota > Metazoa > Arthropoda > Insecta > Coleoptera > Chrysomelidae > Diabrotica > Diabrotica virgifera. The sequence continues at coordinate 188,805,752 of NC_065449.1, forward strand.
TGTTGGGCAGTGAAGAAGAAAGAGGAACAACAAATGCATGTGGCGGAAATGAGAATGCTTAGATGGATGAGTGGAGTGACAAAGAAGGATAAAATTAGAAATGAGTATATTAGGGGAAGTCTAGTTGTGGCACCAATTGATGCCAAAATGAGAGAGTATAGGTTAAGATGGTTTGGTCATGTTCAACGTTGAGACGTTAATCATCCAATACGAAGAATAGCTGAAGTGCAGATTCCTGGAAGGAGTAGGAGAGGAAGACCAAAGAAGACCTGGGGGGAGACGATAAGGCAGAACATGTTGGTAAAGGGGATTGACATTGATATGACCCAAGATAGAATTGTGTGTAGAAATGCAATTAAGGAAGCCGACCCCGCATAGGAATAAGACAAAGAGAATGATGAGAGAGTAGGAATAGATAGATACAAAAAATGTGCAAATAGAAAAACTATATATATTTGATTCTAAGATAAATTTTGCATATTATAATAGGACAGTACTTTTACTTATGAAATTTGCTATTTGTAAATTAATTTAACTTTAAAATATATTAATACAAATATTAACTACTGTGACAAATATTTTATATGGATTACTCTCTATTTAGACCGCTACAAATTTTCAATTATTATTAATAATTCAGAAAATAAGTGAGCCTAATTTATACACCACAATACACAAAAAAATGAAAAATAGATCAGAAAATGTAAAACCAATTCTGATTAATAAATCTTTCGGCTTATTTATAAAATAAAGTAGTCTAATTTTAAATATTTAAGAATTTTTATATAACTCATTTTATATATTTGTATACACGAGATTTAATCATTTGGTTGTAGAAGCTGATATAACCCTTCGTCTTAAATTAACGACATTCACGCTTTTAGAAAGAGCTATACCTGACTTATATGTGTAATAAACGTGTTTAATAAATATTTTTTACAATGATATTGGTTGTTTATCTTCAAAAATAATTTGTTGTAATAGCAAAAAATATCTTAGAAGAAAGATTATTGTGCATCAATTCAATTTTTATAAATTAAGCTAATACCGAAATACCGGTATTTTATTATAAATACCGGTATCGAATACCGGACAAAAATGGATCCCGGTATTCGGGATCCCGGAATCCCGGTATTGTAAGCCCTAGTTGTCGGTGGACGTATTTCATAATATATAGTTATAATGTATATTTACATTTAACTATATATAATATAATAATATATAACTATGCATAATATGTTATAACATATTTAACACAATATAACTTGAATAACAAACACAATATTAGTTATAAATTCCAATTAACATAAACAAAATGCGCTAATGTCACTGTCACTAAATTAAATGATAAACGTCAAAATTTTTAGTAAACAAGATATAAACGTACAAAATATACTGACATTGTTACAGTTAAAATTCCTTTAAAAATTTTTCGAATTTAATTATTGGTATAAATTACAATAATTATTGTATTAAATAAACAAGTTTAAGTAATTTTATTGGCAGTTTATATACGATTAATATTAAAAGTGGCATGCGCCACTTGAATCTAACTTCAGCCCGTGAGTAATGAATTATTACTCACGGGCAGTGGCGCACCCGGGGGGGTTTTGGGGGTTAAAACCCCTCCCAGGGCATATAACAAAGATATATAAAGAATAGTAATAAACCACTAAAACCGCCTAAACCTCTAACTTTTTTAAAGTAAGACGGATTATGAAACCTTTTGCATTCGATTCGGGAGAGCTTTAGGGAAATTCTTTAATACTTGGCATGAATAACTACAAATGAGAATTGCATTCTTGTAGGCGGAAAATCCATTTTCCAAAGTGCATCTCAAAGTGTTTACACAATAAAAATTCACAACTTGGAAAATAATCATGAGAATGAGTTTAATTTTCATATTCGGAGGATATTGAGGTCGCTAAACAGGAATATAGGGTCGGCGAAGCTGTAAGAGGTACCTGGTGCCAGGAATCTACGCCATCTCTAGGAGTTTTATAGAAATTCGTTATTGAAAATAATTTATTATCTCGGAGTTTTAAGATCGCTGAACAAGAATATTGCAATGAAGATGTTGTACGAGATACCTGGTGCCCTGTATCTACGTGGTCTCTGGGAATTGTATGAAAATTCGTAATAAAATTTGTTGCAACATGTTATTCCGGGGTTTTTAAGGTAACTAAGAGTTTTAATCATATACTCGAGGTTCTGGCATCTTTATATCTAAAAAAATTATTATTAATAGTGAAAAAAAATTTTGAATTATTTTTTTTTTCATAATTTTCGCTCTGAACTAAAATAACTTACTGTTATTGTTATTCACCGTTGAATTTTATAACGAATTTCTATAAAACTCCAGAAGACGAAGTAGAGTCCGGGCACCAGGTAACTCATACTCATACAGCATCTTCCATGCAATATTTATTGCAAAACTCCAGGAGATAATATAGATACCGGGCACCAGGTACCTCGTACAGCATCGTCTAAGCAATATTCGGGTTCAGCGACCTCAAATACCTCGGAATAAGTTTCAATGATGTTCATAATGTATTTCCATAAAACTCCAGGAGACGACGTGCCTATTGGGATACCGGGCACCAGGTACCTCTTACAGGTTCGCCGAACCCATATTCCTGTTTAGCAACCTCAAAACCCCCGAGTATAAAAATATAACTCATTTCCATGATTATTTCATTCATAGGAGATTCTGACCAATAGAAAGCTACAGAAATAAAAATTAAAGTGATAATTTTTGATAATATCCCGTCGTCAAGTATATTAGGTCAGATGCCCTTCGTTGCTATGAAAAAATACATTCAGTGACATTAATGACAATTGCTGTTTTAAAAGCTTTAAAAGTGATGACTTTCAACCGTCAAATATTTATAACAACTGTGTGTTTAACTGTAGTAATTTGTACTTACATAAATAAATTACAATAAAATTTTGGTTTTGAACAGTTTTATTCATGAAACAATCGCAGCAAATTGCACTCGATCTCTAAAATTATTATCGAATTGTTTCCCTCGTGCCACTTTGACATAATTTCACTCCCCTTCGGGTCGTGCAATTAAAACTGTCAAAGTGTCACTCGAAAAAAATTCGATAATTTTAGAGCTCTTGTGCAATTACTACTGGTTATTTTCTGAGTTGTAAATTTTTATTTTTTGACACTTCAAGAAGCACTTTGGAAATAGTTATTTGTGAAACAGTTCGTGAAGTATGCTTTTTGCGAACGCACGCGATGTTTAGAGCACGAGCGACAACGGAGCGAGTGCTATACATCGCGTAAGTTCGCAAAAAGTACTTCACGCACTGCTATCTATAATGTATACAGTCGGAAAAATGAAAGAATACCCATGAACGAACATATAAAACACCCTGTATTTTCCTGTCACCGTGTCACAAAGAAAATTGTCCAGTGCAAGTACATGTAACAATAATTATTACATGTACTTGCGCTGGCCAATTTTTTGTGTTACACCTTGACAGAAAAATACAGCGTGTTTTATATGTTCGTTCATGGGTATTATTTCATTTTTCCTACTGTAGTTTTCACTATACAATGTATTTATCTACTCTATGTCATATTATGTATAAGTTTTTAGTTTGTGAAAACTGTCATTATAGATAGCAGTGCGTGAAGTAACAATGTATTTTAAATGGGATTTACTTTTTCGCACTGGTTTTTGACACACTTTTATATAACAAAATACCCTTAACTTTCGCGTTGTCATTGGTGATGACATAATGAGCAATAAATTACAAAAAAAGTTTTGACAGTTTTGTGGTTTGACAGAAGTTAGAATTTTTAAATGTCAAAGTTCTAAAAATTTTAGAATAGAAATGAATTCCAGTGACGAAGAGTTACAGTTGTTTTATTTGTTTATCGTAGATAAAATATTGTATGAAACTGTGCGTGAAATACTTTTTGCGAACTTACGCGATGTTACTCTAAACATCACGTGCATTCGCAAAAAGCATACTTCACGAACTGTTTCATAAATAACTATTCTGTTTACAACAATGCAATTTTTATTTGTACCTCATGCCGAGCATTCAAGAATTTTCCTAATGCTCTCTAGAATCGAACGCAAAAGGTTTCATAACGTAATGCTTTATATCCTCGCCTACAGGAAAATGTAACTTGTTTTTCACAAACAATACAAAAAAAATTCGGTTTCCAAGCCAACCCCTCCCAGAGGAAAATTCTCGGTGCGCCACTGCTCACGGGTACAGTAATGGGTGCTATTATCTATGAAAAAATAGCGAATAATGAGCATGTTATTAAACGGTCGTAGAAAAATATATATTTATAATCCTGGTGATACTAAAAATTAAACATATTATAATATATTATTATTCTCGTTCACGAATTAGTATTACATCATCATCTACCGAGTCAACGGTACAACCATAGTGAATGAACCGTTTCGTAGTAACAAGCATGATTCGGAGAATTTTGTAGATACCTACCTCAACGAAAAGAGTCTCTTTTATTGGCGTTATAATGTAATAAAACTCTTAAATACGACGTGGCATGATACAAAATATAGTTTTATACTTATTACGGCGTATATCGAATTGATAGGTTACAAGTGAAATCGGCGAAACGTTGAGGTAGGCCTACACATTTGACTTGACATTTCACAATGTAGATATTAACGATCGCAGTGCTTTGAAAACAAACAATATTATTAAACGATTTCACCATGTCGGTGCGATTTACTCGATTGTTACAGTAATAGGTATCACTCACCTAGAAAATACAGCATCTTCCGCCAAGGCCAGATGGTAAACCGTACGTTTCCCCCATAAAAATGGCACTATAACCTTATTTTGATACCGTAACTGACACTTAACTAAAGTCTAATATTTTTATTAATCTGACCACACATAAAAATAATGAACAAGGACACCACAAACGGAGTAAAGCACGGTAACTTTCCACACTTACAGCACAGCTGAGATGCGACGTTGCCGATTCGAAGGTGGGAAAATCTTTGATCGGGATGACGATGACGCTTTGAATAATGTTAGGAAGTGCGCTTCTAGGAGGGTTGTTCTCTTATTCGACTTCAGAGTGGAAATATTTACAGGGAGAGGTCGAAGAATTCGATGTTTTTGGTGGGTAGGAACTTCAATAATTGAAGACACAAATGCATAAAGGGTCTATGTGACATTTGCAAGTTATTGAGAAAAATGAAGTTAACGTTTTTATGCTAGAACTTTTTTACTACAAGATCTAAAAAGACTAAATTTATAGGATAGGTACTTAGTACTAAAACTAATATATTTATTAACACTATTAAAAAAAACTTGTGTACAAGTGTATAAGGAGTATATAGGTGTATAAGTGTACATAGATCCTTTATGCACTTACATTTTAAAATTTACTGTGTACATAGATCCTTTACACTAGAGTAACTTAGAAAATATTAATTTTAAAACGTGTTTGGCTTGTTTGAAAGATTTTTAGGTTCGAACAACTTACTTTTAACATAAAAACATGTTTTGAAAAATTTGTCACATAGACCCTTCATGCACTTGTGTCTGTGTCTTCAATTGGCATAAAAGACTTTTTATCAGCTAATGTGGTTCCGGATTGTTCTTCTTTTTCCATTAATTTTAATAACTTGTCATCTACTTTGGTCATATACATAAAACAGAAATTCAACTATTTACGAATAAATTATAAAGACATCGATATCAAAACATTGCAAAAAGGAGTATTTACTGTTTAATGGAAATTGACCGCAATTCCAATTGAAAACACGTTTATTTTGACGATTCCATTTCCACTTCGGAAATCGGAGAAGTGTGATTGATTCCTAAATGGATGAATGAAGACACGTTGTTTATTCCCCGTTTAGGCCTATAATAATAATATAATTAATTCTTTTTTTAAAGGCCTCTTCGGGGTACGAAGTCTCCCTTTAAGGAGCGTAGGGGTGACATTCACGGGTAATGCAGGTGGAGAAGCAAATCTGCTAGTGGAGCGGGGGCTTTAGAAGGTGGTTGATGTTACAGTTAGCGCAGAAGCTAAGGAAGAAAGTGAAAGTAAAAAGAATGTTGTGAGCAACCTTTTAGCCAAACCAGCGAAGAAACCAACTGCTACCAGTTTTATTTGGAAACGTCTCTTGGATCAGCGTTTGGGGATGCAGCTTGTTATCTGCGATATATTAGGGCGGCTTGTTCTGGTATGTTGTAGTACTCATCAGGAAGTTCGTTTCTGGCCAATTGTAGAAGATTGGCTAGAGGGAATGAAACTTTTGGGTTTCCTGGTGAGTCTGTTGCCGTACCTATTACTTACTTGCTTTCCGTGCCCGGAACACCAACAACTTTAAATTCTGTATTTCCAATGGTTGGCCACATAGATGGCCCTGTCATTTGCTATAATTAACTCTTCTTCTGTGTAGGTCTCTCTCATATCTGTATGCTAGTAGATGCCGGCTGGTCTGAACCGCGCCACAGTCGCAGGTATCGTCTTCCTGGTATCCCCATTTTTTCAGGTTACTAGCACAACGTGAAACGCCGGTTCTTAGTCTGTTTAGCGCTTTCCAAGTCGGATACGGTAAATTGTGTCCAGCAGCCATTTCCTCTGAGGGAGGGAAATGTGTCGCGGTAGCTGACACATGCCATAGGTTTATTCTGCGCGTCTCTGGCGCTTCGGGGATGGATCTTGATGTTTTCAGAAAGCTTTTCCGAGATCTTAGTCTGCTTGGCTGAGTTTGGTGGTCATATAAGGGATGTCTTCGGTCCGTCTCCTGCTTTTTCGTTCTACCTCTGACGTGTCCTTCCTCCTGATAGGTGGTGGAACAATCCCAGCTATAGGGTATACCTCTTCGATAGGTGTCGGTTTCAGGCAACCCGATATTATACGAACCATTTCATTTAGAGCCACGTCGACGTTCTTTGCGTGACCAGAGTTTGCCCATACTGGTGCTCCAAACTCCGCGGCCGAAAAACATAATGCTAAGGCAGAAGTGAAGAGAGTGTGTGGTTGTGCTCCCCATTTTATATTAGTTAACTTGCGGATGATATTATTTCTGACACTTACTTTCTTTTTGACATTTTGACAGTGGTATCGGTAAGACAGAGTTCTATAGAGACGGACGCCAAGATATTTTGGCGTCTGGTTGTGTTCCAGCATCTGACCACGTCATACCACCTCCAGCGGCCTTCGGGCATGCTTGTTTCTAAGGTGGACAGCACATACCTGGGTTTTTGTGGGATTGGGTTTCAGATGGTTTTTATCGTAGTATAGATCTGCCAGTTTCACTTCGACTTCATTGAAGGTTCTTCCCTGAGCTGCCACAGCTGTATTATCAGCGTAAATAAATTGCCTTGTTTGTTGGTGTATGGGTTGGTCGTTGGTGTATATGTTGTATAGAATCGGCGCGAGGACACTTCCATGTGGTAGCCCATTTTTTTGGTCCCTCCAGATAGTTCTTTGACTGGAGCGTTACGTAGAAGCGTCTATTCTGGAGGAGACATTTCACTAACCTTGTTAGTCGGAAATCCTTTGTAGTTTCGTAGAGTTTTGCGAGTAGCCGTTGATGGTTAACTGTGTCATAGGCGGCAGTTAGGTCTATGAACGCTACTCCTGTTATCTGTTTCCGTTCAAAACCATCTTCAATATGTTGGGTGAGATTAAGAATTTGACTGCAGCCGTACCTATTGCAAGGCATTTTAAGGAGGTTGTTGGCTCTGGTGTTAGAGCCATTGATCGTGCGTTGTATGTGTGCACTTGCTGCCCAGAGAACGGATTCTCTCCTGTATGGGGGGAATTTTAGCGAGTGGATGTACCAATACCGACGGAAAACGTAGACTTAAAGATCCTGGTTGGGGGCGTCAAAATCATATTTTTTTCTGCTGGTGTTATACAAAATACTAATTAAAAAAACCGAAGGGCGCCTATTGTAATAATTTATCAGGCATGCACCTTACACAGAGTGAACGGTCAACAAATAGAAAGAGTAAAAACATACACCTAACTTGGTAGGAACGTCAATAACAATTGGGACCATTCAATAGAAATCAAATGTAGGATAGAGAAAGCAAGATCTGCATTTAAAAAATGGCTAAGTTATTCAAATGTCATGATTTATTAATAACCATAAAAATCAGGTTACTACGATGTTATATCTTTCCTATACTGTTGTACGGAGTTGAGTCGTGGGCTCTCACAGACGCCACCTGCAAGAAAATTGAGTCTTTCGAAATGTGGCTTTATCGTCAAATCCTGAAGATATCTTATACCGACCACGTTACTAATCAGGGTGTTTTGCTGAGAATGCAAAAAGAAAAAGAGCTGTTAACCACAATAAAAACAGCCAAAATCGAATACCTCGGTAATATGATGAGGAACAGCGAAAGAAATTGCCTGCTGCAACTAATCTTGCAAGGAAAACTAGAACGGAAGCGAGGACCAGGAAGGCGAGGGATTTCCTGGCTGAAAAAGCTACGTACGTGGTTCAACACAACAACCACAAATCTTTTTCTACAAGAAGGATAGGCACTACACGAAGAAGAAGCACCTTACACCCTAGCGCTGGACCGCTTAAAGATCATTAAGAGGTGACACTTAAATTGAGGTATACATATAACGCTTTACTCTTTACTCTTACCATTTTACAGATTACAACTAGCTGAAATACTGTGACTTTTACAGGTCTATTTTGCTTCCCTTTGTCACTTAAAACTTCTCATCCAACCCTATTCTCCTTTCACAATCTGGAGAGGTGTCTTTCATATAGACCGATGCTTTTGGTGTTTCCTCTCTGAGTTCTAGATACCAGGGTCTTCACACTGACATGACGGGCAAAGCGACTTTATCTTATTCTGGACGGAAACGACAAGTATTCTCTTTCGTCAAGACTATATGACTCAAATGCTTATTGATCCTACAGTGTCCAGTCAATGTGAACAGCCGTAGCCCAGCTGCACGACAACTAAGTAGTCCAGAGCCAGAGCGCCCGGATTCGAGCCCAGGCATAGACAATCCATTTTCATTTCTAAAAATGATACGAGCTGTTCACCGTGCCTCGGAGAGTACGTTAAGCCGTCGGTCCCCCTGGGCTAGTGTGTACATCGACACTAGTTACTTGAAACATGGTTAAAGATGTAAATGGCGCCGGAACCTGTCCGAAAGGATCTCCCCGGCAAAAAAGCCATACGATATTATTATTATTATTTATTAGTGTCCAGTCAGCAGCCTCACTATCACCCTGACAATCTTTCTATTGTGAGTCAGTAATTGGTGGAGTAATATGGAGACATATGCCAGTGGCATGAGGAAAGGTGAAAATTACCTCCTTCTTCTTTTTTCTCTTTATAAGCAATTCTGCTTGTTCATTGGCGGATTGATACCTCCATGGATGGTCAACACTCCATCTTTGGCGCGTCCAGCCGATATTTCAGTAATTCGTTTGGTATTCCGTTTTTATCTGCAGCTTTCTCTGTTCTTATGCTTTTCAAGTGTTTTTCTAATGGCGCGTCAGCATTGGTAAATTTTTCGTGCGTATTGAACTAATGGTTCGTCGTAAATTTTTACCAGTGAGGACGCGGTGCTCAGATCATTTTTGATCTTCCCTCGAAAACGATAACCGTTGGAGCGTGTGCGTCGACAACTCTTGCGTCCGATTGCGACGAAGCGACGAACACGTCCACACTAGTAGCCCAGTAAATGAACGGGAAATTCGGCGATACCGGGTTATTTTTCAAGGACAACTCCGAATTGCATGAAAATTTGGATTTAGGTTCTACTTACCCTCCACTTCAAAGTTGAAATTGTGCCGTTGGCTGCTTTTACTTGGGGGGTGACAGTCACCCCTTCTCGGGGGTGAATAAACATATGTTCAAGATAAGACCGGAAATGGATAAATTGACCGATTTTAAGCAACTTTTGTTCTATAGAGTTTTTTACGTAAGTCAATACTTTTCGAGTTATTTGCCATTGAAAATGATTTTTTGACAAAAAAACTATGTTTTCAGGCGGTTTTTCGCAAATAACTCAAAAAGTAAATATATTATCGAAAAAAATATTCTTACGCCCGGTTTCATAATCAACTTAAAGTGAACATTAACTAAAGTTCACTTTAACGTTGACATTTACCCATATGAATTGCATTGACAAGGGTACCAACTTAAAACTTAAAGTCCACTTTAACTGATTATGAAACCGGGCTTTAGCAAAAATGTAGCTTATAAAAACCCAAAAAAAATGGTGTATCAGTAAAGTCTATCAATCAAACAAAAACAAAGTTGTAGCTCATTAAAAATACGTTCCTATTCGTCTAATTCCAAATCGAATATTTCAAGGTGAAATCACCGAAAGATTAAGCACTTTTCGGGAAGAACCCATTTAAGCTTTTTTAAAGAGTTTATAAAAAGCTTTGTTTTAATTGTTAACAAAAGTTTTACCATTAAAAATAAGCGAGTTACGCTCAAAAGAAAGTTGGCCCTCTTTTTTTTTTGTAAAAAATCATGAAAACCTCGCCGTGTTTAGCTCCCCAAATGAAATTAATCGCTATCGCTTTACAAACAATTTACTTACCTGTCTATTTTTTATATGATCTGTCAGTCTCACCGGTTTAAAGTGTTTATTTTTGAAAGGATTATAATTGATAAAGCTTGAATGGGTCACTAATCACGGGTGTATGTAAATTTTGAACAGCCATATCTTAACCAATTTTTGTCTTACGGAGAAACAAAATAAACTAGCATATTTATAATAGCAAAACCTACATTTTTTTACTCATTAAGATTTTTCTTATCGCTAATACTTTTTAAGTTATTTTGAAAAAATTAAATTTTTCAAAAGTTTTTAGAAAGTTTTTTTTTACTATAAAACCAAATGTTTTCAAAAATAAGCACTTCAAACCAATCAAACTTACAGATCATATAAACAATACACATACAGTTAAAATAGATGGTAAAGCCAAACGATTAATTTCATTTAGGGTGCTAAATAGAGGGAGGTTTTCAGGAATTTTTTACCAAAAAAGGGGCCAACTTTTTTTTTCATTGTAACTCGTTTATTTTTGATGCTGTAAACTTTTGTAAAAAACAAATAATAAGCTTCGATACTTTAATAATGTTAATAAGGTTTTCCCGAAAAACGCTTCTTTCTTCGGTGATTTCGCGTTGAATTATTCGATTTTTAATTAGACGAATAAGAACGTATTTTTCTTGAGCTACAACTCTGCTTCTACTCAATTTGTAGATTTTACTGGTACACCATTTTATTCGTTTTTTATAGGCTACACTTTTGCTAAAAATATTTTTTTTCGATAAAATATTTACTTTTTGAGTTATTTGGGAAAAACGGTCTGAAAACGTAGTTTTTTGTCGAAAAATCAACATTTTAAATCGCGAATAACTCGAAAAGTATTGACTTACGTAAAAAACTTTATAGAACAAAAGCTGCTTAAAATAAGTCAATTTATCCATTTCCGGCCTTATTTTAAACACGCGTTTGTCACCCCCCGAGAAGGGGTAAATGTCACCCCCCAAGTAAAAGCAACCAACGGCCCAAATTCAACTTTGAAGTGGAGGGTAAGTAGAACCTAAATCCAAATTTCCATGCAATTCGGAGTTGCCCCTGGAAATTACACTCCAAAACGGTCATTTATTGGGCTATAGCACAATTTACTTGTGACATTGAGCACGCAAATATTTGCGACGAACAGATGGTACGCACGAAAAATTTACCAATGCGAACGCGCCATAACGTACTGTGTATTTATATTAACTTCTTCATTTGTGGTAATCTTTGTTGTTTCCGGTTCTAGGGTCATTTGTTTTTCCTCTGAAAATTACCTATATACCAAAACGCAGTAGGGTCAAACAGGTCAATAAGCTTATCTTATTTCCAAGCAAAAACGCTAGAAATAAACCGCTGTTGAAGGATAAACCACTCGGTGATCGTGAATATGCGTAAGTATCTGCCAGGAAAGTCAACATACTTTGCCCTGGATGATCTCAGTGGACTGCTCTCAAAGTTAATGGAGGACTAATTAATAGCGGAAGGGTCAGTCCATATCAGATCACCCAGTCAGTGTTGCTCAACATTTTTATTTTTCCTGATTCTTTTATCATGGATTCCCTATAGGTAGATATTAACAAAAATCCATTTGAAAAAATTTTGTAATCCATATTTTTTATTTGGCAGCCATTTTTAAAATGACGGTTCGGAGAATTTAATGAAAAACGAGGTTTGCGGAAAATTTAATTGCCAAGTCATTTTTAAAGATATCAGCATAATCTAAACACCAGTGTGTTCAGCACGAAATTCCCTTCAAAAATGTGTTATTTAAATTTCTCTATCATTAAAGAAAGTCAATAAAACTTTCTCCAAAACTTCGGAAAGAATTTAGCAAAATCGTTCATTTTTAAGACCATTAATTCTTAGGAAGGAGAAGTATCTCACAAATAATAATTTATTTCTGTGTTGAATACTCAAAATACTACCAGCAGCGTAAGTTGTAGTCTTGAGAATCAACTCCTTTCTTCCCTACAATTTTTCAAAAATGGCCGAAAGCACGTTAATGCCAATTTTCAAAGGTCAATATCTGAAAAGGGACTGAATGAAAACAAGTGAAAATTTTATTAAATGTTCTTTATACTGATAAGAATATCTCACAAAAAAATTATGACTGAGACTTAACTAAGTTTTGAGTTATAGAGTTGTGAATTCCAATAAAAACGCTATCTTTTTAATACACTCGTGCAATGCTAAATTACCAACTGTAGGCTTAAAATTATCCTAATTGACAAAGTTAAATTATGCTGAAGTCACTAAGTTACCAATAAACTTTTAATTATTTCTTCTTTTCAAAAAGAACGGACAGTAATAATAGTACCACAGGTAAAATTCTTGAATTACCACTTAGGTCGTAGAGTGCAAAACATAGAGCGACCAATTTTGTGATGTGGATATTTCTGTTTATATATGCTGTAGAGTTCATTTAGTGAGAGAAGAATTAACCTTTTCTGTTTGTGCACCTTGACATTGTCAATCACAGATGAAACATATTATTCCTTTTTACCAGGGCATAAGCGACTATTCTCGTCATCTTCGTAAAACTCTTTAACACAGTGAAAAATAGCTTCACTTATTTTGTTGCCCTGTTTTTTTGAAAGATGTGGTAAGACACCTGGATCCTTTACTAGCTGCCTAGTTAACTTTACCATGTGTTCAGATGCACCAAAGTCCTCAACTATTTTTTTCTTTGACCATGAGCTTGGTAATAGACTAATTATCTTAATTTTATCATCTTTATTAGACACTTTAAATTTTTCTTTCAGTTTAGTAATGAGTATGTCATACTCACTAATTGAAGTTTCTACTGCATTTAAATTCTGAGTTTCTAAGTCATTATAGAATGATTCTTCCAACTTTCGCTTGACCGTGCTCGTAATTTTGTCAGTTTTTCTTTGCAAAGCTGACAGTCATTGTTCTTTGTTAAGCTTTGTTATTTTACATAAAGGAGACAATTCCAAAGTTTCACAAATGGATTCCACTTGATGCAACGGATTCTCCTGTACTAATTCAAAAGAGCCAGGAAGAAATTCAGGATCATTTTCAACATTTTTTGTCTCATTTTCAAGCAATTTTTCTACAAATATGTTTGTTGCACAGGTTGGACATAGAGCCTGTCCAGAAATTAGTTTAACGTCCACATTTTTACTCTTGGAAAGGTGTTCAATTAGTATTTTACGCAAACCATTTTTAATTGGCCTTTTATGACGACTAAATGGGTCACAATATTTTTTCCCAAAGATGTGGTTGTACTTGTCTAAATATTTATCTCTGTGGTAATGGCAGATATTGGTAATTTCATTTGAAATTCTTAATTTGAGCAAACATTGTTCTTCAGTTGGCAAGTCACTTACACTAATAAAATTTTCAGACACTTCTTTCTTGTAGTGTTGTTTATGACACTGTTCACTTATTAGTTCACCCACAAAACAACTCATACTGAATAATTAAACAATTAAATAACATTACTAATATAAGTAAATTTAATTAAGCACATCAATGTAATGATACAATTCCAAAACTGCACTAACAGGACATGTTCACTAGTCAAATAACTATCACCAACTGAGCCTCATCAATACCAAAGCAATGGAGATTGAGGGGGGGGGTGTTCATGTCTCCACTTGCAGAGACATGTAGGTGCAGGTGTTATTTTAAAACTCTAATAATAATAATATATAGATTTAAGCATCATTTAATTTTGAAAATTAAGATAATTTTAGCCTTGAGTTGCTAATTTAGCATTGCACGAGGGTATTAAAAGTTAGCGTTTTTATTGGAATTCACAACACTATAACTCAAAACTTAGTTGAGTCTCAGTCATAATTTTTTTGTGAGATATTCTTATCAGCATAAAGAACATTTAATAAAAATTTCACTTGTTTTTATTCAGTCCCTTTTCAGATATTGAGCTTTGAAAATTGGCATTAACGTGCTTTCGGCCATTTTTGAAAAATTGTGGGGAAAAAAGGAGTTAATTCTCAAGACTACAACTTATGCTGCTGGTAGTATTTTGAGTATTCAACACAGAAATAAATTATTATTTGTGAGATACTTCTCCTTCCTAAGAATTAATGGCCTTAAAAATGAACGATTTTGCTAAATTCTTTCCGAAGTTTTGGAGAAAGTTTTATTGACTTTCTTTAATGATAGAGAAATTTAAATAACATATTTTCGAAGGGAATTTCATGCCGAACACACTGGTGTTTAGATTATGCTGATAACTTTAAAAATGACTTGGCAATTAAATTTTCCGCAAACCCCGTTTTTTCATTAAATTCGCCGAGCCGTCATTTTAAAAATGGCTGCCAAATAAAAAATATGGCTTACAAAATTTTTTCAAATGGATTTTTGTGAATATCTACCTATAGGGAATCCATGATAAAAGAATCAGGAAAATTAAAAATGTTGAGCAACAAATTATATTTATATTGGGTGATTTAAACTGGATTGACCCGGAAGCAACTTTTCTAGACATAAAAGAGGCGTTTAACAACGTCTTCTTCGAATCCATGACGGAAGTGCCAAATACCTTCATATCACCTTCAGTCGCAGGCAGCCTTAACAACTAGAAATTCAAATATTTAGGTATAAAACATCAGTTTTTTGGTGATATTTAGGCGGAAGTAAGGTTACAAACAGGACTAACAAAATTATTTCGTAGAAAATTCAAGAGTAACAGGAGAGAAATCATAAGAATCAGATATATTAAATATATAGTACATTGCAAGATAATCAACATTATGTAGGTAAGCATTAAAAAGAGAAAAAGAGTTAACTGAACAGAATAATCAGGGGCACGAAGACAATGAGGCAATTTGTCTGATTTCCAAAATCAAGAAGGAAGAAGTCATACATTACTTAACCCGTTCGCTGCCGATCAGGCGCCAGCGCGTTATATGTTCACTTGGGCAGTGACTCTGCCTATCTCGGCCCAAGAAACAAATGTCCCAAGTCGGCGCAAAGATTAAAACTGCCCGATATAAAATATACCAGCTAGGCTCATGGGATATTAATTGTTACTATCAAATAATTTTACATCTCAATGGAAAAAAATACATTATAGTAAATACATATTTACCATAGTAGGTACATAGAACCTGAATTAGGTATAATTTCAAGATAATAACGTAATTGCTTTTGACTACATAAGCAGTGACGTAGCAGTCAATAGCAGCAAACAGTCAATATGTCTCAAACATCTAACCAACTTTATCCTACGTATCAGTAGCGAAATCGATTCCACGGCCAAGATTTCCAACCAAGAAACCAACCAATTTCCAACCTGTTTCTTAAATTCGCAAAGAATCCAATATTTTCCCTAATCTATAATTCATTCTGCGAAGCTCTTGGAGCAGCTGAAGATAGAGACCAAAAAATTGGTAAGAATATTGGAAGACATCACGATCCTCAGTAATGGAGAAACGACAAGAGAGAGAGATAATTCTAAGATAAAGTTATTATTATACCTACTAGTGGGGGACTAATACCTACCTCTTAATCCTCGAGCCGACCTGGGGGTTTTTAAAATGTACCTGGGATATACCCAGTTTACTGCAGTCAGGTGGCGTTCACGCGCCAGCGAGTAATATGGTTTCTTCAGTCAGGTGAAGTTCCAACAGAATGGCTCCTAGCCGAGTTCCATCCTTTTCGATAGACAGCGAATGGGTTAATAAATCTTAAAATCAGCATGCAACGTGAACTAAGAAAGCAACTAATCAATGTGATAATACTACATTGGAAAAAGTTAGTTGCTTCCACAAAAACTAACAAAAAGTGTACCACTCAAATAACCAACATCTTTATTTCTCAATAAAGGTTCCAAATATAATGGTGAAATAAAAAAACTTATAAATTAGCCCCCATATTTGATATCACTGATACGAAAACTCTCCATTACTGTGGGAAATTTGCGAAATGTCGGCATCTCCGCATTAAGCTATTTTGTCATTTTGTTTGTTCCGCTTCGTTCCGACAAGGATCGTACGAACAATAATGTAATCGACCCAGCTGTTACGTGCAGCGCCAATCGGCACGATACGATTAAACTCCCGCCGCTGCTTACTCTCCACTCATTCCTGCTGCTTTACTCGCCCGCTGCCTGCTCTTGCTTGATGCTCTATCGCTGGCTGGCTGAATGATACCGCCACCGCCAACACGGGCCGCCCGCAGGACTCGGCTTTAGGTTTGTCCTCGGCCTCGACGCTGAATTGTGACCCTGGTAAGTCCTGGTCGAAGGATTGCTCTTCGGTTTCGGCCGGTGGGATCTCGAATCTTTGCTGATGCGTTTAAGATAAATCAATTAAGCAGATTAAGAATTATGCAGACATTTTAGTCCAAATAGCTTAGAGAGGACGTATATTAATTAATTTTAAGAGAACTAGTCTTTTTACAATTAATATTAATTCATTTCTCCATGAATATCAATAGCAACTAAAATGTTCTGAGTGATTCCTATTTTTTACCGACAATAGATCTTCGATCGTGAGATTTCATTTTTCACTTCACTTCTGAGTTACATCTGGCGGGGGTTGCATTGTTCTAATAAGTAAGGCAGTACCGGCTTTTCGTCGATGCAGGCGATTTTTAAGTTTCTTTGGCAGTAGTAATAGTTTCGATAGTAAAGTAGTCGATTGCCAAGTTGTTCGTTCGTATGGCGCGAATAGGTACGATACGAGTAAAATTCCGCTGTTGGTTACTCTTCACTCATTCCTGCCCTGCCGCTTTACTCGCCCGCTGCCTGCTCCTGCTAGCTAGGATGCTCTATCGCTGGCTGGCTGAATGATGCCGCCACCGGGCCACCGCCAACACGGGTCGTCCTCAGGACTTTAGGTTTTTCCTCGGCCTCTACGCTGAATTGTGACCCTGCTAAGTCCTGGCCGAAGGATTGCTCTTCGGTTACGGCCGGTCGGTGGGATCTCGAATCTTTGCTGATGCAAAGATCTGCTTAATTGATAAATCAATTAAGCAGATTAGGAATTATGCAGACATTTTAGTCAAAATAGCTTAGAGAAGACACATATTAATTAATTTTTAGAGAACTAGTCTTTTACATTTAATATTAATTCATTTCTTCGTGAATATAAATGGCAACTGAAAATGTTCTGAGTGATTCCTATTTTTTGCCGACAATAGATCTTCGATGGTGAGATTTCACTTCACGTCCGAATTACATCTTGTGGGGGTTGCATCGGTCTACTACGTAAGGCAGTACCGGCTTTTCGTCGATGCAGGCGATTTTTAAGTTTCTTTGGCAGTAATAGTTTCGATAGTAAAGCAGTCAATTGGCAAGTTGTTCGTCAAAGATATAGTTCGTATTGCTCCAATCGGCACGATACGATTGAAATCCCGTTGCTGCTTACTCTCCGCTCATTCCTGCCGCTTCACTCGCCTGCTGCTTGCTTGCTTGATGCTCTATCTCTGACTGGATGAATGATGCCGCCACCGGGCCACCGCCAACACGGGTCGTCCGCAGGACTCGGCTTTACGTTTGTCCTCGGCCTCGACTCTGAATTGTGATCCTGGTAAGTCCTGGTTGAACGATTGCTCTTCGGTTTCAGCCGGTTGGTTGGCTGGATCCCGACGCAGTCTTTGCTGATGCGTTTAAGATAAATCAATTAAAAGCAGGATTAGAAATGATGGAGACATTCTAATTCTAGTCAAAATGTATTAATTAATTTTCACAGAAATTAGTATTTTTAAAGTTTTCCATCAGTATAAATGGTTACTTATAATGTTCTAAAAAAAGTATAAAATTAGGTGATTCCTATGATACATTAGTTTTAATTTGAATTAGATCTACATTTTCTAATATAAATTCTAATTTATAATCTAATATAAGTACCAAGTATTTTCTAGTAAAGAGCTGTTGTATTTCCGTTTTGAGGAAATGTTACTGTTGGACTGTAGTGGTTATTCCTGACAATGTGCAAACCTAATATTAAATTTCTAAGTCATTATTTCCAAAACCTCTCCATGTATTAGTTCACATTCACATCCACCAATAATTCTTTCATTTCAAATGTAAACAAGTGATTTTGGATAAACCCAAATAAAAATAAAACTATCGGATTAAGTTCAGGAGAACGAGCAGGTCAATCTATGAATTTTCTACGTCCAAGCGCACCATCTTATTTAAATTAATGATTTTGAGGTAACTGGCCATTCTGTTGAATGACAGGAATAATTCGGTTATTTAGTAAATCGTTAATCTAAATATAAGGTTGCAGATTGTCCCCAACATTGTAGTAGCAGTAAATCTCCGGAGTGAAAACAAGAATTAAGTAAATATCAGATAATTTAAATATACGCTGCGTGCCATTTTGCCGTGCGGTAGTTGTAACCTCTACCTATCAGCGCAGGTTTGTCCTCATTCTACAGTCATATTCCACCATATAAGATCGTTATTTTTGGCTTTGTTTGGAGATAATTATCATATAAATATACCATTACCTACCACTTCCACCCAATACAGCATCATCAGCCATCAGCTCTCTACTTCCACACAGCTCAACCTAGATGTTATAGCGCCCAGAGGATCCAAAAACCTAAGCGGACTTGTTCTTGTTGGAACCAGCTGTTAGAAAAGATA
The DNA here is from genome assembly GCF_917563875.1 of Diabrotica virgifera virgifera. Classification (NCBI taxonomy): domain Eukaryota; kingdom Metazoa; phylum Arthropoda; class Insecta; order Coleoptera; family Chrysomelidae; genus Diabrotica; species Diabrotica virgifera. The sequence goes on from NC_065449.1 coordinate 188,824,891, forward strand.
AGAATATTTTCTTTGTTTCCTTTCATTATAATATATTGATTCTTGCTTTCATTTACAACTAGTGTAAACTTTGTTATATGCATATAATCAAGTAAACGAAATACCTATATAGTATTTTTTTAATCAATAGGGGGTTTATTTTTTAATAGGATTTTAAACAAATATAAATTAGGTAATGGTAAATAATAAATCAATCAATCAATCTTAAAATTTAATATGGGAAGGAGTAATTACAATTACATATATAGAAGTTTTTAATAAGGGAAAGGAAGAAATGTATACAATGGTTTTAAATAATATCTATGTAAAGATTCTCTGACCATACTCATTTCTATTATGTATCTCCCAGCATTTATATGTAAGTGTAGTGCTTACATATAGATCTGGTATTTTAAGTAGTATTTACATACTAGGACGATTGTAGTCCTATTGGTGAGTACCTCATCCTTTTAATTTTTGCCAGGTCAGGTATTCATTTTTTTGTAACCATAGTTATTCTTTGCTTACTTTTCGTATTTTACCTAGACTAGGATTATTTTGTATTAAAATAATAACCTTAATATAGGAAATTTCGCTTTTCTCTATTTGCCAGGTTATTTTCTCATTTGTAATTTGTTTCTTGTTGGTCATCCTTTCCAAATTCTCAAGATAGCCTTGAGTGACGCCCACATTCAGTTTCTTAGGCAACTCCGTATATCCGCTTATAGTACCTTTCGTACCATTATATTTCAGTTGCTTTATCTAATTGCATTCATTTTTGTGTTACAACTTTTTCTCCCTTATTTATACAGTTTTATTATCCAATATCTCTTTCTTGCTATCTCAAAGCCAAATTTCAGTGTGGTAAAACTAGCCCGAATTATCACCTTGAGATTTTGTGTCTCTCTGGCCATTTAAAGGACAACGCACACATCTTATGGAAAATATAATGTCACTCAAATGAAAAAAAAATTACATGAATAGATTGGTTTCGTAATTTAAAGAATTTCGTGTCATTGCGCCAATTCTGAATTATCATTATTAACGGCGTTAATTGTAATTAAAGTTTAGCGAAATCACATTCTTGAAGTTCTTAAAACTGTCATTCATAAATAATATTAGTCTAGTGGCTATTCATAAGGGTTTACTCAGCATGACATAAGAGGATTGGATGAAGTACGATTGACCAAAATATACCTACTTTATTATCAATAACAATAAGATAAGATAAGAGGAAGCCTCTGCCTTAATCCCTCAAAATGATTTATGGAGTACCGCATTAAAATATCTTTTTTCTCTCTTTGACACACGTAATACGCTCTAATTATTCAAAATACAGAGTTGGCGCAATGATATCTACGAAATTAGTGTAATTTCAAAAAGAATCTATTCATGTAAATTTTATTGAATTTGAGTGATATTATATCCATATGGGGGGTGGGGGAGTCAAAAATCTTCAAAAATTGCGTTACGCAATAGTTAAACTCCCATAAGAGTGCGTTACGTAATACTTGAACGCTCCCTAAGATGTGTGCGGTGTCCTTTGTTCCTCTGAGCAAAGTCATTCTTTATTAGTATATTTAATAACTTCTCTCTCAGTTCTCCTTCAATTGTAAATATTTACTCCTTTTAACTCACAATACCCCAGAGTATTGCGTTACATATTCTCATTGGTCTTGGGAAATAAATGTGCTTATTCACTATAACTATGAAGTGATTTGTTTCTCGTTTTAATGCATTTCTTCTACAAAACTTGGTATATCTGGATTCCCCATTTAAATTAAATAAGTTAAGGGTATTTCCGGTCAAACAGAAAGAACAAAAAATTTGGCACCATTATACTTGGATTCAAAATTTCATGAATATCGTCCAATTCGCTTCAAAGATTTACTTGGTTTCATATTTTATCCCAACCCTGCATATTATATATAGATTTTATTTTAAAACATTCCTTCTGTCTATCAAATACTTCATCCTAAATTAAAATGAAATACAACTTAGTCGAATTGACTATTAACCTTTACTAAAGATAGAACTCTGACATATCCAAGTTCACGTTTTGCGGACAGTCATGAACCTAGCTGGATAATTCCACAGCTTGCTGTTAACAGTGGGAAACTTGCTTAGGACCACGGTTGCCAATTCTGTCCAATGAAAATGATAATCAATGTCGTACTCTACGTATATTATCATCCATTGCGCTTTGGGTATTTTTATTTAGCAAACGATTTGTCGAGGTTCAATCGATATGGAGCAGATTTTGTAGATACGAATTCTACAAGGGTAAATAATTATTATAATACATACAACAAACATCAATAAAAAACGACTACATAGAATATGCAAGTTAGTATTACAACAAAGATTCCACAAAAACTGTTATCTCTATAAATAATAAATCGTGTTTGTTCCTATCTACTACGAGGATTATTTGATAACTACGTAATTTAACACAGACATAGCACGAGATTCTATTGAATCGTTTTTTATCTTTGAATATTCTAAATATGGAAAGTAAAGTACAATCTATAAATTAGTGGTTTTGATTGTAACATCACACTGATAGTCCATTCTTTCACGGTTTTTGCTCTAAATTTTAAAGAACCGCTTGGATTAACATGAAATTTGGCATAGACATAGCTTACATGTCAAAGAAAAAAAGTGATATTGTGCCGATGTGTGCTTTTCCCCTGGGAGTGACTTTCACCCCCTCTTGGGGGTGAAAAAATATATGTCCAAAACAAGTCCTGAAATGGGTAAACTGACTAATTTTAAGTAACTTTTGTTCAATAGAGCTTTTTCGCCAAGTCAACACTTTTCGAGTTATTTGCGAGTGAATATGTTCATTTTTCAACAAAATAACCACATTTTTTAGACGGTTTTTCGCAAATAACTCAAAAAGTATTTTGTCGAAAAAAACGTTCTTATCAAAAATATAGCCTATAAAAAAGTACAAAAAAATGGTGTACGCGTTAGGTCTCTGGATCTCGTAGAACCAGAGTTATAGCCAATGAAAAATAGATTCATATTCACCAAATTTCAAATAGAATATTTCGACGTGAAATATCCAAAAAATTAAGCACTTTTTGGGGAAAACCCAATATAACTTTTTTAAAGTATTTAAAAAAAGCTTTATTTCTGTTTTTACGAAAAGTTTCTAGCATTAAATTTAAGCAAGTTACGCTCAAGATAAAGTTGGTCCCTTTTGTTTTTGCAAAAAAAAATCGGGAAGACCACCCCCTAATTAGCAACTTAAATGAAATTAATCGTTGCCGCTCCACAAATTATTTTACTTATATTGTGTTTATATGATCTGTAAGTTTCATCGATTCAAAGTGCTTATTTTTGAAAAAATTTGGTTTCAAAGTAAAATTTTTAAAAATTTAAATTTTGAAAAATATGCTTTTTTTCAAAATAACTTAAAAATTGTTAGAGATCCCAAAAATCTCGAAAAACAAAAAAGTCAGATTTGCTTTTCTGAATATCATGTATTTTTTTTTCTGTTAGACAAAAATTGATCAAGATTTGGTGTTTCTAAATTTGCATACATTCGTGATCAGTGATTCGTTCAACCCCTTTTAACTACAGCACTTTCAATAATAAGGAGTTTGAACCGATGAAACTTACAGATCATATAAACAATGTATACACGAGTCAAGAAACTTGTGAAGTCGTTACGATTAAGTTCATTTAAGATACTAATTAGGGGGTGATTTTCTCGATTTTTTTACCAAAACCAAAAGGGACTAACTTTATTTTGAGCGTAACTTGTTTAATTTTGATGCTAGAATTTTTTTTTATAAAACAAAAATTTTTAAAAACACTTTAAATAAGTTGTAATGAGTTTTCCCCGAAATGTGCTTCATTTTTGGTTATTTCACGTTAAATTATTCCATTTGGAATTTGACGAATATGAACCTATTTTTCATTAGCTATAACTCTGCTTCTACTAAATAAAAAGACGTGATATATACAATATTTTTTTAAATTTTTTATAGGCTATATTTTTGCTAAGAATGCTTTTTCGACAAAATACTTACTATTTGAGTTATTTGCGAAAAACCGTCTAAAAGCGTGGTTATTTTGTTGAAAAAATGAACATATTCACTGCCAAATAACTCGAAAAGTATTGACTTAGTGAAAAAACTCTATAGAACAAAAGTTACTTAAAATTAGCCAGTTTACCCATTTCCTGACTTTGTTTGGCCGAATATTTTTTAACCCCCAAGAGGGGGTGAAAACCACCCCCAGGGCAAAAGCACATATCGGCACAATATCACTTTTTTTCTTTGACTTGTTAGCTGTGTGTATGCCAAATTTCATGTCAATCCAAGCTGTTCTTTAAAATTTAGAGGTTTTGCAATATTTTACCGTTAAAGAATGGACTATGATATTTTGTGAGATATTTTGTAAAAAATGGAAAAAGTAGTTAAACAGAGGCGGTAAATGAATTCCTTCTAAAAGGTTTTATACCAATCGAAATAAAAATAGAGTATGGCAAAACTATCGGAATCCGCACTTTAATTCTCCATGTTTTATAACTGGGTTGCCGAATTTAAGCAATGGTAGTGGGGGGAACAAATAATAAACGCCTTAAAGAATATCTCCCTGGATTGTCTTATAAAATAATATATTATACAATAGGCTTCGTTGAAACTGAAGATCAAGAAATAGCGGATGAATTACTTCATGACCTGGATGCTTCTAAGATATAAAAGAGGAGTGAAACCGTAGAACGTCTAAATTTTTATTTATCAAGAAGGCATACAATAAAATAAGCAGTTGTAAGGCCAGACACCAAAGCTTCTTCTTCGACTTTTCTCTTTTTCATGTCTACTTCTTTCATGATTATTGATGCATCTTTCCATTGTGAACTGTGCTCCTTGCCCCATGCATCTTTGCAACATGCAGCAGGCTCTGTTATCAATACTAACGGAAGAAGTCAAGAACAAGAAAATACAAACAAAAACCGAATGAAGAACAAACCATCGAAAGCCTCATACGCAATACATATGAAGAGTACAGGGGAAAAACAAGGAATGTCACTTTTTCATTAATTTTGGCTTTTCTCGCCATGTGGTAGCAAAAACTGAGTACTAACGACTAGGATATCGATTCAGAACAATATAGGCCATTGATTATGTACTATAGAAAGGAACTACAACGTTAACGGGGTTTTATTATTTCATATGGTCAATGAATCTCTATATATGAAAAAACCGTGGAGTGCTACCATTTAAAGGGGTGCGTTTTTGAGAAATGGGTGAATTAGTCCCTGGGCACAGGTTACATTAGGGTGAGTTCTATGCACTTTTGGTACAGACATGTTTACATAAAAATTGTTCCTGGTTAAATTTCCTATCTAAATATAACTTTTTAAAGTAAAAGATATTTTTTTTACAAAAATATGTTCAAAAGAAAAAGCACAAAGAAACCCAAAAGAAAGAAATTTTGTTCTCTGTCCCATAACTTTTGTTCACGGGGATATAGGTATAGGCATTGCTTCACATAAAAAAAACTTACATATTTTCTCTTTAAAATTATGTTTGGTAGAGGTCATTAGGATTTACAGTTTTCGAAATATGATTTTTGAAAGTTCGCCACTCACAGCAATTTTGGGTAATTTTCCTTGTTATTTCGCAAATATTGTTCGGTAACTTTTTTCTACGTAACTTTAGGCATATGCAACGGTGCATGTAGGAGGAATAGAAATCAATTACCTTTAAAATGTTCTACAGTATAATGTACGACTTCTTTTAAAGAGGTTATCTTTTTCAAGATTTTATACTTTTAACGAGTTTTTATATTTTTTACGATTATTTTTTAAATTTCCCATTATAACTTTTTTTTTCTACATTTAGGTATATATTATATAATAAAAAAGAAATCTTATTCTGTTTACTTTAAAATGATGTATTATAAAAAATTCTAGGATGATTGTTGAATAAGATATGCTTTTTCAAAATGTACTAAGTACTTGCAACGCTTTTTGATTTTAAGATTATTTTTGAAATTTCTCATTATAACTTTTTTAAGTGATTGTGTGTTATGATTGAATCTGATTTTTTAAAGGTAATACTTTTAATCCACTTGACTCTGCCGGGCAAACTTCAAAATATGGATTAATACCAATATTTACTATCAAAGCTCCTGCACCACAAGCTTTGCTTGAAAAAATAGCATGTAAATGTAGCAGAGGATGTACAAAAAAATGCGGTTGTAGGAGATATGAATTAGTTGTTCAATATTCTGCAAAGGATGCATCTGCATGGGTACTAAAATTGTGGAAAATCTAAGATAACTGAGGTGTCAGAGGAAGATATTGAAGCTAATGCTAACAAAGAGATGGACTTTGATTTTGAAAATTTTGTAAATGTCAACGTTTAAATAATTTTAACTAAAGTGACGTTTTCTAAGACTAATGTTTATGTAATTTTTGTAAAAGAAATAATTTTAAATAATCCAGGTAAAAAAATATCAAAGAATCACTCGGTTTCCATTATTTAAATATAGATGGTACACCATTTTAAAGAACAGAAAGTAAGCCCTCTTTATCGAGCAATATAATATAGTATATTCATAGAAAAAAAAGTTATAATGAGAAATTAAAAAAATAATCCTAAAATCAAAAATAATCCTAGAATTTTTTGTAATACACCATTTTAAAGTAAACAAAATAAACTTTTTTTATTATACAATATAATATATACCTAAATGTAGAAGAAAAAATGTTATAATGAGAAATTTCAAAAATAATCGTAAAAAATGTAAAAAATAATATTTTTTTATATTAGGTATTAGTATATATAAGGTATATATTAGGTATATAGTATATATAATATAATATTATATTATAATATATTATATATTATATAATATTATTTTATTTTTATATTATATTATAAAAAATGGTTAAAAGTATAAAACCTTGAAAACCATAATCTCTTAAAAAAAAGTCGTACAACATTATACAGTAGACCATTTTAAAGGTAATTGATTTCTATTCCTATTACCTGTACCATTGTATATACCTAAAGTTACGTAGAAAAAAGTTACAGAACAATATGTGCGAAATAACAAGGACAATTGCCCAAAATTGCTGTGAGTGGAGAACTTTGAAAACTCATATTTCGAAAACCATAAATCCTAATTACCTATACTAAACAATATTTTAAAGAAGAAATGTCTAGGTTTTTTTCTATAAAGCAATGTCTATACCTATATCCTCGTGGACAAAAGTTATGGGACCAAAAACAAAATTTCTTTCTTTTGGGTTTCTTTGTGCTTTTTCTTTTGAATATATTTTTGTAAAAAAAAGTATCATTGACTTTAAAAAGTGATATTTAGATAGGAAATTTAACCAGGAACAATTTTTATGTAGATATGTTTGTACCAAAAGTGCATAGAACTCACTCTAATGTAACATGTGCCCAGGGACTAATTCACCCATTTCTCAAAAACGCACCCCTTTAAATGGTAGCACTCCGCGGTTTTTTCATATATAGATGTACATTGCTCATATGAAATAATAAAACCCTGTTAACGTTGTAGTTCCTTTTAGCTATCTTATTTTGAATATAATCAATAGCCTAATAAACAGAAAGATCAGTCTATATAAATTTTCTAAGCTTTTGAATACAATCGAAGGACCAGGATTGTCCGCACGCCACTGGACAAAAATACGGAAAGTTAGCAGTTTTTTTGGTGCATTATTAAATTAATAAATTAATATAGATTCATATTATATTAAGATTATAGAATAAGAATTGCTAGAATTCTGCTAAGAAACTCCTAAGTATTTTTGAGGTATCATAAGAATTAAACCTTTATTGGTGTTTATCTCAATATGTATAAAATGTGACATTCCTTGTTTTTCCCCTGTACTCTTCATATGCAACACACAATACAACAAAAGATTAAATTTTTAACTTGATTAAACCAATTATTGTTATAATGCTATTAAATAGATAATAATTCAAAAATTTGATAATGGAATTTAATTTATATTTGATTTTTTTCAACAATCACATCTACGATACAGATTACACAAACCTACTAACAAAAATAGCACACAAAAACAATTAGAATTTGATACCCTTGGTGGCAGTAATATCATTTCAAACAATGTTTTTTCAACCACAGATTGCTAGGATTCACAAGATCGAGACCAAAATTGCATTTGTATGGAAAGTACACATAACCTAAAAAGATCAGGTTATGAAATCTTTCCCAGACTTTTCAAACCTACTTTTCTTTTTAATTTTCTGCACGCTTTTTATTACACCAACAATTGTGGTTCAATCCCATATAAACATAGTATTAAAATAACATGCCACAAGAAAAACTGTTTCAGAACCTTGCGAAGTCTACACTAATGAACCACACAGAGCCGTGCGGTACATCTTTTCAATATGATGCAAGTCTTCGAAATGCCGCCCCTTAAGAATTATTGAAACTTAAGAATTTAATTTATTTTATTTTTATTAAATGAACCTACACAAACTAAAGGACAACTTTTATTTGAAATACAAAACATACTTTACATTAAATGAAATATGTATTAACATTAAATAACGTTTACAAAAATTACAATTTTGCCCTTCTTACTTTATGGCTTACTTACTTAGTCATGACTTTAATTTTGGCAAACTCGTCAATCAGATTGGTTAAATAGCAGCTAGTGAGGACTCTATTGAAATGGGTGCTATATTTTTTTAGTTTTGTTTGTCATATGGATTTTAGTAAATAGTTTTTAATAATTTTTAATTTTGAAAAACTTCTTTACCCACTAGCTACCTACCGAGATAGGCAGTGTTAATAAAATTCTTAGTGGTACAACATTTGGGTATAAAGAAATTTGGTTATTTTGGCACAAACAGTTCGAAATTTCAAAACCTTAAAAAGAAGGTTTCATGGAGTATGGTATCATTTGAGGTATATCACGCAATTTTTCTAAAAGATCATTTGACTCTATATCCGATTCTTGTTCTTTTTCTATTGAAAGTATTGAATGAAGATTCATACAATATTCTTCTAGTGTTTTATCATCTGTTTTTCTCTATTAAAAATATCATATAAAAATTAAAATTTTTTATTATGAGTTTCTAGAAGCGAAAATGGGGCAATCAAAAAATTAATGACAATGTGTAAAATATAGATGAAACATTATTTATTTTAAATATATCTTCCTCTAACTCATCCACAGATTTTTCGTAATCAAATTGGCGATTTTTTCTCCTGGCTCCAATTTCATTTTCAGCTGGAAATTCGGATCATATATCAAAATTTTGTGCAATTTCATTAACAATAATTTTCATTTGGTCTTAGCCAGATTGTCTGTAGCTTTTCATTTTTCTATGTTTTTTGACATTTTTACACAATAAAGGACATCGCACGCATCTTATGGAAAATATAATGTCACTCAAATTCAATAAAATTTATACGATTAGATTCGTTTTAATATAACGATCAATTCTTATCATTGCGCCAACTCTTAATTATGATTAATTACGGCGCAAATTGCAATTAAAGTTTATCGAAATCACATTTTTGGAGTCCATAAAATGTTAGTTTACAATCATTATTGCTCTGAGTGCTATTCATAACAGCTTAAATCCCGCTGGGCCTAAGCGGATTAGTGAAACTAATCCGCTGATTTATGGAGTACCGAAAATCTGGGTATTTTAAAATATTTTTTCTCTCTCTAACTTATGTACCTACCCATTTGATTTCAGATTTATTTATATCAATTTCTGCTCTTATTTTTGAAAATAGAGAGTTGGCGCAATGATAAGATTTGATCGTTAATTTAAAACGAATCTATTGGTATAAATTTTATTGAATTTGAGTGACATTATATTTTCCATAAGATGTGTGCGATGTCCTTTATAGTTACTTGTTACAACATCTTCGAGACTGAATTTGTATGAAATACAATATCATGCCAAAGAACTACGCCGCATATAAATTTATAATTTTTAATATTTTTTGCTAATCCTCGTGATTTGACTTTAGTTTCTGGATCTGTGTTGATGTCTTCTATCGTTTCGAATAAGGCATTATATTTCACAAAATTAAAATCCCAAAGATTTCAATGCATCTATTCGACTTGACCATCTAGTAGCACTCAACGGTTTTAGAGTTAGTTGTGAAACATGTTATTTTCAGAACTTCCCAATGCTTTGTAGAACCAGAAAAAACGTGTACAGTTCTTGTATATTACAAAAAAGGTTGTTGTTTCTGTAGGCGAAGACGCTTCGTCATTTATGACTAATTTTAAAGAGTGGCATGCGCAGGGCACGTAACGCGCTCTCGGATATTTTTCAAGTAGGTATTCTATTTTGCACACCCTTTTTTGTTCCTTTCATATCGGTCCCGTTATCATAGCTTTGTTCTCTAAGCCGTTTAACTCAAGATCTAACTTTTCCCAATTTGTCAAAATAAGTTCTGTTAAACCTTCACTGGTTGAATCACTAGCTTAAAAAACAATAAAAAATTCTACGATATTATATTTTGTTCCGACAAGAATTAAAAGCGACAACAACTCTTATCGTCAATTCGAGCTGTTCAATATGACGTACGTCTGGGGTACAATCGGCGATTATCGAAAAATATTTGGCAATTTTTGCTATTTCGACAATTTTGTTTAAAATAATATTAGGTACCCATTAAACTTATCAATTCATCTTGTCTACTCTTGCTAAGTCACAAACCATGTATCAGACTCTCTTTGAACTATCATGATATGCTCTTCCATTACTTTATCAAACTCAGAGAGCAATTGTACTAACTTAAAAAAGTTTCCGTTATTAGGTTGAAACAAATGATCAGTTGTTCCACGAAAAGCTAAACATTGTGAGGCCAAAAGTATAATTATTTTCAAAACTTCTCTGCAATAATGTTGAATTATCCATTGTTATATTCCATTTTACCGATTATGCCGCTCCCTTGTAATGCCGCCTGATGCGGCTGTTTCACCGCATCATAGCACCGCACGGCCCTGGAACCACAACCTGTGAGAATCATATTAGGTAACGTAGAAGCTTCTAGGAGATTCTAAGCAGACAGAAGAAACTTCATAGAGGCAACAATCTTAACATCCAAAAGATTTAAAGCAATAATTTTTAAGGTCTTAACCTAAATCTGATCGTTGTAACCAAAAGAAATCCTTCTATAGAAGATCGTAATTCAAAGTAAAGTATTTTAATGCCTCACATGATAAATTGTAGCTGATAAACAAGGTTTACGCTTATTTGCCTGGTCAGAGTGTTCTCTTATATCGGGATTAGAAAACAGTTTAAAGATGTTTTGTTGAAAATGAAAATTTTGGTTTTATTTTAGCAAGTAACAGGGTAATGTTGGGCCCAGTCCAGTGATATTTCCGAATTAACACATGACATTCTAACCACCTTTTCAGACGATACTGCCCTCTTGGTCGTAGGCAAAGATCACGAATATTCAGCTAGAAATCTAGAAACTTCCATTAATCAAATTAATTAATGGTCTTAACTGTGGCGAATTAAGTTGAATGAAACTAAGTCCGTCCATAACAACTTTATAAATAAAGATAAGACAAATTTCGGTTAGCATAAATAATACCCAGATACCTCATGCCTTTGTCCTTTGAAGTGTGTGAAAAACCGACAACTGGACGGGTATGTGTATTTGCTATTCGTGTTTATGCGTTATGCGTTTGAATAGGCGAATGCACCCTCCACATTTCGTCCTATGCAACTGAATAAAGCGCACAAAAAATAACACATAGCGAAGTCACCGCCAAATATTTGGGTATCACCAAATGACATATGGCACCCAGCTATGAGGTTGTGCCAGCATAAGCAATATAGTGCGCAATATAATGTCATGGTTGCGGAATTTGAGAGAGTGGTTTGGTTGCACCACTAATGAACCGTTTAGGTCAGCTGTAAACAAGGTCAGGATAGCCAAGTCAGGATAGGTCAGATGATTTCCAATCTCCGATAGGAGTGGCACAAGAAGAAGAAGCAATATGGACATAATCCAGTATTTTCAGAGTAATGTGCTGAGGAACATCGTTAATGCCCCTTGGTATTTCAGAAACAGTGACCTCCGTAGGGGCTTAGAGATATGACACTGCAAGAAATTTGCGGAAGTCACAAAAAACGACTTCTCAATGCCAGTAACCCCGAGGCCACCCAGCTCCTCGATAATGTGAATTTGGTCAGAAGACTCAAGAGGAAGAAGCCATTCGAGTTGGTGAAGTAATAGTATAAAGCAGAGTACAGTGCGGCAATGATACACGTGAAAAAGTGTGTACTTAAGATATTACAGTCTAAGGATTGCTAGTGAGTACGTCTTTAGTTTAAATTTTCTTGTTAATAAAATGTAGTTAGACAAAAACTGCTTTATGACCTTTACAGATCAGGTTGCATTCATAATAAAATATACCACGTTGGAATATTTTACTAAAAAAATTTAGGAAGTACAACAAACATGACAGTTGTGCTGTAAGTTAAAACAAAAGATGGAATATAGGAGTACTTATCGGGCAAAGGTTGTGTATCTAGAATTCTGACATATGCGTACATGATACAATATATGTATAAATTTTAAAAAAGTACATATAAAAGTCTATGTCTCTTACTGTATTGAGAAGACTACTAAGGAACACAAAAATGCGTAGAAAGTTCTCCACATTTTAATCCTTTTAAGTTACTTAGTGAGATGACGATAATTTACAACGTATGCTGCACCAATGCAATATAACCGCCAGAAAATTTGCCTAACGTGTTAATTTCCCTAAAAAAGACGAAATGCATGGTTATAACAGCAAATCCAATAAGATGTAAACTGGAGCTGGAGGGTCAGATAATAGAACAAGTGATGGAGTTTGAATATCTAGGCATCACACTATCTAGTTACGGAAAGCTCGAAACAGAAGTGGAAGATCAAGTGAATAGAGCAAACAAAGCCGCAGGTTGCTTGAATAGCACAATATGGAGAAATAAAAATATCAGAAAAGAAATGAAAGGCAGAATTCACAAAACAGTCATCAGACAAATAATGACATACGCGGCAGAAACACGACCTGACACAGAGAGGAAAAAAATATTGCTCGAAACAGCGGAGATGAAAACCCTTCGAAAAATCAATGGTAAGACGCTATGGGATAGAGCTAGAAGTACAGATATACGACGGAGATGCAAGGTGGAGAACATTAATAACTGGGTAACAAACATAAGAGTGGAATGGAATGACCACATCAGCTGAATGACAACAAATAGAGTAGTAGAGACGGTTCCCCATTAGGAAGACGATCAGCAAGAAGACCATCATAAAAACGATGGAACGACAACTTACTAGACGTAAATTGAAAAAACAGAGAGTCCTGTCTATAAAAAAAAAGAAATTAGTTAGAAGAGATTAGGAAACGATAAAACTGCTTGTGATAGATGTTTGTTATCTAAACAACATTAAATTTAACCGGAATGGTTAAAATGTCTGTATTAACAGCATCATCATCACGTAGCGCTACAACCCTGGGTGGGTCCTGGCTGACTGTACAACTTTCTTCCAACTTGTTCGGTCTTCCATCAACCTAGGGTCAAATGGAATGTTCATTTTTCGGAGATCCGCTTGGATGTTATCTCTCCATCGCATTCTGGGACGTCCGAGTGGTCTTTTGCCTGTAGGAATCTCCTCCCATACCAGTCTTACAAGTCTCTCGTTATGAAGTCTGTGCACGTGGCCTGCCCATCTTAGTCGCTGTGATTTAATTTCTTGGACAATATCGGTGTCATTGTAGAGTGCTTTTAATTCGAAGTTGGTTCTGATCCTATACTGGTTTGTGTTAATGTCGTGGTGAGGTCCGAAAATTTTTCTAAGCATTTTTCGTTCAAAACTTCTGAGCTTTTCTTCGTTTGACTTGGTCATGGTCCACGTTTCGCAACCATATGTTAGTACAGGTCTGACGATGGATTTATAGATTTTGATCTTGGAACTTCTTGCAAGATTTTTTGATTTTATAACCTTATCCAGTGCGAATAGACAGCGATTTGCTGATTGGATTCTGTCTTTTATTTCTTCAGTAACATGGTTGTCAGCTGTGATTACGGCCCCCAGATACTTAAAACGTTGTACTCTTTCGAAATTGAAGGTGTTGACCGTCACATTTTGTCCTATCCTGTCTCTTCGTGTCGTTCTATTTATACACATATATTTCGTCTTCTCTTCATTAATCCTCAGCCCTACTTCGCTTGTTGCTCCTTCCACCTTGTTGAAAATCGCTTTTGTGGATAAGATGGAGTCTCCAACGAGATCAATGTCATCTGCGTATGCTAGTAATAACTTGGGACCTTGAACCGATATCAGTTCTGTTTTTATTTCGGCCGACCTCATGGCTTTCTCTAATACAAGGTTAAAAAGTAGTGGAGATAACGCATCACCCTGTTTGAGTCCACTGTTGATTTCGAAGCTGTCAGACAGTTTATTATTTACACGTACTTTTGATATTCCACCCTCCACACAGACTTAGTCATTCGATTGAGTTTCTTTGGTATTGAGAACTCCGCCATGGCATTCCATACTTGGCTTCTTTCTACGCTGTCATATTCCTGTCGAAAATCTATGAAGAGATTGTGTATGGGTCTGTTATACTCCCATCCCTTTTCTAGAAGCTGTCTCAGCGTGAATAGTTGATCTATATATTAACAGATATAAAAGATATTTTTTAAAAATGGTATTTTTGTTGTTGATAGTAATTAAAAACACCTTAAAAAATCTGTCCAAACACACACGCTTAAAATCCGCAGAAGAACCTGTATCATAAACCAGCTAAAAACAGATAACGACCACTAAAACCACAGCGATAAACTTGGTGAACGCCGCCACTGGCTTCAAAGCCATATCCAGTTATCTGCGGAATCCCTCCATTGGCCATTTCGGCGTGTTCATACGGATACGGGAGCTAAGAGAGAAACAGAAAAGAGAGGTGAAACGGGAGAAAAGCGTTCAACAGGTGCCCACCCGCTGTTCCACACCGAAATGCACTCACTCAACTCAACAACTCTCTAGCCGTCTCTCTTTCCTTTACGCTCCCCCGCCTATCAACACACAAACAGCTGATTTCGGCGCGACGTTGCCGGATAGTGTATAATATCTTGGATACAGCTCGAACCACCTAATTTTGATCCTTCATTTACATTTCAGGAAAATTATTTACAACTGATTTATACTTTTCTTTTTATTTATTATTTTTTAATAAATTGATTTCATTTATACGTTTGAAAAATACAATTTCACCATATTTACTTAGACGTTAACATGATTCACCAAATTGTGGCATTTCCAGATGTTAGATAAAGAGATAACACCAATCAGAACACCATATCGTCGGTCTAATAAGCAAATTGCCTAAGTCCATTTTTTCCGAAAATTGTTTTTTGGTGTCATCTAGTAGTAGACGGTAAAAGCTACCGCCTGACAATTCCCACAAGTGCCATTATTATTTTATTTCGCGCCAATTTCGCCTAAACGAACTTTGCTGAAGTCCAAACGTTCTTTCCCATTCATACGAATATTGCCTATGTCAGTGTTTCTGAAGTTGTTTTGATTGAAAACGTTAGAAAATGTAAGTAAATAAATATATTTTGATTATTATTATTAATATGGATATAGTATAATAAGTAGAAAGTTTGTGTAAGGTACATTCCATGTCAAATCACTCAGGCAAAAAATTTTGGATCTCCGATTTGTCTGAAAATTGGTATATAGCTTCTGCGGGACGTAAAAATAAGATAATTAAGGTCAAAAAATCTTCTTCTTTTTTTTCTCAAAATGTTATTTTATGCGATTTTACAGTGATTTGGTGTTTATTTAAACAAATTTGCATTTTCTGTCGTAAAGTATCAATGAAAAACATAATATTTTAATAGAAAGGACTCAAAAATGTCATTATATGGCATTATAACAAGTTATTTTGAATCAAAACAAGTTTTTGATCACATTTTATAGTGTAAAAAACGTTAAAATACCGTTTTTTACGTTTTCCTCCATTCCCAAAATACATCATCATCGATTTGGCTGAAAATTTGCCCACAGATAGCCAAAAGATAGGACTTTAAGTGGTTACAAGGATTTGAATTATATTACAATACCAAAAAAGTTACATGCAGTAATATCAGACTCAAAAGTATATATTAAGGGTCGTTTAAACACAGCGATAAATCAAACAACTTATCAAGGTCAATCGAGTTGTTGCAACTTATCATTGTGTGTAAAGGGTCGTTTAAACACAGCGATAAATCAAACAACTTATTAAGGTCAATCGAGTTGTTGCAACTTATCATTGTGTGTAAACGGTGCATCGCACAACTTATCAAAGTTGGAGTTGGGTTGAAGGTGGTATCGCATTGAATCGCAGCGTCTAAACAGCGTTTCAACTTGTCATCACAACTAGTTGCTGTGACTTATCGTTGTGTTTAAACGACGCTTTAGTCCAGTCGGGATAGCATTTGACCTTGAATGCCGAGCTGCCCAAAATTTTATTTTTCTGATCTTTAGGGGAGTCAATAGTAGCCTAAATTTAAAATCACGAATGAATTCCTCCGTTACGTTAGCCGCCATCTTGATTTTAAAGAAGAACCTGTTTTGCTCAATATCTCCGCCATTTTTAACTTTTGATGCTGAGAACGGAGAGGGCTTTGATTGGTAGCCTAACATAATCAACAAGGAAGAGCTGTTTGGGTCAAGAGGAGACATCATTGTGTGTGAATCAAAAAGGTCAGTCAATAACTTATGTGATAGATTTTCTTTATAATCAGAAGTTAATTTTTTTTTGCGTAAAAGCATATGAATTAAGATTCCAACATTTCAAAAATTTAATAGAAAGTATAAGTAGTTTTGCGAATACCTAAATTTGTTTGTTTAGCTTGTTTTATTAATGGTATCAAGAACAAAGCGATAAATATTTGTTTGAATTTAGATTAATTTATATGATAAAGGTTTCATTTGGACAGTTATGCCCACAGAATTTAATTGATAAATTTTCAGAGCATTGCTTTTGATAATAAAGGTATTTGTATGTGTTTATTTATGGTATTTCTATTTATTTCCTTTTCCTATTTTATCCCGATAAGGATCAACTAAGAGATACTGAAGCTACGAGAAAGGATAAGTATAACCTAAGATAATTTAGTTATTTTTTTTTATTACAAAAAGGCACCCTGAGATTTTTCTTAATTTTTTATGTATGATTTGCGCCAATTCAATAATTAATTAAATAAACACTAATTAATATAAAAGTAAGAGAAAGCAGATCATAACAATATGTACATTGTAAATTATGATTCGGGAGTGCTCCTAGTAGCATTAAACGTTTCTTGGTTTGTTTATTTCTACTGCATCTTCATTGTAAATTTAGTATACTAAAATAAGAAAACATAAGGAAGATGTTATATTATAAACATTTTGGACATAACACTCTTATGGGAGAGCCAATTGTATTGACCGATGGCCTCCAAAACTACAGCAAACGTCACTTATGGTGAAATGATATATTTTCGCCTCTTTAGAACTGGTATGAGTGAAAATATCTGAAGCTGGGCAATTATGTGGTAGATCTGCGAGCTATTAATATAATGTTTAGCTCCTCTTTCAGACAAAATTGCTTCAGTAAATGTTTCATTGCCTCGATTTACTAAATCAGACATCAGAATCCAACAGGACCAACAAAAAAAGATAATCATGAATTCATTATACAGAGTGGACCAAAGAAAACAGTCCACCTCGATATTTGGCAGTATTTATTAGATTTTAAGGAAATGACGAAACAGGTCGATTTTTGATCTAAGGTGGACACATTTTTACGGTACATACACTTGCTATTTGTCAACCACCTCCCTTCCACTTCCCCCACCCCATATTTTTAAATAGGGAATAGGGATCGTGTGCTAGCTCATTTAAAAGGTTATTCAATTCTCTATTCAGTAATATAAACATTAACATAATTATTTATACAAGAAAAACATTAATTAAATTATTTGACACAAAAAGAAAAATGTATGTAATTTATTTAATTCAAAATACATTCTACTGCTGTCACAAAACAGAAAAAAATGTTTTTTGATAAATAAACATTGCTTTTCGCTTAATTTCAATGTTCAAGCTGCCACCCATCTCCTCTTGGTAGATTGAATATTGAATTTAAGCGAAAAACAATATTTATTTGTCAAATAAACATTTTTCTCTGTTTTCTGTCAGTAGTATAATGATTTTTTAGTTAAATTAATTGCATACATTCTTTTTTTGTGTCAATTAATTTAATTCAAAATAATTTTTCTTGGACACTCTGTATAAATAATTATGTCAATGTTAATATTATTGAATAGAGAATTGAATAACCTTTCAAATGAGGTAGCACACGACCCCTATTCCCAATTTAAAAATAAGGGGTGGGGAAATGGAAGGGAGGGGGTTGACAAATGACAGATGTATGTACCGTAAAAATGTGTCCCCCTTAGATCAAAAATCGACCTGTTTCGTCATTTCCTTAAAATCTAATAAATACTACTGCGAAATATCGAGGTGGACTGTTTTCATTAGCCCACTCTGTATAATAGAGGGAAAATTACATGTTCTAACGAAAATTTTTTCTTAGATCAGAAAAATTTGTTAAAATCTTCTATTATTTGTGCAAAACTTCAACTGTACACCTCGTATGACTTCTCCCCAGAAAGAATATACCTATTACATGTATACCTCCCCTCCTTTTTTAGATTGATCTGAATTATTAAATAATAATATTAGTCGATAATTCCCATGAATAATTTAAAGTGAGTAGATTTTACAAATGTCCAATTATATTAACTTTCACTAGTCAATCAATAATATTGTATGTATCATGTTTCAGGAATAAGGAGGATATACAATGTGGACCTATAATTGCTTATTGGACATGCCAGGTAAAACGGAAATATTAATAATAATATCGTATGACATTTTTGCCGGGGAGATCCTTTTCGGCACCAATTGCATCTTTAACCCTGCTTCACGTAGCAAGTCACGATTCACACTAGACCAGGGGGACCTACGGCTTTACGTGCCTTCCGAAGCACGGTGAACGGCTCATATCATTTTTAGAAATGTTATTGGGGCGTTCTGGCTTAGAAGACCAGTATCTGGCCGATAAGCTATGGCCGAGCACAATTCAAATAGTAGGTACACCTAAATCAAAGATAATTCCAGACAATAAACGTGACACCCAAGAGACCAGAGAACTGGTAATTACAAGAAAATTAGTTCATTTTAAAATTTGATATTGCTTTACATATTAAGAATTTATCTACCTAGTATACAAAAAAAAAACAAATAAGTATCATAATAAATGATGGTTTTGCTTGTTTTCGATTCAGAGGGATGCACACCCGCTGGACAGGCTGTTTCTACCATTGCAGGCGTCATCAGCAGCGTTCGTTAGCGTGCACTCCTCTGAATCGAAAAACAGCCGGACCATCAATTTAAAGGGAATCTGAAAGATAATTCAAAATCCCCATTAGGACGCGATACAGCGACATCTCTTAACAAATTGAAGAGTCTCAGATGCAGAATCCACCAAAAATGGTAAATAGTTATTTAAATCTGAGACTATTCGTGTTGAAAGTTCTTTCTGGTACATCCTGAATCTGCGACTTTTTCAATTAATAAGACCGCAGACGACGAATATAGAAAACGAAAAGGAAACGATCACATTCCGTTTTCATTCGTCTAGGAAAAAAGGACAGAAGAGGAACTTTCAGTACTCAAATCCGAGTAAAGATAGAAAAATAATAAATGATGGTTTTGCTTCTTTTCCATTCAGAGGGATGCACAACCGCTGGACAGGCTTTTTCTACCATTGCAGGCGTCATCTTATTATCTTTCTTCTTATTATCTTATTATCTTTTCTTTATCGAATTATCTTTCAGATTCCCTTTAAATTGATGGTCCGGCTGTTTTTCGATTCAGAGGAGTGCACGCTAACGAACGCTGCTGATGACGCCTGCAATGGTAGAAACAGCCTGTCCAGCGGGTGTGCATCCCTTTGAACCGAAAACAAGCTAAACCATCATTTATTATTTTTCTATCTTTACTCGGATTTGAGTACTGAAAGTTCCTCTTCTGTCCTTTTTTCCTAGACGAATGAAAACGGAATGTGATCGTTTCCTTTTCGTTTTCTATATTCGTCGTCTGCGGTCTTATTAATTGAAAAAGTCGCAGATTCAGGATGTACCAGAAAGAACTTTCAACACGAATAGTCTCAGATTTAAATAACTATTTACCATTTTTGGTGGATTCTGCATCTGAGACTCTTCAATTTGTTAAATAAGTATCAGTTTTGCTAATGTAATTTTGTTCTTTCGATTATTACTAGGAAAGGAATATCAAGGGTAATTTATTTAAATGTTATTAGAGAATATTATACTTCTACTTCTTACTTTTTTCTCTGATAAATATTTTATTAATCTATCTTTCTATTAGGGATATATCATAAGTAAGTTTATCTAATCTTGCCTAAATATGGCATTTTACGTGCTGACGTCAGAACTAATAACACTTCAGTATTTTTAAAATCTAATAGTTATTTATGATATAAGTGTTACAAGTACACGTTTAAGGCACGCATGTGAAAGTTTGCAGAATGAGCGAAGCGAGTTCTGCAATTCACATGAGTGCCTTAAAAATGTACTTTTTAACACGCATATCATACAATATTTTTTCTACAAACGTAATTACAGGTCAATATCTACAAAAACTTTTATTTGAACTTGACTGACATTCCATTTTTATATTTTTTTGACATTACATCAAAATTGCCTATACGGTCAATACGAACTGCAGTGCCTTAAAAATTTTAAAGCACTAGTGCCTTAAAGTAACATTTTTAACACTCGTATGGAGTGCTAAAAATTCCATTTTTAACACGGTTGTAGAAAAATAAAAAAATTTTAAAATTGAATAAAGTAATTTTATTATTCGTTTATTATTATTTTTTATTTTCCGACTTCTTTTAAAGTAATCGATTTACAAAGTTTATAGTTTAATATTTATTATACATCAAGATGTCTTATATTTCATGGCGCTACTTCCGTGACCCTTGGCTCACCATTTTACTATATTATCGGGAAAAAGTAATACAGCGTCAGTATAGAAGCTTCGCTTCAATAATAAATTAAACAAATACATGTTTAGCTTAGCGCTATTTTAAAATATCCACAACAAATCTAGCTACCCATGCCATGCACCCATTGTCACAACCTACCCGTCTACTTACGACTTCCATTATGTATGATATTTTTGTTGTACAACAACCTTGAAAATCACATTAAATTAATGTTAACAATTATTTGTAAGATTAATTAAACAATATTTTTTTATCCAAACGGAGGCAGAGGGTACCTTTTTCGACAACATTTTGACATGAATTTTTTCGTTTACTAATGGTCGCCTCTAACTACTTTTATCACAGACTAATAAGAATTCAGGGGGTTAGAAGTAAAAGGGTTTAAGTGAACTTTTCTAAAAATATACTCGAAGTACAGATTCGCATACTTAAATGGTATTATAATTTGGTAAAACGATTCAAACATATCTCCCCCTAGAGTCGCCATATATCGCCATTACATTTAATTTAATGAAAACAATTGAGGGGGTTAGAAGTAAAAGGGTTTAAAATTTTACTCTAAGTACATATTCGCATACTTAAATGGTGTTTAACTTGGTGGTAAAATGATTTAAGCATATTTCGCCCTACAGTCGCCATCTATTGCCATTACATTTAGTTCACTGAAAACAATTGCAGTTTGCTTTGGTAGTAAATATGTTTAACGTGCGCTTGAACCATTTTACCACAAAACTATTTTTAGTATTCTGTAAAGACAAACAGGAAGAAACGGGTTTAAGTGCGCTTGAATCATTTTACCACAAAACATTTTTTAGTATTCTGTAATGCGTAAACACATATTAATACAGGATTAATTTCAAGTAAATATATATTATATTTGTGACCAATTTTGAAGACTAATTAAATATTACGCAGCGTGCCAGTTGTAGTTAGAGTAAGGATAACGATAACAGCTGGGATAAAAATGATTGGTAATATGTAGTAAACATCTGCACTTCAATCGTTTTACCAGTAACATTTATCAACACCATGTACCGATTCAAGTACATTTTTTTAATAATTGAAAAAAGGGAAGAATATAGTAAGAGTAATAATATACCCTTATATTTTTATCATTTTATAGTACATTGTACTAGACATATTTTAGTTTAATGACTCCTAGAATTTATAAAACTCAAACAAATTTGAAGCTGATTAACTCAGAACTATCAAAACTGCACTTAAACCCTTTTACATCTTTCCCCCTCAATTGCAGTTTTAATTAGAGTAAACGGGTTTACGTGCGCTTGAACCATTTTACCACAAAACTATTTTTAGTATTCTGTAAAAACATGTTAGTACTGGACTAATTTCAAGGTCAATAAATATTTATTAGATTTGTGCCGAATTTTGTTGACCAATTAAGTATTATGCGACGTGCCAGTTGTAGTTACACTGTGGATAACAGCTGGAATAAAAATGATTATTGTAAAAAGAATTTTGTAATTATTACAAAATTCTATAAATTCTTCAGTGATTTTTCTATTTGGGCCACATCGTTTATACAATAAATACTTGCTTTCTAAATGATAAAAACTTCATGCAATATTAAAAACAATCTGTCAACGATAACATTGTTAATGAATAATAATGTAGCATTCGACAATATTATTTGACATGACATAAGTCATGTTCGACAAGCTTCCAATTATAAATAAATTATTAAAGAAACCAAAAATGACACACCCCCTTTTATACAGATTTTACACAATTACATCTGACAACGTCGCTGAGAGTATATGACTGGCAATGTTTCTTTCTTGCGGATCTGATCACAGCCGGTTGCCGTTCTATGATTCGGCACTCACCGGTTTTGAGTTGCTGGGCCTGTGCGTTTGGCTTTCGGCTCCTCTTCTTGTCGTTTGTTGCTCTTATGCAACGATCAACGATACGAGAGTAAACGGAGCACATCGGCCGAATTATTGCGGCGTTGCGAGAATGTCTGTAATTTCCCGGATTTACAAATAAGTAAATATCTCTCGATTAAAATAATATAGGTATACAGGGTGAGGCAGATAAAGGGCCTATTAGAAATATCTCGAGAACTAAAGGCAACAGAATCATGAAAATTTTAATTAAGGAGTTTTGAAGAGTCATCCATTTAATGAAAATATTTTCATCTATTTGCTACTTCCGGTTATACCGGAAGTTGCTTATAACTTCGTTCTTTTAAATGGGACACCCTGTATATTTTTACATTTTTGGATTCTCTTCGATGTCTTCTTTCTTAAAATATGAGGTTTTGTAAAGTTATACAGGGTATTTTAAAAGATAATTACGTTTATTTATTAATTTCGTAGCAACATTCACACCCTGTAGAATTGTAGTAGTTTGACATCTAAAACTCCACTTACGTTCAAATGATTTTTAATATAGTCTACTATTGTTAAGAATCATTAGTATAGCTAAATTTTTAATTTTAGTATCCAGGGTTGGTCGAAACTCGGAATGAGTATTTTCTGAGTTTTCTTAAATGGAACACCCTCTATTTTAGTATTGTAATGAAATGATATTTTATGGTACTTTTTTATTTCTTAAGTATTCCCTATACCTAACTGCTTTAATTTGTGCTTAATTGTTAATCGCACCAACAATCTTAACTACGTAGGTATTTTGATAGCTAAACCATTATTGGTAATTTTAAGGATCAGTCTGGATTAATATGTATTTATTTCTGAAAAATTATTTTTGATTGAATTTTTTCACGGCCAACCTAATAAAATTTTATGTATTTCTTGTTGCAATTAATGTTTAGCTTGAATCACCAATAACACACAAATTAAAGCAATTAGGTATAGGGAATGCTTAAGAAATAAAAAAGTACCATAAAATATCATTTCATTACGATACTAAAATACAGGGTGTTCCATTTAAGAAAACTCAGAAAATATTCATTCCGAGTTTCGACCAACCCTGTATACTAAAATTTCAAAATTAGCTATACTATTGATTCTTAACAATAGTAGACTATATTAAAAATCACTTGAATGTAAGCAGAGTTTTTAATGTCAAACTATTACAATTCTACAGGGTGTGAATGTTGCTACGAAATTAATAAAAAAACGTAAATATCTTTTAAAATACCCTGTATAATATTACAAAACCTCATATTTTAAGAAAGAAGATATTAAGGAGAATCCAAAAAGGTAAAAATATACAGGGTGTCCCATTTAAAAAACGGTATAACCGGAAGTTGCAAAGAGATAAAAATATTTTCATTTAATAGATCATCCTTCAAAACCCCTTCATTCCAATTTTCATGATTCTGTTGTCTTTAGTTCTCGAGATATTTCTAATAGGCCCGTTATCTGCCTCACCCTATAATAGTCGGTTCGCTAATCTCAGACAAAATCTGTCTAATAATTTTAGTAGGCAAGCAAATGTTGCTGAAAAAATGGCAAAACCTCCCAAATTTTTCGGCCAGCATCGATTTGTACAAAACTTTGGGATTAGGCTCATTTCACCCTCTTGTTCATTTTCTATATTGAGCCGTTGTACTTTTGGTTTTTTAAGGGTGAAAACTACCCCTAATTGTAAAAAATTATAAAATAACATTTTAAACTTTAATATGGTTAACATTTGGTTTTCATTAGCTAAATAACGATTGTTTTATGCTTTAGAATATAATACAATATTGTAACCCTTAAAACCACCCTTTTTGGAGCTTGTATACATAAAACATGTATTTATCCTAAAAGAAAGATTTCGGCTTGCATCGATTTGCATAAAAATGTGGGATTAGGATCATCTCACCCTGTATTTCATATTCTATATCATGATAAAGGGCGTTGATTATTTTTAGGGGTATAAACTACCTCTTATTGTTAAATATTATATAAAAATTTTGTAAACCTTAAGGGGGGGGTATGGTTTGAAATATTTAATTTTTTTTTATTATTTCAAATAAAAGTGCATACTTTCAAGAATACTCTCTGAAAATTTCAAAATAATCGGAATAAAATTACCAGAGATACAGCGTGTTGAATATCCCTACCTTCGACTCGCTTTGCCGCGACTTCGCGCCAGCACACTTGAGCGTAGTGAGAAACGTTAAACAACTGTTCGCCTTCTCTTTTGTAGATTACTCCTCGATTCAAAAAACATATTCCAATGTTCATCATTTTACGATTTGGCAGACAAATAAGAAGATGAAGATGCAGTTGTTAAAACTTTAAACGCATTTTTCTCAAAACTGCTTTTTCAAATGCGGTGGACATTGTAACTGAAAAACTACTCGGCCGATCTACCTGATGTTTTGCACAGATTTTCTTTAGACATTTCATGAGGTAACAACGTCGATATATTTTTCTTTTTTTGCTTATTTTTTGTTCAACAATAATAAATCTGTTGATTTTCACAAAATTTTTACCAAAAATTTCATTTTTTGAATTTCTGAGTGCTACCAAAAATTCAAAAATCATTAATAATAAAAAAACGAAATCGACGTTGTGACCTTGTGAAACTCATAAGCTAATTAAATCTTTTTGAATTTTTTGTTTCGTATGATCTGGTGACGAGTTCTGATGTCCACCGCAAAATCCATTTTTTGTGAGCTGCCTGTCAAACGTCACCAATGGCTTACTTTTCAATATTTTGGATTGCATTTTTTTCTAAATATTCTTTGAATTATACTTAATATGTTTTTTAATTTAAAAATAAAAAAATTATACCATAGCTTCGAAAAAAATTCACAAAAATGTGCTTGATATGTTGATTTCAAACCATACCCCCTCCTTAAATCGGCAAAATTTGGTTTTAATTTGTTAAATAAAGATTGTTTTATGCTTTGGGATATAATATCATAATATTTCAACCCTTAAAAACCACCCTTAATAACATTGTAATTTTTATAAGCAATTTAATAGATCTGTACAGAAAAAAGTAGAACTACGTACAAAAACATTTATTTACACAAAAATACGAATTTACTAATACAAATATAAACACAAATAGTATTTTAGTCACCTTAATCGAGATCGGCGTCATCTTCTTCTATTACACTCCCAAATAGACTATTAGAATTTTTCGAAAAAAAAAAAATTTTTATAATCATGGCTCCTTCATTTATGGTGATAAAAAGTTTTTTTTCAAAAATTATTTTGTAGGGTTTTTTGAAGTGCTATAAGACTATGTAAATTAAACTCCGTAAGATCCCTTAGCTCCGACGCCCCTGAGCGGCATAAGGAGTTTCGAGAAAGAAGATCCCTTAGTTTTTGAGTGAGGTGAGCTTAAAGGGCTCGAATAAGGGGGCGTTTGCTCGTAAATAGACGTTTTAAACAGCTATATCTCGCTAAATATTCACTGTAAAGAAAATCTATGTTCAGAGAAATTTCAGTTATTAAAAAAGCTACAATTTAGTGTTCCTTTATTTTTTTCGTACCTTTAGTATTTTCAGAGATATTTTGAAGAGAAAGATGAAAAATACGAAATTTCAAAAATCAATTTTATCTTTTAAGGCAAACTTTTCTAAAATTAGGCCTTTTAAATTCGTAAAACTTCTTGGGTGTATTGATAACAATTCCAAAATAATTATAAACAATACATTAAGAAAAATTTCTCCTAAGCAATTAGAGAAATAAAATGCTTATAAAGGTAGACTTCCGCACCAAGCGACCGAGACAGGAGACCGCGACAGGCGACAGATAGGCGAGGTCTCCCCACGACTGCTCTCAATGCAATTATATCAGGTTAGTTCTGCAGCCCGCGACCGAGACCAGCGACCAACTATCGTCTATCGCGACCTATCTGTCGCCTGTCGCGGTCTCCTGTCTCGGTCGCTTGGTGCGGAAGTCTACAGTTGGGATTTGAAATGACATGGGATGATATTATACCAGTAAATAATATGCCAGGGTAATAAGACAAAAATATACCCTGTTCGTGACACTCGAGCAGCCAGGGTACTGAAGCGTTTTTTGGACAAGTAATACCTACAGGAACAAATTGTAACCATTTCCTGCGTAGGATCTGGCGGCCATTTTTATTTATAAACAATTAACTGTCAAAAAATGGCATTTCTCCCTTTTTTTTTCAAATCAATGGAAAACAGTGAAACTTATGATTTTTTTAGTACAAATATCTTTGAGATTATGGAAAAAGCTTTAATGTTTGATATAGTTATTTATTGTTAATATAATTGCGAAAAAAGGTCGGAATTGCAAAAAAACATATTTTCGCAATAACTGTTGTAAAAATTAGTGTACAGGTTTGAAATTTTTGTCAAATGAGGGTTCTTTGGTGCTTAATATGTGATAAAAATTTCAAAGCGATTCATTCAATTGTTTAAATTTTATTCAAATTGTTTATCCCAAAGAGCATTTTTTTGCAATAACATAAGTCAGAAAACAATAACGTTAAAACCATTCCACAGGGGTCAAATGGAAGAGCATGAACTATGTTTTCAACTTGGTTTAAAAAAACCGAATAAAAAATGCATTTATTAGTAATAAATAATTATGCAAAAGTATCGTAAATCTTTCCTTATAAACTTTTTGGATAACTTTTTCCAAAAAAATTAACTTTTTTACCCCGTTTTAAGTGCACAACTACCAAGTAATGTTATTTGTATCATAATTGATAAAAAATTGTAATAAATATATATAATTTCTTATATAACAAAATAAAAAGTTTATAAGGAAAGCTTTACGGTACTTTTGCATAATTATTTATTACTAATAAATGCATTTTTTATTCGCTTTTTTTAAACCAAGTTGAAAATATAGTTCATGCTCTTTCATTTGACACCTGTGGAATGGTTCTAACGTCATTTTTTTCTGACTTATGTTATTGCAAAAAAAATGCTCTCTGGGATAAACAATTTGAATAAAGTTTAAACAACTGAATGAATCGCTTTGAAATTTTTATCACATATTAAGCACTAAAGAACCCTTATGTGACAAAAATTTCAAAGCTGTACACTAATTTTTACAATAGATATTGCGAAATTATTTTTTTTTGCAATTCCGACCTTTTTTCGCAATGTTAACAATAAATGAGTATATCAAACTTTGTAATACGTCATTTTAAAGCTTTTTCCATAATCTCAAAGATATTTGAACTAAAAAAATCATAAGTTTCACTGTTTTCCATTGATTTGAAAAAAAAGGGAAAAATGCCATTTTTTGACACTTAATTGTTTATAAATAAAAATGGCCGCCAGATCCTACGCAGGAAATAGTTACAATTTGCTCTTATAGGTATTACCTGTCGAAAAAACGCTTCAGTACCCTGGCTGCTCGAGTGTCATGGGAAAAACCTTATTACCCTGGACTATAAAGCAAAAGTAAAACATACAATAATTCCCAAAATTTCTTATAGCTAAAAGGAGACAAATTAATATATAACAGTAAAATATGCGACTGGTATAAACTGAAAAAATATTAACATTACAATGTCATTGCAACACCAACAAATGGACTGGAAAATGCATGGATTGGAGTTTCATGCAGGTTAGTGTCGTATAAACTGGAGGGCACGTGGACTGAAGCTTTACGTGGGCATTTGTAAATTACAATGCACAATGTTCAAGTCGATGGAGAAATGCGTATTAACTGCTTCAAAAATGAGCTTGGAAGTATGAATAACGGTTGCATAACGTACCAAAGCGACGGATCTGTTCAAAATAGTATATGAGAGAACAACAGTTGGGTACAATATCCTAAGCTGACAGAATATTGTCCTTACTGGTTAAAAGATTGCTTAACATAGCAGGAAGGTAGATAACAATTACATATCGTCCTGTAAACGAAGGAGTAACAACTCCTTCCAGCTTGAAAGGCAGATGAATACTTTTCCTCTGACTAAGAGTGTCAACACAACGGAATGGGAATGTCATATATATATATATATATCTGCGGGATAAAGGACGTTGAACACTAAACTGTAGAGGTCAAAGGCGCCAAAAACTATGCACTTTTTGACGGCTATAAGACCAATGATGTCACTTTTTCCATAATTACAAAAATGGATATTTGTAATAGAAATATCACATAGAAAACTCATATGTACAATACCTAATTTAATAAAATTTTTGCAACTGTAGTTACAATTTAACTTATACTTAATGAATTGAAATTGATCTTTGTGTTCAAATAGAATTTTAACATGTTTAGAGACTACGAAATTTTAAAATTGCGTAATTTAATGAATATTATATTCAACCTATTATTTTTGTTCACAATGTTAGCAACCGAAAAAAGTGTTGCAATACTAACTAGGTAGCTGATATGTTGTCTATAAAATAATGCTTTTGCTCGGTTACAATTTATTAAAGTACTCAGAAAGTCTACAAAAGCAGGTATTTATTGCCAATTAAAAAACCTGTTATAATAATGTATTTATCGCAACTTAATTATAATGAAATTTTTTGATGAATCAATGTTTGTGCACAGTAAATAATTCTCTAAAACTGTAGGTATAGTAGATCATTTCTATTTTTAGCGTATATCAACATTAACTTCAATAAGAGGCTAGAGATATTATTTATTCAATAGGTAGGTATAATATACTTAAGTAATCAATCTTGTCCCGTTCAGATTTTCATAACCTATTCCACCATTTTTTATTATTGTATCGTTTTAGCATATCTTTATTTACTTTCTGATTCTCCGAGTTTACTTTTTACTTTTCACTGGTCTAGTAATTGCATAATTGCATAATTGCTTTTCACTGCATAATACATCTTTTACCGTAGTTTTTTCTTTATTTTTATGGCGTTGGCATATTCAATTGATGCCAATCAGTATCCAATAGGTACTAAATTTACAATCAAGATGCAGTAGAAATAAACAAACCAAGACACGTTAAATGCTACTAGGAGCACTCCCGCATCATAATTTACAATATATAAACTTTGGAAATCATGATTTGGGATTTACAATGTATATTCATTGTAAATTATGATTCGGGAGTGATCCTAGTAGCATTTAACGTGTCTTGGTTTGTTTATTTCTACTGCTTCTTGATTGTAAATTTAGTATAGTTTATAATGTGTATTCACAGATACCTATACAATCAGAATACGAGTTAGTGGTAAAATTAAACTAAAAAATTTAACAGACTTTTTTCTTCCTTTTTCTTTTTTATTTTCTATTTTTAAACGTTTTTATTTGTTTTGTTTTTGGACTCGGTTAATTTTTATTTTATTTTGGTTTATGAACTATTTTTGTTTGTTTTTGTTTTAATAATCTTTTTATATCATATATTTAATTACAGTATTGGTATAGTTCGCAGTTTGCTAACGAAGTTTGTCTTAATTCTATGGTTGTTCATTATTTTGTTTAAAGTTTATATTTAAATTTTGTAATTAACCTAAAAATACAATTAACACTCCGATATACCAAAATGAACGGGGTTTATTTACTTACTTATCTAAATATTTTACAAAAATAAAAGCTTCTAGTTTTGAAATATAGATCATTTTGTCCTAATAGACCACCACCGTGTGGTCATGTAACTTTTAGAATTATGTACTTCCATCTACGGACTGTGGATTAAATGCACATTGGATGCAGACTATAGCCCCAAACTAGAAGGCTATTTATAATAAATTTGGGGAATTGAGCTAATAAAAGCACATATGGGTTCCAGAACTTGGACGTCAGGTTTCATTTAGTCTGCAGCTGCCAAATACAAGATCTCTAAAGCTCTATCAGATTCTCCTCCAAATAAAAGAGGACACTGTAGATATTGCAAAAAACGTAAAACAAGACATTTCTGTAAGTTTTGCAAAAATTGGTTGTGCATGCAACATATTGTAGCGTGTTGCACAGACGGTGTAGACGTAGACAAAATGAGGTAAAATCATTGTGTAATTTTGTGCTACTGTATTTTCTGCATTAATTTTTATTTTGTTTATATTTTACGTTTCTTAATTTTATCCATAGTATATTGAATTGTACAACAAGTGAGAAAAAAGACATATTTCTCACGAGCGCAGAAATTTGTTGGCACGAGCCGAGGCACTAGGCGAATGCGGCAAATCAAGCGAGGGAGAAATATGTAATTTTCTCGTGTGTTCACGAAAAAGTACACTGTACTTTTTCTATGGATGCGGTTTTGTCAAGATGTTCAAACTTCAAAATTAAATAATTTAGGTGCTATTAGGTACATTATATGCATAAATTGAAATAAAATACATGCACATGTAGGTATTTAATATTCTTAAAATTTATATACGTTATTTATTTAAAATTATAATTAACAGTTATTTTTGAACAGTTTGAAAGGTAATTCCTGGTAAGTTTTGCTTCAACACATTTTGTTTGACAACATTAATTGTGTTTGTATTTTGTATTGTACATGTTATCATGGAAACGGCTATCATATGTATGGAAAACCGGCGGAGAACCAGTGAGAAAAATTATTTCGTACTGCAATGGCCGATTTTTCTCACTGCGTAAGAAATGTTTCGTTTTGAATATATGTAAGTAGTGAGAGAAGTGGCACATTGTATAGCATCCATAGAAAAATATATTTTTCCTCATACCAGTCATACCTATTAAAAAACTGTTAAATTTTTTGATATGTAGTTTAAAAAATTTTGCAATTAAAAGTGTAAAAATAGTAAGTAAGGTTTTCGTTTTTATTCTGTAATATGTAATCCGACTAGCCACAAAATGTATTTCTCCCAATTATTAAAAAACTTTTTGTAAAATAGATTAGGTACAAGAAAATTTTTGTAATATCATAATATTACAAAAAAATATTGCATCATCATCTAGTGTCCTGATAGACCACCGTCGTGCACTGATGTATTTTCTCTAGACGTCTTGTAGCGTAGTGTTTAAGATTTCTAGTTTACAGAGAAAATTAATTTCAATTTTGATTATTTTCAATATATGTATTGTAATTATTGTACAAAATATTTATGAATGTTGTTCAAAAGTTACTCTAATGTAGCATTTCTTGTTTAAGAATAAAATGTCAGTATTTCTTAATTTTTGCCAGTCATTTACAAATTTTTAATAAATTCCTTCAAGTTTCTCGCTGGAATTCAGAAACGAAAATTAACTTCATGTACCTTTGCCCTTATTTCCCCTACGATCAACATCAAAAACTCAAGAATTTCCAATACAACTTTAATCAATTCAGATGACGACTAAGCGATGCTGCCATTTTATAAAACACTTAACCACACCTAGTCGCTTGATTCCTCTTATAACTCTATGAACCTCATAACAAGTGACACGAAATGACACACCTTGTTGAAAAGCGCCATTTAATCACAAGTGCTAGTCAAAAATAAAGACAAAGATGTTCTTCAGAAAAGTGAGTTTAATGCTGGCAACACCGCTGCAACCCTTGATGGACAAGGCCAACCGCGCTCGTGCCATGTCTTTTACAACCCGGCGAGAGACTATTAAATAGTCCGGTTCATTGAGGGAATTGGTATTCTCACACGGCAAACGGTATGAAAGCCATAGGTAAACCAAGAAGACGTTTTTAGGGCTAAATTTTTTTACTCAAATATTATATTGACCAAAGTCTGACAATATGCTAGCCGCTGACATTTTTAACGTTTTGGATGAATCAGAACTCTTAAACGGACTAGATAGAAGTGCCAAATATAACTTGCTAAATGCAAAAACTGTCACCGTACTAACTAAAGTAACTAAAGAACTAAAGCAAGGATATGCAGTGTGACAAAGCCTAATGGAATAAATTCATTATTTCGTAAATCGGCGACTTGTAAGAAAAAACCCGAAACAGGTTATTTTTATTTTTAAATTGATTTTTTGGCATATAGATCATACACTAGTGACGTCATCCATCTAGGTGTGATGACGTACTTAATCGATGATTTTTATAAATGAGAATAGGGGCCGTGTACTAGCTTATTTGAAAGATTATTCAATTCTCTATTAAGTACTATAAACATTAACATAATTATTTATACAGTATTTCCAAAAAATGTTTTTTTTATTAAATTAAGTAATTTACACAAAATGAATAATGTATTGTTATATTTCTATTTGATATGAAAATTAAATTTTGATAATTATAAACAGAATTCAATTTAATATAAAATATTTTCAATTTTCTCAACCACGGGCATATAAATTTAAAACAACCTGTATACAACAAATTGTTATATTTAATTTTAAGAAGTGATTAAATAAGACTCAAGTGAAATCGATAATAGGCCATTATCGTTTGTTCGCGGAAGGATCGATCATTAGCCGATGCTAAATAAGACTAAGTGGAAATAGAGAGTAGGTCATTAAAATTTGTATATAGTAGAAAGTAATTTTAGAATGGGAATTAACTATTTTCTTTGAAATCCATTAAGCATATTTAGAAAGCAGGGGAATGAATAACAAATAGAGAGCAGAATGTTTTGAGCTGTCGAGAAGTGAAGTCGAGTAGTAGACGGTAGTGTACGGAGAGTGAGAAAGCCTGTGTAGTTCCGTGAGTGTGAAGTATCTATCGTAGAACGAGAGGTAGGCCAGGTTGAGAGTAAAAGAACCTCCTTGAGCCAAGAGTTCCCGGTAGCTGATTGCAGTTTCGAAAAAGGTAGAACACAGCATCACGACAGAAGCAGGAAACGAGAGCTATACGAGCTAGTTTCAGAGGAGAACATTACTGGAAGCCAGGACGAGGTTTGGATTGCAGCCAAGGATAGCAGGAAACGGGTCTTGTGTGAAGACATTCTCAGTGCACCAGAAAAAGGTCAGTCTCATTTGTTTGGACATGAATGTATGGGTTTTTCGTAGTAAATACCACATTTAAAATTGAAGAAACATAATCAATAATATCAGAAAAGCTTCATCAAACTTAAATAGAATTGTTGCTAATAAATCATAATAGTTAAATGTTAATAAAAACTTTCAATTGGAAATCAAAAGAAAATAAGATTCCCATGTGTAAATGTTATGTTTAAGAAAAATAAGATATAGCAAATATTAAGCAGTGATTGCCATTTAAATAAAATAAACAATATTTTGATTACAATTGTAACCCATATGTGTTATTATTTTACTCTTTTCTTTCCTATCCCGATTAGGAACCATTAAGAAATACTTAGAAGCCACGTATGTAAGTAATTAATTTTATAAAAAGCCCTGAGATTGAAAACATATTGATATGTGATCTGGTAAATTAATTAGATTATTATTAATGCATTGATTAAATTAAATGACATATAAAAATATTATCTCATATCAATAATCAAGATCACAACAACTGGCGCCCAACGTGGGGCATTGTTAAGTATTTCTAGTGGCAAATTTGAAGGATAGAAAGAGTAAAGCCGGTATTTGAAAATTTATATGCCTGTGGTAAAAAGTGAGATACTTACATTTGATAACATAAAATTTTAGATCTCTTTAGGTACAAATTTTACATAACTGATTTAATATTTTATTTTTACGATATTTACATTTGATATATTTATTGACAATTTATAATATTTGGGTGAGAAAAAGTCGTCTTGGTAACATACTAGTAAAATTTCATATTTGGCGGGGACAGTACTTCTTGAAAACAAATGTCTGTGACAAGAAGCCAAAGCAAAGACAACAAAAAACAAAAAGAACATTCAAATCAAGAGAATAATTCAGACCAAGAAGATATTTTAGACACGACAATCATGGCATCAGAACAGCAAGAATTATCAGGAATAGATAAATTATTACAAATGATGCAACTCCAGTCACAAAGAATAGAACAAAAAATGGATAAAAATCAGGAAGAAACATCAAAGAAAATGGATAAAGTGGATAAAAAAATGGATGAATCACAACAAAAAATGGATCAAAAAATGGAGGAAACACAACGAAAAATGGATGAAACACAACAAAAATTGGATCAAAAAATGGATGAAACACAACAGAAAATGGATGAAACACAACAAAAAATGGATGAAACACAACAAAAATTGGATAAAAAAATGGATGAAACACAACAAAAAATGAAACAAGCAATAGAAGAGAACAACAAGAAAATGGAGGAACGCATAGAAAAGGAAGTAAAAGGATGTTTAACAACAATGAAAAACGAGATGAAAGAACAAGAAATGAAAATTCAAAATAAAATAAAGGAGATAACGAATTGCCAGAAAAAAGAAATGGAAAGTTTGGAAAACAAGTTGCAAAACGCTATTCAAGCAGACATAGAAGAAGTGGAAAGAAAGATTGCGGAAATCAATACCCAACAAAATGTCGGAGAAAGAAGAGAAATGGTTATACATAGCACAGATGACGTGAAGATAAGGTTTGGCGGGGATGTAAGAAGATTACACCCAGTGCCGTTCATAAATAGCCTGAAAAAGAAAATACAGCACATCGGAAATTTCGAAACAGCAAAAGAAACTATCAGAAACCATCTCAAATATGAAGCAAGCCTATGGTTCGATAGCAAAGAAGAAGAATTCGGCAATTGGCAACAATTTGAACAAAAATTTTTGAATTATTTCTGGGGAAAAGTCCAACAATTGGAAATTAACAAGGAATTGCAAAATGGGAAATACAATGATAGGATGGGTGTATCAGAAAGGACATATGCTTTGCAAATTTACAATAATGCAAAACATTTACAATATAATTACTCATCGGAACAATTAGTCGAACTGATTGCAAGACATTTCGAGGAAACGCTGGAAGACCATATCACATTGCAAAACTACAAAGACATAGATAGTTTATGCCAATTCCTACAAATAAGAGAATCACGTCTAAGAGAAAGAAAATCAAGAAGGTCGCGAGAAGATTACAGGCCCCGAGAAACACAAGAGTACAGAGATAGAAATCAAAATAGGAGGGACTATACAAGACGAGATTTTAATCCCAGAAGGGAAAACGAAAATAGAGACAACGGAAGAGGAAATTATGAACAAAGAAATAGGCAATGGAATGAGGACAGAAATCGAGAATACCAGAATAGAACCACCACACGCTCAAATCAAGAAAACAGAAATAATGGTAGACAAAATGAACAGGGATATCGAGAAAACCGAAACAGATCCGACAGACCAAGAGAAAATAGAAGAGAAGTAAATAATACCCAGACAGATGAATATGACGGAGAGAGACATTATGACGAAAATATAAACAACGATGAGCAACCGGCGTCTTTTCACGACGGCGCTCACTAAAAACCAAAAATCAAACAGGAATCTTTTGTCACCCCAAGGAGTTTATTAAATTGGCAGGAAACAACGAAAAGAAAAATGGAGTTAATTTAAAATTTGTGGATGGATTTATCAACGAGAAACCAATTAAAATTATGATAGACACTGGATCTGAAATAACATTGGTCAACAGAAAACTAATAGAAGAAGTTAACTTAACAAATTTAATTTACAAAATACCTAGGGTAAATTTAGTGGGCGCAAACAAACGGACATTGGCAACTATAAATGAAGGCATACGAGTAATGGTACGACTGGGTAAGAAAATGTATGCACTACAATGTGTAATAATGCCAAACATGTCACATGACATGATAGTAGGAGTTGACGAATTGGCAGAAAAACATGTAGTGATAGATTTTAAAAATAATACGATGAAACTAACAGAAGAAGAAGAAAAAGAACAGGACAAGGAACATGAGAAACAAAATACGGACGAATCAGGTAAAGAACAAACAGTGGAAATGAATTTGGCAGCGAAGCAAGGACAAAGAAAAAAAAGGAGAAAAGGTCAGAAAAAGATAAAAGAAAATGAAACCTGTGGCTCCTCAAAAGAAGAGTTGAGCCCAGAAGAAGAAAATTTGAGAGTATCAGAAACAAAGGAAACCTGGGATTCCTCAAAAGAAGAGACGAGCTCAGGAGAAGAAGAAATAAAGCAAAAAAATGAAAGTGAAAAAAATATGATTGAAACAGTGGTATTTGAAGAGGAGGTATATGCAAACGAGGATGCGGAATGCACGGTAAACATGTGTGAAGAATCTGAAAAAAAGACAGAAAATTGATATGTGGAGAAGGGAAAGAAAAAGAATTGCGGTTGATGTTAAGAAATTACGAAAATTTGATCAATGAGGAAAACAGAGTGGCTAAAAAGTACGAACATTCATTTGAGGTGAAAAACTTGGGAAATTTTCGATCAAAGACTTACCCGATTCCATACAAGTATCGACAAGAGGTGAAAGAAGAAATAAATAAAATGTTGGAAGATCAAATCATCGAAAGATGTGATTCACCGTATGTTAACCCGATTGTGATAGTAAAGAAAAGCAATGGAGAATTGAGATTATGTTTAGATGCCAGGAATATCAACCAGCACACTGTATCACAATATGAATCACCTCTAAACATCGAGGCCATTTTTGGAAGAATCACCGGGTCACACATATTTTCGAAAATTGACTTAAAACACAGTTTTTGGTTGATACCGTTAGCTGAAAAGTGTAGAAACTACACCGTTTTTTTTATTGATGGTATTGTCTACCGGTTTAAGGTAGTGCCATTTGGATTGCAGAGTGCTTGTGCTGCACTCGTCCGAGCTCTACATACCATTTTGAATCGCCATGAAGATTTCATAGTTCATTATATCGATGATTTATTAATTTTTTCACAAGATACTCAGAGTCATCTGGAACACATAGAAATAATTCTGAAAGAATTGGACACAGCGGGATTGAAATTAAACATTGAAAAATGTCAATTTTTTCAAAAAGAAGTCATTTATTTGGGTTTTCAATTGGACACCAAAACAGTAAGATTAGCCGAAGACAGAGTCAAGCTCATAGATGAATACCCAAGACCAACGAATTTGAAAACATTGAGAGGTTTTCTTGGCACGATAAATTATTTTAAAAAGCTGATTCCCGATTTGAGCCAAAAGGAAATTCCTCTGATAAAATTGCTTAAAAAAGGAATAAAATGGAATTGGAAAGAAGAACAGGAGGAAGCTTTCGAAACATTAAAACGAGAATTCTCAAAAGGAACGAAAATATACCACCCCATTTACAATTTACCTTTTATACTCCGAACTGATGCGTCCATACAAAAATTTGCAGGAGTTCTGTCTCAAATACAAAACGACCAAGAAGTACCGATATGTTTTATATCTCGAGTGACTAAAACACATGAAAGAAAATATAGTGTTACAGAATTGGAGTTTGCCAGTGTACTATATTGCGTAAACAAATTGAGGTTTTACTTATTGGGAGCAAAATTCACAATCGAAACAGACCATGCAGCTTTAGTACATATCATGAAGAATAGATTAGTAAATAATAGAATACATAGAGGCATTCTATTATTACAGGAGTATGATTTTGAGTTCCGATATATAAAAGGAAAAGACAACATAATAGCCGACGCTCTAACACGGGATGAGGACACCGGAAAAAAGGAAACAATTACTCTACAGGTGGGACTAAATAGATTAATACAAGAAGAAGGGATATATTCTTTAAATGAGATAAGGACAAACCAGGAAGACCTAGAGGAAAGAGAGAAAAGAAGAGCGGAAGTAGAAAATAACATATATTTTAAGAGAATAGACGGAAAGGAACTATATTTAGTGACACAGACATTGGCCGAAAAGATAATAAAGAAATTACATGAGGACAATGGGCATATCGGTAGCAGAAAAGTTTGGCTCGTTTTTAGGGAAAATTACATAAGCCGACAGGATTACCGCATTGCAAAGGAAATTACCCAGAAGTGCGATGTATGTCAAAAATATAAGAGTCGGAATTTCAAAAACGAAAATGTTGCCAAAAATATTGAAGCCCGAAACAAACTAGACATTGTAGCAATAGATATGTTAAGCGATCTAATTATGACCACTAAAAGGAACAAACATATTCTGGTAATGGTGGATGTGTTTTCAAAATACGTAAAATTATATAGTTGCCGCACCACAAAGGGGGAAGAAATATTAAGAAAAATCGACAATTTTATAGCCATAGTAGGAACACCAAAAAAGATTCTACTGGACAATGCAACGTATTTCCGAAATGATCGTTTCAAGGGACAACTTCGAGAACGAGGAATAGAGACAAATTTTGTCAGCATCAGGCATCCACAGAGTAATCCTTCTGAACGATTCATACAGGAAGTGACGAAATTTCTCCGCATTGCAACAGATGGTCAACATCGCCACTGGGACAGGAAAATGGCGGAAATAGAAAGGTATCTAAATACAATTCCGAGCACAGTAACAAAAGAGACCCCAGAATACATCATGAAGGGTGTACTGCCGATAAGGCCATGGGAAGACCAAGAGCCAAAAGAATATCACCAGGTGATTGAAACCGTACAGAGAAGATTACGGCGAAGCAACGAAAAATATATCCAAAGACAGGAACAAAATAGAAAAAGAAGACCAGTGACTTTCCAAAAGGGTGAAAAAGTACTCGTGAGGGCATTACGAGTATCAAATCTTCCTGGGGGTATTTGCGCAAAGTTGATGCCTGTTTTCGAAGGCCCGTACATCGTGAATAATGAAAATGGGATAAATAGTTATGAGTTGAGGCACAGGAACTCGGAAAAGATCCGAGGAATTTATAATATTCACGATGTATACAAATATCACGAATAAAATACAGAATTCCATGAAGTAGATAGTAAGTTAGGATATAAGACGTAGATTAAAGTAAGGAAATATACAGGGAGTTGGTTTTGCCTCGAGAAAATTTATTTAAAAAAGCAGATAAATTTTATCGAATACAAGGCGGGGATTTGTTATATTTCTATTTGATATGAAAATTAAATTTTGATAATTATAAACAGAATTCAATTTAATATAAAATATTTTCAATTTTCTCAACCACGGGCATATAAATTTAAAACAACCTGTATACAACAAATTGTTATATTTAATTTTAAGAAGTGATTAAATAAGACTCAAGTGAAATCGATAATAGGCCATTATCGTTTGTTCGCGGAAGGATCGATCATTAGCCGATGCTAAATAAGACTAAGTGGAAATAGAGAGTAGGTCATTAAAATTTGTATATAGTAGAAAGTAATTTTAGAATGGGAATTAACTATTTTCTTTGAAATCCATTAAGCATATTTAGAAAGCAGGGGAATGAATGACAAATAGAGAGCAGAATGTTTTGAGCTGTCGAGAAGTGAAGTCGAGTAGTAGACGGTAGTGTACGGAGAGTGAGAAAGCCTGTGTAGTTCCGTGAGTGTGAAGTATCTATCGTAGAACGAGAGGTAGGCCAGGTTGAGAGTAAAAGAACCTCCTTGAGCCAAGAGTTCCCGGTAGCTGATTGCAGTTTCGAAAAAGGTAGAACACAGCATCACGACAGAAGCAGGAAACGAGAGCTATACGAGCTAGTTTCAGAGGAGAACATTACTGGAAGCCAGGACGAGGTTTGGATTGCAGCCAAGGATAGCAGGAAACGGGTCTTGTGTGAAGACATTCTCAGTGCACCAGAAAAAGGTCAGTCTCATTTGTTTGGACATGAATGTATGGGTTTTTCGTAGTAAATACCACATTTAAAATTGAAGAAACATAATCAATAATATCAGAAAAGCTTCATCAAACTTAAATAGAATTGTTGCTAATAAATCATAATAGTTAAATGTTAATAAAAACTTTCAATTGGAAATCAAAAGAAAATAAGATTCCCATGTGTAAATGTTATGTTTAAGAAAAATAAGATATAGCAAATATTAAGCAGTGATTGCCATTTAAATAAAATAAACAATATTTTGATTACAATTGTAACCCATATGTGTTATTATTTTACTCTTTTCTTTCCTATCCCGATTAGGAACCATTAAGAAATACTTAGAAGCCACGTATGTAAGTAATTAATTTTATAAAAAGCCCTGAGATTGAAAACATATTGATATGTGATCTGGTAAATTAATTAGATTATTATTAATGCATTGATTAAATTAAATGACATATAAAAATATTATCTCATATCAATAATCAAGATCACAACAGTATGTAATTTATTTAATTCAAAATACATTTTACTGCTGCCAGAAAACAGAAAAAAAATCATTATTTTATAAATAAACATTGCTTTTCGCTTAAATTCAGTGTTCAAGCTGCCACCCCCTGACAGTTTAAAAATTAAATTTATGCGAAAAGCAATGTTTATTATTGTGCAATAAACATTTTTTTTTCTGATTTCTGAGAGCAGTAAAATGTATTTTGAATTAAATAAATTACATACACTCTTCCTTCTGTGTCAATTAATTTAATTAAAAAATTTTTTTTTGGACGCCCTGTATAAATAATTATGTTAATCTTTATTATACTGAATAGGGAATTGAATAACCTTTCAAATGAGCTAGCACACGACACCTATTCTCATTTAAAAAAATAATCGATTACGTCATCAGCCCGAGATAGATGACGTCACTATTATGATATATATGCCAAAAAATCATAATTTAAAAATAAAAATCAACCTGTTTCGGGTTTTTTCCTTAAAGTCGGTTTACGAAATAATGAATGTATTCCATTTGACTTTGTCACACTGTAGAATATCTGCTTAATATGTACCTGGACAAAATTCTCTTCCAATCAAATGGAGAATAAAATGCAATAGTATGGAATTCCAATAGACAACTGTCCAATACCCTCCATATTATGTGAACAACAAGTCATTTTTGCCTATTAATATGATATTATGATCGCATAAAATAAATGACTGAAAATTAGTTAAATACTACATCAAATGGGACTAAGGAATGCTAAAACTGAAGAAATATTTATATTATACATGTAGGCAGCCAATTTACCCACCTAGAAATGAACAGACAAATTAAGAATCTAGGAAATATAATATGTACAAAAAATACCTACATTTATTTTGTACAATACATGTATTGAAAATACCTAGTTGTGGTTTTTATTTGCGTTTTTGTTTAGTCGTTGGTGTACCGAATACACCGCACCCGTAGTTATGCCTAATGGACAAAGTTACGCATTTATAATTCTCTTATTAAAAGGTCACATACCTATTATTGTATGCAGTAGGAAAAATGAAAGAATACCCATGAAAGAACATATAAAACACGCTGTATTTTCCTGTCACCGTGTCATACAAAAAATTGGCCAGCGCAAGTACCTGTAATAATTATTATTACATGTACTTGCGCTGGGCAATTTTCTTTGTGACACGGTGACAGGAAAATACAGCGTGTTTTATATGTTTTTCGTGGGTATT
Organism: Diabrotica virgifera virgifera; assembly: GCF_917563875.1. Taxonomy (NCBI): domain Eukaryota; kingdom Metazoa; phylum Arthropoda; class Insecta; order Coleoptera; family Chrysomelidae; genus Diabrotica; species Diabrotica virgifera. The sequence continues at coordinate 188,867,129 of NC_065449.1, forward strand.
CTTTCATTTTTCCGAATGTATCTACCTATTATATATACTCTGAAATTATTTTAATGATTTCGCATATGTACATGAACATGAACCCTTATTGTACACCCAAGATGAAGATTTTTATCACTCTACATTGGAGTGAGTAACTGTAAAAGCAAAAATACTGTTCCATAAAAAATATTGAATCCTGATAAAAAAAAAAAAATAAAAAATGATTACGTCAAACAAAATATTTCAACCTGTAACATACTGGCGTAATTTGGTGCCAAACATTACCTTGCATCTCTGGCCTATATTCCCACTGTATAATTTGGTAAAGTGATTATACTCGGGTGTCAGGTTTTATACCGGCATTAAAACACTTTTAACATCGTTTTTTGGGGAACGTTAAGCATTGGTGGTTATAGGTATGTATTCCTTTTTTTTACAGATAGATCCTTAATATAGTTTAATTATTTGTAAAAGTAGGTACATAGTATAAAATAATAAAAGTAGGTACATAGTATACATACTATAAAATTATACAAATAAAAACTATATAAAAAACAAAAATATATAAATTAATAAGAAAAAAAGGGAGAAATTAAGAGGATAGGCGAATCGTTTTCTTTTACAGGAAAAAAATTGAATTCAATGAAATGGGGTGAATGATCAACGTCTTGGCAAAGGTTTTGGAAGAATTAAAGAAGAAGAAATTAAGTACCGAATAAGGAAAAACAAGGACAGCATTACAAAAACTATTTGTAAGTGTCCCGATCTATCGATAAACATAAAAATTAGACTATTGAGATTTTGCGTGACCTTGACCCTGCCACGTATCTGACAATTTTTTTGAGTTTTATGGACCCCCATAACCCAAATCTGTTTTCAGCAGTGGGCTCGGTGGACTTTTGAAATTATTAACGTCTTCAGGCCAAAATGCACCATTTTCATAACTTTCGTCTATCAGTAAAAATAAAACATTTTTTACAAATTTGGAAGTATGTAATTATTTTGCCGAAAATGGCGATTTTTGAATGTTGATTTTCTAATTTTTTGCTTAGAAAACTGGACCTAGAACTTTTTTGAAAAAAGATTTTTTGCTTAGAAAGCATAAGAGTTCTTAATTTTCAATAAATATTGTACAAATGAACCCACAGCCTTGATATTGCAAAATTAGAACTTATAGTGCTAGTTGTTAAAATTTCTTCATTAGTTTAAAAATTATTATTTGTTTGTTCCAAAAAATTTTTTTTTGCAATAAGTCAGAAAAAAATAAACTTACAATGATTCTACGGACAGAATAAGCAAGAAAGTAAATACATCAAAAGAATTTAAAAAAAGTTAGTAAAAACATTTCCCAACATTTCCAATTGCAGACATTTAAATTTTTTTTCGACAAATTTAAAATTTTGACAAAAAAAAGTTGAACGATATTGTTGGGATGATTTTTATTCGAAAACAAAGGAATATAATAATATCACTTACACTTGAATTTACAATAAATTGTAAATAATTGCAATACATTGTAAATAATTGATAAAATCAATTATTCATATTTCAATACAATTTATTCATTTCTACCTACAGCTATAAATATTTCAATTAATTATTAATAATAAATAATTAATCAAATGACATGTTTGCCATATTTAAGTTATTGTAAATTTAACTGCAAATGATATATTCCTACGTTTTGTCAACAAATATCGTCCTAAAAATATCGCAAAATTTTTTATTTCAAAAGTTGTTTAGACAATTTACAAAATTGTCTAACTTTACAATATTACCAAATGGCATTCTCGTAATTTACGCAAAGAATACATACATAAAATATAATAGTCTCCCGTTTTATACCGATGACGCGGCTTTGGGATTATAGCAGGGTAGTCTGCTATATCTAGGGCCTACGGTATACAAGGAAGGTAACAGGGCTAGTGCTACGCTTCAACCGCCTATTATTACCCCTGGTTTTACCCAAGGTACTCATTTTATTCAGGCTGAGTCGACCTGGAGCCCATAGACATTTTTAAAAATGTCTAGTTGTTCTTACCGGCGCTAGGATTTGAACCCCGGCCTACCAGTACTCGAGCCACGCATACTACCGCCTGAGCTACGCCGGCTCTGCAAAGAATACATACAATTTATAAAAAAAAACATCCAACAACAAGAATCGGAGATATTTGATACCTCAAGTTTGATTCATTTTTTGATATTGTCGATTTGAAAAAACGGACTAACTTCTTTCAGAATAATCGCAGGACAACTTTTTTAAACTAGTCAGCTTTTCGAATATAAAACAAAATTTTTCCCCAGAGGATAGCTAAAAAGTTATTCAGATTGTTTATAAGCAAAAAATTATATTATTTTTGCAATAAGTTTTGCAATATTCAATATGGTTTTTTCTGTTTTTTTTTTTAATTCTATTGATAGAAAAACTCTCTCTCTATCTTTGTTATTCTACTCGTACAATCATTGAAGTTCATTTTTTTCTGACATGTTATTGAAAAAATGTTATTTGTGATAAGCAAATTGAATAAGTTTTAAACTAATTGATGAGTCACTCTGAAATTTTATCCTCATTTTTAACACTAACGACCCAATTTTCCACGCAATATCAAGGTGTAAGTTGATTTTTACAATAATTAATATTTATTCAAAAATTAAGAATTCTAGTTTTTTTACAGTATTCAATGTTTTCATCGTATGCCTCCGAATTCGTTCGCAATGCTTTAGTCTAGGCGCCAAATAGAGGTCACTGTGTCCTTTTCAATTCTGATGGACAAACTCAACGGTTTCTTATGGATTTTTGGCTGCTGATTACGAATTTCGAGGGTGGATTTCGATCCGAGTGGTCAAAAAATTGTTATAAACAATTTAATTGTTTATAAGGCTCTGGCTCATAAACTAAAAGAGATAAAAAAGAATGTTTCAAATAAAATTTATTCGTTAATATAAAACGAAGAAAAAAACGTTTACTAAACTTAAATCCAACAATCGGAACTCAAGATATTGTAAAATTATTAGTGCACAATGCAAATTGCAAAATAAGTATTTTTCGAAGCTTTATCGATCGTAACTCGGCTTCTACGCATGCAAATGAGCCTTAGAAGATCTCGTTTTAAAGCTTCATTAGTATGCTTCCAAACAGAGTTTGTGAAATTACTTGATCTTCATTTGTTTTAAAGTTATACCCATTTGAAGTAATAATTTTCTTAAAAAAATTGGACATTAATTTGTTTATAAGGATTTCAAGCAAATTTAAGCTATAAACATTTATACTTTAATTAACAATAATGATAGAAGAACTCAAAAGGAAAATTTTGAGCTTACGAAAATGTTTGTAAGTTTATTTTTCGCCAAGATATCGATATTTTAATAGTGCGCTCTGAGGCGCAAGATCGGCTCACCGCTTAAAGGTTCACGCGCTAACTTCTCGATGCAAATTATAATTTCTATGTATATATACGTTATCTTCATTTTTCATTTTTGAAGATCCTAATAAAATTTTATCACATAATTCTTATAATTAAATCATCATACTGTACCTCGCATCACCTTTCATTCTATTTATTTTGTCTTCTATTTTTTGTACTAAATGAGAAAAAAAAAAACATTAAAAACTAATATTTCAGAAATAGAACTAAAAAGTAAGTTGATATTATTTATTAATATGTACTATTTTTACAAACTTTTTGTTTCATGCATCTGAATCGAGATATACAGGGAATCTCAGCTTTTTTAAATCTGCATAAGTTCTTAGAGGAATTTTTACAGTTACATGGTGGTACTAAGTCTGTTCTTGTAGGTAGTAAAACTAAAACTTGTTGGGGCTTCAGAGTCTAATTATCTATATGATATAGATATAATCTATATCATAAAGATGTCCAGTGGATAGTGGATAGTATCCATATAAAGTGGATCTAGTTCTTTTGCAGCATCATCAAGGCACGTCAATTGTGTGTATGCCGCCACAACATAAATGCTCGTTTTATATGCAATGATGATGCTGCAAAATAACTCGTCCATTTTTATATGGATATCACATATTGGCTCATTTGCATGCGTAGAAGCCGAGTTACGATCGATAAAGAGTCGAAAAATACTTGATGTGCGCCTCATAGCGCGCCATTAAAATATCGATATCTTACTTATGACCAAAAATAAACTTACGAACATTTTCTTAAGCTCAAATTATTCCTTTTGAGTTCTTCTATCATTATTGTTAATTAAAGTATAAATGTTTACAGCTCAAATTTACTTGAAACCCTTATAAACAAATTAATGTACAATTTTTTTAAGAAAATTATAACCTCAAACGGGTATAACTTTAAAACAAATGAAGATAAAGTAATTTAACAAACTTTGTTTGGAAGCCTATTACTAAAGCTTTAAAATGAGACCTTAGGCTTGAGAGCCTAAGGCTCATTTGCATGCGGCGAAGCCGAGTTACGATCAATAAAGCTTCTAAAAATACTTATTTTGCAATTTGCAATTTGCATTGGACACTAATTTTACAATATCTTGAGTTATGATTGTCGGATAATAAATTAAAAGTTCAATGTACCCACTGCAGAAAACATAGAAGAAAACATTTTATCGTCAATTTCCACTATACATGAATTATACTGGTAAAACGAAGAAAAAATGAGGAATATATAGCTGAAATAGTAACTAAACCTTCGCAATATACAAAATATTTTTACTCCACGTTTTTTATTCTATCATAACTCTTTAGAGAGCAAGAGAGTATACATAACTTTCCGTAACCCCTTAGTAATTTTAAATTTCTTCGAGATTCCCGCTCATTTTCGTATTTCCGAATCCTGCAGATTGTGATAACTAGCGCACCTTTCATCAGTTCGTCGAATTGAATCGAAGCATGGCAATGGCACGCCGCCGTGTGACGTGGTATGACGGCGAGATGCTGCAGTGGACGAGAATGTCGTATCGTCGTAATGAAAACAAACGAAAGCTCACAGAGCCGGTCGCCGCAGGATTTCCATTGACCTCGTTCGACCTCCTACCGCTAGATATCGCTTATACACAATTCCAATGTTAGAACAATACGAAAACCCGGTTAATTCGATGGGAATGATACGAAAAAAAAAAACGATTTGCTGCAGTGTTGACGCTTCGACCGGATAGAAAGGAAACCCGGGAAATTTAAAATGGACAGTTTTGGAACAGATTGGAAAAAATTAGTTGCGTATTAACATGTAATGCGAATCATATTTATCAATATTACTTAATTCTTAAACATAGTTTCGTAAAAATAAAAACACTAAAAAAAAGGAATAGAAAAAATTTAACACAATACAAGAGAACTATAGGAAATTAATGGGTACCAATATGGGCAGCCAGTATAAATCTTTAACTATATAACACGTAGAATATTATAACTCAATAGCATCTATAACAATCGCTTTTAATGTGACAATGGGTTTCAGTAGTTATAAAGGCTGTTCTTATGATTTACAAAATCACGATCAAGTAATGCTTCCACAGCCTACTTATATTTTTATATCTTCTTCTTCTCCATTCTTCGTATTAAGCAAAATGTTTGTTTAATATTCTATATCTTCTAAACAGTCATACCAACATTTATTTATACATATTCCCAATATATCTTAACCCTACTGACGATTTGTGTCGGGATATTCTTACTATTCTTTTTTGTGTCATTCCATCAATATGTTTCTTCCATTACATTTCTCTTTGTTGTCTCCATTTGTTAACAAGATCTACACACATCTGAAGAGCCTAGGGACAAGAGACGCAATTTATTTTTTAACTGTTTTGAATAAGAGATAACGGCAGTTTTGTTTTAATTTGATTCACAGTTGGACCACCATCTCCAGATAGCTATTTCTGCATCCCATGCGTCCTCGGTGGAGCTATGCAGTCACAACCCCTAGTTCACAACCTTCAGCTATGTTTTGAATAAATAATAACTGATTTGTAGTGTTTAGTAGTATACAACAAAATTTGTTGAAATGTCAAATATATCGAGAAGTTCTATTTACTCTGTTGAGGTACGTTTGCCCATTCTTCTATCAGACGTTCTCGGAAACGAAACGGAGTGTATATGTTACCCATAATGAGGAGTAATTCTTCGTTGAAGCATGTCCCATACATGCTCGATGGGATTCAGGTCGGGGGATTTTGCTGGCCAAGGCAACACATCAATACCTTCGTTGCTAAGTCAGTATGTCATTGGGCGTGCGACATGTGAACGAGCGTTATCTTGCATAAGGAGGAAGTTTTGACCGACCGCATCAGCGAACGGATGAACAATAGGCTGTAGAATGGTGTCGAGGTACTGCTGAGCTGTAGGAAAGAGGTTTGGAAAAACGGGGTCCTGCCACGAGGGTGAGGTTCTGCTACCTACTGCACCACCTTAGTATGTGTAAACATCCTGAACATGTTTCCACATTCTTACTCGACGAGAATCTAGATGAAATCCAAATCTAGATTCTTCGGAGAATACAACTAGCTCAATCATTTGCATCCCAGTTTTGATATTATTGATAGCACTCTAATCTTGCACCGCAATCTCAGTGGCCTTCGATTGTGGAGATTGGCTTCATGGAGACAATTTCCTACAATATCACAGCCTATGATTACCTGGTGTGCCCTCTACAAGTAGCTAACCAATTCAGGTGCTGTAATTGTTGGTTATTTTCTAGCAGTTAACACTAAAAGTCAGTCTTGAGCTGTAGTTATACCGCGCTCACGTCCTAGATGACGTCAGGCTGTATTTCCAATATCACAAAAATGCCACCACAATTGACTAACACTTTGGGAGATTCCCATGCGCTCAACTACATTAGTTTTTAGCATGCCTTGAAGAAGGCTTACAGCCCTATTTATCTCATCCAAAGTTAAATGACGTCGTCCCATGATAAAAAACAATATTTTAATGCACTAGGTAAACAAGAACTTATAGCATAAACAAAATCGAAACTAGCAGAGAAAGCAAGTGAAACTGCATTTACTGCAGTGAAAAACCTATAGTTTGTTCTTCACCTGTAAAAAGCTTTGTAACATATTCGTTATCACTTTCGCCGTTGTTTTACTCACAAAAATCTACAGGATGAGTCACTTCTTCTTCAGGTGCCATCTCCGCTACGGAAGTTGGCAATCATCATAGCTATTTTAATTTTTGAGGCAGTAGCTCTAAATAGTTTTGAGCTACATCCAAACTATTCTCTCAGGTTCTTCAGCCATGCAATTCGTCTACTTCCGATGATTCGTTTGCCATTATCTTTCCTTGCATTATGAGTTATGAGTCACTGTATAAATTCAATTGAAATTAAATGATCACGGGAATTTATTTTTATTAGTTTTATTATGTTATAAAAATATCCCTAGATTTTTTCGATGTGTATTTCACACTGCCTAATATTTTCACTTTCTCTCCCTTCAGGTAAAGTTTTGCTGTTTAATCTTCGTAATAGCTTCATCTCTGTTGCTTCCATTATTTGCTTTGTTCTACTTGTTTGTCGTTTTCATGCCTATACAAAGATCTCAATTTCTCAATTTACATAGTGTAGGTTCTTAAGAAGCGGTCATACATTGTGTTCTTCTGTTGCTATTACCATATTATTTTATTATATTTTCTTTTAGAAAGACGATTTTAGTTAGGAAAGACGATTTTAGTTAAGACAGTACTAAAGGTTTAGTATTGACTGCGTTAGTACTGTACTAGATTCCACAGTATCTAGCAAGTTCATGATAGACACGTAGAGAAACGTGAGACATAGGTACACAATTTGTTTCTTTAGATTTTTCGCACAATGTAGATTATGTATAGTTCAAATTTAGTACTATAATCATATCAGTTATAAAAAGATGATTCATATATGTGAATCATGTGACGAAATGTTTTAAAATATTAACTTACCGCCTCCAGAATAACAGCGGTTATCTGCCATGGTACCAAGCCCTTTTACTCCCCATCCGAGCCTGAAAATAATATTCATTTTAATTCACAAAAAGTAACAACATAAAACTTAAAATTTGATATTTATAAATAATAATAGTATTTTATCATTATCATAAGAGCAATTTTTATTAAACTGGGAATGATATATGATTCAGTTCAGCAGTTCTCAACCTGTGGTACATGTACCACTGGTGGTACATATCATTATTTGCGGTGGTACACAAACGCAAAAACAGAAGAACACATCCCAAAATCAGCAGGCTCTGATGTTCCAAAATGGGAACTGCCTATTCAGGATAGCTTGCTCCTCAATACAGAGGCTAGGTGGCTTTCAAGAGGAAAAGTGCTATCTCGATTATTTGAGCTTCCTTACAAAGTTCAAATATTACTAAACAAAATACTGTTTGTAATAAAAAAATTTACTCTTGTTGAATTTTGTTTTATTCATTCCTTAAAATTCCAGCATATAAATATTATAGTTAATTAGATTACATAGCTCTATGGGAATTAGCTCGGTTAGGTGGTATCAAAAATAATATTCTACGAGAATATTACAAGAATTTGGTGTTACATGACTCAAAAAGGTTGAGAAACACTGCTTTAGTTTATACAAAAATAGACAGCGAAACAAGATCGTGATTTGTTAAATCTAGGGTGTAATATCTAGTAGATCATAATTTAAAACTTGATTGGAATTTTGCTTCTAAGTAAGTTAATTTGACTAGCAGGTTGTTTTGAAGTTTATTCAATAGCAAACTTTATATAATATATGAAAAAAGTTTGTCCGATAAATATGTTGGGCATTTTAATAAGTCCGACACGCAGAACATACATGCCAAATGACAAAAAATATGTTGGTGATAAATAGCAGTCTGATTTTTGCATAAGAGTTTAATGAAAGGGTAACAAATCAATTGGAAGTTCTGTCCGACAAAATACATGGAACGTTTTCATAATCTGACGTTCGAAACCTGTAACCTGTTTCACAATTAAAACTTCCCCTGTTCCAATGTTCCCGTACATCAAAGTTTGTCCGACTAGACACCGTAAAGCTATTAACAAATTTTCAGCTTGCTATTAATAAACCTTTTTTTGGTACGCGGAATCCAGGCCAGGATAATATTCAATACACTAATAAATCTAGTGTATTATACCTTATTTGCCAACGATTTACTCAGTGTGTGATGTACAATTAGTATAGTACAAGTCGGAGTTTTGTCTGTCCTGTTCCAAATTGCTTGAATCCAAATTTTGTTTCTCCCGTGTGTCCACCTAATTCACTATAGTGTTGATTATCATTAGAGAGAAGTAGAAACAGCTTTACAATGTGATTTATTAGACCTGTACAGTCCTATAAATATTCCTGACATTTTTCGAGTTTTTTTGCACAAACATAGAAAAACTATATTCGTAAAAATTTTAATTAGAAAATATTGCGAAAAGAATTTGTACCAGTTTTTTATTTGCGGAAATTCTTATTATGTAGTTGAAAACAGCGACTATCCAGTTTATTGACCTAATCCCGGTGGGATGAGCGAAGCCGCCTCTGTCAACCACGACCCAAACTAAACCGGAATCACGACTTGAATCTAATTTCTTGATAAGTGCTTCCATCTATTCAAAATTACTCAAATTAGTAGTGTGAAAAAGAAAGATATCTTTGTTCATGCAAGAACAGATTTTTGGAATAAACCTATATTTATTTTTACATAATGAATACATTTTTATCGTGCCCTATTGAGGAAATAAAAATATTAACACCTATTAATACGTAGAAACAGAACACTATTATAAATATGTGTATTAAAAAAATACTCTGCTTGAAAAAATTATTTATAGCGTTATAAAATACTTTTTCGGATAAATCACTTTTAAGACTATCTATATGATAAAAAATATTTAATACTTTGGATTGAGATATGGTCGATGCTTTATCTAATAAGATATTTTTCGACTTTAACAAACAAGTCAATTTCTCTTTGATTTCATTGTTTAAGTTATTGAACAAATTGGAATAATGCGCCCGCCATCTTTTTTTCTTTCCTACGTCCTCCTCCTCCTCTAACTGTTATCCTTCGTAAGGATGTAGTGGCGTCATGTAAGTCGTTTGACTATTTCTATCCAATCCTCTCTCTCCTGTGCGTGTTGTTTTGCTTCGGAGAACGAGTAACCAGTCATGTCCCTTATTTGGTCCGACCAAATACGTTGCCTCTACGTTGCCTTCAACTATCATTCGTTCCATGCCTTCCCTTCTTCTAGTTATATGTCCAAAATATCTCAGTATATTTTGGTTGATAGTTGTGCTGAGTCTAGTTTTTATGTTAAGTTCGGCTAGTATTAAATTATACATTTCAAATGCCATTATACGTTTTGCATCTGCTTTTTTGATGGTCCAAGTCTCTGAAGCTTAGGTGGCGATAGGAAATATTAACGCTCGAACAAGGCGTAATTTTGTGTTTTACCTACGTAGTGGACCAAAATATTTTCATGAAAATTCTAAAAGTGTTGCCATCATCTTTTCTACTGGCGAAACCATTTATGCCTTTTTTGATGACGCAGAATCTATGTCCGATGTCTGAGCTGTACCTTAGTTTCATTCTAGAGTATAATGGCAATGGCGGACCCAGATTTCATCGACGGTTCGGAAATAGTGCAAAAAATACACTTGTATTGGGGTGAAAACGCCTCTTGGCCAAAAGAAATATTTAAACAATTCAGTTTTTGCTCATAGTCCAAGTAATGAAGCTTAAAATAGGACCAAACCTGGCAATTTTTACAGAATGGATATATTTGCTTGAAAATTTGAGAATAAGTAGTGGATAGTCCAAGGATCAAAATCTATATGATGTCGAAAGGAGCTTTTACCATGGGGGTGGTTGCCACCCCATCTCGGGGGTGGAAATTTTTTATTATATTTTGACCGCAAAAGTTGGTAAAAACATTCATACTAAGCAAAAAACGTTCAAAACATTTTTTTCATAAAATTAATAGTTTTCGATTTATTTGCTATCGAAAATGTTAGTTTTATATCGAAAAAATCAATGTTTTAAATCTGTTTTCTGCTAATACCTAACTCAAAAAGTTTTCGTTTTATCAAAACAACTTTACTTAACAAAAATGTACCATTTGAAAAAATAAACAAAACCGTTTGTTCAAATTTCCTTTGACACCAATAGTAATCGAGCTATACTTTATTATGTGTTAGCTCTTCTTCGTCAAATGTAAAATATTGTAGTTTCAAAGTCAAAAGACGGGAAAACTCTGAAATTTTCGGGGATAACTTGTTCAAACTAATTTAAAGTATTTAAAAATATCTATCTTCAGAAATAAAAAAGTCCCTAGCTCAAAAATTAAGTGACTTATAATGAAAAAATGTCAGTCCCCACTATTTTCAACGAAAAAGAGATCCGGAACAACCCCCTAATCACCACCCTAATTTAAATTGGTCATTGACCTTATTTGGTCTTCTTTATTTATGTATTATTAATAGGTCCTAGAAGTTTGACCAGCTTAGAATGATTCGTTTAAAAAAAAATGGAGTTAAAAGCGAATAACGAATTTTTGTAGTTTGTTAAAAAATGCCTGTTTCTTCAGAATAAAAAGATTAACATCAGAATTACGAAAAAATGTTTAAAAAATATTTAATTCCCAAGAAGTTGGTTTGCAAAAATTTTTTCTACGGCAAAAATTTAGTGAGCTACTGACAATTAAAACTTGTAATAACATGCAAAAACCACCTTTACCAACCCTTTCAAGGTCACCTCTTTTTGTGACTGAGGATTTTAAAAGGATTTAATATTAATAGTCTTATAGATCTTGTAAAAACCTACAAAATTCTTTTTACCAAACTTTCTAAGATGAAAAATAAAAAAGTTACGGTTAAAAAAAATATATATTTTTTTGAAAAAAAGGAGAAATCCAATTGGAAGCATAATAATGTAACTTAGCGGTGTTTTTAGTCATTAGCCTTATTCATTCTTCTTTATTTATGTATTATTAATAGATTCTAGAAGTGTGACTGGCTTGGAATGATTAGTTTTTAAAAAACTGGAGTTAAAAGCGAATAACGAATTTTTGTAGTTTGGTAAAAATGCCATTTTCTTCAGAATAGAAAGATTAGCATCAGAGATACGAAAAAATATTTCAATATGAAAATGTAGGTTAAATAATTCCCAAGAACTTGGTTTGAAAAAATTTTTTCTACGGCAGAAATTGAATGAATCGTAAATGAGTATAATATCGAAAAACATTGATTTTTTCGATATAAAACTAACACTTTCGATAGCGAATAAATTAAAAACTGTTAATTTTATCAAAATATTGTATGGAACATTTTTTGCTTAGAATGAATGTTTTTATCGACTTTTGCGGTCAAAATATAATAAAAAGTTTCCACCCCCGTGATGGGGTGGGGGTGGCTACCACCCCCATGGTAAAAGCACCTTTCGGCATCATATAGATTTTGATCCTTGGACTATGCACTAGTCTAAGGCCTAGGCCAAACTAGTTTGTCCTGAAATCGGGTTTGGCCGGTAACATATTGTTATATTTCTATTTGATCTGAAAATTAAATTTTGATAATTATAAGCAGAATTCAATTTAATATAAAATATTTTCAATTTTCTCAACCACGGGCATATAAATTTAGAACAACCTGTATACAACAAATTGTTATATTTAATTTTAAGAAGTGATTAAACGAAACTCGGGACAATGCGACTAGAATAAACAAAGTGAATGGCGCGTACCATCATCGTTGTTCGCGGAAGGATCGATCATTAGCCTATGCTAAATAAGACTCATTTGAAATCGATAATAGATCATTATCGTTGTTCGCGGAAGGTTCGATCATTAGCCTATGCTAAATAAGACTCAGTTGAAGTAGATAATAGGTCATTAAATTTTGTAAATAGTAGAAAGTAATTTTAGAATGGGAATTAACTATTTTTTTTTGAAATCCATTAAGCATATTTAGAAAGATTAAAAATTGGTTTTGAGGAATGCTGCGAATGAGAGTTGGTGGTGGAAGGTTGATTTGTGAATCTGGAAGGGATATTTAGAAAGTAGGGGAATGAATGACAAATAGAGAGCAGAATGTTTTGAGCTGTCGAGAAGTGAAGTCCAGTAGTAGACGGTAGTGTACGGAGAGTGAGAAAGCCGGTGTAGTTCCGTGAGTGTGGAGTATCTATCGTGGAACGAGAGGTAGGCCAGGTTGAGAGTAAAAGAACCTCCTTGAGCCAAGAGTGTCCCGGTAGCTGATTGCAGTTTCGAAAAAGGTAGAATACAGCATCACGACAGAAGCAGGTACGAGAGCTATACGAGCTAGTTTTCAAAGGAGAACATTACTGAGAGCCAGGACGAGGTTTTGATCGCAGCCAAGGATAGCAGGAAACGGGTCTTGTGTGAAGACATTCTCAGTTCACCAGAAAAAGGTCAGTCTCATTTGTTTGGACATGAATGTCTGGGTTTTTCGTATTAAATACCACATTATAAATTGAAGAACATAATAAATAATATCAGAAAAGCTTCATCAAACTTAAATAGAATTGTTGCTAATAAATCCTAATAGTTAAATGTTAATAAAAACTTTCAATTGGAAACCAAAAGGAAATAAGATTCCCATTTGTAAATGTTATGTTTAAGAAAAATAAGATCTAGCAAATATTAAGCAGTGATTGCCATTTAAATAAAATAAACAATATTTTGATTATAATTGTAACCCATATGTGTGTATTATTTTACTCTTTTCTTTCCTATCCCGATTAGGAACCATTGAGAAATACTTAGAAGCCACGAGAGTAAGTAATTAATTTTATAATTCGCCCTGAGATTGAAAACATATTGATATGTGATCTGGTAAATTAATTAGATTATGATTAATGCATTGATTAAATTAAATGACATATAAGAATATTATCTCATATCAATAATCAAGATCACAACAACTGGCGCCCAACGTGGGGAATTGTAAAGTATTTCTAGTGGCAAATTTGAAGGATAGAAAGAGTAAAGCCGGTATTTGAAAATTTATGTGCCTGTGGTAAAACTTGAGATACTTACATTTGATAACATAAAATTTTAGATCTCTTTAGGTACAAATTTACATAACTGATTTAATATTTTATTTTTACGATATTTACATTTGATATATTTATTGACAATTTAAAATATTTGGGTGAGAAAAAGTCGTCTTGGTAACATACTAGTAAAATTTCATATTTGGCGGGGACAGTACTTCTTGAAAACAAATGTCTGTGACAAGAAGCCAAAGCAAAGACAACAAAAAACAAAAAGAACATTCAGATCAAGAGGAAAATTCAGACCAAGAAGATATTTTAGACACGACAATCATGGCATCAGAACAGCAAGAATTATCAGGAATAGATAAATTATTACAAATGATGCAACTCCAGTCACAAAGAATGGAACAGAAAATGGATGAAACACAACAAAAACTGGATGACAATCAAAGAGAAACAAAACAAGCAATGGATGAAGCAAAAAGGACAATGGATAAAAATCGGCAAGAAACAACGAAAAGAAAAATGGAGTTAATTTAAAATTTGTGGATGGATTTATCAACGAGAAACCAATTAAAATTATGATAGACACTGGATCTGAAATAACATTGGTCAACAGAAAACTAATAGAAGAAGTTAACTTAACAAATTTAATTTACAAAATACCTAGGGTAAATTTAGTGGGCGCAAACAAACGGACATTGGCAACTATAAATGAAGGCATACGAGTAATGGTACGACTGGGTAAGAAGATGTATGCACTACAATGTGTAATACTGCCAAACATGTCACATGACATGATAGTAGGAGTTGACGAATTGGCAGAAAAACATGTAGTGATAGATTTTAAAAATAATACGATGAATCTAACAGAAGAAAAAGAAGAAGAACAGGACAAGGAACAGGAGAAACAAAATACGGACGAATCAGGTAAAGAACAAACAGTGGAAATGAATTTGGCAACGAAGCAAGGACAAAGAAGAAAAGGGAGAAAAAGTCAGAAAAAGACAAAAGAAAATGAAACCTGTGGCTCCTCAAAAGAAGAGTTGAGCCCAGAAGAAGAAAAATTGAGAGTATCAAAAGCAAAAGAAAACTGGGATTCCTCAAAAGAAGAGATGAGCTCAGGAGAAGAAGAAATAAAGCTAACAAATGAAAGCGAAAAAGATACGATCGAAACAGTGGCATTTGAAGAGGAGGCATATGAAAACGAGGATGCAGAATACACGGTAAAAGTATGTGGAAAATCTGAGGAAAAAGACAGAAGATTGATATGGGAAAAAGGGAAAGACAACATAATAGCCGACACTCTAACACAGGATGAGGACACTGAAAATAAGGAAACAATTACTCTACAGGTGGGACTAATTAGAGTAATACAAGAAGAAGGGGTATAAGACGTAGATTAAAGTAAGGAAATATACAGGGAGTTGGTTTTGCCTCGAGAAAATTTATTTAAAAATGCAGATAAATTTTATCGAATACAAGGCGGGGATTTGTTATATTTCTATTTGATCTGAAAATTAAATTTTGATAATTATAAGCAGAATTCAATTTAATATAAAATATTTTCAATTTTCTCAACCACGGGCATATAAATTTAGAACAACCTATATACAACAAATTGTTATATTTAATTTTAAGAAGTGATTAAACGAAACTCGGGACAATGCGACTAGAATAAACAAAGTGAATGGCGCGTACCATCATCGTTGTTCGCGGAAGGATCGATCATTAGCCTATGCTAAATAAGACTCATTTGAAATCGATAATAGATCATTATCGTTGTTCGCGGAAGGTTCGATCATTAGCCTATGCTAAATAAGACTCAGTTGAAGTAGATAATAGGTCATTAAATTTTGTAAATAGTAGAAAGTAATTTTAGAATGGGAATTAACTATTTTTTTTTGAAATCCATTAAGCATATTTAGAAAGATTAAAAATTGGTTTTGAGGAATGCTGCGAATGAGAGTTGGTGGTGGAAGGTTGATTTGTGAATCTGGAAGGGATATTTAGAAAGTAGGGGAATGAATGACAAATAGAGAGCAGAATGTTTTGAGCTATCGAGAAGTGAAGTCCAGTAGTAGACGGTAGTGTACGGAGAGTGAGAAAGCCGGTGTAGTTCCGTGAGTGTGGAGTATCTATCGTGGAACGAGAGGTAGGCCAGGTTGAGAGTAAAAGAACCTCCTTGAGCCAAGAGTGTCCCGGTAGCTGATTGCAGTTTCGAAAAAGGTAGAATACAGCATCACGACAGAAGCAGGTACGAGAGCTATACGAGCTAGTTTTCAAAGGAGAACATTACTGAAAGCCAGGACGAGGTTTTGATCGCAGCCAAGGATAGCAGGAAACGGGTCTTGCGTGAAGACATTCTCAGTTCACCAGAAAAAGGTCAGTCTCATTTGTTTGGACATGAATGTATGGGTTTTTCGTATTAAATACCACATTATAAATTGAAGAACATAATAAATAATATCAGAAAAGCTTCATCAAACTTAAATAGAATTGTTGCTAATAAATCCTAATAGTTAAATGTTAATAAAAACTTTCAATTGGAAACCAAAAGGAAATAAGATTCCCATTTGTAAATGTTATGTTTAAGAAAAATAAGATCTAGCAAATATTAAGCAGTGATTGCCATTTAAATAAAATAAACAATATTTTGATTATAATTGTAACCCATATGTGTGTATTATTTTACTCTTTTCTTTCCTATCCCGATTAGGAACCATTGAGAAATACTTAGAAGCCACGAGAGTAAGTAATTAATTTTATAATTCGCCCTGAGATTGAAAACATATTGATATGTGATCTGGTAAATTAATTAGATTATGATTAATGCATTGATTAAATTAAATGACATATAAGAATATTATCTCATATCAATAATCAAGATCACAACAATATATAGGGTGAGGCAGATAACTGGCCTATTAGAAATATCTCGAGAACTAAAGGCAACAGAATCATGAAAATTGGAATAAAGGGGTTTTGAAGGATGATCTATTAAATGAAAATATTTTCATCTCTTTGCAACTTCCGGTTATACCGGAAGTTGCTTATAACTTCGTTTTTTTTAAATGGGACACCCTGTATATTTTTACATTTTTGGATTCTCTTCGATGTCTTCTTTCTTAAAATATAAGGTTTTGTAATAGTATACAGGGTATTTTAAAAGATAATTACGTTTTTTTATTAATTTCGTAGCAACATTCACACCCTGTAGAATTGTAGTAGTTTGACATCTAAACCTCTACTTACGTTCAAATGATTTTTAATATACTCTACTATTGTTAAGAATCATTAGTATATAGCTAAATTTTTAATTTTAGTATACAGGGTTGGTCGAAACTCGGAATGAGTATTTTCTGAGTTTTCTTAAATGGAACACCCTGTATTTTTGTATTGTGGTGAAATGATATTTTATAGTACTTTTTTATTTCTTAAGCATTCCCTATACCTAACTGCTTTAATTTGTGAGTTATGGGTGATTCAAGCTAAACATTAATTGCAACAAAAAATACGTAAAATTTTATTAGGTTGGCCGTGAAAATACTCAATCCCAAATAATTTTTCAGAAATAAATACATATTAGTCCTTAAAATTACCAATAATGGTTTAGCTATCGAAATACCTACTTAGTTAAGATTGTTGGTGCGATTAACAATTAAGCACAAATTAAAGCAGTTAGGTATAGGAAATGCTTAAGAAATAAAAAAGTACCATAAAATATCATTTCATTACAATACTAAAATACAGGGTGTTCCATTTAAGAAAACTCAGAAAATACTCATTCCGAGTTTCGACCAACCCTGTATACTAAAATTAAAAATTTAGCTATACTAATGATTCTTAACAATAGTAGAGTATATTAAAAATCATTTGAACGTAAGTAGACTTTTAGATGTCAAACTACTACAATTCTACAGGGTGTGAATGTTGCTACGAAATTAATAAAAAAACGTAATTATCTTTTAAAATACCCTGTATAATATTACAAAACTTTATATTTTAAGAAAGAAGACATCGAAGAGAATCCAAAAATGTAAAAATATACAGGGTGTCCCATTTTAAAAAAACGAAGTTATAAGCAACTTCCGGTATAACCGGAAGTTGCAAAGAGATGAAAATATTTTCATTTAATAGATCATCCTTCAAAGCCCCCTTATTCCAATTTTCATGATTCTGTTGCCTTTAGTTCTCGAGATATTTCTAATAGGCCAGTTATCTGCCTCACCCTGTATATAAAGTGGGAAGGTTTAAACCTCTAAAGCTGCTGTGGGACACGGTCTCTCTGCGCTCGTGATTCTTGCGCCTTTGAACTTTTTACAGCTCCATCATTGCATTTTGCAGGTTTCTTTTGATCTACCAAACAGTCGTAATAATAATTATAGGTTTGGCAGCCTTATGCTTATATATGACCAAAAGATCATTGCAACAGATAATGAAAAAGTTGCTATACCGAAAAAATAAAAATGAGAATTGATAAGGAAGATAAATATAATAAAGTGAGAAAAGTGCTGTGCAGCACTGACCTTAGCTTACAATTGAAAATAAGAATATTACTTACGCTATTATCTGTTTTCCGTGCTGCTGTATGGAATGGAGGCCTGGACCTTAAAGAAAGAAATTAGTAATCGATTAGAAGTACATATTTGAGATGTGATGCTACAGAAGGATATTAAAAATAATCTGGTTTGACAGAGTACCAAATGTTGAGGTGGTTGGGAGAATGAAGAAATGGAAATAATGTATACAATTAAGATAAGAAAGTTGCAATATCTGGTTCATGTGATGAGAGAAGATAAGTAGGAAAGAGGAGATGAAGTGGTATAAATGTAGTTATGTAGATTTATTCAGAGTTGCAGTATCAAATAGTACCTTCACTATTTTTCCCCGAAAACCAAGCCATTTTTGCACAAGACAGGGAGGACATGGAATATATGATAAGGAAATTAAAGGAAGAGTATGAGCTATGGGGACTCAAGATAAATATGAGTAAGAGATAAATATGAGTAAGAGATAAATATGAATAAGACCGAGTACTTATGTATTGTATCCGAGGTTGCACACTTGAACTTAAGTTTAGAAGAAACTATTAATGCCTGGTTGCACCAACAGATCTTAAGCTCCAGCTCAACTTATAGATAGGGTCGCCTTGAGTATCACTTACGCTGCACCATAATTTTCTATTCTTACCTTATTCTTAATTATATTTATCATTAGATTTAATACTTTTATTATATATTATAATTATATTATATTAATTTTTATCTTATTCTCGTCTTAAGCTTAAGATCTATTGGTGCAACCAGGCATAAGAGTTGTAAGACTTTTAAGTATTTAGGGGCGATGATAAGCTGAGATGGTACTTGTATGAAAGACAAGTAATTGGACTTCGAAAGTCCTAGGTTTTCACCCAAAGTAATCGAAAGTAGAACTGGAAGTCGATATTTGAACTCTTCGTGTATTCGTGCAGTCATTTTTACTAAACTTTGGGTCGACATTGTTTAACAGAAATTACTTCAAAACCGGAACTAAAGATTCAAACTCGACTTTTCAATACGCTTCGATTGATGTGTTATTGTCCTTTTCATGATCATTTTTCAGTGCGTAACAAATGTTAGGAAAAAGGGTAAGTCCGTGATAATACACATTTATGACATTTATTCTAACATGACATTTTAGTTAAATCTGACAGTTGTCACATTTTATTTTCAATTTGGAATAAAAACAAATCAAATGTGTTTCTTGCATTTATAAAATGGTATTTTCTTTGATTTGTATAGTCTTATAAATTATACAGATTATATTTGTAATATTATGATCTAATTAAAAAAAAATTATTTTTTTATTATGGCGCCATCTATCGACAACTAGAATAAGTAGAAGGAATGTTATATAAATGTCACCGACGAAATGTAATCACCGACGTGCGTTTTTTTCTGTCACATACAATTTAATGCGTTAGAAAGAAATCGAAAAACTGTGACGCACTGAAAGATGATCATGAGAAATACTGTACGTGTACTATTTCTGCGACTATATGGCACTTCTGGTTAGAACTCTTTAACCGGAAATGATATAAAAACCAAAATTAGATTTGCTCTCATCTTGCAAAGCACGTCGAATGATATACAGAGTGTCCCGAAAAGATTGGTCATAAATTATACCGCAGATTCTAGGGTCAAAAATATGTTGATTGAACCTAACTTACCTTAGTACAAATGTGCACATAAAAAAAGTTATAGCCCTTTGAAATTACAAAATGAAAATCAATTTTTTTCAATATTTCGAAAACTATTAGAGATTTTTTATTGAAAATAGACGTGTGGCATTCTTATGGCAGGAACATCTTAACAAAAAATTATAGTGAAATTTGTGCACCCCATAAAAATTGTATGAGGGTTTTGTTCCCTTAAACCCCCCTAAACTCTTGTGTATGTTCATATTAAATTATTGTTAAAGTATTGTTAGTTAGACACAGTGTTCTAAAACTTTTTTGCCTCTTAGCACTTTCTCGAAAAGCCAGTTTTTATCGAGATATTTTGAATATTTGTCAAATCCACCACCTATTTGTATATGGTTAAGTACGATTATAGAGACCTGATAATAATATGAAAAATCTATAATTTACGTTTTTATAATATGAAAATATACTAAGAGGCAAAAAAGTTTTAAAAACACTGTGTTTAACTAATGGTACCGTAATAAAAGTTTAATTGGAACGTACACAAACATTTGGGGGGTTTAAAGGAACGAAACCCCTATACAATTTTTTTTATGTAAACATATTAAAAAGAAGCTGCATCTCGATAAAAACTGGTTTATCGAAAAAAGACTGAGTGGCAAAAAAGTTTTAAAAATATTGTGTCTAACTATTGGTACCACAATAATAATTTAATTGGAACGTACACAAAAGTTTGGGGGGGTTTAAGGGAACAAAGCCCCATAAAATTTTTATGGAGTACACAAATTTCACTATAATTTTTTGTTAATATGCTCCTGCCATAAGAATGCCACATGCCTATTTTCAATAAAAAATCTCCAATAGTTTTCGAAATATTGGAAAAAATTCATTTTCATTTTGTAACTTTAGAGGGCTATAACTTTTTTTATGTGCACATTTGTACTAAAGTAAGTTAGGTTCAATCAACATATTTTTGATCCCAAAATCTATGGTATAATTTATGACCAATCTTTTCGGGAGACCCTCTGTATAGCTTATACTATTTCGGTGACTTTAAAACAGTACGTACGGTAGCAACTCTAAAACCGAAAGTCCGATGTCAAATTTCTCATCTTTAATACCATGCTTGGGTTGTAAGCTTTCATTCGACACCTCATTAAATTTGTCATTATATCTGTATCTATTAGTAAAGGAGGAGTTGTGTTCGCGGACGGACCGTCAGACAGCCATGAAACCGGAAGAATATATTTGTTCTAGTCATGCGAAGGCGCGTCGAATAATATGTCACTTGTACTATTCCGGTGACTTTAAAACAGTACTTCTGGTCGCATTTCTAAAACCGTAAGTCCTAGGTCAAATTTCTCACCTTTAGTACCATCCTTGGATTATAAGTTTTCATTAGACACCTCAATTGTCATTCTACCTGGTATAGCGACGGAGGAATTATATTCGCGGTCGGACGGACAGACAGCCTAGGTAAAATTTCTCACCTTTAGTACATACCATCTTTGGATTATAAGCTTTCATTTGACACCTCTTGACATTCTACCTGGTATAATGACGGAGGAGTTGTGTTTACGGACAGACAGACGGACGTGGATAATTCAACGTTTTCACATTTTTTCAAAATTGGTGAAAACAATATAGAAATGAAAATGGCACGGGGAAAACAAGCCACGAAAGCCTAGAAAGTATAGAGTGATATGGAACAACACTAACCAAAGAAAACAAAAAAAAAAGGATCTTTCAGAGCATAGTGCTGAATATTACCCTATATGGAGCGAAAATACGGCCAATGACAACAACAATATGAAATAAAATACGAACAGTTGAATTGCTATTGAATTATACATGCCAGTACCACTGCAGAGGTACCACCGAAAAGAATATTGGTCTGCTATGAGATGGAAAACTTAAATAGGAATTGCTATGGAGGACGAAAAAGGCGAATTCATAATGGGAAAAAGCCGAAGAAGAAGATATTTCTCAAAATTAGACTAAATCCTATATTTTTTTAGGCCCAAACCAGATTGGCCACTCTGCAGCGCTACTCTGTGGATCCACAGGGTGGCTGAAACAGGCGATTTTCTAGCGCCGGCGACTACGTTGCGAAGTGGATCGTTTGGAAGGGTGCGGAGTTTAATGTAATGGGTGAGAAAAAACGATAAGCTTGTTGAAATTATTAAAAACTTGCCGGCTAATAATCTTTTAAAAAAGTGTGTTCGTCAAAGTCAGTGTTTGTAATGTCCATAGTTTTAAATATTTTATAAAATTGCAACGCTTTTGAAAAAATACCAATAAACTCAATAAATGGAATTAAGAAAAACCAGACAAAAACAGCTACATCACAGAAAGAAGTGAGGATCTGCGACTGTAGCTTGCCACAGTCGCTCGTCTGGGGTGTAACGTCCACTCCACGGCCAATCATCGGAAGCTGCTTTGTGGATCCACAGAGTAACGCTGCAGAGTGGCCCGTCTGGTTTGGGCCTTAAAGCTTCTTTACTGGAGGCATTGGAGGCTACCATCCGAGTGCATTCGTCATTCTACAAACAGGGACGTGGACTGGTTGGAATGAATGGTTTCTTTGTTGGCATGGAATTAGTCGCTGCAGAAAAGATTGAGTTGAATAGCAACCGAACTGTATTGAAATTTGATCTGTTTTGAAATATAAATTCTAAATCAGATGTAAATATAGACCAATCCACTTTCGCTTTCAAATCATTCCATTTAGTGGAAGGGTTAATAAAGATCTTCTTCTAGGATTCCTTATGCCCTATAAGAAGCAGCATACAGAAAGTCAAATAACGTATTTCCAATCGGATAAGTATTCAGATAATGATCAGATCTCTAGTGTATCTGCAGTTTCTTTTCAACAAATTTTTTTTAGCAATACGAGGAGAGACAATTGTTAAATCTTCTGCAGTGAGTGTGCATTTAGGGGAGATTCTAGTTAGACCCCCGTCATTTATAGTACATAATTATATTAAGATCATCTGTTGCTTCAACTAAAATTTTTTCATGTACGTTCTCAGGAGGTGGACCCTAAGCACTGTGATGCGCATTAAAGTTTCTATATAGAAACGATATTAAGAATATTAATTTAAGCTTCCGATAGAAGCTGCACTTAATTCTATATTGGAATCAACGTTATAATTAGGGAATCCAACGATCTGTCAAACTATTCCAATATGTCTGGCGGCTGGCATGCAATAGAAGGCATATGATAGTATAGTGTTATTTTAGTATTTTAAAGTAATTTTCGTATTTTATGTCCGTGTAAGTATTGCTAAATACTTCTGTGACATAGTAAAAAATATTGCTTACGTCAATAAACTTTAATAAGTACTTAAAAAGTTTTAACTAAGTAATTTGGAAGATTGAAGAAAGCTAGTTAACAAATTTTATGTTTTATAAGTTTAATAAAAAATAATATTGAGCATCCCTAAAATAGATTTTAGGTAAAATCATCGGGGTAATATATATGTTATTATTTTAGGTACCTAGTAATACCATATTGTATCTTAAATTTGAAATTTTAACTTAAATAAAGTATCCAATAAAATCGCTTGTGTGCAGTGTTGCCAGAGAAATTTTTGTAAATGCACCGGAATGACTGGAATAGTGACACAAAGTACTAAACCAACACATTTTGTACAAAAGCTTAAAAAAACGTTGTTTAATATTATTTGAAGCAAATTTCTTATGTCACAAAATTTTAGGTTTTTACTTTAGGAGACTTTAGTATCAAAAGTTTGGTTGTTAATTGTAACAAATTGGTACAATTGTAACAACTTTGGCAACGCTGAATTGCCTGCCATACGCCCTGTCATTAAAAATCACGTGGTTTGGATTGCCTAATTAATAGCACTTTCTACAGCCTATTTCTTGGCGAACAAAAATTCCAACATCATCATAACCATTATCACGTAATTTATTAACAGATCTAGTCCCTTTTAACGAAAATGTATACTTGAGAGGTCCGTGAACTTAGCCCGAAAAAGTCGGGAAAAAAAAATGCGATTGGTGCCATTCGTTTGTCCATTGATTGTCCACGTTTGTCCACCATTTTATTTCGTTAGTCCACCCATCAATTCTTTTTTATAAACAAAAATTTTTTTTCGGGCTATCTTCACAAATCCACAAATTTTCGAAAATTTAAAAAAACTCTTGCTATATTGTTTGTCCATCGTTTGTCCATGTTTGTCCACCACATAATTTTTTTTTTCCACCCTCTGAAACAACCCCCTGTTAATTGTCATTATTTCTTTATTTCTTAATTCGGGCTAACTTCAAGTTCTCTTATATGGGCATTTAAACGTTAATTCGGGTGCAGAATCACAACTAAGCGTTTGTCCACCCCTTTGCAGCATTTGTTCAACCCCTTAAAGTGCGAAACAACCCCCCTGTTAATTGTAATTATTTTTTTATTTCTTAATTCGGGCTAAATTCACGTCCGTTTAAACGTGTATTTTAAAGTTAAATCGGGTGAAGAATCACAACTACCCGTTTGTCCACCCCTTCGCAGCGTTTGTCCTGCCCCTTAAAGTGCGAAACAACCCCCTCGTTAATTGTAATTATTTTTTTAATTCTTAATTCGGGCTAACTTCAAGTTCTCTTAAATAGGTATTTAAATGTTAATTCGGGTGCAGAATCACAACTACCCGTTTGTCCACTCCTTCGCAGCGTTTGTCCAACACCTTAAAGTGCGAAACAACCCCCTCGTCAATTGTAATTATTTTTTTATTTCTTTATTCGGGCTAACTTCACGTTCTCTTAAATGGGCATTTAAACGTTAATTCGGGTGCAGAATCACAACTAACCGTTTGTCCACCCCTTTGCAGCGTTTGTCCAACCCCTTAAAGTGCGAAACAACCCCCCTGTTAATTGTAATTATTTTTTTATTTCTTAATTCAGGCTAACTTCACGTCCGTTTAAACGTGTATTTTAAAGTTAATTCGGGTGAAGAATCACAACTACCCGTTTGTCCACCCCTTCGCAGCGTTTGTCCAGCCCCTTAAAGTGCGAAACAACCCCCTCGTTAATTGTATAACCTAATTATTTTTTTAATTCTTAATTCGGGCTAACTTCAAATTCCCTTAAATAGGTATTTAAACGTTAATTCGGGTGCAGAATCACAACTACCCGTTTGTCCACCACTTCGCAGCGTTTGTCCAACCCCTTAAAGTGCGAAATAACCCCCTCGTTAATTGTAATTATTTTTTTATTTCTTTATTCGGGTAACTTCACGTTCTCTTAAATGGGCATTTAAACGTTAATTCGGGTGCAGAATCACAACTACCCGTTTGTCCACCCATTCGCAGCGTTTGTTCAACCCCTTAAAGTGTGAAACAACCCCCCTATTAATTGTAATTATTTTTTTATTTCTTAATTCGGGCTAGCTTCAGGTTTCCTTAAATGGGCATTTAAGCGTTAATTCGGGTGCAGAATCACAACTACTCGTTTGTCCACCCCTTCGCAGCGTTTGTCTAACCCCTTAAAGTGCGAAACAACCTCCCTGTTAATTGTAATTATTTTTTATTTCTTAATTCGGGCTAACTTCACGTCCGTTTAAACGCGTATTTTAAAGTTATTTCGGGTGCAGAATCACAACTACCCGTTTGTCCACCCCTTCGCAGCGTTTGTCCAACCCCTTAAAGTGCGAAACAACCCCCTCGTTAATTGTAATTATTTTTTATTTCTTTATTCGGGCGAACTTCACGTTCTCTTAAATGGGCATTTAAACGTTAATTCGGGTGCAGAATCACAACTACCCGTTTGTCCACACATTCGCAGCGTTTGTCCAACCCCTTAAAGTGCGAAACAACCCCCTCGTCAATTGTAATTATTTTTTTATTTCTTTATTCGGGCTAACTTCACGTTCTCTTAAATGGGCATTTAAACGTTAATTCGGATGCAGAATCACAACTAACCGTTTGTCCACCCCTTCGCAGCGTTTGTTCAACCCCTTAAAGTGTGAAACAACCCCCCTATTAATTGTAATTATTTTTTTATTTCTTAATTCGGGCTAGCTTCAGGTTTCCTTAAATGGGCATTTAAGCGTTAATTCGGGTGCAGAATCACAACTACTCGTTTGTCCACCCCTTCGCAGCGTTTGTTCAACCCCTTAAAGTGTGAAACAACCCCCCTATTAATTGTAATTATTTTTTTATTTCTTTATTCGGGCTAACTTCACGTTCTCTTAAATGGGCATTTAAACGTTAATTCGGATGCAGAATCACAACTACCCGTTTGTCCACACATTCGCAGCGTTTGTCCAACCCCTTAAAGTGCGAAACAACCCCCCTATTAATTGTAATTATTTTTTTATTTCTTTATTCGGGCTAACTTCACGTTCTCTTAAATGGGCATTTAAACGTTAATTCGGGTGCAGAATCACAACTACCCGTTTGTCCACACATTCGCAGCGTTTGTCCAACCCCTTAAAGTGCGAAACAACCCCCTCGTCAATTGTAATTATTTTTTTATTTCTTTATTCGGGCTAACTTCACGTTCTCTTAAATGGGCATTTAAACGTTAATTCGGATGCAGAATCACAACTAACCGTTTGTCCACCCCTTCGCAGCGTTTGTTCAACCCCTTAAAGTGTGAAACAACCCCCCTATTAATTGTAATTATTTTTTTATTTCTTTATTCGGGCTAGCTTCAGGTTTCCTTAAATGGGCATTTAAGCGTTAATTCGGGTGCAGAATCACAACTACTCGTTTGTCCACACATTCGCAGCGTTTGTCCAACCCCTTAAAGTGCGAAACAACCCCCTCGTCAATTGTAATTATTTTTTTATTTCTTTATTCGGGCTAACTTCACGTTCTCTTAAATGGGCATTTAAACGTTAATTCGGGTGCAGAATCACAACTACCCGTTTGTCCACCCCTTCGCAGCGTTTGTTCAACCCCTTAAAGTGTGAAACAACCCCCCTATTAATTGTAATTATTTTTTTATTTCTTAATTCGGGCTAGCTTCAGGTTTCCTTAAATGGGCATTTAAGCGTTAATTCGGGTGCAGAATCACAACTACTCGTTTGTCCACACATTCGCAGCGTTTGTCCAACCCCTTAAAGTGCGAAACAACCCCCTCGTCAATTGTAATTATTTTTTTATTTCTTTATTCGGGCTAACTTCACGTTCTCTTAAATGGGCATTTAAACGTTAATTCGGATGCAGAATCACAACTAACCGTTTGTCCACCCCTTCGCAGCGTTTGTTCAACCCCTTAAAGTGTGAAACAACCCCCCTATTAATTGTAATTATTTTTTTATTTCTTTATTCGGGCTAACTTCACGTTCTCTTAAATGGGCATTTAAACGTTAATTCGGGTGCAGAATCACAACTACCCGTTTGTCCACCCCTTCGCAGCGTTTGTTCAACCCCTTAAAGTGTGAAACAACCCCCCTATTAATTGTAATTATTTTTTTATTTCTTAATTCGGGCTAGCTTCAGGTTTCCTTAAATGGGCATTTAAGCGTTAATTCGGGTGCAGAATCACAACTACTCGTTTGTCCACCCCTTCGCAGCGTTTGTCTAACCCCTTAAAGTGCGAAACAACCTCCCTGTTAATTGTAATTATTTTTTATTTCTTAATTCGGGCTAACTTCACGTCCGTTTAAACGCGTATTTTAAAGTTATTTCGGGTGCAGAATCACAACTACCCGTTTGTCCACACATTCGCAGCGTTTGTCCAACCCCTTAAAGTGCGAAACAACCCCCTCGTTAATTGTAATTATTTTTTATTTCTTTATTCGGGCGAACTTCACGTTCTCTTAAATGGGCATTTAAACGTTAATTCGGGTGCAGAATCACAACTACCCGTTTGTCCACACATTCGCAGCGTTTGTCCAACCCCTTAAAGTGCGAAACAACCCCCTCGTCAATTGTAATTATTTTTTTATTTCTTTATTCGGGCTAACTTCACGTTCTCTTAAATGGGCATTTAAACGTTAATTCGGATGCAGAATCACAACTAACCGTTTGTCCACCCCTTCGCAGCGTTTGTTCAACCCCTTAAAGTGTGAAACAACCCCCCTATTAATTGTAATTATTTTTTTATTTCTTTATTCGGGCTAACTTCACGTTCTCTTAAATGGGCATTTAAACGTTAATTCGGGTGCAGAATCACAACTACCCGTTTGTCCACCCCTTCGCAGCGTTTGTTCAACCCCTTAAAGTGTGAAACAACCCCCCTATTAATTGTAATTATTTTTTTATTTCTTAATTCGGGCTAGCTTCAGGTTTCCTTAAATGGGCATTTAAGCGTTAATTCGGGTGCAGAATCACAACTACTCGTTTGTCCACCCCTTCGCAGCGTTTGTCTAACCCCTTAAAGTGCGAAACAACCTCCCTGTTAATTGTAATTATTTTTTATTTCTTAATTCGGGCTAACTTCACGTCCGTTTAAACGCGTATTTTAAAGTTATTTCGGGTGCAGAATCACAACTACCCGTTTGTCCACCCCTTCGCAGCGTTTGTCCAACCCCTTAAAGTGCGAAACAACCCCCTCGTTAATTGTAATTATTTTTTATTTCTTTATTCGGGCGAACTTCACGTTCTCTTAAATGGGCATTTAAACGTTAATTCGGGTGCAGAATCACAACTACCCGTTTGTCCACACATTCGCAGCGTTTGTCCAACCCCTTAAAGTGCGAAACAACCCCCTCGTCAATTGTAATTATTTTTTTATTTCTTTATTCGGGCTAACTTCACGTTCTCTTAAATGGGCATTTAAACGTTAATTCGGATGCAGAATCACAACTAACCGTTTGTCCACCCCTTTGCAGCGTTTGTCCAACCCCTTAAAGTGCGAAACAACCCCCCTGTTAATTGTAATTATTTTTTTATTTCTTAATTCAGGCTAACTTCACGTCCGTTTAAACGTGTATTTTAAAGTTAATTCGGGTGAAGAATCACAACTACCCGTTTGTCCACCCCTTCGCAGCGTTTGTCCAGCCCCTTAAAGTGCGAAACAACCCCCTCGTTAATTGTATAACCTAATTATTTTTTTAATTCTTAATTCGGGCTAACTTCAAATTCCCTTAAATAGGTATTTAAACGTTAATTCGGGTGCAGAATCACAACTACCCGTTTGTCCACCACTTCGCAGCGTTTGTCCAACCCCTTAAAGTGCGAAATAACCCCCTCGTTAATTGTAATTATTTTTTTATTTCTTTATTCGGGTAACTTCACGTTCTCTTAAATGGATATTTAAACGTTAATTCGGGTGCAGAATCACAACTACCCGTTTGTCCACCCCTTCGCAGCGTTTGTTCAACCCCTTAAAGTGTGAAACAACCCCCCTATTAATTGTAATTATTTTTTTATTTCTTAATTCGGGCTAGCTTCAGGTTTCCTTAAATGGGCATTTAAGCGTTAATTCGGGTGCAGAATCACAACTACTCGTTTGTCCACCCCTTCGCAGCGTTTGTCTAACCCCTTAAAGTGCGAAACAACCCCCCTGTTAATTGTAATTATTTTTTATTTCTTAATTCGGGCTAACTTCACGTCCGTTTAAACGCGTATTTTAAAGTTATTTCGGGTGCAGAATCACAACTACCCGTTTGTCCACCCCTTCGCAGCGTTTGTCCAACCCCTTAAAGTGCGAAACAACCCCCTCGTTAATTGTAATTATTTTTTATTTCTTTATTCGGGCGAACTTCACGTTCTCTTAAATGGGCATTTAAACGTTAATTCGGGTGCAGAATCACAACTACCCGTTTGTCCACACATTCGCAGCGTTTGTCCAACCCCTTAAAGTGCGAAACAACCCCCTCGTCAATTGTAATTATTTTTTTATTTCTTTATTCGGGCTAACTTCACGTTCTCTTAAATGGGCATTTAAACGTTAATTCGGATGCAGAATCACAACTAACCGTTTGTCCACCCCTTTGCAGCGTTTGTCCAACCCCTTAAAGTGCGAAACAACCCCCCTGTTTATTGTAATTATTTTTTTATTTCTTAATTCAGGCTAACTTCACGTCCGTTTAAACGTGTATTTTAAAGTTAATTCGGGTGAAGAATCACAACTACCCGTTTGTCCACCCCTTCGCAGCGTTTGTCCAGCCCCTTAAAGTGCGAAACAACCCCCTCGTTAATTGTATAACCTAATTATTTTTTTAATTCTTAATTCGGGCTAACTTCAAATTCCCTTAAATAGGTATTTAAACGTTAATTCGGGTGCAGAATCACAACTACCCGTTTGTCCACCACTTCGCAGCGTTTGTCCAACCCCTTAAAGTGTGAAACAACCCCCCTATTAATTGTAATTATTTTTTTATTTCTTTATTCGGGCTAACTTCACGTTCTCTTAAATGGGCATTTAAACGTTAATTCGGGTGCAGAATCACAACTACCCGTTTGTCCACCCCTTCGCAGCGTTTGTTCAACCCCTTAAAGTGTGAAACAACCCCCCTATTAATTGTAATTATTTTTTTATTTCTTAATTCGGGCTAGCTTCAGGTTTCCTTAAATGGGCATTTAAGCGTTAATTCGGGTGCAGAATCACAACTACTCGTTTGTCCACCCCTTCGCAGCGTTTGTCTAACCCCTTAAAGTGCGAAACAACCTCCCTGTTAATTGTAATTATTTTTTATTTCTTAATTCGGGCTAACTTCACGTCCGTTTAAACGCGTATTTTAAAGTTATTTCGGGTGCAGAATCACAACTACCCGTTTGTCCACACATTCGCAGCGTTTGTCCAACCCCTTAAAGTGCGAAACAACCCCCTCGTTAATTGTAATTATTTTTTATTTCTTTATTCGGGCGAACTTCACGTTCTCTTAAATGGGCATTTAAACGTTAATTCGGGTGCAGAATCACAACTACCCGTTTGTCCACACATTCGCAGCGTTTGTCCAACCCCTTAAAGTGCGAAACAACCCCCTCGTCAATTGTAATTATTTTTTTATTTCTTTATTCGGGCTAACTTCACGTTCTCTTAAATGGGCATTTAAACGTTAATTCGGATGCAGAATCACAACTAACCGTTTGTCCACCCCTTCGCAGCGTTTGTTCAACCCCTTAAAGTGTGAAACAACCCCCCTATTAATTGTAATTATTTTTTTATTTCTTTATTCGGGCTAACTTCACGTTCTCTTAAATGGGCATTTAAACGTTAATTCGGGTGCAGAATCACAACTACCCGTTTGTCCACCCCTTCGCAGCGTTTGTTCAACCCCTTAAAGTGTGAAACAACCCCCCTATTAATTGTAATTATTTTTTTATTTCTTAATTCGGGCTAGCTTCAGGTTTCCTTAAATGGGCATTTAAGCGTTAATTCGGGTGCAGAATC
Organism: Diabrotica virgifera virgifera; assembly: GCF_917563875.1. Taxonomy (NCBI): domain Eukaryota; kingdom Metazoa; phylum Arthropoda; class Insecta; order Coleoptera; family Chrysomelidae; genus Diabrotica; species Diabrotica virgifera. Next base: position 188,898,549 of record NC_065449.1, read on the forward strand.
ACAACTACTCGTTTGTCCACCCCTTCGCAGCGTTTGTCTAACCCCTTAAAGTGCGAAACAACCTCCCTGTTAATTGTAATTATTTTTTATTTCTTAATTCGGGCTAACTTCACGTCCGTTTAAACGCGTATTTTAAAGTTATTTCGGGTGCAGAATCACAACTACCCGTTTGTCCACCCCTTCGCAGCGTTTGTCCAACCCCTTAAAGTGCGAAACAACCCCGTCGTTAATTGTAATTATTTTTTATTTCTTTATTCGGGCGAACTTCACGTTCTCTTAAATGGGCATTTAAACGTTAATTCGGGTGCAGAATCACAACTACCCGTTTGTCCACACATTCGCAGCGTTTGTCCAACCCCTTAAAGTGCGAAACAACCCCCTCGTCAATTGTAATTATTTTTTTATTTCTTTATTCGGGCTAACTTCACGTTCTCTTAAATGGGCATTTAAACGTTAATTCGGATGCAGAATCACAACTAACCGTTTGTCCACCCCTTTGCAGCGTTTGTCCAACCCCTTAAAGTGCGAAACAACCCCCCTGTTAATTGTAATTATTTTTTTATTTCTTAATTCAGGCTAACTTCACGTCCGTTTAAACGTGTATTTTAAAGTTAATTCGGGTGAAGAATCACAACTACCCGTTTGTCCACCCCTTCGCAGCGTTTGTCCAGCCCCTTAAAGTGCGAAACAACCCCCTCGTTAATTGTATAACCTAATTATTTTTTTAATTCTTAATTCGGGCTAACTTCAAATTCCCTTAAATAGGTATTTAAACGTTAATTCGGGTGCAGAATCACAACTACCCGTTTGTCCACCACTTCGCAGCGTTTGTCCAACCCCTTAAAGTGCGAAATAACCCCCTCGTTAATTGTAATTATTTTTTTATTTCTTTATTCGGGTAACTTCACGTTCTCTTAAATGGATATTTAAACGTTAATTCGGGTGCAGAATCACAACTACCCGTTTGTCCACCCCTTCGCAGCGTTTGTTCAACCCCTTAAAGTGTGAAACAACCCCCCTATTAATTGTAATTATTTTTTTATTTCTTAATTCGGGCTAGCTTCAGGTTTCCTTAAATGGGCATTTAAGCGTTAATTCGGGTGCAGAATCACAACTACTCGTTTGTCCACCCCTTCGCAGCGTTTGTCTAACCCCTTAAAGTGCGAAACAACCCCCCTGTTAATTGTAATTATTTTTTATTTCTTAATTCGGGCTAACTTCACGTCCGTTTAAACGCGTATTTTAAAGTTATTTCGGGTGCAGAATCACAACTACCCGTTTGTCCACCCCTTCGCAGCGTTTGTCCAACCCCTTAAAGTGCGAAACAACCCCCTCGTTAATTGTAATTATTTTTTATTTCTTTATTCGGGCGAACTTCACGTTCTCTTAAATGGGCATTTAAACGTTAATTCGGGTGCAGAATCACAACTACCCGTTTGTCCACACATTCGCAGCGTTTGTCCAACCCCTTAAAGTGCGAAACAACCCCCTCGTCAATTGTAATTATTTTTTTATTTCTTTATTCGGGCTAACTTCACGTTCTCTTAAATGGGCATTTAAACGTTAATTCGGATGCAGAATCACAACTAACCGTTTGTCCACCCCTTTGCAGCGTTTGTCCAACCCCTTAAAGTGCGAAACAACCCCCCTGTTTATTGTAATTATTTTTTTATTTCTTAATTCAGGCTAACTTCACGTCCGTTTAAACGTGTATTTTAAAGTTAATTCGGGTGAAGAATCACAACTACCCGTTTGTCCACCCCTTCGCAGCGTTTGTCCAGCCCCTTAAAGTGCGAAACAACCCCCTCGTTAATTGTATAACCTAATTATTTTTTTAATTCTTAATTCGGGCTAACTTCAAATTCCCTTAAATAGGTATTTAAACGTTAATTCGGGTGCAGAATCACAACTACCCGTTTGTCCACCACTTCGCAGCGTTTGTCCAACCCCTTAAAGTGCGAAATAACCCCCTCGTTAATTGTAATTATTTTTTTATTTCTTTATTCGGGTAACTTCACGTTCTCTTAAATGGGCATTTAAACGTTAATTCGGGTGCAGAATCACAACTACCCGTTTGTCCACCCCTTCGCAGCGTTTGTTCAACCCCTTAAAGTGTGAAACAACCCCCCTGTTAATTGTAATTATTTTTTAATTTCTTAATTCGGGCTAGCTTCAGGTTTCCTTAAATGGGCATTTAAGCGTTAATTCGGGTGCAGAATCACAACTACTCGTTTGTCCACCCCTTCGCAGCGTTTGTCTAACCCCTTAAAGTGCGAAACAACCCCCCTGTTAATTGTAATTATTTTTTATTTCTTAATTCGGGCTAACTTCACGTCCGTTTAAACGCGTATTTTAAAGTTATTTCGGGTGCAGAATCACAACTACCCGTTTGTCCACCCCTTCGCAGCGTTTGTCCAACCCCTTAAAGTGCGAAACAACCCCCTCGTTAATTGTAATTATTTTTTATTTCTTTATTCGGGCTAACTTCACGTTCTCTTAAATGGGCATTTAAACGTTAATTCGGGTGCAGAATCACAACTACCCGTTTGTCCACACCTTCGCAGCGTTTGTCCAACCCCTTAAAGTGCGAAACAACCCCCTCGTTAATTGTAATTATTTTTTTATTTCTTTATTCGGGCTAACTTCACGTTCTCTTAAATGGGCATTTAAACGTTAATTCGGGTGCAGAATCACAACTACCCGTTTGTCCACCCCTTCGCAGCGTTTGTCCAACCCCTTAAAAAGCGAAACAACCCCCCTGTTAATTGCAATTATTTTTTTATTTCTTAATTCGGGCTAGCTTCACGTTCCCTTAAATGGGCACTTAAACGTTAATTCGGGTGCAGAATCACAACCACCCGTTTGTCCACCCCTTCGCAGCGTTTGTCCAACCTCTTAAAGTGCGAAACAAACCCCCCGTTAATTGTAATTATTTTTTTATTTCTTAATTCGGGCTAGCTTCACGTTCTCTTAAACGGTCATTTAAACGTTAATTCGGGTGCAGAATCACAGCTACCCGTTTGTCCACCCCTTCGCAGCAAAAAAAAATAAATGTGATCGATGCCATTCGATTGTCCATTGATTGTCCATGTTTGTCCACCATGTTATTTCGTTAGTCCACCCATCAATTTTTTTTATTAACAAAATTTTTTTTCGGGCTAGCTTCACAAATTCACAAATTTTCTAAAATTTAAAAAACTCTTGCTATATTGTTTGTCCATCGTTTGTCCATGTTTGCCCACCACATAATTTTTTTTGTCCACCCTCTGAAACAACCCCCTGTTAATTGTAATTATTTTTTTATTTCTTAATTCGGGCTAACTTCACGTTCTCTTAAATGGGCATTTAAACGTTAATTCGGGTGCCGAATCACAACTAAGCGTTGCTATATTGTTTGTCCATCGTTTGTACATGTTTGTCTACCACATAATTTTTTTTGTCCACCCTCTGAAACAACCATCTGTTAATTGTAATTATTTTTTTATTTCTTAATTCGGGCTAACTTCACGTTCTCTTAAATGGGCATTTAAACGTTAATTCGGGTGCAGAATCACAACTAAGCGTTTGTCCACCCCTTTGCAGCGATTGTCCAACCCCTTAAAGTGCGAAACAACCCCCCTGTTAATTGTAATTATTTTTTTATTTCTTAATTCGGGCTAGCTTCACGTTCCCTTAAATGGGCATTTAAAAACTAACACGAATTAAGAAATAAAAAAATAATTACAATTAACAGGGGGGCTGTTTCGCACTTTAGGGGCTGGACAAACGCTGCGAAGGGGTAGACAAATGCTTAGTTGTGATTCTTCGCCCGAATTAACTTTAAAATACACGTTTAAACGGACGTGAAGTTAGCCCGAATTAAGAAATAAAAAAATAATTACAACTAACAGGGGGGTTGTTTCGCACTTTAAGGGGTTGGACAATCGCTGCAAAGGGGTGGACAAACGGTTAGTTGTGATTCTGCATCCGAATTAACGTTTAAATGCCCATTTAAGAGAACGTGAAATTAGCCCGAATAAAGAAATAAAAAAAAAATTACAATTAACGAGGGGGTTGTTTCGCACTTTAAGGGGTTAGACAAACTCTGCGAAGGTGTGGACAAACGGGTAGTTTTTATTCGGCACCCGAATTAACGTTTAAATGCCCATTTAAGGGAACGTGAAGCTAGTCCGAATTAAGAAATAAAAAAATAGTTACAATTAACAGGGGGGTTGTTTCGCACTTTAAGGTGTTGGACAAACGCTGCGAAGGGGTGGACAAACGGGTAGTTGTGATTCTGCACCCGAATTAACGTTTAAATGCCCATGTAAAAGAACGTGAAGTTAGCCCGAATAAAGAAATAAAAAAATAATTGCAATTAACGAGGGGGTTGTTTCGCACTTTAAGGGGTTGGACAAACGCTGCGAAGGGGTGGACAAATGGGTAGTTGTGATTCTGCACCCGAATTAACGTTTAAATACCTATTTAAGAGAATTTGAAGTTAGCCCGAATTAAGAATTAAAAAAATAATTAGGTTATACAATTAACAAGGGGGTTGTTTCGCACTTTAAGGAGTTGGACAAACGCTGTGAAGGGGTGGACAAACGAGTAGTTGTGATTCTGCACCAGAATTAACGTTTACATGCCCATTTAAGGGAACGTGAAGTTAGCCCGAATTAAGAAATAAAAAAATAATTACAATTAACAGGGGGTTGTTTCAGAGGGTGGACAAAAAAAATTATGTGGTGGACAAACATGGACAAACGATGGACAAACAATATAGCAAGAGTTTTTTTAAATTATAGAAAATTTGTGAATTTGTGAAGCTAGCCCGAAAAAAAATTTTTGTTAATAAAAAAAAATTGATGGGTGGACTAACGAAATAACATGGTGGACAAACATGGACAATCAATGGACAATCGAATGGCATCGATCACATTTTTTTTGCTGCGAAAGTGTGGACAAACGGGTAGTTGTGATTCTGCACCCGAATTAACGTTTAAATGCCCATTTAAGAGAACGTGAAGTTAGCCCGAATAAAGAAATAAAAAAAAATTACAATTAACGAGGGGGTTGTTTCGCACTTTAAGGGGTTGGACAAACGCTGCGAAGGTGTGGACAAACGGGTAGTTTTTATTCGGCACCCGAATTAACGTTTAAATGCCCATTTAAGGGAACGTGAAGCTAGCCCGAATTAAGAAATAAAAAAATAATTGCAATTAACAGGGGGGTTGTTTCGTACTTTAAGGGGTTGGACAAACGCTGCGAAGGGGTGAACAAACGGGTAGTTGTGATTCTGCACCCGAATTAACGTTTAAATGCCCATTTAAGGGAACGTGAAGCTAGCTCGAATTAAGAAATAAAAAAATAGTTACAATTAACAGGGGGGTTGTTTCGCAATTTAAGGTGTTGGACAAACGCTGCGAAGGGGTGGACAAACGGGTAGTTGTGATTCTGCACCCGAATTAACGTTTAAATGCCCATGTAAAAGAACGTGAAGTTAGCCCGAATAAAGAAATAAAAAAATATTTGCAATTAACGAGGGGGTTGTTTCGCACTTTAAGGGGTTGGACAAACGCTGCGAAGGGGTGGACAAACGGGTAGTTGTGATTCTGCACCCGAATTAACGTTTAAATACCTATTTAGGAGAATTTGAAGTTAGCCCGAATTAAGAATTAAAAAAATAATTAGGTTATACAATTAACGAGGGGGTTGTTTCGCACTTTAAGGGGTTGGACAAACGCTGCGAAGGGGTGGACAAACGGGTAGTTGTGATTCTTCACCCGAATTAACTTTAAAATACACGTTTAAACGGACGTGAACTTAGCCCGAATTAAGAAATAAAAAAATAATTACAATTAACAGGGGGGTTGTTTCGCATTTTAAGGGGTTGGACAAACGCTGTAAAGGGGTGGACAAACGCTTAGTTGTGATTCTGCACCCGAATTAACGTTTAAATGCCCATTTAAGAGAACTTGAAGTTAGCCCGAATGAAGAAATAAAAAAATAATTACAATTGACGAGGGGGTTGTTTCGCACTTTAAGGGGTTGGACAAACGCTGCGAAGGAGTGGACAAACGGGTAGTTGTGATTCTGCACCCGAATTAACGTTTAAGTACCTATTTAAGAGAACTTGAATTTAGCCCGAATTAAGAATTAAAAAAATAATTACAATTAACGAGGGGGTTGTTTCGCAATTTAAGGGGTTGGACAAACGCTGCGAAGGGGTGGACAAACGCTTAGTTGTGATTCTTCACCCGAATTAACTTTAAAATACACGTTTAAACGGACGTGAACTTAGCCCGAATTAAGAAATAAAAAAATAATTACAATTAACAGGGGGGTTGTTTCGCATTTTAAGGGGTTGGACAAACGCTGCAAAGGGGTGGACAAACGCTTAGTTGTGATTCTGCACCCGAATTAACGTTTAAATGCCCATTTAAGAGAACGTGAAGTTAGCCCGAATTAAGAAATAAAAAAATAATTACAATTAACAGGGGATTGTTTCAGAGGGTGGACAAAAAAAATTATGTGGTGGACAAACATGGACAAACGATGGACAAACAATATAGCAACGCTTAGTTGTGATTCTGCACCCGAATTAACGTTTAAATGCCCATTTAAGAGAACGTGAAGTTAGCCCGAATTAAGAAATAAAAAAATAATTACAATTAACAGGGGATTGTTTCAGAGGGTGGACAAAAAAAATTATGTGGTGGACAAACATGGACAAACGATGGACAAACAATATAGCAACGCTTAGTTGTGATTCTGCACCCGAATTAACGTTTACATGCCCATTTAAGGGAACGTGAAGTTAGCCCGAATTAAGAAATAAAAAAATAATTACAATTAACAGGGGGTTGTTTCAGAGGGTGGACAAAAAAATTATGTGGTGGACAAACATGGACAAACGATGGACAAACAATATAGCAAGAGTTTTTTTAAATTGTCGAAAATTTGTGGATGTGTGAAGTTAGCCCGAAAAAAAATTTTTGTTTATAAAAAAGAATTGATGGGTGGACTAACGAAATAAAATGGTGGACAAACGTGGACAATCGATGGACAAACGAATGGCATCAATCGCATTATTTTTCCCGACTTTTTCGGGCTAACTTCACGGAGCTATACTTGAGTATATGAGTATTAATCGAAATAAAAGACTAATGTTGCAAGACTGATTAGAAGGGTTGAATTGTGTATCAATGAGAAACTCATAATTGCAAATACTTTGTTCAAACTGCCTAAACATAAGTTACCATCATCTTCTTGGTGTTACAGCCGTTAAAGGGCCTCAACCTTCTCAAACTTTTTAAGCCATTATGATCTGTTCCTTGCTTGGATTTGGCAGTTGACAACGATCTTCTCAGCTTCCTGTGTTACCTCGTCTATCCACCTCAGCTTTGGCCTACCCTTTGGTATAACGTAAGTTATACAAGAGGAGTCCGACAGGGCGATGCCTTATCGCCTAAACTGTTTACCGCAGTACTAGAATATGCTTGTAAAAAACTTAACTGGGAAGAGCGAGGCCTGAATATTGACGGTAGAAGATTAACAAATTTGAAATTCGCAGACGACATAGTTTTATTCTCTAACAACCTTCAAGGAGATAATGTACAATGCTACATGAACTTCAGTTAGTGTGTACCAGTGTAGGTCTTAAAATAAACATATCCAAAACAAAATTCATGACAAACCTAGTACCTAGCGGAAATATCAATATTGGAGATAACGAAGTAGAGCTAGTGGAAAAATACATATATCTTGGACACGAAATAGAGATCACAAGAAACAACCAAACATGCGAAGTACGAAGAAGAATAAACCTAGCATGGGCAGCCTATGGAAAAATCGAAAGAGATCTTTAAAAGCGATATACCAATTTCTTTAAAACGTAAAACACTTGACCAATGTGTGTTGCCTGTGATGACTTATGGTGCCGAAACTTTGACATTGACAGCTACAACTTCTAAAATGCTGCAAATAGCCCAGAAAAAAATGGAAAGGTCAATGCTGAGTATATCGCTTCGTGACCGAGTTAGAAATGAAGACTTAAGACGAAGAACAATAGTTACCGATGTAATTTCCCGAACTGCCACCCTGAAATGGAACTGGGCCGGACACGTCGCCCGAATCAGTGATGGGAGGTGGACGAAGAGATTACTTGAGTGGAGGCCGAGATTAGACAAAAGAAGTAGAGGAAGACCACCTACTAGTTTGACTGACAAGAAAATGTCAAGAAATTTGATGCAAAGTGCTCAAAATAGAGCACAATAGACAAAAATGAGGGAGGCCTATGTCCAGCAGTGGACGCAAAGGGCTGGATGATGATGTTATACATAATATGGAGATTACTAGCTGACAATAACAACAAAATATTCAGAAATCAAATATAATTAATTATTATATTATCGTTAACAGAAGATGTATAAATTCTATAATATCGACCAAAACTTATCCAGAAAAGAAAACGACATCCTTCGAGCACAACCCGGTTAATTTGTCGATGAGAGTGAAACTAAAAACTGTAAAGAGCCCTACTGATAAGAAAATCATGGATACAAGGAGGCGCAAACAGGACAACACATCTTCTTCTTCTTCTTCTACGGCACTACAGCCCAAATTGAGCCTTGGCCTCCTTTATTTTTTGCCTCCACCCTTGCCTGTCTGTGGCTGCTCTTCTCCATACACGGACTCCTAAAAGGGCTTGTGCGTCGCTGTTTACTGTGTCTTCCCAGCGCTTTCGTGGCTTCCCAACCGGTCTCTTTCCTTGCATTCTAGCATTCAGTGCTCGTTTTGGTAGCCTATCCTCTCCCATTCTTATCACATGTCCGGCCCATTGCAATCTAATGAAGTCTGACAGGGGCGTTTCCTTATAAAGTTGATAAAGCTCGTTGTTGTATCGACTTCTGAAGATTCCGTTTTCCCTCACAGGTCCTAGTATTCTCCTAAGTACTTTCCTTTCGAATGTGTCGAGTTTGTTTTTGGATGTTTCTTTCAGCACCCAGACTTCACTGCCATAGCATGTTATTGGTCGAATTAAGGTTTTATAGATTCTCATCTTTGTATTTCGGTGGACACTTTTTGACCGAAATATATGGGAGAGGGCAAAATAAGCTCTGTTTGCCTGCGTTATTCTCTTCCTTATTTCTCCATCTTCTGATCCGTCGGCATATATTTCTACTCCCAGGTATGTAAACTTTTCAACCGTTTCAATGTCATCTTCATGTATGTTTTCTGGGACTATATTTCTTCTCGTCTGAGTCATTATTTTTGTTTTTTCTGTGTTAATTTCCAGACCTAGCATTTTTGTTTGTGTTTTTAACTCTAATATGTTTCCTGTGCTCCTGTTGATGTTCTACTCATAATATTAATATCATCACTAATCATCAGCATAAGCGGCCAGTTGAACCGTTCGGTTGGTCAGTAGATTTCCTCGTCCAGTTTGCAATTGCCTAACCGCATACTCCAGTGCCAGGTTAAACAATGTTGGGGCCAGCCCATCTCCCTATTTTAGTCCCTGCGAAATGTTAAAAAAGTCTGTCCGGTGGTTTTGTATTCGTACACATGCCTGAGTTTCATCCATTGTGGCTTTAATGAGTCTTATTAACTTGTGTGGTATTGCCAATTCAGCCAATATATAGTATAGTTTGTTTCTTTTGACTGAGTCGTATGCCTGTTTGAAGTCTACAAACACGTTGTGAACATCAATATCGTGTTCCCATGCTTTGCTCAAGATCTGTTTTACTGTGAATATTTGATCCAATGTCGATCTTCCCCGTCGGAAGCCCGTCTGATACTCTCCAATAATATTTTCTGCTAGTGGTTGGAGCCGCTGGTTTATAATATACGTGAGGACTTTATATGCTGTACATAGTAGAGAGATTCCACGGTAGTTTTTGCACTGGAGTTTGTCTCCTTTTTTATAGATCGGGCATACTATACTTTTCTTCCAGTCGTCGGGTATTTTCTCTTCTTGCCATACGTCTCTGATGAGCGCGTGGATGTGACTTGCTAGGTGGTCGCCACCTACCTTATATAGTTCTGCTGATATTTCATCAACTCCCGGAGCTTTATTGTTTTTCTGGGCCTTAATGGCTTCGAAAACTTCCTCTATGGTTGGAGCTTCTACTCCATTCTCTTCTACGTAGATCATACCCATTTCATCTTCCATGTCTACTTGAGTTCCAAGTAGTGTCTGAAAATAATGCTTCCAGGTTTCTGTGACTTTCTGTTGGTCACTGATTATTTGCCCACTTTCATCTTTACATAGACTTGTTTGAGGTTTATACCCACTTTTTATCTTTTTTTACACATACATATACGAAATTTAAAATAAACGAGAACTGAAGAAAGTAAAAGAAGATAATGCGGAAATTCTAACTGTTAACCATAAATGGGATTAAATTCAACATGTCCTTGGCTATAGTGGAGGAGAAGAAACCTTTACACCACATAGAGAAAAAAACCTTGGATAACATTATAAAAATGGATAAAGTTCTTGAGCTTAAGCAAAAAACCTGAATAAATACCAATACACTCAGGAAAACAAAGAAAATTCGAGAAGCAAAAGAGAGGCGTGGACACTAAAACAAATACATATAAACAAATTCGCCGCCTTAATTTTGGTGTTACAGAAAAATCGTACGAATTTTATTGATTCAAAAAGTGTTTGGGGGTTTATTTAGGCCACATACACTTTTCAGCAGTTAGTACTCGAAGAAAAGATGAAGGATATGAGAGGTCTAGAATGTAAAAAGATGTCATGGCTGTGTAATATTCGCCAATCAACAGGAATCCACAGTTATGAACGAAAGAGACAATATACAGTAGACGCAGAAATGCACGGCACCTTAAGAAGAAGACTTGATCTCTTTCTTTCTCAAAGTCTCCATAGCTGGACAGTGACCAAAGTTATCTTTAACGTTTGAGTTAAAGTTAAGATAACTCTCAGGGATAACGATGCCCATAACTATTTACGTAAATTCGGTGTGATGTATCCGTCACCGTTATGAAATAGTTATTTCTTCAACGTTAAAAAAGAGAAATAACATTTGAGTACCAAAGTTTGAAGTAACAAAGAGAACCTTATGTAGAAATAGTACAAGTTGGAGCGAGTGCGAGAAATTGATCGGAACATGCCACAGGCTTGTTGAAGTGAAACAAAAAACAGTAACAATATATTGCAAAATTTAAGAAAATTTGCAAATTGCATAATCTACCTTAAGAAATTTAATAAGTTAAGTTAAGCTGCTGCATATGACACTCACATAGGGCTTTTCATTCACAGTCATTTGTTTCGAGCTTCTGTCATGAGTCACATAATATTAATATATCTACGTCGTACGTTATTGGTATTACCAATGATACAAACCGAAGACGTATGACGTAGATATATTAATATTATGTGACACATGACAGAAGCTCGAAACAAATGACAATCGATGAAAAGCCCTATAGGTATAGATTAAGATTCTACTTATAAATAACAATACTGTACTTTCTTAGTTATTGGTTAAGAAACTCCGCTATTGAATAATATGGTCTTTCAGATAAATCGGCTTTAGTCATTTTACGGAACTTGGGGAAAGATGTTGCAGATTTAAGTTGTAGAGGGAGATGGTTGTAAAGTTGTTTTGCAGAATATAATATATATTTCTTTACTAACTCACTGGACGGGATCGGTAAATAGATGTCAAAGGTAGAATTTCTGGTGGAATAGTCATGTCTAGGTCTTGCTGGAAAGACATGTAGATGTTTACGAATTAAGCAAACGGTTTCTAAAATATATAAAGAAGGTAGTGTTAGAATCCTGTGATCTTTGAAGTAGCTTCTGCAATGTATTGTTCTTCTGAGGCCAAACAGATATCTTATTGCTCTTTTTTGTAATTTAAAAATAACATCGGATTGGGCAGCCGTACCAGAACCCCAAAAAGGGAGACCATATCGGAGATGGGACTCGAACAAAGAAAAATATGTTATTTTGGAAGAGGCTAAATGCATTTCCTTCGAAACAGATCTTATTGCAAAGCAAGCTGAGGATAGTTTCTTGCTTAACACATCAATATGAAGGGACCATTTAAGGTTGCTATCTAAAAAAATACCAAGAAACTTTACAGAATCAACGATACTGATCTGGCTGTTATGAAGAGGTAAGGGTTGAAGAGCTCCTTTATAGGATTATGCTACTGTTTTATCTACGTTAAAAGAGAGTAAATTTGAATCGGACCAGGATTTTATTGTGAGTAGATCAGAAGTTATAGTAGCATGAAGAGATGCGATATTTGAGTTGCTCCAAGTGATACTGGTATTATCAGCAAAAAGAAAAACTTTTCCCTCGATTTTTAAGCTAATGATGTAATTAATAATAAAGATAAGGAAAAGTAGAGGACCTAATACTGAACCTTGTGGTACCCCACATACAACATTTTGAGACTAAAGTCTAACCAGTTGTTTCCTATTATCCAAGTAAGATTGAAACCAGTTCGAAGAAATACCTCGAATTCCATAGAAATCTAGTTTTTTTATCAAAATGTGATTTACACAATCAAAAGCTTTGGCATAATCACAAAAATCAGTGGCAGTGTGCAGATTATTGTTTAATGCTTGATAAACCTCATGTAGTACAGAAAACATGGCATCTGTGGTACATTTATTATTTAAAAAGCCGAACTGATTTTGTGATAAAATATTGTTATCAACGAGAAAGGACATAAGTCGGGCTTTTATGAGTCTCTCAATAATTTTGGAGAGTACCAGTAGTAATGCAATAGGTCTATAATTGCAGGCATTTGATTTTTCACCACCCTAATGAAGAGGAATAATGATGGCCGTCTTTAGGCACTCTGGAAATTTACCTTTCTCAAAAGAATCATTAATTAGAGAGATGAGGACTCCCAACACACTGTCTGGTAGATTTGAGAAAATTTTTATGGATAGTCAGTCCATCGGTACTACAGGAAGATTTGCTTTTGATACTATTGATTGTTTGGATCAGTTCAGATTTATCAACCATTCTCATAAAGAATGAATTCGAGACCTTTCCTGAATTAGGGAGATAGGAAATGGGATCTTGTTGTGACACAATAGTTGATGATATATTTTTACTCACATTAACAAAGTATTCATTTAGATTTTCTGGGTCTGGAAGGGAAAATGTTTGAGCTGTGTGAGTTTCATTTCGAAGATCGTTTATTATGGACCAAGTTTCTTTTGCAACACTTTTATAGCTTCTCAGACGATTTTGATAGTACAATTTTTTAGCTGATTTTATAAGTTTTAAATAGATTGCCCTGTATGTACTTGGTGATATATTCAGTAACAGAGACGTTGGTAGTAAATTTCTTGATGTACAGTAGAGAACGCATATTTTTGGCTGATATGCGGACACCTTTGGTAGTTCAGGGTTTGTGATGTTTTGGCTTAATTGTGATTAAAGGAAATGATTTATTGAAGATACTGAAGATACCATAAAGCTTATTCAAAAAGTAACTGAAATTATTATCGACGTTCATAGAAGGAAAGGGTCACTCAGAGGTTAAGCATAAATTTTGGAATTTACGAAAGTTCCGAGCGGAAAAAATCCTGCCTAAACGTCGAGTTTTCGAAGAGGGCTTGCTAAAGATGTTAAACTTCGTATAAACCGTTTCATGATCAGATAGTCCCGCATTAACAGTTGTAGCACAGACATCACGGGGTGAGAAATCTGAGACAATATAATCAATTATGGTAGATGAAGTTTTTGTAATCCTTGTAGGAGAATCAATGTGCATTGTTAGACCATACGATTCAAATATGTTGACCAGGGATATTTGTGTAGCACAAGCAGCAGCATAATTAATGTTAAAGCCCCCCCATAAAATTTTTCTGCTTTTATGGGGCAGGTCATCTAACAAATTAAGCAGGTTCTGAAAAAATAGTTCCACGGAAGAGTCAGGTGATCTATAAATGCAAATAATATAAAGATTAATGTTCTTACTGTAAACTAAAGAAAACTTAAAGAATGCTTCGCTTAATAGAAAATCATATTTTGTTATCAGAGAAAAATCATTATTTGTAGAAAGAATCAGGGTGCCTCCATGCGCTGAACTTGGACGATCGTACCTAGCAATAGTGGAATATTTTTCTACAAAAAAAGGCTCGTTGACTTCAAGCCAGTGCTCAGTAACCGCAACTATCGTAGGAAACCCTAATTCCTCTAGTATCATATGACTCGGTACTCCCATTAAAAAGAAAACTGCCACATTTTACTCCAGTTGACTAGGTCGTTCTAGAAATGTGGCTGTATCGACGCATACTGAGAATACCTTGGACAGACAGAGTGACCAACACAGAGGTATTGAGACGAATTGGTAAAGAGGTGGAATTGTTAACAACTGTTAAAAGGAGGAAAGCGTCATACCTGGGCCATGTGTTCCGTAATGATAAGTACAGTCTGCTACAGCTTATCGTGGAAGGCAAGATTGAAGGTAGAAGAGGTTTGGGCAGAAAGAAGAAATCCTGGCTGAGAAACTTGAGAGAATAGTTTCAAATACCAGAAGCTGCGAACATAATACATGCGGCACAAAACAGAGAAATCTATCGTTTGATGGTCGCCAACCTTCGGTAGAAGACGGCACATAAAGAAGAAGTTGACTAGGTCGAAAGCTTTACTATAATATATGAAGCACAGGTATGTTGCGATGCTGAATTCTCGGGATTTTTCTGCAATCCATCGTAGTTTAAAATTAGTTCCCTATTACTACATCCGGTACGAAACCTGCTTATTCCTCCGCAATTTCAGGAAGTAAAAAGGGCTTTATCCTCTCTAGAATTATGTGTGAAAGTAGGTATCTTACTGCAGTGCGCAATTCGGGCAATTGTGCGATAGCTGCTACATAAAAAACTTTCGCTCCCTTTTTATGTGTTCTTCTTCTTTGTGTGTAGACATGACTATGCCTGTTTTTCAATGTGACTCCAGTAGATTTTCGTTCCATCGTTTTCGTGGTCATTGGTCATCCCACTGATCGTCTCCTCATTAGGGAACCGTCTCTTGCAGCCCTATTTGTTGTCATATCGATTTTTCGAAGTGTTTATATCTCTGCTGTTTCTAGCATTCGTTTTGTCCTGTTTTGTAAATTCTGCCATTCATTTCTTTTCCGATATTTTTATTTCTCCATATTGTTTCATTCAGGCAATCTGCGGCTCTGTTTGCTCTATTTCACTTCAGTTTCGAGCTTTCCGTAGCTAGATATTGTGAGGCCTAGATATTTAAACTCCATCACTTGTTCTATGTATTATCAACCCTGCAGCTCTAATTTACATCTTAATAGATTTGTTGTTCTAACCCTATCATCTTCATTTTGAGAGATTAGTATTACATCGTCTGCATTATTTTAAGTTTGTTTTTCTCCCATTTTGTATCCTTTTTTAGTTCTTACTTTTTTATTATTTCGTCTATGATCAGGTTGAATAAGAGAGGACTATAGGAATCCTCCTTTCTTATCCCATTGCCAGCTTCAATTGGAACAGTTAGGAAAAGAACCGAAAGACAGTTTCAGGTACTCAAATCTGAGTAAAGATGAAAAAGATAAAGGCAGTTTTTGTTTTTATTTGATACAGAGTTGGACCACCATCTCCATATAGCTATTTCAGCATCTATGCATCCTCCAGTGAAGCTATGCAGTCACAACTCTGAAACAAATATCAACAATCCTGCGTGACTGCATAGCTTCACTGAGGATACATAGATGCTGAAATAGCTATATGGAGATGGTGGTCCAACGCTGAATCAAATAAAAACAAAAACTGCCTTTATCTTTTTCATCTTTACTCAGATTTGAGTACCTGAAACTGTCTTTCGGTCCTTTTCCTAGACGAAAGGAAGGTAAATACGTGGCCAAAGTGTCCTTTATTTGCTTTCTGCTATATTCGTCGCCTCTTGTGCTTATATATTGTAAAAGCCGGAGATACAGGATGCAGCCAGAAAGCAGTTTCTTAACGAAAAGTCTTGGATTTAAAATACTGTTTATTATTTTTATTTCAATTATTCTAAATTATTGTATAAAAGTAGCAAACTTTGTATCTACGGCTTTTCGTCTTCCTCGTGTTACGAGAGATGTCGCTATTTTGCGTCGCAAAAGATGGAAACATTGCATCGCGATGTTTTCCCTTAAATAGGCAGGATTGTTGATATTTGTTTCAGAGTTGTGACTGCATAGCTTCACAGAGGATGCATAGATGCTGAAATAGCTACATGGAGATGGTGGTCGAACCTGAATCAAATAAAAACAAAAACTGCCTTTATCTCCTTTATCTTTACTCAGATTCACACACACACACACATGCTCGTATCAACCCCAGCCCCGGGGAACATGTGTGTTCCAATGGAAAAGTGGAACCCACATGTCCGAAGATCAAACCGGTCACACCCCGTAATGGAGTGGTACCTATCTGACCCCCAAGCTATACCTCCACCCCTCCCCATCGAAGGACATACCGAATGGGGAGGCGTTGATCTTAATGTTACTTTGGATGCCCTGGGTAATGGGACACCCTTTGTATTACTTCATGTGGTGAAGCCACCTGGTTTTAGGGGTAGCTAGAAGAGCTTTTCTCCCTATTAATGACTAAGTTAATTTTTTACTTTACTTTGGACTTGAGTCCTAAAAAAATGTGTTCCGGACATCAAGGCACCAATCTAAATCGGTGTCTTGCTGTCCAGACCGTGTGTGCTCTTCAGGTACTCAGATTTGAGTACCTGAAACTGTCTTTCCGGTCCTTTTCCTAGACGAAAAGAAGGTAAATACGTGGCCAAAGTGTCCTTTATTTGCTTTCTTCTATATTCGTCGTTTCTTGTGCTTATACAGTAAAACCCCGCAAATCCGAACTAATTGGGGGGACAGCCCGTTCGGATTATCCGAAAGTTAGCTTAACTAATAATTTAAATCTTTCGTTGTCGTTGATTTTGAGCCGCAAAACGTTTTCGCAAGAGTGTGGACAATATTTTTGGACCTCCGTTGAGTGCAAGAAAACTGAAGTAAGTTTATGTTTAACCTTTATAAGCACTACGTTTAAAACCTACGTATTCATTTTTGAGAAATTTTAAATGTCAAAGTACTATTAATCCTACGTTGTTCGATTTTCTTGTTTTACTCTACTGTATAATAAACATGTTTCTAAGTTTTTGACGTGAATATTTAAATTTTTTTCACTTTCTGTTGGTTCGGATTGGCCGAACGTTCGGATTAGCGGGGTTCTACTGTATATTGTAAAAGCCGGAGATACAGGATGCAGCCAGAAAGCAGTTTCTTAACGAAAAGTCTTGGATTTAAAATACTGTTTATTATTTTTATTTCGATTATTCTAATTGTATGAAAGTAGCAAACTTTGTATCTAGGGCTTTTCGTCTTCTTCGTATTACGAGAGATGTCGCTGTTTTTCGCCTCAAAAGGTGGATTGTTGATATTTGTTTCAGAGTTGTGACTGCATAGCTTCAATGAGGATGCATGGATGCTGAAATAGCTATATCGAGATGGTGGTCCAACTCTGAATCAAATAAAAACAAAAACTGCCTTTATCTCTATCTGGATCAGTTATATACTTTTACTTATATTGTGTTGTTCTGGTAAGATATTTTTGATCGTTTTAATTATTCCTAGAAGTACCACTATTGCGTGCAACAAATGGATCATCATCATCAATAATCCAATCGCGTCCACTGCTGGACATATGCCTCCCTCAGTTCTTTCCAGTCTTCTCTACACTGAGCCGCTTGTAGCCAGTTACCCGCTACTCTTTTTATGTCGTCCTCGGCTTCTTTTATAGTTTCTGGGCATCCATTCCCTGATTCGTCTTGTCCACCGTCTTTAGAATACGTATGGCTTAGTTTGCCAAATAAATGGATAATCCCCTTCAATTTAACCATAGGTTTGTTCCAACACGACCGAGAACCGTCACGAAACGGTAACGCTCCTGCGCAGTAAACAAAATCCGTTCCAACAAAAATATGATCGAAATCGGATCGCCCTTCCCACTGTTCCAACAAGAATTGTGATCTTTCGGTGACGGTTTCGTGATGATCATTTCAGTAGTCGGGCCATAATCGGGCAAACGCATGTGCTGGTTGGACTGACTTGCGCACTAGGATTTAATTCTTTAAATTTTTTTAGCCTTGCAAATTTTGAGCCTTTTTGCAAATCTAAAGCGGGAATCGTGATCGACTAAAAGCACACAAGCTGTCACCAACAAAAATGACAAATGATACTGATAGATAAGGGCCATTTGCACCGACTATATTAAGGCTAGCTTAAGATTAAGGCCCGCGTAAAGTAAATATTTTCGTTGCACTGTATGTCAAACTCGATTTAAACCTCACATAATTTAAGTTTTCTTAGGCCGCCGAATTTGACGGCTTAAATTAAGTGAGGTTTAAATCGAGTTTGACATATGATGCAGCGAAAATATATACTTTAAACGGGCCTTAATCTTAAGCTAGCCTTAATATGCGCACAACAAACGGTACAAGTAGTTTCGTGACGGTTTCTGGACCGTCCAATCCCAAAGTTCATGTTGGAACAAAGTTCATGTCAAATACCTTCTTAAGGTCCATGAAACAAATATGCCAGTTTGTTGTATTCTAATGATTTCTCTTGAACTTGTCCCCTTTTTACGTATGGGGATATAATGATTTTGTCCAATCTTCAGGCCATTTATCTGTTTCCCACACTCTTATGTGTAATATACTTATGAAGAAATAAGAAATACGGTATTAACTGCTTGAAGAGAATATTCGTTATTCCACTGCCTTAGTCTATATTACGAAGAGTTCCTTTTTGTAAGAACTAACAAATGTTTAGAATGTCTAGCGACTTGAACAACGAATCTTTCCAGCAAGAGATGTCGGTTCAATAAGATCATTTCATTCTCACACCTCTAAATTAAGACGAAAACCATCTGATCGTAAACAATACAAATAACAAATAACCATAACACATCTCTTGTTTAAAATACATAGCCGAGTATACTTTAATAATTTAAAATGTCAGGGAATAACAATCCACTTCCATTTGACCTTTATAAACGAACAAATTAAAAAAGCAAGTTCTACAGAGAAAATGGCAGATTTCAGTACATATCGACGACGTAGAAACGACTTGGTGTATGCATGAAATATGAAATACCTCATTTACCCAATGTACAGCATCGTCAAGGGTTCAAACTCAAACGTAGGATTTCGCTTATAAAATCGGAATATACGACACACACCCACGCCAGTAAGTAAGACCAACGGCATTAGGAGATAATCATAATAAGACAAAATGTTTAACTACTCTGAAGGACTTAATGAACAATATTTCTCCATTCACTTCTGCTTTGTGCATTTCTTTTCCAGTCCCTCAGCTTCACGTGCTTTTTAAGGTCTTCCTTGACTTTATTAATCCACCCCGTTTTGAGTCTACCTCTCTTTTGGGACCGATAATGTTCGGGTCATAACTAGTTTACGCATTATGTTCGTTGCTATTCTTTCTACATGTCCCAACCATCTGATTCTTTGTGATTTGACGACCTGGTAATGGTAGGTTCTTTGTACAAAACCACTAATTCGTTGTTGGTTCGTCTCTCCCACCCGACTTCTGTCTTCCTTCTTTGGAATACGCGTCTCAATATATTCCTTTCACATCTTTCCAGTGTATTTCTTCATTTTTATGTAATGCCCACACCTCGCAGGGATATGTAGTCCTGTCGCCAGGGGGGGTACAACGGCCTCCTTTATTCAGATGGACTTACCCAAGTTTTCTTTATGTATTTTGACCCGTAGAATACGAATTTTTTGGGTAACAGTTAATCCGGATGTTGATAAGATTGTTATAAACAAAGAACTTGAGGAACTACATACTTAACAGCGATTCCTCGCAAAACAAAACATTTTTTTGTATTTTTTGGGTCATTATAAGCAAAAAATGTTCTTACAAGTTTTTTCGTAGGATGCATAGTTTTAGAGATAAACGCAGTTAAACTTTCAAAAAATCGAAAAATTGCAATTTTTGAACCCGAATAACTTTTGATTAAAAAATAAAATAGCAATTCTGCTTACCGCATTTGAAAGTTCAAGTCAAATTTGATCAGTTTTGATTATTTGCATTGCTAAAAATTTATTTTTTTATTGTTAAATAAAGCTATAAACACATACTGTTTCCCGTGCGAAATACATGCGTTTTAATGCATGCTATTGTACGTAAAAATAGCCTCGCTTACACTTGTACCTACTCTACCTACTCGTTCGATTTTAAATGGGAGATCATTGAAAACATCACTCAAGCACTATGTGTTTATAGCTTTGCTTAACAATAAAAAAATAAATTTTTAGCAATGCAAATAATCAAAACCGATATAATTTGACTTGAACTTTCAAATGCGGTAAGCATAATTGCTATTTTATTTTTTAATCAAAAGTTATTCGGGTTCAAAAATTGCAACTTTTCGATTTTTTGAAAGTTCAACCGCGTTTACCTCGAAAACTAGGCATCCTACGAAAAAACTTGTAAGAACATTGTTTGCTTAGAATGACCGAAAAAATACAAAAAAATGTTTTGTTTTGCGAGAAATCGCTGTTATGTAATTCCTCAAGTTCTTTGTTTATAACAATCTTATCGACATCCGGATCAACTGTTACCCAAAAAATTCGTGTTCTACGGGTCAAAATACATAAAAAAACTTGGGTAAGTCCATCTGAACAAAGGAGGCCGTTGTACCCCCCTTGGCGACAGGACTAATGTTACTGTGGGTCTAATATTACTGTTTAATACAGGGTGATTCATTAAGAATGTCCAATCTTTGAAATGTAGATTCTAGACCTCAAAATATTAAGATTTAACCCAAATCATTTAAATAAAATGTGGCTCGTTACTGAGTTACAGGGTGTTTTATTTAAAAATTTAGGAACTATTTTTACCCAGGGCTTTAAAACTATTTGATATATCCTTGTCATACTTGGCAGAAAATATGAAAATATATTTTACTGTACATCCTACTAAATTATGATAAATAGACTTTTCTGCCTACTACGAGAGGCGTACGACAGGGGAAAGTGAATGGTTGACCCTTCCCAAATTCTACGCCACTGGCGAAATTGTTATTTTAGCACAATATTTCGATTTTCCAATACTTTCTATGTAAGTAATATACTCTTCATTCTTAACGTTAAAGTCATTAGTTTTCGAGATATTTGAAGTTGAAAATGAAACGGCATAGCTATTTTGATTAATGTATTGTGCTCCTTCATTTTTAACTTTAAATATCTCGAAAACTAATGATTTTATCGGTACGGATGAAGAGTATATTATTTGCATAGAAAGTATTGGAGAATCGAAAAATTGCAATAAAATAGTAATTCCGCCAGTGGCGTAGAATGTGGGAAGGGTCAACCATTCACTTTCCCCTGTCGTACGCCTCTGGTACTAGCCAGAAAGTTTTATTTAACATATTTTAGTAGGTTGTACAGTATCTACACTATCTGCTAAGTATGATAAGGATATGTCAAATACTTTTTAAATACTGGATACAAATAATTAATATTTATGTAATAGGGATGTTTGATTTAAAAATTTAAAAATTATTTGTACCCAGTACTTTAAAAGAATTTGAAATTGCCGTATCATACTTGCCAAAAAGTGTAGGTACTGCACACCTTACTAATTTATGTTAAATAAACGTTTCTGGCTATTACCAAAGGCGTACAGGGGAAAATGAATGGTTGAACCTTCCCAAATTCTACCCCACTGATGGAATTGCCATTGCAAGCATAATTTTTAGATTCTCCAATACTTTCTATGCAAATAATATACTCTACATTCGTATCGATAAAATCATTAGTTTTCGAGATATTTGAAGTTAAAAATGAAGGGGCACAATACATCAATCAAAATAACTGTAAAGTTTCATTTTCAACTTCAAATATCTCGAAAACTAATGACCTTAACGTTACGAATGAAGAGTATATTATTTACATAGAAAGTATTGGAAAATCGAAATATTGTGCTAAAATAGCAATTTCGCCAGTGGCGTAGAATTTGGGAAGGGTAAACCATGCATTGTCCCTGTCGTACGCCTCTGGTAGTAGCCAGAAACGTTTGTTTATCATAATTTAGTAGGGTGTACGGCAACTACACTTTCTGCACAGTATGACAAGGATATGTCAAATAGTTTTAAAGTACTGGGTAAAAATGGTTATTAAATTTTTAAATAGAACACCCTTTAACTCAGTAACGAGGAACATTTTATTTAAGTGATTTGGGTTAAATCTTAATATTTTGAGGTCTAGAATCTACAACTCAGAGATTGGACACTCTTAATGAATCACCCTGTATATTCGAAGTTTGCTTTGTTTAGAAACGTGTTTTCAGTTAGTTAGGGCTCTTAAACTGGCTAATGTTTTATTTCCTTTTGTTATTCTAGCATCGAGCTCCAATTTCTCTTTTCCATTTTCATGGAATACTACACCTAAGTATTAAAAATTGTCCAACCTTTTACCACGTACAGAAGTCACACTAAAGTCTTCTTCTTCTTTTTTTGTGTTCCTTCCATGATCTTATAGTTGGTTTTGTCTAGAATTTCTGTGCTTCTTAAATAATTTTCTTCGTCGCCCTTCTTAATTTTTCTTGCTAAGATCCATCAGCAAATTCCATGCATTGGTGCTCATTTTTCATGACTGTTTCTTTCACCTGCATGCTGCATTTTCTGATTAGTTTTTAACACTAAGTTGAAGGATGTAGTGTAGGGTGACGAAATCATAAACTTGAAATAACGGGACACATCCAAGGAGCAGTAGCGCACCTAGAATTTTTCTTCTGGGGGGAGGTGAAATTTTTTTTGTATTGTTTGTGAAAGATAAATTACATTTTCCTACTATTCTTTATATATTTTTTCATATGCTCGGGGGGGATTAACCCCCTTGGGTGCACCACTGCCAAGGAGGGGCTTCCATCGAGATGTAATTATTGAAACATGGTGTTTTAGCTTATTTGGGAAATATAAATCCTTTTCAATTTACTTACGTAAATTACATGATCGTAAATTACATCAAGGCTGCGAAACAGACAGAACACTAAAAAACTCCGCCAGAATGACATGAATCAACAACCCGTCAGAACAAAACAGGAATGAATACAAAATAGCGAGAAATAAGGCTAATGTAACAAATAAAAAGAAGAAAATGACTGGTTTCGCTGGAGGATATTGAAAAGGACAGGAAAGACCATAAAATAAAACAATTTTACAAAGAAGTCAGGGCAACCAAAAATACGCCTAGCATTAAAACAAGAGGACTAAAAAATCAAAAAGGAGAAATCGCATTTGAAGACAAACAGAACCAGTAGAATATGGGAAGAATATTACGTAAAAATGCTATTCACTGCAAAGGAAGACTGTGATGAAGAAGTAAGGCCGTACAATTACAATAACATAGAACCATTAATATTTGAAACTGTATCCACCTTGAGTTACTTACGATTAACAATAGGGAAAACCGGAAAAGAGAGAACCGAAGAAATAATTCTGAAAGCCAAAAAAACATAAATATGGATTGAATAGAAATCTGCTGAGAAACAAAACTCTAAGTAAGAGAACAAAGATGAATCTATATAAGACAATAAGATCTTAATAAGACCTGTTGTTACATATGGGATGGAAACTGGAAACAATGACGATTAACAAGAAAGAGGAAGGGAAGACCTTCTGAAATTTGAAAGAAAAATAATGAGAACAATACTGGGCCACAATGTAATAAGATAGGGAGAAATAAGAATGAAATCAAATGCCGAAATTGAAGAAGAATTAAAGAGAGAAAATATAGTCAGATGCATAAAATCAACCCAATGTAAATACGGGACATTTAGGCGTCCCGAGAGACTTTTTCGGGACACCGGGACAAATCGTTAAAAAACGGGACAAATCGTTAAAAAACGGGACAATCCCGTTTTTAGACGTTTGGTCACCCTAATGTGGATAAAAAATGATCTCCATGTCTAGGTAAAAAACAACTCAGATCAGTGTTTTGGCTAAGGATATGCAAGATCATCATCATTCAGCCTATGCTTGTCCACTGCTAAACGTAGGCTTCCCGTAGTTAACCACACAAATCCCTGTCCTGGGCCTTGTATCCAATTTTCAGGTCAGGTCACATCTGTCCATCTTTTTGGTGGTGTCTCTACTTCGAAAGGTGTCCTGTCTGGGTCTCCAGTCGAGAATACGTTTTGTCCATCTGCCGTCGTTCGTTTTTGAACGTGCCCTGCCCAGTTCCATTTGAAAGATATGCCAGAGATACTTATGAAGAAATACAGTATTAACTGCTTGAAGAGAACTAACATTCATTATTTCACTGCTTTAGTCTATATTACGAAGAAATCCTTTCAGTAAGAACTACAAAATGTTCAGAATGTCCAGTGACTTGAAAAGCGAATCTTTCCAGCAAACGATTTCGGTTCAATATGAGCATTTCATTCTCACACCTCTAAATTAAGATGAAAACCATCTGATCGTAAACAATACAAATAACATCACATTATCTCTTGTTTAAAATACATAGCCGAGTATACTTTAATTTAAAATGTCAGGGAATAATAATCCACTTCCATTTGACCTTTATCCCTATTAAACGAACAAATTAAAAAAGCAAGTTCAACCGAGAAAATGGCAGATTTCAGTACATATCGACGACGTAGAAACGACTTTGTGTATGCATGAAATACCTCATTTACCCAATGTACAGCATCGTCAAGAGTTCAAACTCAAACGTAGGATTTCGTTTATAAGAATAGGAATATACGACACACACACCTGGCTTCCAAAATTAAATATGGCCTACTTAAAACAAATACGAATCGAATAGAGGCGACAGGGTTCATACTCCAATGAACTTCCTACCTACCCGATCTTTAAAAAACAACCCTTTGCAAGGTTTACATGTAAATATAGTTTTATTTATTATATTATTTATCGATTTTGGCAAACTTCCGTTTGAGACTGAAAAAGGGTTTCCTTTGAAGAAATAATTTACATTATTACAGAATCACGTGACTACATTAAGCTATTTTTAGATTAGGATAAATAATATGAGTATCGACGTAAGTAATCTCGATTCTTGATATCCAACAAAGTGAACCAAGAGCAATGAGAATGAGAATGAGTGACATCTTCACGAAAGAACATTACACACCCTATCCTACATTTTTTTGATCTTATTGCTAATAATATTTACGCTGCGAACAAATAAATAGATATTTATTCGACTATTTATTGAAATAAACTTATTCAACCCAGATATTTACACTCCCAGAAAACTATTACCTTATTTGGAACTATAGTATTACTTGGTATTACGTCCACCTGTGTTTTTAAACAAATATCTAATAAAAAATACAATTCTAACTAAAATATTAGCCAATAAAATATGTATGTAGACGTATTTACACAAAAGATGACTTAACTTGTACATTGAATGAACGCAATGAAAATAATTGAGTGTTTATTAAAGAAACAAACTTGGCGATTATTATTGGTTTCAAATAAGAATCCTAACCTTACCTTTTGGGTCTGCGGGCCGCCGTCCTTACTAAACCAAAAGGAAATTCTTGCACTATAAAACTGTCCACGAAAACTCACTAAACCGATTTCATTACCCTGTCAAAATATTATTTAAAAGTTCAATCGGAAGAGTAAAGTCACTTAAAAGATGGCGACCGACTGCTAGTTACCGATAAATAATTCTCTTTCACGGTCATTTTTCAAGTTTATTTGATCAACAAATCGGGATGTAAACAACACGATTCACTTATTCCTGTTCCTTTTATCACTTCGATGGGTTAAATTCTCAATGGCAGGACATTTTAACAATTGATAAATACACGGGTAACTTGACATGCGTTTTCAAGTATCGCAGATTGATCTACTTTGAAATGTTTTGCATGCATAGAAGTGTAGAAGAGCAACACACAGATGGATTAGGTGACAGCACACAGGGCCGGTGTGGAGTTAAACAACGTCGGACAGATGCGGTGTTGCCGGAGCTCGATAAAACATAATATTTCTTATAAGGAGTCTTATACAAAACAGAAAATATTAAAATTTATATTTTTATAGCAGATAATTAAAAAATAATAGGGAAAACACCATAACAACATAGCTATTAAATTATTTATGTCACACTTAATAAATTATGCAGATAAAATATATGTAGTAATAAGTAATAATAACTTTTGTTTAAAATATCTGGTAATAGATAATAATATTACAGGCGTGGCCAAGCTCCTTGATAGCCAGAGCCACTTTTTACAAATTAAAATTTTTCGCGAGCCGCAATTAAAAACGTATTCAAAAAGTATGTAAAGAAGGCATGTACAAGTTTTTTAACAGAACTTTTATGTATTGAAAACAGAAATAAAATTACGAAATATTAAAACTTAATTACATTTGTTTTCCTAATTCTTCTTCTCGTTGACCTTATGCCCAATAAGAGTGTCAAACTTTGCTATCACCTATCCATCTTTTACTCATTTCTTCCACGCCTTCCGGTTTTCTTCCCATTTCCTTCACCTGTTGCGCTGTTTTCCGTCTCTTGGTTCCTAATGGATTTGTTCCAACCACCCCTTTCTAGGTCTGCTCCTTCTTCTTTTCCCCTGTCTCTTGGCATCTGTCACCTTTTTTACTAGTCTGTTCTCGTTCATTGTAGTTATATGTCCAAGCGGAATATAGGTACCTGTTATATTTTTTTAAATATAAAATATAATATAAATAATAAGTATAATAAAATATAAATATAATATCTATTATAATCAAAATAAAATATATAACGGGAGTCAAGTCAACCATCATAGACAAAATTCAAAGGAGACAACTGATCTGGACATCTGGTATGGTCATGTAGAAAGAATGGACGATTACAGACTGCCAAAACAAATTCTAAAATGGACACCAAGGGATAGAAGGAAGAGAGGAAGGCCGAAACAGTCCTGGCTAGGTAGCAGTCAGAAGGCGGAATGTCGGAAAGGAATCTTCACCCTGGCGAATGGAACGACCGACAAAGCTGGAGACTGGGAACCGGAAGGCGAAGAACGCTATAAATAACCGGGATAATAATAATAATATACCTATTAAACGGCGTAGCAGCACATTGAAAATCCGAGTTATGAAGAAATAGTTTAAATAATAAAGAAATTAAAAAAACAACAAAGCGCCAGGAACGGACGGAATTTCAGCAGAATTATCAAAGCATGGAGGATCCGAACTCTGGGGAAGAATTCATTATCTAATAACATTAGGTAATATGGAATATGGACCAAGGAGCATAAATACCGGAGGAAAAAATAGTTGGCCTTATACAGCCAATACATATATAAAAAGGAGATAAAAGAGAATGCCAGAATTATAGGCCAATTACATTGCTAAATGTAATATACAAAATTGTTTCTGGTATAATCTACACAGTGGCGTGCGGTGACTTTTTCGAAAGGGGAAGCGATTCAATAAGGATATAAAAATATTTTCTTAAGGGTCGAGCCACTTTCCACCTGATAACACTCTGATGCGCAGGGGCTCTCTATCAGCAAAGTACTTATGTGAGACGTCCTGGGTACAAGGACTCACACACTAAATCCGTGACGCGTGAATGCGTGAGGCACTCTATTCCCGCTAATTCTAGTGACTAGTGACCTATCATTGATCTGTATTGCTAGCTCGGGCCTTGAGTCCTCGCGCCGATCTTGGTTTTCTAAAGAGGAATCCTATTTAAAAAAAAATTATACTCCGAGGAATTTTCCACGACACAAAACTTTCACTAAAATGACACTTATTTATACTCGAGGTCTATTCTCCTATCAACTTCTGATAATTGTTGAATGCAGTCTTTTTCAATGGATAATAGGGCTAACTTTCAAAGTCTGTCTTCGCTTGTTGAATTTCTTTTAAACTCTTAATTTGAAACTTTTAATGCATCTTAATACTGCAAAACTTCGTTCAACTGATGCACTTGTGGCTGGGATAGTTAGTACTAATTCACACAACTTGACCACTTCACACAGTGACTTGTTTAAACCAGTAGTTATACAGAAATCCCAGATTTCTGGGTATTTCTTTATCATTAATGTCAGTTGTTTCATAAATGATACTTAACTGAGAATGCAAAGCTGGGATATCAAAAAATTTTCATTATTAATCGTAGTGAAATAAATTCCTCTGTGGGAAATTTTGATAAATTATAATTAGAAATATTAAGATTATATATAATTCTACAAATTCTAAATCGTTAAAATTTTGAAAGCTAGAATTCATTTGTTGTAGAATATTATCAAAAGGTCTCTTTGTTTCCTCTGTTTTCTCTGTCTCTCTGTGTCCGAAATTATCAACCTTCATTATTTTTCTTTCATGTTCAAACCCCATATGTTCAGTTTTATCCCAAATATTTTTAAACTGCTCTCGTTTTTTTAATTATCGTATTAATAAAGTCATCAATTTGTCTTATACAAAATGCAATACCATTTGATTTGTGTAAAATGTCAAATAAAAGATCAGTAAAAGGAAAAATCTCTGCAAAAAATTTAAATCGAAATATTCTTTAAGCGAATGTATGTAATACTACCTACTAAGCACCCCTTAGCAGCAGTAACAGTCGGAGCATCTCACTTTCGGGAAGGCGATAGGACGATCGCTTCCAGAGTACCAAAATTCGCGCGACTAGTGGGTGCGGTCATTGAACCCTGACCAATTTTTAAACGGGACAACTGCATGACAAGCGGCGATTTTGAGATGCGCTTCTGTCAGGAGTGGACCGAATAGTTGAATTGTGTGCATATTGAGTTCGTTCGTACGCGATTAATTTTTAATATTTTTCAATGCCTATTGCCTAGATAATATGTAGATTACTTGGATTAGGGAAAAATTTTTGATTATTAAATATTAATTAATAATATATTTTCTTATATCGAAGTATAAATAGGGAAGCGGTGTTTCCCCCCTTCCATGGACCGCACGCCTCTCCTACAATAGATTGTTAGAATACTCCGAAAATATAAATGGTGATTTAGCCCAGTAAATGAACGGGAAATACGGCGATACCGTGTAATTTTCAGGGGCAACTCCAAATTGCATGAAAATTTGGATTTAGGTTCTACATACCCTCCACTTCAAAGTTGTAATTGTGCCGTTGGTTGCTCTTACTTGGGGGTGACAGTCACCCCTTCTCGGGGGTGAAAAAACATACGTTCAAGATAAGACCGGAAATGGATAAATTGACTGATTATAAGCAACTTTTGTTCTATAGATTTTTTTATGTAAGTCAATACTTTTCGAGTTATTTGCGATTGAATATGTTTATTTTTCGACAAAAACACTACGTTTTCAGACGGTTTTTCACAAATAACTCAAAAAGTAAATATTTGATCGAAAAAAAATCCTTAGCAAAAGTGTAGCTTATAAAAAACCGACGAAAATGGTGTATCAGTGTAAAGTCTTTCAATGGAGTAAAAACAAAGTTGTAGCTCATAAAAAATACGTTCTTATTCTAATTCCAAATCGAATATTTCAAGGTGAAATCACCGAAAAATTAAGCACTTTTCGGGAAAAACCCATTCAAACTTTTTAAAAGTGTTTAAAAAGCTTTATTTTAATTGTTTTTAAAAATTTTTAGCATTAAAAATAAGCGAGTTGCGCTTAAAATAAATTTGGCCCCCTTTTTTTTGGTAAAAAAATCATGAAAATCTCCCCGTGTTTAGCTCCTCAAATGAAATTAATCGTTACCGCTTTGCAAGCACTGTACTTACTTATCTATTTTTTATATGATCTGTCAGTCTCACCGGTTTAAAGTGTTTATTTTTGAAAGGGTTATAGTTGAATAAGCTTGAACGGGTCACTAATCAAGAGTGTATGCAAATTTTGAACAGCCATATCTTAACCAACTTTTGTCTTAGGGACAAACAAAATAAAACTAGCATATTTATAATAGCAAATCCTACATTTTTTACTTTTTAAAATTTTTCTTATCACTAATACTTTTTAAATTATTTTGAAAAAAGAAAATTTTTCAAAAATTTTTAGAATTTTTTTTTTACTGTAAAACCAATTTTTTTTTAAATGAGCACTTCAAACCAATCAAACTTACAGATCGTATAAACAATACATATACAGTTAACATAAATGGTAAAGCGGTAACGATTAATTTTATTTAGGGTGCTAAATAGAGGGAGGTTTTCACGATTTTTTTTTTACCAAAAAAGGGGCCAACTTTTTTTCAGTCTAACTCGTTTATTTTTGATGCTAGAAACTTTTGTTAAAAACAAATTTAAAGCTTTTTTAGATACTTTAAAAATGTTAATAAGGTTTTCCCGAAAAGTGCTCAATGTTTTGTGATATCGCGTTGAATTATTCGATTTGGAATTAGACGAATAAGAACGTATTTTTCATGAGCTACAACGTTGCTTTTACTCAATTTATAGACTTTATTGATACACCATTTTTTTTCGTTTTTTTATAAGCTACACTTTTTCTAAGAAAATTTTTTTCGATAAATTATTTACTTTTGAGTTAGGTATTTGCGAAAAACGGTCTGAAAACGTA
The DNA here is from genome assembly GCF_917563875.1 of Diabrotica virgifera virgifera. Lineage (NCBI taxonomy): Eukaryota > Metazoa > Arthropoda > Insecta > Coleoptera > Chrysomelidae > Diabrotica > Diabrotica virgifera. The sequence continues at coordinate 188,929,110 of NC_065449.1, forward strand.
GTTTTTTTGTCGAGAAATCAACATTTTCAATCTCAAAAAGTATTAACTTAAGTAAAAAACTTGATAGAACAAAAGTTGCTTATAATCTGTCAATTTATCCATTTCCGGGCTTATTTTAAACACGCGTTTTTCACCCCACGAGAAGGGGTGACTGTCACCCCCCAAGTAAAAAAAACCAACGGCACAAATTAAACTTTGAAGTGGAGGGTAAGTAGAACCTAAATCCAAATTTTCATGCAATTTGGAGTTGTCCCTGAAGATTACACTCCAAAACGGTCATTTATTGGGCTAATTATCAAAATGGACTCAGACCAAATAGAGCTACTACAGATAATATACAGTGATGAGCGCGCTAATAACCGGCAAAATAGCGCAAAAGATGGAAAACATAATACATTGCGAAACAAAAATAGATGAAACTAGTAGAGATGGAAACGATCGTTATAAACGTATAAATTAACATTACATTACATAGTTTCCCACCTTTAGATGTATCAGAGGAGTATGACAACTGTCACTGCGACAGTAGAATTTTATAAAATACTCCTGTCACAGACGTTTAAAGGTGGGAAACTATGTAATGTAATGTTAATTTATACGTTTATAACGATCATTTCCATCTCCACTAGTTTTATCTCTTTTTGTTTCGCAATGTATTATGTTTTCCATCTTCTGCGCTATTTTTCCGGTTATTAGCTCGCTCATCACTGTATATTCTTACTAAGAACGATACAAGAAAAAGCTTATGAAGACGACATAGGACTACCTATATATTATAATATGTACCTATATAGACTTTAAAGAAGCTTTTGATAGTGCGAAAAAAGACAAAATGCTGGAAGAACTTCGTAATCTAGGTATACCTACCTAAGAAATATAGCAGCCTCATAAAATTGACGATGCCCAGAACGAGATGGTTATATGACGTGGAAGACTACCTGAAAATCATAAACATAAGACAATGGAGAAGAAAGGCTCAAGAGAGATCTGAATGAAAGAACATAGCTAGACAGGCAAAGACCCATCCAGGGTTATGATTCTAGAAGAAGAAGAATAAGACCCAAATCAGTGGCCGGATCTAGACATTTGCCCTTAAGGGAGGGAGGTGAACTTCCAATGAAACACCAACCAAACGACTTAAAACACTGAAACTACATATAAGACATAAATAATAACTTATACCTGTGCATTAAGTTCCCCTAATTTTTCTTACTAGTGGGAGGAATTTGTCTGTCTATACTGACCCAGGATGCATCATATTAGAGTAGAAAATGGATAAAAGATATGTTGCTGTGCAAATCATCATCATGCCTGTTGCGTCAACTGTTAAACATAACCTTCCCTCAAAAGTAGCCATTCTCTTCTGAACTAATTACTCTTTTCAGATCATCTGTTCATCTGTAGTTGATCTTCTTATTTTTCTTTTATCAGTTCTCTACTACCGTTCCAATATCTACTTACGTGCCATCGTTCATTAACATTAACATAAGCTTCCGGCAAAAGTAGCCATTATCTTCTGAGCTACTTTTATTCCATGGGTTCTTACTCTTTTCAGACCATCTCTTCAGCGTGTAGGTGGTCTTTCTCTACCTCTTTTGTCAGTTCTGTATCACCGCTCCAATATCTAAATGACATCGGTCATGTCATTCTTGTCAGTCCAATTCCATCTTAGTTTAACAATTTGTTCGTTGATATGTGGGTTATTATCTCCAGACTTCTTCTTAAGGTGCCGTCTTCTTTTGAAAGTTGGCGATTATCATGGCTATATACTAGTTAGACGAGCAATGAAACTACTCCCTGAGATTGCGCAGCCATGACATTCCCCGCCTTCCCACGACACGCTTTCCTAAAATGTTTCCCTGTATGATTTTCTGCAAAAGCTGGTATTTTGTTTCTTTATCATTTGGCCAAGGTATTGTAGTTTTCGTATCCTTGATTTCATTATTCAGTTCTGTTTCTTTTGAGAATCTTCGCAACACTTCTTCATTCGTGACTCTGTCTACATAAGATATTTTCAGGATTCTTCTGTAAGCCCACATTTCGAAAACTTCCACTTTTATCATCATCGATATAGTCAAAGTGGCTGTCTCTTCTCTATCTATACCGTATAGCAGGATACTAAATGTACTAAGCACTCGCATTTTTATGTGGACACTCAAAGTTTCATTCCAAAAAATTGTTTCATTTTGATAAATGATCTAAGTGCGATTTCAATTCTGGTTGTTAGTTCCTTTCCACTATTGCTATTTCATTTATTATAGTTTGAAGGTATTTATATTTTTATACAAACTTCCGACATTTTGGCTATCAATAATAATTTGTACATTATTATTTAGTTTCTTGGTAAATATTAGAAACTCGGTTTTATCTAAGTTCATACTTAAATCATAATGTAAACTTGCCATATAAACTTTTTGGACTAGTGTCTCTCCAAATCTTCAATATTTTCTGCCATTAACACGGTGTCATCTGCATACCTTAATATATTATTGGGGATTCTATTTACTACAACGCGAACGCCAGCTGATTCGTTGTCCAGTAGCTCTTGCATAATAACTTCAGAGTACAAGTTAAATAGCAATGGTGAGAGAATGCAACCGTGCCATACGCCTCTTTTAATTTTGATGTTCTCCTACTATGTGTTAGATATTTTTAAGTGCGCTGTCTGGTTATACCTAATATAGGTTTTCTATTGTTTTTAATCTGGCTTGTCTATTTGCTTTTTTTTTCAAAATTGTCATGAGTTCCCAAGTAGCACAATAAAAACATTATAGTTTTATTTAAGGTTTATAAAGGTTTTATTGTGGTAAATAAGAAGATAATGGTTTTAAAGTTACCTTGTATATATACTACCAGAACTTTAAAACTGTTAAGCATTTGTCACTAGTTTTAAAGTATATAATAAGAGTATCAAATATGCCTAATTAATCTTAATAGATAATTTGTCTTATTGTAGTTTTAAAATTTCTCAGTTCACTTTAAAACTAATCAGTTTTATAAAGAACTTCCGGATTGTTTGGTTTTATTAGATTCTTGTTTGTTTACCTTTTAGTTTTAAAGCAGTTTTAAAGATTCTCCTAATATGACTAATAAAACCTATTTATTATTAAAACTACTCGATCTCAAGACTATTATGTCTGTAAAATATATGCCTTAAAACTATTTTTTTAGTTGTCTTTAAAGTTGCTTTCTTAAAATCAATTAGTAGGCTATATTAAAACCAAACGCTCTTAACTGAATCAATTTGGTTATCGTATAGACTAAACTATGCTTCTTATTTGAAACAATAAAACTAAACCCATCCCCTCTTCTATTATGTCCAAAATGGTCGGCCATTTGTTTTAGAGCGAAACAGTGGTGTAGTGTGTTGTAAAAAGTGGAATTACAATTAGTATGGAAGAAATATGTCGCAAGTACTTAAAATATAAACGAACTGGTCATTTTAAAAGAAAAATACAACACACACAGCACTACGACGTCTCGATTTTAGGTTAGATTCACATTAATACAGAGTGGCATTATTGACAGCAGCATTAAAAAAAAACGGTTTTAATTCCAAGGCAACCTTGGAAAGGTATAAAATAAAACCATTTGATCTTAACAATCCTCTGTCGATAGACCAAATAGTTTTATTTGGATTTCGGCCATATTGCTGTCTGGAGATGCTGAAAGCCATGATAAATTAATATAAGGCTTACATACAAATTAAAAATAATCGACGTAAAGACATAAATTCGATTTATTTTAACATTTAATTATTAAAATTGTAGATAAAATTAATTTTCTTTCAAATTAATAATTTTCGGATTTAAATTTTTTTATTACTTTTAATCTTTAATCGCCAAAAGTCAGAAATTCTAGAGCGCGTGAGTTATTTAGACCTCTTTTTGTTAACATTATCAATAAAGTTGGGTGCGCAAGTGTCCGAAATAACTAAGTACTTTTTATTATTTTATGATTACAAATGCGTATGTACCTATCATAACACATGTAAAAATTTGTTGGCCTATATGGGTTTAAAGAATAATTTAATATGGTAAATTGTCTTTAAAAGTCTCCATTTAAGAAACCTTTTTAAGCTTGCTATAAAACTGTCTGCACTTAAAGTGTCTTTTAACATGGTTTTAAAAGCACCTTCACAGCAGCTTTAAAACCAGTTGCTTAAGAAAACAAAGTTTTAAGAAGGTTTTTATTTTTGGTTTTATTGACCTCTTTCAGAGTGGGCCCTTTTATGCTGAAAGCGGTTTTATTGCAACCTTAAGGTTTAATTAAAAACCAAATGGTTTTAATTTTAGTTTTATTCTACAGTTTTAAAGCGTCCTTAAAAGACTTAATAAACCCGTTCGGTGCTACTGTGGTTGTTCGTCCTTTATTCTGTTCATAGGTCTTTTCAGTATGTATAAATCAAGCAGATACGCCTTTATTTGCGTCTTTATTTATGTCTAGGCTTAAAATAGTCGTGATTGAATTTCTTCCAGTGATACTTTGGATATCGTCTTGATATCTTTTCGGATCTTCCCACGCTGGTTTTTATTTTTCTAGGTCACCAAACAGTCTATATGTCTAATTATCCGAGAACTGTAGAGCTATGTGGCCAGCATACTGTTATTAAAGTTTAATTTGTGTATAAAGAACGTCTGATTCTTCGAGTATTTCTTCTTTCCATTCGTGGTGTTATTTAGAATTTGCGGATTTCTATGTGAGTACCATTATTTCAAGGTGGTATGTAAAGACTGGCAAGATAGAAGAACTGTTTTTTTCTTCTTCTTCTCCTTCTCTGAGTACCGTACCCAATTTTAGGCGTAGGTAGCTTCCTTGAAAATGTGTCAAAATTATTCTCGACCAACTGATTATGCAGGAAAGATTCAAGGAAAAATAAGCATAGTGAGACGCGGAATATCGTGGCTGCGCAACCTAAGAAAATGGTACGGAACTTTACAGAGCAGCCGTCTCTATAGTCCGAATAGCTATGATGATTGCCGACCTCCGTCACGGAGATAGCACTTAAAGAAGAAGATTCTCATCTTACGCATCTAACAATTTATCTGTTGATAAGCCAGTCCATTGACGGAGGTTCCGGAACCATGAATATTTCATCCTACCAATTCCGCTTTTCCGTAGAGTATTAGTAGTCCTGTCGCCAGGGGGGTACAACGGCCTCCTTAATTCAGATGGACTTACCCAAGTTTTTTTTATATATTTTGACCCACAGAATACGAATTTTTTGGGTAACAGTTGATCCGGATGTCGATAAAATTGTTATAGACAAAGAACTTGAGGAATTACATAACAGCGATTTCTCGCAAAACAAAACATCTTTTTGTACTTTTTGGGTCATTTTAAGCAAAAAATATTCCTACAAGTTTTTTCGTAGAATGCATAGTTTTCGAGATAACCGCGGTTGAACTTTCAAAAAATCGAAAAATTGCAATTTTTGAACCCGAATAACTTTTGATTAAAAAATAAAGTAGCAATTCTGCTTACCGCATTTGAAAGTTTAAGTCAAATTATATCGGTTTTGATTATTTGCATTGCTAGAAATTTATTATTTTATTGTTAAACAAAGCTATAAACACCTAGTATGTGAGTGATGTTTTCAATGATTTCTCATTTAAAATCGAACGAGTAGGTAGAGTAGCTACGAGTGCAAGCGAGGCAATTTCTACGTAGCATGCGTTAAAACGCATGTATTAGGCACGGGAAACACTATGTGTTTATAGATTAGTTTAACAATAAAAAAATTAATTTTTAGCAATGCAAATAATCAAAACCGATATAATTTGACTTCAACTTTCAAATGCGGTAAGCAGAATTGCTACTTTATTTTTTAATCAAAAGTTATTCGGGTTCAAAAATTGCAATTTTTCGATTTTTTGAAAGTTCAACCGCGGTTATCTCGAAAACTATGCATTCTACGAAAAAACTTGTAGGAATATTTTTTGCTTAAAATGACCCAAAAAATACAAAAAGATGTTTTGTTTTGCGAGAAATCGCTGTTATGTAATTCCTCAAGTTCTTTGTCTATAACAATCTTATCGACATCCGGATCAACTGTTACCCAAAAAATTCGTATTCTACGGGTCAAAATATATAAAAAAAACTTGGGTAAGTCCATCTGAATTAAGGAGGCCGTTGTACCCCCCCCCCCTGGCGACAGGACTATAACTGCAGTATGCAGTTACCCCTCATTAAATCATTAGATGCCCTAGATATTCAAGTTTTCTTTTTTTTATCATCTTCGTCAAACTCCGCCTCCGGTAAGTGCTGGGTGGATTGAGTAGCTCAGTAAATGCCGGTGCCGGTCCCAAGCCCGGATAAAGGAGGAGGGTTGAGGCGATGGGCTAGCAACTGGTCCCTTGTCAAAAGAAATAAATGTTAAACATTTCGACAAAACGCCTCGGAATTCGGACGGATCAAAACAAAGACGACTAATGCAACGGAAAAGGAAAATGATATTTATTGGCTACATGGAATGTACAAGGACTTAAAACCAAACAAGCAGACGTATTTGAAGAATTAGCGGAAAGAAAAATAGATATATGTGTTCTCACCGAAACCAAGAAAAAGGGAAAAGGAACTAAAGAGATAGGAGAGTATACTCGTATACATACCTTCAGTGGAGTGAGCAAATATAGCAGAGCTAAAAGAGTAGTCTCTATTTCTATTCGAAAAAATCTTAAAAACAATATTAAATCGTGGACTGAAGTAAATGAACAACTGCTAACACTGAAAATGAAAAAGAATGGGCACAATATCGTAATTGTCGGAGTGTATGCGCCAAATGAAGATGCAGACCCAGAAAGTAAAGACGATTTCTACGACAAGATGAATGACATAATCTCTCAAGTTAAAGAAAACTGTGAAATCTATGTACTAGGAGATTTAAACGGCAGAGTAGGTAGACAAGAAAATAATAGAATCGTAGGAAGATATGGGGAACAAATAACCAATGACAACGGAATGCGTCTTAAAGATTTTTGTGAAACAATGTCTCCTCTCAAAATTATGAATGGATTTTTTCAACATAGAGACATCCACAAATTTACATGGATACAACCTACTAGGAATCTGCACTCGATAATCCAACGTATGTAATCCAACGTCAAACTTCCCAGCTGAAAACCACTGACGTAAGGGTATACCGTGGATCAGAATGTGGATCCGACCATCGTTTACTTATGGCCAATGTGATAGTTAACTATCGCAAAAACAATAACACTCAGGGACAGAATGTAGAAAAGGGACAAGAAGTAAGATCTCCTAAATATAACCTAGAAAGCTTAAAAGAAGATTCAACGAAATTTCTTTACAAATTACGACTGGCCACAAAATTACAAAATGTGGCACGAGAAAATATAACAGCGGAAGAATTATACCAGCAACTTAAAAAATACATTCATGAGGCTGCAAGTGAAGCGTTGGGGTATAAAGACAAACATGAAACAAAAAATCAAGAATGGTCGTCGGAGAATATGCAAACGTTAGTAAACAAGAAGAAAATTGCTTATCCGAAATGGATGTCAACAAGAAAGGAGAAAGATCACAAGAGATATACAGCATTAAATCGAGATGTAAAAAGAGAAGTAGTGTAAAGTAAGAATGAGATGTGGGATCGAAAATGCGCAGAACTGGATAGGTATATGGGTGGAACAAGAGTTGGGCAAGCGTGGAAGGTGATAAAGTCTCTCCGGAGGGAAGGAAAGGAAAATCTTTCAGAGGGAAGGAAATCTAAAACAGTGGAAACACCGTTATGAAGTCTTACTGACAGAAGATAGATGTAAATTCCAAGAGATCGAAATGGAAGAATCATCCGAACAAACACAAATAGTTGAATTAACAACCGGAGAGTTAAGCGAGGCCCTCGAAAGATCGAAAAACGGTAAAGCAGCAGGACCTGGAGACATCCCAATTGAGTTGGTAAAGAACGGACCAAAAATATTACATGGGATGTTGGTTCAAGTATTTAATAAATGCTTAAAAGGACAAAATATCCTGATGATTGGAATGTTGGATACATCAGCTCAATATACAAGAAAGGGGATAAACGCATATGCTCTAATTACAGAGGAATAAGTGTTACCAGCTCAATAGGGAGGTTGTACTGTCGAATAATAAAAGAAAGAATATGATCAGAATACGAAGACATGGAAGAACAAAGTGGATTTCGTGCAGGAAGATCGTGCACTGATGATATATTATTCGTTCTGCAGCAGGTAATAGGAAAACTGAAGGCAAGGAATCTATCTACCCACCTATTGTTTGTAGATTTAGAGAAGGCATACGATACGGTACATTTGAAAAAACTGTTTCAAACATTGACGAAAGTAGGTCTTAGTAGAGAGTATGTGGATGCTATCCCAAATATATACAAAAATGCAAGAAGTGTCGTTAAAGAAGGAAACTTTATATCTGAATCATTTCCAATAACAAAGGGGCTTAAACAAGGATGTTGTCTGTCTCCGACTTTATTTAAGATATACATTCAATCATCTCATCGCTAGAGCAGTGGAGGAAACAAGTATCCGGAATGGGAATAGACATAGGAGGTGGTAAATGTCTAACAACTTTGTTTTTCGCAGATGATCAGGTAGTCGTAGCGAATGATGAGGAAGACATGAACTACATGTTTGGAAAACTAAAGAAAGAATATGAAAAATGGGGTCTCAATATGAATATGTCAAAGACAGAGTATCTTAAAATATCACAAAAACATGTAAAGAATATAAATATGTATCTCGCATCTATAATATCCAAAGAAGGCACTTCTTTTTGAGAATTTGTTTGGAATTATCGCAATTTTTTATGACCTTTTGATAGGGTTGAAAACAAGCAACCAATCAAAAATAAAAAATATTTTATTGACAAGAAAGGAATTTTTGAATATATGTAAATGTACATTTAAAACTTGAATACAAGTATGTAAATGTAACTTGAGTATGTAAATGTACATTTAAAAGTTGTTGAAAAATATTTTTTTATATATTTTTGACATAGGCGTAATTTTTAAGGGTTGAAGGGTTGCAATTAACAAATATTATTTTATATAAGCAGAGAGTTGCAGTTTAGACGATATTAGTTTTTATTAAAAGAGGTGGTTTTTTTTTAAGATTGTTGAAGAGTGTTGGAGATGGAGAGTTGGTTTAAGGTTGGGAGTGTACATATGATTGAAAATATTTTAATTGCAGAATTTAACATGATTTAAATCCATAAAATGCTTTAAGGTGATACAGTAGCGATCAACAGGTAGCCAAAACGCGTTCCAAGATTGCGGCTGTAATTTTGAATATTTTTTCGAGATATTTGGCACACGTATTCGTAATATAATAAAGAATGGCGGTACAGAGTCCAATTTGAAAAATATATTAATATGTGGAAATTACTCTGTAATTAAATACAATATTAAAAAAACAAACCTGTACCGCCATTAAGAAGAACAAAAAATACACTTTCTTCAAATAAACTTTTTTATCCGATGCCAAAATTTTGTGTCGTTTTGCAACTACTAATGAAATAAAAAAATTTAGTAGTTCCAAAATGACATAAAATCTAGGCATCGGATAAAAAAGTTTATTTGAAGAAAGTGTATTTTTTTGTTCTTCTTAATGGCGGTACAGGCTCGTTTTTTTAATACTGTATTTAATTACAGAGTAATTTCCACATATTAATATATTTTTCAAATTGGGCTCTGTACCGCCATTCTTGATTATATTACGAATACGTGTGCCAAATATCTCGAAAAAATATTCAAAATTACAGCCGCAATCTTGGAACGCGTTTTCGCTACCTGTTGATCGCTACTGTTTCCTCTTAATATTAATTTTTTCAATAAGTAGTGGTTTTTACAATTTAAAAATAAAAAGCTCTCCTAGCCAGTGGCAGATTCAGAAATTTTATTTTGGTGGTCATGGATCTTGTGTGTGATTAAATTACTTTTCTCTGATGAAAGGTCACTTAGTCTTACCAGCCCTAGGATAAGCAGGTTTTCAATTATTTTCTGGATATACCTAAATATTTTTTGTGTTTGACAGCTCTCGGGTTTTCTTTTTTTTAGGATTATTGAATTGATTTTTTTTCCTTTTGGGGGGGGGGGGGTCATGTACCTAGCGCATATTATGTAACTTTTGAATCGGGGGATAGAATATAAGCATAATTCCAATTTTTTTAGCAAAATAGATTCAGTTATAAAAAATTTAGAGTTATTTACATGTTTTCCTCCACATTGACTGGACTGCTTAATATTTAAATTTTCAATCAAAAATTCTCATGTCAAAATATCTGTTTTTTCAAAAGAGACGGTGCACTTTTTGTTCATTGAAATCTCTACTTTCTGATGGCGTAAACAAATAATCTAGACATTGAATTTCATCCGTCCATTTCTTATGTACTTATTAGTACGTTCCTTCTTTATCCGCTCTCGAGATCAAAAGAAGGTCAACCTGCCTCCACTGTAAACCAGGAAATAATCGTCCTAAATATATCTACCTTAGACACAAAATAAAGTTTGGCACAGAGAACCAGAGTTCCAAAGTAAATAGAAGAGTGGGACAGAGTTAGGTGTTCTTGGCAAACTAGTGTTCAAATTAAAACCTCGGGAAATCACCGTAAAATTAAAATATAGACTGTTTAAGTCTTCTGCGATGAAAAAATTAGAAGCCTTCGAGATGTGGTCATATCGTAGAATGCTCAGAATATCATGGGATCAACGCATTTCAAATAACATAGAAGTCCGAAACAGAATGGGTCAAGGCGATGGTGACTTGACGAAGATCTATCTATCTATAAGCGAGGTTCCTACAGGCTCTGCCGCTTCTCGCATTTCGACCGCCATCTTTTTCTGTCCATCCATTAGACTTCTTTGATGGCTCTATCTCTATGATGTGCCGTACATTTTCTTCCCAGGCAACTAAAGGCCTCCCCCTTCTTCTTCTTTGTTGTGGTATGTAATTTAAAGCTTTATTTGGCCATCTATCTTCATTCATTCGTTTCACGTGACCATACCAGACTAGTTGTCTCCTTTCAATTCTATCTACACTGGAATATACAGTATTTGTCCTCCTTCTAATATCTTCATTTCTGATGTGATCTTTTTTGGATATACCACACGCTCTCCTTAGATAATCCATTTCTACTACTTCTATTCTTTTTCGATCTTTCTTCGTGATCTGCCAAACTTCTGCCCCATAAGTCATAATAGGCTCTACCAAGGTACGATAGATTGTCAATTTCATTTTTTGTTTTATATCTTTAGACCATAGTAGAGTTTAGAATGTTTACCGCTTTTTTGGCCTGCTGCGTTCTGTTTTCGATGTCTCTTGTGGTAGTGCCTTCTTTAGATATTATATATATATCTATATATATATATATATATATATATATATATATATATATATATATATATATATATATATATAATATGATGTTAACGACTGTTAACGAAATATTGGAATCGTAGAAAAGAGTACACTGAGTCTTCCATTTCAGCTGTTAACCCAATAATTTGTAAATTGATAATTACTAATCAGCTGTGATCATTTCTAGTTTATATATATATATATATATATATATATATATATATATATATATATATAAAATCTTGTTAATTTTGAGGTTGCAGTCATAAATTTCAGGGGGCAGGATAAGTAAAACTCTTAGTTATTATCAAGCTTTCGCAAAATTTTTTTGCTTCTTCAAGATATGCTAAAAAAGTTTTAGTAAATACAATGAAATTAAGATGATAAAAAATATTGTACATAAAAAGCATAAAAAACTTACAACGTGAGGTTAATCCATTAAATTTTTGGCATACATAACAAAAAAATATATAAAATTCTTAATCTAATTCCTAATCTTCTACAATGCCTTAATTTTAGTTAATTTAAAAAGAGAAAAATAATTTGACAATTTAATATATATAATATGATGTTAACGACTGTTAACGAAATATTGGAATCGTAGAAAAGAGTACACTGAGTCTTCCATTTCAGCTGTTAACCCAATAATTTGTAAATTGATAATTACTAATCATCTGTGATCATTTCTAGTTTATATATATATTGTTATATTTCTATTTGATATAAAAATTAAAATTTGATAACTATAAACAAAATTCACTTTAATATAAAATATTTTCAATTTTCTCAACCACGGGCATATAAATTTAGAACAACCTGTATACAACAAATTGTTATATGTAATTTTAAGAAGTGATTAGAATAAGCGTACGAAACTCGGAACAATGTGCTTAGAATAAACAAAGTGAATGACGCGTACCATTATCGTTTCTTCGCGGAAGGTCGATCATTAGCCTATGCTAAATAAAACTCAGTGAAATAGATGATAGTTCATTATCGTTTTTCGCGGAAGGTTTCGATCATTAGCCTATGCTGAATAAGACTCATTTGAAAGAGAGAATAGGTCATTAAAATTTGTAAATAATAGAAAGTAAGTTTAGAATGGGAATTAAATATTTTCTTTTGAAATCCATTAAGCATATTTAGAAAGATTAAAAATTGGTTTTGGGGAATACTGCGAATGAGAGTTGGTGGTGGAAGATTGATTTGTGAATCTGGAAGGGATATTTAGAAAGTAGGTGAATGAATGACAAAGTGAGATCAGAGATCAGAATGTTTTGAGCTGTCGAGAAGTGAAGTCGAGTAGTAGACGGTAGTGTACGGAGAGTGAGAAAGCCGGTGTAGTTCCGTGAGTGTGGAGTATCTATCGTGGAACGAGAAGTAGGCCAGGTCGAGAGTAAAAGAACCTCCTTGAGCCAAGAGTGTCCCGGTAGCTGATAGCAGTTTCGAAAAAGATAGAACACAGCATCACGACAGAAGCATGAACGAGATCTATTCGAGCTAGTTTTTCAAAGGAGAACATTACTGGAAGCCAGGACGAGGTTTGATCGCAGCCAAGGATAGCAGGAAACGGGTTTTGTGTGAGGACATTTTCAGTTCACCAGGAAAAGGTCAGTCTCATTTGTTTGGACATGAATGTATGGGTTTTTTCGTATTAAATTCCACATAAAAAATTGAATAACATAATCAATTATATCAGAAAAGCTTCATCAAACTTAAATAGAGTTGTTCCTAATAACTCCTAATAGTTAAATGTTAATAAAAACTTTCAATTGAAAACCAAAAGGAAATAAGATTCCCATTTGTAAATGTTATGTTTAAGAATAATAAGAAATAGCAAATATTAAGCATTGATAGCCTTTTTAAATAAAATAAAAAATATTTTGATTATAATTGTAACCCATATGTGTATTTTTTTTACTCTTTTCTTTTCTATCCCGATTAGGAACCATTAAGAAATATTTAGAAGCCACGAAAGTAAGTAATTAATTTATAATTCGCCCTGAGATTGAAAACATATTGATATGTGATCTGGTTAATTAATTAGATTAGTATTAATACATTGATTAAATTAAGTGACATATAAGAATATTATCTCATATCAAAAATCAAGATCACATCAACTGTCGTCCAACGTGGAAAGCATTGTAAAGTATTTCTAGTGGCAAATTTGAAGGATAGAAAGAGTAAAGCCGGTATTTGAAAATTTATATGCCTGTGGTAAAAAGTGAGATACTTACATTTGATAACATAAAATTTTAGATCTCTTTAGGTACAAATTTTACATAACTGATTTAATATTTTATTTTTACGATATTTACATTTGATATATTTATTGACAATTTATAATATTTGGGTGAGAAAAAGTCGTCTTGGTAACATACTAGTAAAATTTCATATTTGGCGGGGACAGTACTTCTTGAAAACAAATGTCTGTGACAAGAAGCCAAAGCAAGGACAACAAAAAACAAAAAGAACATTCAGACCAAGAAGATATTTTAGACAAGACAATCATGGTATCAGAACAGCACGAATTATCAGGAATAGATAAACTATTACAACTGATGCAACTCCAGTCACAAAAAATGGATGAAGCAAAAAGGACAATGGATAAAAATCAAAATGAAACACAACAAAAAATGGATGAAACACAACAAAAATTGGATCAAAAAATGGATGAAACACAACAAAAAATGAAACAAGCAATAGAAGAGAACAACAAGAAAATGGAGGAACGCATAGGAAAGTATGAAAAGGAAGTAAAAGGATTTTTGACAATGATCAAGAACGATATGGGACAACAAGAGACAGAGATTAAAGAAATCAAAAGCAAAATAAAGGAGATAACGAATTGCCAGAAAAAAGAAATGGAAAGTTTGGAAAACAAGTTGCAAAACGCTATTCAAGCAGACATAGAAGAAGTGGAAAGAAAGATTGCGGAAATCAATACGCAACAGAATGTCGGAGAAAGAAGAGAAATGGTTATACATAGCACAGATGACGTGAAGATAAGGTTTGGCGGGGATGTAAGAAGAGTACACCCAGTGCCGTTCATAAATAGCCTGAAAAAAAAAAATACAGCACATCGGAAATTTCGAAACAGCAAAAGAAACTATCAGAAACCATCTCAAATATGAAGCAAGCCTATGGTTCGATAGCAAAGAAGAAGAATTCGGCAATTGGCAACAATTTGAACAAAAATTTTTGAATTATTTCTGGGGAAAAGTCCAACAATTGGAAATTAACAAGGAATTGCAAAATGGGAAATACAATGATAGGATGGGTGTATCAGAAAGGACATATGCTTTGCAAATTTACAATAATGCAAAACATTTACAATATAATTACTCATCGGAACAATTAGTCGAACTGATTGCAAGACATTTCGAGGAAACGCTGGAAGACCATATCACATTGCAAAATTACAAAGACATAGATAGTTTATGCCAATTCCTACAAATAAGAGAATCACGTCTAAGAGAAAGAAAATCAAGAAGGTCGCGAGAAGATTACAGGCCCCGAGAAACACAAGATTACAGAGATAGAAATCAAAATAGGAGAGACTATACAAGACGAGATTTTAATCCCAGAAGGGAAAACGAAAATAGAGACAACGGAAGAGGAAATTATGAACAAAGAAATAGGCAATGGAATGAGGACAGAAATCGAGAATACCAGAATAGAAACACCACACGCTCAAATCAAGAAAACAGAAATAATGGTAGACAAAATGAACAGGGATATCGAGAAAACCGAAACAGATCCGACAGACCAAGAGAAAATAGAAGAGAAGTAAATAATACCCAGACAGATGAATATGACGGAGAGAGACATTATGACGAAAATATAAACAACGATGAGCAACCGGCGTCTTTTCACGACGGCGCTCACTAAAAACCAAAAATCAAACAGGAATCTTTTGTCACCCCAAGGAGTTTATTAAATTGGCAGGAAACAACGAAAAGAAAAATGGAGTTAATTTAAAATTTGTGGATGGATTTATCAACGAGAAACCAATTAAAATTATGATAGACACTGGATCTGAAATAACATTGGTCAACAGAAAACTAATAGAAGAAGTTAACTTAACAAATTTAATTTACAAAATACCTAGGGTAAATTTAGTGGGCGCAAACAAACGGACATTGGCAACTATAAATGAAGGCATACGAGTAATGGTACGACTGGGTAAGAATATGTATGCACTACAATGTGTAATAATGCCAAACATGTCACATGACATGATAGTAGGAGTGGACGAATTGGCAGAAAAACATGTAGTGATAGATTTTAAAAATAATACGATGAAACTAACAGAAGAAAAAGAAAAAGAACAGGACAAGGAACATGAGAAACAAAATACGGACGAATCAGGTAAAGAACAAACAGTGGAAATGAATTTGGCAGCGAAGCAAGGACAAAGAAGAAAAAGGAGAAAAGGTCAGAAAAAGATAAAAGAAAATGAAACCTGTGGCTCCTCAAAAGAAGAGTTGAGCCCAGAAGAAGAAAATTTGAGAGTATCAGAAACAAAGGAAACCTGGGATTCCTCAAAAGAAGAGACGGGCTCAGGAGAAGAAGAAATAAAGCTAAAAAATGAAAGTGAAAAGAATATGATTGAAACAGTGGTATTTGAAGAGGAGGTATATGCAAACGAGGATGCAGAATGCACGGTAAACATGTGTGAAGAATCTGAGAAAAAAGACAGAAAATTGATATGTGGAGAAGGGAAAGAAAAAGAATTGCGGTTGATGTTAAGAAACTACGAAAATTTGATCAATGAGGAAAACAGAGTGGCTAAAAAGTACGAACATTCATTTGAGGTGAAAAACTTGGGAAATTTTCGATCAAAGACTTACCCGATTCCATACAAGTATCGACAAGAGGTGAAAGAAGAAATAAATAAAATGTTGGAAGATCAAATCATCGAAAGATGTGATTCACCGTATGTTAACCCGATTGTGATAGTAAAGAAAAGCAGTGGAGAATTGAGATTATGTTTAGATGCCAGGAATATCAACCAGCACACTGTATCACAATATGAATCACCTCTAAACATCGAGGCCATTTTTGGAAGAATCACCGGGTCACACATATTTTCGAAAATTGACTTAAAACACAGTTTTTGGTTGATACCGTTAGCTGAAAAGTGTAGAAACTACACCGCTTTTTCTATTGATGGTATTGTCTACCGGTTTAAGGTAGTGCCGTTTGGATTGCAGAGTGCTTGTGCTGCACTCGTCCGAGCTCTACATACCATTTTGAATCGCCACGAAGATTTCATAGTTCATTATATCGATGATTTATTAATTTTTTCACAAGATACTCAGAGTCATCTGAAACACATAGAAATAATTCTGGAAGAATTGGACACAGCGGGATTGAAATTAAACATTGAAAAATGTCAATTTTTTCAAAAAGAAGTCATTTATTTGGGTTTTCAATTGGACACCAAAACAGTAAGATTATCCGAAGACAGAGATGAATACCCAAGACCAACGAATTTGAAAACATTGAGAGGTTTTCTTGGCACGATTAATTATTTTAAAAAACTGATTCCCGATTTGAGCCAAAAGGAAATCCCTCTGATAAAGTTGCTTAAAAAAGGAATAAAATGGAATTGGAAAGAAGAACAGGAGGAAGCTTTCGAAACATTAAAACGAGAATTCGCAAAAGGAACGAAAATATACCACCCCATTTACAATTTACCTTTTATACTCCGAACTGATGCGTCCATACAAAAATTTGCAGGAGTTCTGTCTCAAATACAAAACGACCAAGAAGTGCCGATATGTTTTATATCGCGAGTGACTAAAACACATGAGAGAAAATATAGTGTTACAGAATTGGAGTTTGCCAGTGTACTATATTGCGTAAACAAATTGAGGTTTTACTTATTGGGAGCAAAATTCACAATCGAAACAGACCATGCAGCTTTAGTACATATCATGAAGAATAGATTAGTAAATAATAGAATACATAGAGGCATTCTATTATTACAGGAGTATGATTTTGAGTTCCGATATATAAAAGGAAAAGACAACATAATAGCCGACGCTCTAACACGGGATGAGGACACGGGAAGAAAGGAAACAATTACTCTACAGGTGGGACTAAATAGATTAATACAAGAAGAAGGGATATATTCGTTAAATGAGATAAGGACAAACCAAGAAGACCTAGAGGAAAGAGAGAAAAGAAGAGCGGAAGTAGAAAATGACATATATTTTAAGAGAATAGACGGAAAGGAACTATATTTAGTGACACAGACATTGGCCGAAAAGATAATAAAGAAATTACATGAGGACAATGGGCATATCGGTAGCAGAAAAGTTTGGCTCGTTTTTAGGGAAAATTACATCAGCCGACAGGATTACCGCATTGCAAAGGAAATTACCCAGAAGTGCGATGTATGTCAAAAATATAAGAGTCGGAATTTCAAAAACGAAAATGTTGCCAAAAATATTGAAGCCCGAAACAAACTAGACATTGTAGCAATAGATATGTTAAGCGATCTAATTATGACCACTAAAAGGAACAAACATATTCTGGTAATGGTGGATGTGTTTTCAAAATACGTAAAATTATATAGTTGCCGCACCACAAAGGGGGAGGAAATATTAAGAAAAATCGACAATTTTATAGCCATAGTAGGAACACCAAAAAAGATTCTACTGGACAATGCAACGTATTTCCGAAATGATCGTTTCAAGGGACAACTTCGAGAACGAGGAATAGAGACAAATTTTATCAGCATCAGGCATCCACAGAGTAATCCTTCGGAACGATTCATACAGGAAGTGACGAAATTTCTTCGCATTGCAACAGATGGTCAACATCGCCACTGGGACAGGAAAATGGCGGAAATAGAAAGGTATCTAAATACAATTCCGAGCACAGTAACAAAAGAGACCCCAGAATACATCATGAAGGGTGTATGGCCGATAAGGCCATGGGAAGACCAAGAGCCAAAAGAATATCAACAGGTGATTGAAACCGTACAGAGAAGATTACGGCGAAGCAACGAAAAATATATCCAAAGACAGGAACAAAATAGAAAAAGAAGACCAGTGACTTTCCAAAAGGGTGAAAAAGTACTCGTGAGGGCATTACGAGTATCAAATCTTCCTGGGGGCATTTGCGCAAAGTTGATGCCTGTTTTCGAAGGCCCGTACATCGTGAATAATGAAAATGGGATAAATAGTTATGAGTTGAGGCACAGGAACTCGGAAAAGATCCGAGGAATTTATAATATTCACGATGTATACAAATATCACGAATAAAAGACAGAATTACATGAAGTAGATAGTAAGTTAGGGTATAAGACATAGATTAAAGTAAGGAAATATACAGGGAGTTGGTTTTGCCTCGAGAAAATTTATTTAAAAATGCAGATAAATTTTATCGAATACAAGGCGGGGATTTGTTATATTTCTATTTGATATAAAAATTAAAATTTGATAACTATAAACAAAATTCACTTTAATATAAAATATTTTCAATTTTCTCAACCACGGGCATATAAATTTAGAACAACCTGTATACAACAAATTGTTATATGTAATTTTAAGAAGTGATTAGAATAAGCGTACGAAACTCGGAACAATGTGCTTAGAATAAACAAAGTGAATGACGCGTACCATTATCGTTTCTTCGCGGAAGGTCGATCATTAGCCTATGCTAAATAAAACTCAGTGAAATAGATGATAGTTCATTATCGTTTTTCGCGGAAGGTTTCGATCATTAGCCTATGCTGAATAAGACTCATTTGAAAGAGAGAATAGGTCATTAAAATTTGTAAATAATAGAAAGTAAGTTTAGAATGGGAATTAAATATTTTCTTTTGAAATCCATTAAGCATATTTAGAAAGATTAAAAATTGGTTTTGGGGAATACTGCGAATGAGAGTTGGTGGTGGAAGATTGATTTGTGAATCTGGAAGGGATATTTAGAAAGTAGGTGAATGAATGACAAAGTGAGATCAGAGATCAGAATGTTTTGAGCTGTCGAGAAGTGAAGTCGAGTAGTAGACGGTAGTGTACGGAGAGTGAGAAAGCCGGTGTAGTTCCGTGAGTGTGGAGTATCTATCGTGGAACGAGAAGTAGGCCAGGTCGAGAGTAAAAGAACCTCCTTGAGCCAAGAGTGTCCCGGTAGCTGATAGCAGTTTCGAAAAAGATAGAACACAGCATCACGACAGAAGCATGAACGAGATCTATTCGAGCTAGTTTTTCAAAGGAGAACATTACTGGAAGCCAGGACGAGGTTTGATCGCAGCCAAGGATAGCAGGAAACGGGTTTTGTGTGAGGACATTTTCAGTTCACCAGGAAAAGGTCAGTCTCATTTGTTTGGACATGAATGTATGGGTTTTTTCGTATTAAATTCCACATAAAAAATTGAATAACATAATCAATTATATCAGAAAAGCTTCATCAAACTTAAATAGAGTTGTTCCTAATAACTCCTAATAGTTAAATGTTAATAAAAACTTTCAATTGAAAACCAAAAGGAAATAAGATTCCCATTTGTAAATGTTATGTTTAAGAATAATAAGAAATAGCAAATATTAAGCATTGATAGCCTTTTTAAATAAAATAAAAAATATTTTGATTATAATTGTAACCCATATGTGTATTTTTTTTTACTCTTTTCTTTTCTATCCCGATTAGGAACCATTAAGAAATATTTAGAAGCCACGAAAGTAAGTAATTAATTTATAATTCGCCCTGAGATTGAAAACATATTGATATGTGATCTGGTTAATTAATTAGATTAGTATTAATACATTGATTAAATTAAGTGACATATAAGAATATTATCTCATATCAAAAATCAAGATCACATCAATATATATATATATATATATATATATATATATATATATATATATATATATATATATATATATATATATATATGAATTAAACGAAAAGATTTCTCTGATATACAGAAGAAATCTTTTCCGTAGCGGACGCGAAAATGTAAATTTCAAAGTCTTCATAAAAGACGATGAACGGCAAAAGACACCTCTTTGTGTCACAGATTTGTCTACAAAGCCACGTTATTCGCTACACATTCTTCAATAACTGAGAAAAACCGTGATATGAAAGGAAACGGCGATTGCATTTTATTTCACTTCGACCACCACCGATATTCTACACGACGTGTTTCGAGCTCATGTCAAGCTCTCGTCAGGAACATCTAGGTGGATGGTCGAGGTGTAAGAAAATGCTTTTGGCCTTTCTGGTAATAATAAAATAACCAGACTTCAGTACACTTGGTACGACATCTATATGAATTAAACGAAAAGATTTCTCTGATATACAGAAGAAATCTTTTCCGTAGCGGACGCGAAAATGTAAATTTCAAAGTCTTCATAAAAGACGATGAACGACAAAAGACACCTCTTTGTGTCACAGATTTGTCTACAAAGCCACGTTATTCGCTACACATTCTTCAATAACGGAGAAAAACCGTGATATTAAAGGAAACGGCGATTGCATTTTATTTCACTTCGACCACCACCGATATTCTACACGACGTGTTTCGAGCTCATGTCAAGCTCTCGTCATGAACATCTAGGTGGATGGTCGAGGTGTAAGAAAATGCTTTTGGCCTTTCTGGTAATAATAAAATAACCAGACTTCAGTACACTTGGTACGACATCTATATGAATTAAACGAAAAGATTTCTCTGATATACAGAAGAAATCTTTTCCGTAGCGGACGCGAAAATGTAAATTTCAAAGTCTTCATAAAAGACGATGAACGACAAAAGACACCTCTTTGTGTCACAGATTTGTCTACAAAGCCACGTTATTCGCTACACATTCTTCAATAACGGAGAAAAACCGTGATATGAAAGGAAACGGCGATTGCATTTTATTTCACTTCGACCACCACCGATATTCTACACGACGTGTTTCGAGCTCATGTCAAGCTCTCGTCAGGAACATCTACGTGGCCTGACGAGAGCTTGACATGAGCTCGAAACACGTCGTGTAGAATATCGGTGGTGGTCGAAGTGAAATAAAATGCAATCGCCGTTTCCTTTCATATCACGGTTTTTCTCCGTTATTGAAGAATGTATAGCGAATAACGTGGCTTTGTAGACAAATCTGTGACACAAAGAGGTGTCTTTTGTCGTTCATCGTCTTTTATGAAGACTTTGAAATTTACATTTTCGCGTCCGCTACGGAAAAGATTTCTTCTGTATATCAGAGAAATCTTTTCGTTTAATTCATATAGATGTCGTACCAAGTGTACTGAAGTCTGGTTATTTTATTATTACCAGAAAGGCCAAAAGCATTTTCTTACACCTCGACCATCCACCTAGATGTTCCTGACGAGAGCTTGACATGAGCTCGAAACACGTCGTGTAGAATATCGGTGGTGGTCGAAGTGAAATAAAATGCAATCGCCGTTTCCTTTCATATCACGGTTTTTCTCCGTTATTGAAGAATGTGTAGCGAATAACGTGGCTTTGTAGACAAATCTGTGACACAAAGAGGTGTCTTTTGTCGTTCATCGTCTTTTATGAAGACTTTGAAATTTACATTTTCGCGTCCGCTACGGAAAAGATTTCTTCTGTATATCAGAGAAATCTTTTCGTTTAATTCATATAGATGTCGTACCAAGTGTACTGAAGTCTGGTTATTTTATTATTACCAGAAAGGCCAAAAGCATTTTCTTACACCTCGACCATCCACCTAGATGTTCCTGACGAGAGCTTGACATGAGCTCGAAACACGTCGTGTAGAATATCGGTGGTGGTCGAAGTGAAATAAAATGCAATCGCCGTTTCCTTTCATATCACGGTTTTTCTCCGTTATTGAAGAATGTGTAGCGAATAACGTGGCTTTGTAGACAAATCTGTGACACAAAGAGGTGTCTTTTGTCGTTCATCGTCTTTTATGAAGACTTTGAAATTTACATTTTCGCGTCCGCTACGGAAAAGATTTCTTCTGTATATCAGAGAAATCTTTTCGTTTAATTCATATAGATGTCGTACCAAGTGTACTGAAGTCTGGTTATTTTATTATTACCAGAAAGGCCAAAAGCATTTTCTTACACCTCGACCATCCACCTAGATGTTCCTGACGACAGCTTGACATGAGCTCGAAACACGTCGTGTAGAATATCGGTGGTGGTCGAAGTGAAATAAAATGCAATCGCCGTTTCCTTTCATATATATATATATATATATATATATATATATATATATATATATATATATATATATATATATATATATATATATATATATATATAGACCGGTCACTCTAGTAGAGTATAGGTCGCTCATGTTCATGAGCTCTTTTAATCCATTTCATGCGGTGGATTGGTCCGCATAAGCCCTCTTCATTATCCTTTATAGATTTTCGTGTTTTTTTGCTTTCTCTGTGATCTGTTTCCATTCTTTCCTATTCTGTATTTTTTCTCTCCAGCCTGTAATTTCCATATAGGGTATATCCTCTCGCAGTTGATCTTCCCGTCTTATTTTCGGTCTTCCTCTAGGTCTGTTTATTACTGGCGTCCAATTTGTTATCTGCCTAATTAGTTCATTAACTCCTCTTCTTTTAATATGGCCAAACCATTTTAGTCTTTGTGCTTTAATGAATCTCACTATGTCTTCTCCTTCCATTAGATTTCTTATTTCGTGATTCATCAGAATTCGTATTTCTCCTTGATGTTTCAATTGGACCATGTATTCTCCTCATAATTTTTCTTTCTATTATTCTCAGTTTTTCTTCATCTTTTTTGTAAGGCACATTGCTTCTGCTCCATAGGTGATGACTGGTCTAATTGCCGCTCTATATATCTTTGTCTTTGTTTTCTTGCTCAGGTTTTTATCTTTAAGTAGCTTGTGGTATTTTCAGAATGCCCTATTCCCTGCTTTAATTCTTTCAATTATCTCAATGCTTCTTCTGTTTTGACCATCTACTATCACTCCTACGTATTTAAAGCAGTCAACCCTTTGGAATACATTATCACTTTTTCTTATTTCTTTTATTCTATTTATTTGGTCTTGATTTCTCGTACTTATTAAGTATTTTGTTTTTTTCTGGTTAATTATTAACCCCCTGATTTTTGCCTCTCTTGTCAATGTTAGCAATGCATCTTCTAGACTTCTCTTGTCGCGGGCTATCAATCCTAGGTCATCTGCATACCCTATTATTTGTGTAGAGTTTTGGATTATTGTCTTTTTTGTTAGCCCTGTGTTTCTAATTACTCCCTCCAAGGCTATATTAAAGAGAGTTGTCGATAGGCTGTCACCTTGTCTTACCCCATGTTCTATGTTGATATTCTTTGTTTCACCATCCACTGTTTTAACCTTTGCTGTTGAGTCCTTCATTGTCATTCTGGTCAATCTTATTAATTTTGCAGGTATATTCATATTTTTCATTTCTTTTAATAACTGTTTTCTGTAGATGCTGTCGAAAGCCTGTTGGAAATCAATAAACAATATGTGCAATTCTATGCCATGTTCGTAACTTTTTTCTATTGTTTGCGTTAAAACGTGGATTGCATCGATTGTTGATCTCCCTTTTCTAAATCCCTGTTGATACGGTCCTAGGTTTTTTTCTGTGTATGTGGTTAGCCGATTTCTTATAATTGTTATCATGATCTTATATGTTGTATTTAATAGCGTGATTGCTCTATCATTGCTGCAGAGCGTTGGGTCCCCTTTTTTAAAAACTGGTATAATGAGTCCGTTCTTCCATTCTTCAGGCATGTATTCCTTTTCCCAAATATTGACCATTAATTTATATATACGGTTTAGAAGGTCATCTCCTCCATTTGCAATCAATTCATTGTTAATCTCATCCGGTCCTGGAGTTTTGTCAGATTTTAGTTGTTTTACTACTTCTATAAATTCTTGGTAGGTAGGTGCATCTTCTTCTTCATCTCGGTTATCTGTTATATATTCTTCTTCTGCGTCGACTGCTTGGTTGCTTGTATTTATACCTTTAAAGTGATTTTCCCAATCTTTTTTGCTTATTTTGCTGGTCACTTTGTTACCGTTATATTGTTGTTTTATGTATTCAAACAATTTTTTGTTGTCTTTATTATTTTTTTCAATCTCTTGCATTTGATCTGAGATCCATGTATCTTTCTTCCTTTTATAAAGTTTGGCCGCTTCTCTTTTTTCTTTTTCCATTAATTACAACATCCAAAGACAAAACCCACAAACTCTTGTCAATAATAAATGTTTTGATATTATTGACTTTTATGTATTCTTTCTTATAAATCAGAACTCCTCCTGTATGACGACTACTAGAATCACAACGCGCCATTACATATTCAGGGATCTGTAGCTCAGAATCTGAAAAATCGCTAGTGATACAAGTTTCCGTTAAACATAAAATGTGTGGGTCATATACCTGAACATAAAGTTTGATTTCATCGCAATGTTTATAGTAACTTTCAGCATTAATACAAGAAAGAAGAAGATTATCTGTACACTTTTTATTTGTGCGTGTAATATTTGAAGGCGTCTTTGATGGCTAGATATTATACCCTATTCTTTCTTTGGCTTTTAATAACTGTCTTTGATAACTACTACAATTTCTATCAAATACATTATAGTTATAATTAACATGTTTAAGTTTAAGAATAATGCCAAACATCCATAATGGGGTTCCAGACTAACAACTACAAAAGGGCGAGCATTGATCTCAGCAATGAAGGCGAATAATCTACAGCAAATATCTACTGGAGAACCAACATACTGGCCATCTGACAGGAACAAGATTCCCGATGCTATTGACTTTTGCGTCACAAAAGGTGTTGACACTAAAAAGTACATAGCGAAATTATGCCATGAGTTATCATCGGATCATTCTCCAGTGATAATATCAATATATTCAAAAATATTGGATCAGTCAAAACAACCATCCCTATATAACAATAAAACCGATTGGGGAGTATTCAGGGAAAAATTAGACCATTTAATCACCTTAAATCAGCCATTAAAAAATGAAATTGACATAGAAGTAGAGGCAGAAAAGTTGACCAAGATTATACAGGAGGCCTGGCTTGCTACCCCACACTATGAAACGCGTCAAGGAAAATATGAAATATCTCCTTCAGTCAGAGAAAAAATTGCCGCAAAAAGACACTTGAGGAAACAATGTCAACAAGCTAGGACCACAGAAAGCAGAAAAAATTGAACAAAGCCACCAAAGAATTGAAAGAGCTAATCATAGCAGAACAAAATCAGGGAATCCAGTGCTACCTGGAAAACCTTACACCTACAGAGGCCACAGATTATTCGCTGTGGAAAGCAACGAAAAAATTAAAAAGGTCTTACTTGCCTAATCCACCAATCAGAAATGATAACACCGGGGCCAGAAATGATAAAGAACAATCTGAAGCTTTTGGCAAATATCTGAAAAAAGTCTTCATGACCTTTCCTTCAGAATTATCTGCTGAAAAAGAACACGAAATCACCGACTATCTAAATGTACCCTTCCAAATGGACCTGCCTCATAACAAGTTCACTATTAGAGAAGTCAAACAAACAATTATGGAAGAAATTAACATAAAAAAGCTCCTGGTTTCGATTTGGTATCTGGAAAAATTCTTCAAGAACTATCCGAAAAGTGCTATAGACTTATTACTTACATTTTTAATTCTATACTACGACTAAATTATTTCCCTAGCATCTGGAAAGTTGCCCAGATCGTTATGATAGCCAAGCCCGGGAAGAAAGTTGTCTTCCTACAGACCGATAAGTCTACTGCCAATTCTTTCCAAGGTTTTTGAGAAGTTATATGTTAAAAGGCTAAAAACTATAATAGACGAAAAGAAGATAATTCCAGATCACCAATTCGGATTCCGCAATAAACACGGGACAGTAGAACAAGTTCATAGAGTGCTAAATCAAATCAATAAGGACCTGAATAGTAAAAGATATTGTTCAGCAGCTTTCCTCGATATATCTCAGGCTTTCGACAAGGTGTGGCATGAAGGATTGCAAGTTAAACTAAAGAAGCTACTGCCCCATTCCCACTTTCAACTACTAAAATTATATACCTGACAGATAGGCACTTCCAAATAAAACATGGAAGTGAATATACAGAGCTGCATCCAATAAATTCAGGAGTTCCACAAGGTAGCTTACTTGGACCGATTCTGTACCTATTGTATACTGCAGACGTGCCATCAACACGACTTACCACTGTTGCGACATTTGCCGATGATACATCCATTTTGGCGTCCCACACTGACCCAACATCAGCCTCTAGGAACCTGCAAACTAGTCTAAACAAGATCCAAAACTGGCTAAAAAGATGGCGTATTAAAGCAAATGGATTGAAATCAACACATATGACGTTTACCCTCCGCAGAGAAACGTGCCCACCTGTTCAATTTATTGATTGTCAACTTCCACAATCTGATAGCGACAAATACCTTGGAATGCACTTAAATCGACGACTGACTTGGACAAAACACATATTCACTAAGCGCAAGCAACTTGACCTCAAATTAAGAAACATGTATTGGCTCATCGGTCGCAGATCAAAACTCTCCATAGACAATAAAATATTATTAGTCAAGACAATCTTAAAACCTGTGTGGACCTACGGCATCCAGCTGTGCGGAACTGCTAGCAACTCCAACATATCCATCTTGCAGAGGTTTTAAAATAAAGTACTACGAAATATTGTTGATGCTCCCTACTACGTCAGTAACGAAATCATTCAGCATGATATCCCTTTAGAATCCATCAAAGATGCCATACATCGTTTTAGTGTCAACTATAGTGAAAAAGTGTCAGTGCACCCGGATCGGTTAGCGGCCCAACTAAACGTGAGCGATGCTAATGAAATCCGTAGGCTGAAACGTCTACTGCCATCCGATCTATCTATATCACACGGACTTTAGTTTAGTTTTTTTAAGGCAAGTTATTGTAAATTCATACCAACAATGTTTACCTTAGGTTTGAGATTTAAAAGAGATTATTCATTGGAATAATACTCTACATGCCATCAGCTTCATTGTCAGAAAAAACGCTTATTGCCTAATAGGCAGATTGCAGATCTCTCAAGGAGTTAATAAAAAAAATCTTTTAAACTACCCTCTATAATATTACAAAACCTTATATAATATTTTAAGAAAGAAGACATGGGGAGAATCCAACAATAAAAAATATAGTCCCATTAAAAAAACGAGGTTATAGGCAATTTCCGGTATAACCGGAAGTAGCAAATAGATGAAAATATTTTCATTGAATAGATCACTCTTCAAAACCCCTGTATTCCAATTTTCATGCTTCTGTTGTCTTTAGTTCTCGAGATATTTCTAATAGGACTTTTATCTGCCTCACCCTGTGCCCTGTATATTCATTAAGTTCCCTTAATTTTCCTAACTAGCGTGTTTATTGTGTTGAATTTGTCTCTCTGATTTAATTTTGTCAGCAAATATATTTTTATGTTTAAAAAATTTTTCTCTTTAATTTTGGACCTTGTTAGGGGCGGGGGGAATTTCCCCTTTTTCCCTCCCAGTAGATCCGCCACTGCACCCTGTATTTCAGAAATACGTAACTCAAAATACGTATGTATATTATTATCCTTAATTTGTTGTTCTTCGATTCTACTAACATTTTTACGAATTTAAAATATTCATATTTGACTCTCCACGGCATACGGATTTTAGTATAGTATAGTTAGGGTCAGCATACGTCCGGATTTCGTCCGGACAGTCCGGATTTGAAAGACATGTCCGGATTGGCGTCAGGATATGAGAAATGTCCGGATTTTTTCCTTTACTAAATAAAATGGAAAACACTTGGCCCAACGGTGGAAAATTTCATTCTGCGAAGCACCTAGTTAAGTTGGTCTAGGTAAAATATTATTTCTAGGTTAAAGTATTGTAGCGGAAGAGAAATCTTGGCCGATCCCCGTATAACAGTAAACACCTCGAGAATGACGTAATCGGATGTGCTAGGCCTCGCCGGAGAATTCTGGAAGGTACGTCACGTAGGCGGAACAAGCCGATAGCTCGAGATGGGAGTCGATTGTTCCAGAATAACAACTGGGTATAAATACGGGCATATTTTGTGAATAAGTTTAGTGTATAAGATAAATTCGTCTGTAACTTATATAAATAAAGTCGTATATAAATTACGAACCGCTAGTTTTATTGTAATTAGAAGTAATTACACTAATCACGCTACAGTTGGTGTCGGTGTTCGGTAAAGTTAGTGCGATATAAATAAGTGAATTACAGAGAGACTTTAAAAGACTTTTGAACTTTATTCGTCGGGAATAACCGGAGTGCGTTAATTGTTCGGTATTCGGAAAGACTTTAAAAGACTTTTGGACTCTATTCGTCGGGAATAGTTAAAGTGCGTTGATTGTTCGGTATTCGGAAAGACTTTTAAAAGACTTTTGGAAAGTACGTGTGTGCCGACCAAAGATGTTGCTACAAGAACTTACAGTAAAACAGCTCCGTGAACAGCTAGAGGAACGGGACGTGGACAGCAGTGGGCTCAAGATAGTCCTACAAGCACGACTCGAGGAAGTCCTCAAGGAGAATGGAGATGACCCAAAGACGTTCCACTTCCAATCAGCAGAACAAGCAATCTTATCGAAATTTGAAAGTATTTCTCAAAAGATCGATGAAACTTCTATAAAGAACAACGAGAAACTTGAAGAAGTTAGTAGAAAAAGCGACGAGAAATTTGAAAGTGTTTCTCAAGTAATTAAAGACGTTTGTAGACAGAATGACGAGAAATTTGAAGAAGTTTCTAGAACATTCGATAAGATGCAGAAAAGTGTAGAGACCGTAGAAGAAAAGATCAAACAACTAGAGAGCATGATAACCGATACAAAAGTACAACCATCAGTTAATGCAGCAGCGTTAGATCCGGTAGTGAAAGATGAACTACCGAGAGACGAAACGTCGCATAATATGAGATTCAAATTACCACTATTCGATGGAAAGTCCTCTTGGTCCATATATCTTAGACAATTTGAAGCTATTGCGACCGCCAATCATTGGACCGAACAGGAAAAGGCTGTTTCCTTGACTGCTGCTTTGCGAGGTGATGCTGCAGATATATTAATGCCTGGTTGCACCAACAGATCTTAAGCTCCAGCTTAGCTAAGCTCTACTTATAGATAGGGCCTCCTTGAGTATCACTTACGTTGCACCATAATTTTAGATTCTTACCTTATTATCAATTATATCTATTATTATATAACGGTATTCTTATTGTAATATTTATAATTATATTATATTAATTCTTATGATATTCTCGACTTAAGCGTAAGATCTGTTGGTGCAACCGGGCATAAGATCAATTCCTAAGGGTCAAGAAAATTGTTACCAGACCTTGTTCACTCGTCTAGAAAAACGCTATGGAGATGCCCATCTACAACAAGTATACAAAGCACAACTGCGAAGTAGAAGTCAACGAGCAAGTGAGAATCTGCAAGAATTTGAAGCAGATGTGGCTCGTGTGGTGCGGTTGGCTTATCCAGAAGTGCCAGACAGCGTTTTAGAAGAAATTGCAGTAGATACTTTCGTCAATGGGCTGAAAGATAATGAACTACAGAAAGCTTTACGACTAGCAAGGCCGAAAGTTTTAGATGAAGCACTTGCTATTGCATTGGAACACGAAACGGCTAGTCAAACTTCACGAGGCCATAGAGTAAGAACCATTGAAGAAAGTGACGAACACAACGATGAACGTCTGGAGGAAATGATACGGAGAGTATTAAGTAATCAGATGCCAAAGAGACGCGAGCCTAGATGTTGGAATTGTGGAGACGTAGGCCACATTCGTCGTAATTGTAAGAAGATCGTACAGCCGTCGGAAAACTAGAGCGGGTCGACACCAAGGGGCAACTGCCGACCTCGAGAACTAGAGCCCCCATAGTAACTGTCAACCTTACGTCCTCCGGTGGAATCCACAACTTATACATCGAAGGTCGTATCAATAATAGATGTAGATCATTTTTGGTGGATACAGGTGCAACGAGAACTATCGCACGTCCAGATGTAGTACGAGACCATAATAAATTATCACCTGCAACAGTAAAGCTTAGAACAGCAACTGGTGAGCTAATTAATACATATGGCGAGGCTAATATGTCAGTATCCATTGGCCAGACCACAGTTGAACATCAAGTATTAATTGCCGAGATCTCCGACGAGTTCATATTGGGGATGGACGTACTACGAAAAGTGGGGGCAATATTGGATGTTCAAAATGGAGTTCTCAGGATCAACGGTGAAGAGTTGCCCTTTCACGACGACAAAGAAGATGTCATCCGCTTACTAACTACATGCGACGTAACCATACCCGGTAATAGTGAGAAAATTCTGATGACCATGCTTGATGGACACTGCCGAGAGGGAAGTTTAAGGATGGTCGAAGATGTAGAAAATGTCGAGTTCCTAACGGCGAAAACTTTGGTAAAAGTTCGAGATGTCATCCCTGTAAGAGTTAT
Source organism: Diabrotica virgifera virgifera (assembly GCF_917563875.1). Classification (NCBI taxonomy): domain Eukaryota; kingdom Metazoa; phylum Arthropoda; class Insecta; order Coleoptera; family Chrysomelidae; genus Diabrotica; species Diabrotica virgifera. The sequence goes on from NC_065449.1 coordinate 188,959,918, forward strand.
GAATTTAAGGGAAACTGCTATTAAGTTAAGTAGAGGAGCTTTGATCGGACAGTGTGTTCCCGTGGCTTCAATTTGCTCTATGAATACCAATGAGAAATCATCAAAGTCAAAGTATCCAAAAGGCCTTGTCGAGATGATCATTGAAAGATGCCAAGACCTTGACTATGAACGAACGGAAAAAGTAAGGTCTATGCTGATAGAGTATCAAGATGTTTTTGCTATTGATAAGAAGGATAAGGGCAAAACAAGCATAGTAACGCATAAAATAAATACCGGAGACGCTCAGCCAATCAGACAACGGCCTAGACGACTTCCATTTGCGAAAAGAGATGAGGCCGAAGAGATTATCAAGGATATGGACAAACAAGGAGTAATTGAACCATCGAACAGTCCATGGACATCACCAGTAGTTCTGGTAAAGAAGAAAGATGGTTCAACGCGTTTTTGTATCGACTACCGCCAGCTCAATGCGGTAACAAAAAAAGATAGTTATCCTTTGCCCAGAATAGACGATACATTGGATACTCTCTCCGGTTCTCGTTGGTTTTCCACACTCGATTTAAAAAGTGGATATTGGCAAGTAGACATGGAGCCAGCCGATCGGGAGAAAACCGCATTTTCGATAGGATCAGGGCTTTGGCAGTTCACGGCTATGCCGTTTGGTTTATGTAATGCCCCTGCCACATTTGAAAGATTAATGGAGGCCGTTTTAAGAGGTCTAACATGGAAAACATGCCTGGTTTACTTGGATGATGTAATTGTGGTTGGAAGGTCCTTTGATGAACATGCCAAGAATCTAATAGACGTCTTTCAACGATTGAGGGCAGCGAACTTGAAGTTAAGTCCGAAGAAATGTCACATGTTTCGACGAGAAGTTAAGTACTTAGGACATATTGTATCGAGTAATGGTGTAACAGCTGATCCTGAAAAGATTGATGCAATTAAAGATTGGCCAGTACCAAAAGATAAACATGAAATTAGAAGTTTCCTTGGCCTATGTACATATTACCGACGATTTGTCAAAGGATTTGCCAATATCTCCAAGCCCCTAACAAAGTTGACGGAGGAGGGCAAAGAATATACATGGAGTGAAGAGTGCCAAAAAGCTTTCGAACAACTACAAATGGCTCTGATCAGTGCACCGATATTAAGCTACCCGGGACAGGCAGGAAAATTTGTTTTGGATACCGATGCTAGCAACAGTGCTATAGGAGCTGTTCTCTCCCAAATCCAGGACGGACAGGAAAAAGTCATCGCTTATTTCAGCAAAGTCCTGTCGAAACCGGAAAGAAACTATTGCGTTACCAGAAGAGAACTGCTGGGTGTAGTGAAGGCTTGCGAACATTTCCATAAATACTTGTATGGCAGAAAGTTCCTTCTTCGCACCGATCACGCTGCTCTAAAATGGCTCATACAATTCCGTAATCCAGAGGGCCAGATGGCAAGATGGTTAGAACGATTACAAGAATATGATTACGAGATAGAACATAGGGCCGGAAGAGTTCACTCAAATGCTGATGCCCTTTCGAGACGACCATGCAGTGCGAATTGTAATCACTGTGCCAAATTAGAGGAACGATTTTGCCCCGTGAGACGAACCACCGTAATTAATGAGCAATGGCAGCCCCAACAGTTACAAGACGCCCAAGAAGATGATCCATGTATAAAAAGAGTATTGGATTGGATGCGGCAAGGTGAGAGACCTAGTTGGCAGAACATTAGTGCATGTAGTCCAGAAGTCAAGGCCTACTGGAGCCAATGGAATTGCCTGGTACTAAAAGATGATCTTCTGTACAGAACCTTTGAGAACGATGATGGTACAGAATCTAAGCTTCAGTTAATTGTACCTAAAAGTAAAGTGTCAGAAGTATTGCGTCAGTTGCATGACGGTACATCAGGTGGACACTTTGGTATTACGAAGACTCTGCAAAAGGTTCGAGAACGGTTCTATTGGGTGAACTGTAAAGATGATGTAAGAAGATGGTGCCGAAAATGTGAACTGTGTGCATCCGGTAATGGTCCGGTTGGTAAAAAGAGAGCACCCATGAGACAGTACAATGTTGGAAGTCCTATGGAAAGAGTAGCTATCGACATTGCAGGTCCATTTCCAGAAACCGATGCTGGAAATAAATACATCCTGGTAGCCATGGATTATTTTACAAAATGGACTGAGGCCTATGCATTACCAAATCAAGAAGCTGCTACCGTTGCAGAGGTACTTGTTAAAGAATTCTTTAGCCGATTTGGTGTTCCCTTGGAGATCCACTCCGACCAAGGGCGAAACTTTGAGTCAGCTCTTTTCCAAAACGTTTGTAAATTGATTGGTGCCAATAAGACCAGAACAACACCCCAGCATCCTCAATCAGATGGGATGGTCGAGAGGATGAACCGAACGATGGGTAAACACTTGTCCAAAGTTGTATCTGAACATCAGCGAGATTGGGACCAACACATTCATTTATTCCTGATGGCCTACCGCTCGGCCGTAAATGAAACTACAGGTCAAACACCAACCTGCCTGATGTTGGGTCGTGAAGTTCGGTTGCCCTGCGACCTAGAGTTTGGCTGCGGACCTTCCGAGGAACATGTTGCAGGCGAAGACTACGTTGACCGCCTGAAATTACGAATGAACAACATTCATGAACTTGCCCGACAACACATCCAGATAGCCAGTGACAGAATGAAAGATCAATATGATTCTCGATGCAAGAATGAAAGCTTCGAAGTAGGTGATCTTGTCTGGCTTTATAATCCGCAACGTCGTCGAGGCTTATGTCCTAAACTGCAAAGACAATGGGAAGGTCCATATGAAGTTAAGAAGAAAATAAATGACGTAATATATAGAATTAAGAAGTTGCCAAACGGTAAACCAAAAGTTATTCACATAAATCGTCTTGCACCATATGCTGGCTCAAATGAAACAGAAGAAGCACGAGTCCTCCAACAGGAGATAAAAGATGTCACACATCCAAGTTTTAATCAATTTATGTCAAATTACGCAGCGAGAAAGAGTGCTAGATTCGGCGTGACCACAGAAGTTCAGCAAGATCTGTTTGGTGTTCTAGAAAACGTCTCTCTGGCCCACTGTGTTGCCCAAGACCTCGAGATGACTAAAGGAATATCGTCCGTATTCAATAGAAAGTTCGGCCGCCTGGACGAGTTAAGAAATCAGCAGCCTAAAATTGGAGGAGTACTGCGATTGGAAGATGGTCCTCGATCTTTGCTGTATATGGTGACCAGAAAGTCTTATACGGACACGCCAAGCTACGAGAACATATGGCGTGCTCTAACTAATTTGAAGAAAATCGTGTGTAATTATGACATCAAAAATTTGGCTTTACCAAAAATAGGCCATGCAGTAGAAAATCTGGATTGGAAGATTGTGAGAAGCATGCTTGAAGTGGTCTTCAGAGGAACTGGTGTACAAATCACTGTGTGTTGCATGAACCCGAAGATGTCGTACCCTTCAAAGACAGTAGACTGTTATTTCTTCTTGAAGGGTGTATGCAGAGCTGGAGAGTCGTGTAGATTCCGCCATCCTGGGCCTTCATTTAGAGTTGCTGATCGAGACGCTCAGATCTTAAGAGGGGAGCAGTGTAGCGGAAGAGAAATCTTGGCCGATCCCCGTATAACAGTAAACACCTCGAGAATGACGTAATCGGATGTGCTAGGCCTCGCCGGAGAATTCTGGAAGGTACGTCACGTAGACGGAACAAGCCGATAGCTCGAGATGGGAGTCGATTGTTCCAGAATAACAACTGGGTATAAATACGGGCATATTTTGTGAATAAGTTTAGTGTATAAGATAAATTCGTCTGTAACTTATATAAATAAAGTCGTATATAAATTACGAACCGCTAGTTTTATTGTAATTAGAAGTAATTACACTAATCACGCTACAGTATGTTAAAACATACGTGTATATGTATTTTAAACTGGCAGAGATTTTCGATGTTAGTTGCTTATTATAGAGAAACAGCTGTACTTTTAATTGGGCCGTATGCATTTCGCCTAATATGTACAATGAAGAGGTAGCAACACAGTCAAATTCACATTTTATATTTTCTACAGCCCCTTCGATTACCCATGTCCGGATTTGGTCTTAATAAATTATGGTAACCCTAAGTATAGTTGATCCAAAAGATGGCATACCTAACCCAGACATCCAAAGTGAAAGTTATCCTTCAACACCAAATTGTTCTATATGGTCCACACAATGTCCAGAAAAAAGTCACACCATTTTGAGCGTCGGGTTTGAAGGGGGGAGGGGGGAGAGGGGGGAGAAATCGGTAAATTTGTAATTTTTTAAGTTTTTCGCCAATATTTCTAAAACTATGCGGTTTAGCATGAACAACCCTTTATACAAAATTGTTCTACATTAAATTTGAAATAAAAAAGGCCCTATGCATAATCTTTCTAAAATGAATGGTTCCAAAGTTACGGAGGTAGTATAGTATAACTGGTCCAAAAAAAGGCCTAACCCAAACATCCAAAGTAAAAGTTTTCCTCCAACACCAAAATGTTCTATATGGTCCACATATTGTTCAATAAAAAGTTACACCATTTTGAGCGTCCAGTTTGGGAGGGAGATGGAAGAGAAGCCGGTAAATTAGTAGTTTTCTTACGTTTTTCGTCAATATTTCTAAAACTATGCTTTAGCGTAAACAATGTTATATATGTACAAAATGCTCTACATGAAATTTAAAATAAAAAATGCTCTATACATAATTGTTATAAAATCAACGGTTCCAAAGTTACGGAGGGTAAAAAGTCGAGGTTTTCCATACTTTTATATTTTTTGGGCAATATTTATGATATAGCTATGCCAAAAACCCAGACATCCAAAGTGAAAGTTATCCCCCAACACCAAATTGTTCTACATGGTCCACATAATGGTCAGAAAAAAGTCACAACATTTTCAGCGTCGGGTTTGGGGGGGAGAGGGGGGAGAAATCGGTAAATATAAAAAGTATCGAAAACCTCCACTTTTCACCAATTTTGTGTAGAGGGTTGTTCATGCTAAACCGCTTAGTTTTAGAAATATTGACGAAAAACGTAAAAAACTACGAATTTGCAGATTTCTCCCCCCTCTCCCCCCAAACCCGACGCTCAAAATGGTGTGACTTTTTTCTGAACATTATGTGGACCATATAGAACAATTTGGTGTTGGAGGATAACTTTCACTTTGGATGTCTGGGTTTGGGTGTAATAGGTCTGGATCCCGCGTATGAAAAAAAAGTTGATTAATAGCAAGCTGAAAATTTGTTAATAGCTTAAGGGTGTCTAGTGGGATAAACTTTGATATATGGGAACACTGGAACAGGGGCAGTTTTATTTGTAGAACAGGTTAAAAATTTGGAACGGTCACAGACCACGAAAACGGCACATGTATTTTGTCCGACAGAACAAACTTAAACTCTTCAAACAGAGATTAAACTCTCATGCAAAAATCAGACTGCTATTTATCACCAAATGGGCGTTTTAATGAGTGGAACATGTAGAATATGTCAAATGACAGGAATTATGACAGGTGATAAATAGCAGTCTGATTTTTTGCATGAGAGTTTAATCTCTGTTCCGAGAGTTTAAGTCTGTTCTGTCGGACAAAATAAATGTGCCGTTTTCGTGGTGTAACCGTTCCAAATTTTTAACCTGTTCCACAATTAAAACTGCCCCTGTTCCAGTGTTCCCATATATTAAAGTTTATCCGACTAGACACCCTTAAGCTATTAACAAATTTTCAGCTTGCTATTAATCAACTTTTTTTTCATACGCGGGATCCAGCCCTATAACTACTATACCATGCTATTTACGCTAAAATATTTATAATCAACATAAAACAACCAAATCTAAATAAAAATAATAGTATATGGCAACACCGAACGAACCGGTAGGAAAATAAACAAACTATTATATCGGCGGCTAAGACCGCCCTCTATTTACGCTTTAAAAAACGCGCCCTGACCTCATAATATCTGTAATTGACGCTTTGTTACCTTTTTTATAGTCAATTATATTTTATTTTTCCCAGAGGTTGTAAAAGTTGTAGTTTAGTTGCAAAATTTAGAAGCATAAGAAACGAATACCGATATAGATTAATAATTTTAGGGAGGAAATAAAGATCCGCTTTTTTGCAAAAAAAAAATTTTCCACTTTTTTTTCTTCTTAAATAAATATTTTAATAATGATAATGATTTTCGTACTTCTTAAATCTTAAGGGGTTGGTGCTATAAAGTACGATAAGTATCCCAATCAATAGAAACAATACGGTTTCAATTTATATTAAATTAGTCATAAATGTATTTCTATTTTTTAAGCAGTGTTTTTATTATATTTTAACAAAATAGAATTAAGAAGAATGAATTATTGATTCCTGAGATTACAAAACACTTTTTAATAATGCAATAACTAAGTTATATTAAGTTATTATAATAATCCGTATTATGTCGTTTATGAGTATTTAATTATAGTGATAAATATTTTATAAACAAAAATCTTTTTTAATTATTTTTACAGGCATCTCGCTTGAATCAAACCAAACTATGCTTTATTGTAATGGTTTCTTAAAATTTATTCCAGCTTAACTCATAACTTTTGGACTTTGCATCATAGATGTCACCCAAAAGCTCAAATCTAAACAGAGTTTATTAAATTTTTAGGGTTCCACCCACTTTTATTCATTTAATAATTGATTAGGTACTTGCTAAATAAAGAATATCTAACGGATAAAGGTTCATATTACATACTTCGTCAGTTCACGTCCTTTTTGTTTGTAAAAACAGCGTTTGAAAATACTCATTTTCGCACCATTTCCATGGCAACATAAGCGAATTAGTAATAATAACAATAATTGGTTAATACATTAATGACATATCGCCAAATATGAAACGAGGTAAGTGACCCGAGTAACTGACGTAACGATTTATATTTTTATTATTATTTTCAAAGTTGGTCTTATTGATTAGTATGCGCCCTGCGGATTAGATACGTAATAATCCGAATGAATCAATTGCAGTTTCCTCTGTTACCGATAATGGACGTCGTGCACTTCGGCTGCGTAAAATAATCAATAAACAGCAGTTCCAGTGAGTTATTAATACATTACTGTAAAAATGGAGTTATACCTTAAGACCAATGTGATCATTTAAAAAAATCTTACCAAGTAGAAGGGCTGTTGGTTAGTTAAAACAAGTGAAGATTTCCACCTGTCAAAACTCGCAAGACCATTTCGTATCCTTGGTGACTGCCTAGCAACCGACACAACAACATAGCAACATTGGGTAAATGTTAAAATTGATTTAATTTTTATTTATTTGCACTATTTTTTAGATGTTGATGCACGTAGTAAGCTTATGTAAAATAATCCTATTTAATGTACTATTTATTTTTTCTGTCCATGTGTCCTGGTAAATTAAATCCATTTATGCAAATGGCTCCTAGGATTGTCAATAAAGGATTTACAAAGAAAAGCAAATAAATGATTAAATTACTCGTCATTTTGCATGATTAATCAGAAAGATGTGTTACATATAAATCTTCTGCATATTACATAACATCATTTATTACAGTGTTTTCATTTAAATTCTCCTTTGAAAGACAAACTTTTATTTAGCAAGTATTTCCTAATAGATACTCAGTATACAATTCTTCTATTGATTTGAAATAAAAATTATGTACAGAATTAAAATATACGTAATTTTTTAACAAACAGATTCTATTATACTATCGCAAAAAAAATTCATGATTAAAAAAGACCTACTATTTAAGGACAAAGCACAGACAACAGACAACTTTATTTGTTTTTTGCTCATTCTTGCAGTTTCAAATAGGTAATAGGTACCCAAATCTCTAGACTTAGTGTAAAGTTTATGCGTATTTTTATTTATTAAAAAATAGTATTTTTACAGAAATTACATTATTATCTAATTATTGGCTCTTTTTCTTTGTATGATTTCTGGTGTTGTTCTAATTTACACAGTAGGTGTAATAAAATTTATTAATATTTAATATATACGTATATTTTTAATATATATTTAATATAATCCTGAATCATAAGTCTATTTTTGATACCAAAGAAAAAATGTAGGTACCTAATAATGTTAAAGCTGTTTGTTTTTCACACTGGTTTTTTATATTTGTAAATTTAATTTCATCATACCCCTAGTTTTCAATGTTACCAAAGAAAAAATGTAGGTACCTAATAATGTTAAAGCTGTTTGTTTTTCACACTGGTTTTTTATATTTGTAAATTTAATTTCATCATACCCCTAGTTTTCAATGTTGTTTTCTTTTGTTTTCTCTTTTTTAAACTAAAAAAAATCTGTTATAAGTTCAAGTGGAAATCAGGCAGGGCCGTAACTACGATGTTGGGGGCCCGGGGCAAATGTAATCTGGGGGCCCGGGGCAAATGTAATCTGGGGGCCCCCTTACCCCAGCGCAACAGTGGTCCGGAAAAATGTTTGATATTTAACCCTTTGAAAACGCATTTTTCCTCCTGTGTGAACACCACACTCTCTTCTTTCTTTTTGTTTTCAGCATGTCTTGCAATAATTATAAAATTAGCAGTGCTAATTTTATTTGTCTTACTTTGTAGCGAATGAATAACCAAGCGAACTATTAAGCAAACGTAAATGCACATTAAGGTGCCTTAAGCAACTACAATGTGATCCAAACACAGCCAGTGAAGCTGGTCAGTGTAGTGGTGGGACTGATCCTAATGTGCTCATTCTATCTTACCCTTACCCTTCTTTTCAAAATGTGGTACCATGTGGTTACTTTCACAAACCAAGATGTTGTCTGGGAAAATTGGTTAAGACAAAGTAGCTGGGCTGGGACCTGGGGCCCCTATTCTGGTTGCATTTTAATTTTTATTTCACCAAAATATCTAATTTCCTCAGCAACAATTTATATCATTACGAAAGGTCTCGGGGGCCCCAGCTTAGCCCGGATCCCCTCTTCCAATGGCATTTTAGGTTTTGTTATGCCGAAATAAGTAATTTCCTAACTAATACTTTAAATTTTTATGTTAAGGTCTCGGGGATCCCTGCTTAGCTCAGGCCTCAGAGCCCCTGTTTTGTTCCAATTGTATTTTAGTCAAAAAGACTAATTTCCCCAGTGAAAAATTAGGACTTTATGTTGCTGTCTTTTTAAAATATTTCGTGTGTCATTTGTTGTGTCATTTCAAAATATTTCATTGATATCGGCTTTTAAATTACATATTTTTATTTTCCTCGTTAAAATCTATGCACAGCCAACCAAAAGGAGGCCTCTGTGGGCCCCCCCTTGGCCAGGAGCCCCGGGGCACTGCCCCGGTTGCCCCAATGGTAGTTACGGCCCTGAAATCAGGCATTTTATCAGCGAAATTAGATATGTCTAAGACACTTCAGAAGCTGCTAAGGATAAGATGTTTTAACATTGCATTAATCATTGTAAATTAGTCAACGGATATTAGTACAGTGAAAATATTAGATAATGATTATACAGAATAAATTTAAAGTTTTTTCTAGTTTAATGACAAAACAGCAAGCTCATTAGCAGAACCCAATTCAAGATTATTTTGCACATCACATTTGAAACATTGTTTGGTTGAAAAATCTCATTTTTGTTGGCAAAAAAATATATTAATTTGTCTGGACTAAATTACAGTTCTGTTTATCTTAAAAGGAATATGTTACTATCAACATTCACACAGTGTTGCCAAACTGAATTTTGTTATTTGGGTGTAAAGGGCCTAGCCAGGTAAGATGATGAAAACTGCTCCCAACTCAATTCGAATTCCATATAGGTCACCGTTTGGCATATATAGTGGAACTCACTTTCTGAAATTTTTAGTCTCCTAGGTGGTCATGTGACCCACGTAGAGCCTAATTAGGGTGTTATGTTTTTATTTTTTATCTCAGCCGCATCGAGAACTAGCGAAAAATTTTAAATAAAAAAGTTGTAAGCTTCAAAAAGTTGTGTCCGAAATTTTTTTTTTTATTTTGGGCGAGAAATTTAAATTTTAGAACGATTTTAAAATTTTAAATGAGTATAAAAAAAATAACTAAGACATTCGTTTTCACGAAAAAAATATATAACGTGTATTTTTGCATAATGTTTCACCCTGAATTTTTTCAAATTTTTAAAATTGGTGAAACAAACCTTTAAAAATAAAAAACCGCATTTTTTTGGTTTTTTTTTCGTTTTTTGATACAATTTTATACATGTTTTTCAAAAAAGGTAACACCGTCACTAGAATTGGTAAAAAACTGAAAAATAATTGGGGTTTGCTTAATAAAAATTTTTTGTACCATTTTCAAGATACTAGTCTAAGAGCTAGTGAACCCTCCGACTAACGGTCGTCCTGTAAAGCTAGAAATTTGTCTAGTGATAATTTATAGCACACCAAGGCTAAAAACCATGACCTGGCAGGCATCAGCCGTACACGTGTATCTACCAGGTGAATCGAAAAGTGCATAGTTTAGGGGTAAAATAAACTTTCTCCTGTAAGGTTTAAATTTAAGTATGTGTTTGAGTAAGTCATTTAGAAGAAATCTGTACAATGACAGGCGATTCTGAAGAGCATAATACCTTGCCAGGCGAGGGTAAAGATTAGGGGTTTTTCCTAAAATTATTTTTTTTGCATCAAACAAATTTTTTTAGGTTTTTTGAATCATTCCAAACAGAAAAGGTCTTTAGTGATTTTTCTCTCAAGTTAATAGTTTTTGTTATATAAGCGATTGAAAATTTTGAAAATTGCGAAATCGGCCATTTTAACCCTAAATCGGACATTTATCTAAAAATTTCAATGTTGCCAAGGTACGTAAATATTCTTTAAACATTGGTTGATGAAATCCCGAAGAGTTTTTTGCAATAAAATATCGAAATCCCCCTTTTTTTTAATTGCTAATCAAGCGGACGCGACACTGTAGTATAAGTGAGGACATTTGAGTTTGCATAAATTCATTATCTCGAGAATGGGCAAATTTCAAGAGAAATCCTCAGACAGGTCGATTTTTATTTTTGAATTAGGACTTTTTGGTATATATATAATACTAGTGACGTCATCCATCCGGGCGTGATGACGTAATCGATGATTTTTTTAAATAAGAGTAGGGGTTGTGTGGTAGCTCATTTGAAAGGTTATTTAATTCTCTATTCAGTAATATAAACATTAACATAATTATTTATACAGGGTGTACAAAAAAATTTTTTCTTCTATTTGTCAAATTTAATCAAATTTAATTTAATAAAAGAATTTTTGTACACACTGTATAAATAATTATGTTAATGTTTATACTAGTGAATAGAGAATTAAATAACCTTTCAAATGAGCTATCACACAACCCCTACTCTCATTTAAAAAAATAATCGATTACGTCATCACGCTCAGATGGATGACGTCACTAGTATTATATATATGCCAAAAAGTCCTAAATTAAAAATAAAAATCGACCTGTCTGAGGATTTCTCTTGAAATTTGCCCATTCTCGAGAAAATGAATTTATGCCAACTCAAACGTCCTCACTTATACTACAGTGTCGCGCCCGCTTGATTAGCAATTAAAAAAACAAAGGTGTTTTCGATATTGTATTGCAAAAAACTCTTTGGGATTTCATCAATCAATGTTTAAAGAATATCTACCTACCTTGGCAACTTTGAAATTTTTAGATAACCGTCCGATTTAGGGTTAAAAATGGCCGATTTCGCAATTTTCAAAATTTTCAATCGCTTATATAACAAAAACTATTAACTTAAGAGAAAAATCACTAAAGACCTTTTCTGTTTGGAATGATTCAAAAAACCTAAAAAAAATTTGTTCGATGCAAAAAAAAAATAATTTTAGGAAAAACCCCTAATCTTTCCCCTCGCCTGGCAAGGTCTTATGCTCTTCAGAATCGCCTGTCATTGTACACATTTCTTCTAAATGACTTACTCAAACATATACTTAAATTTAAACCTTACAGGAGAAAGTTTATTTTACCCCTAAACTATGCACTTTTTGATTCACCTGGTAGATACACGTGCACGGCTGATGCCTGCCAGGTCATGGTTTTTAGCCGTGGTGTGCTATGAATTATCACTAGACAAATTTCTAGCCTTACAGGACGACCGTTAGTCGGAGGGTTCACTAGCTCTTAGACTATACAGGGCTTTGAAGAAAACAAAATTTTACACATTTTTTACGATTTTGCCGAAACTACTAGCAACATTGTAATAAAACTTGGCGGGTTTTAAGAAGTAGTTATTATGAATGTTTTGACATACAGTTAAGGATTTGATATTCATCATTGGCGCACATAGGGGTAATGGTCTGAACTTTTCAAAGAAAAAAAGATAGTACGCCACTGACATATTTCAAATTAACAATCATTTTTGAATTCCTCGTTCAATTTGTGACAAAGAATCTATCTTCCTATTTCTTCATATGACGCGCTATTTTTATTCAAAAAATAAAACATCTTAACCCTTACAAAGAATTCGAACTTCTAGTAGTTTCTGCATCTACATAAACTCGTACATCCATTATAAAAACTAATTCGAATACTTTGGAAGCGTTGAGATATTTTCTTTTTTGCAGCAAAACGGCACGTCGTATGAAAAAATGAGAACATAGTTTTTTATCGCAAATTGAACGAGGAATTCAAAAATGATTGTTAATTTGAAATATGTCAGTGGCGTACTATCTTTTTTTCCTTGAAAAGTTCAGACCATTAGTCCTAAGTGCGCCAATGATGAATATCAAATCCTTAATTGTATGTCAAAACATTCACAATAACTACCTCTTAAAACCCGCCAAGTTTTATTACAATGTTGCCAGTAGTTTCGGCAAAATCGTAAAAAATGTGTAAAATTTTGTTTTCTTCAACGCCCTGTATCTTGAAAATGGATGGAATTACAAAAATTTTTTATTAAACAAACCCCATTATTTTTCAGTTTTTTACCTATTCTAGTGACGGTGTTACCTTTTTTGAAAAATATGTATAAAATTGTATCAAAAAACGAAAAAAAAAACCAAAAAAATGCGGGGTTTTATTTTTAAAGGTGCGTTTCACCAATTTTAAAAAATTGAAAAAATTCATGGTGAAACATTATGCAAAAATACACGTTATATATTTTTTTCGTGAAAACGAATATCTTAGTTATTTTTTTAAACTCATTTAAAATTTTAAAATCGTTCTAAAATTTAAATTTCCCGCCAAAAATTACAAAAAAAAATTTTCGGACAGAACTTTTTAAGGCTTACAACTTTTTTATTTAAAGTTTTTCGCTAGTTCTCGATGCGGCTGAGATAAAAAATAAAAACATAAAAACCCTAATTAGGCTCTAGGTGGGTCACATGACCACCTAGGGGGCTGAAAATTTCAGCAAGTGAGTTTCACTATATATGCTATACGGTGACCTATATGGAATTGGAATCGAGTTGGGGGCAGTTTTCATCATCTTAGCCGGCTAGGCCCTTTTTCCACCGATCTCTAAGGGTACTATACATACAACATTATTGCTCATAAACGTCAATAGTGGCAGAACTCGAAAACCACATGTTTTGGAGTAGGCATAACAATTTAACATTATAAGTGTTAAAATACACATTCTTTTCAACATCAATACCAGCACAACTCATAATTTAATAAAGCAGTAAGATGGCAGAAGTGTCTCTATTGTATTATGTGATTAGTCCCAAATATTGGCTGCATTACTGACACTACTCAGTGTTCGTCTAACGCTCGATAGGATCAGGGCACATTCGTGTCATCAACAGTGGCACATTTTTTTGAGTTGGGTCAGTGTTGCAGAAATATTTGTCTTTCTCTAGTGGCACTGTTCGAGTGCCACTAGAATTTTCTATTTTATAATCTTATTTTTTAATAAAGTTTAATTTGAATTTTGTAATTTTTGTTGTTACTAAAGTTTTTATAATCCCTAGTTAGTCTATTTAATGAAAAAAAGGTCTTGCTGCAATAGTGGCATAACTAAAATTTTTTTTTCAAAACTGGCATGTAAAAAATAAGTTAAAAAAAATAAGATCAAAATTATACACACATTATTAAATGACCCTTAGAGAAATTATCAACTTATCAAGGATGAGGCACATGAAGAAGAAGAAAGTATTTCTTATGAATTTTTCTTAGCAATGAAAACTTTAAACACATTTACCTCAAAACAAGATTTCTTGAGTTGTGCTGCTATTGCAGCCCATGAGTGATATAACGGGTTAAGTGCCAAGTACACCAAATTGGGTAGACAAGAGTACTTCTTGCTGATGCCAAGACAAAATCTTATAAACTGCTCAGAAGTGCCAGTGCTTAGTGCTATAATTTCCGTTTCGAGATGGACGTTGAGAGGTGACTCATATTTTTTTGCAGAAATTGCTTGGAATTATTTCATATAATAATAATTGAGTTATCCTCCCACTCAAAAAGGTCCGGAACATTGTTTAAATAATCAAAATGTCAAAAAATGAAGGAAAAATTCGATTTATTCTTCGTTTTTTGATTATAACTTTAAAAATATTCACTTCCGAGAAAAGTTGTACTAGCATAAAAGTTGCGAAATTAAATTTCCTACAATATAGGATTGGTTAAAATTTTTAAAAATTGCCACCCTTATTGCAAAATAGCGATAATTGCGAAAAAAACATAAAAAACGAGTATTCGCATTTTACGTTTTTCAACCATTTATGCTACACTTAGGACCTTCATATTTTACTCAGAAAAACTTTATGATATAATAAAACAATACTGTAAATTTTATTGAGACCGGTTCAACAGATTTTGCAAAATAAATTTTGAAATTTAGCTTTCTCAAAAAAAATTCATTTTTTCAAAATGTTGCAGGACTGAAAATAAAGCAGATAGCAAGTTGAAATTTTTTTACACATAGAAGAATACTGTACCTTTCATTTGCAATTTGCAAAATAAAAATCGGTTAACTACCACGGCGTCAGGAAATTTTTTAAATAAACATTTTTTGGTGCTACGCGCAGGACAGCGGTGTTCGATTCACACAAGTTGATTTCCACCAAAATTTGTTCTAATCTTTATCTAATATATTATTGTCTTACTCTATATTTTGTTGTATTTTAATATTTTAATTCCACAAAAATCAAACTAATTTGATTATTGTTTGTGAAATATTGTTTATATATATTATTGTTAAAATAATAAACTTTTATTCTCTAAGTTAAAATATATGAACAAAGAAAGTTTTTGCTAAAAAAAGTGTAATTTTAAATGACAGAGTATGTGTTTTTATTTTGCAATAAACAAATTTATTTATTTATATCGAAATGTACTAAAAATTTAAATTTATCAATCATTATCAAAGGTCATAGAATGCCCAATCAGAGCAAACCTATCTTGCACGTAGCACCAAAAATAATTGTTTATTTAAAAAAATTCCTGACGCCGCACAGTGGTCCAAAACCCTGAAAAGCTGGCCAAAAGTCAAAAAAAAATTCAACGTTTCGAGAATATTATTATATTTTCTAAAAGAAAATTAAATTCTCTATTCAGTGTTGGCAACCCTAGAGTTATATCTCGTATATCTGAATTTCGAGTTCAGTTCAAAGTTGACCTTCTTACGGAACAGAAGCGCAGTTAAGAATGACGAATATTTTATACGCACAGTCTTGTGCGTGTATCTCGAAAACGAAGTGCGCAAATTCAATTCTGCAAAATTGAGGATATTCGTGGATCCATCTTTAATAAAAGCCGATAATATCAAAATATTTGTATATGTGTTATATTTAGTATATTTTAAGTTGAAATTAAGTAATAAAAGAGTATATATTTTGAAAAATTTAAATTTTCAGATAGACAAATAGTTATATATTCCATCGAATTCCAAGATGTTACTACAATCATCTTTTAGCTTATATTTCTCTCTTTAAGATTAAAAAAAATTAGCTGCCACTATCTGCCCCTTTGGTTTTGCGAGAATTTTTTGTACAAGCGCTCTGCGCTATGAGTTTCAATATGAATCGTTAACAACACAGAATAAACAGATCATTCCGCAGTGTTCAGGTAGTTGTTATGACTGTAGATCTTTAGTTATTTCAGTATCATAGGGTAAAATCAGAGATAAAAGGGTCAGGTACAGTATTGTTGAAGAATAAAGTAAAAATTAGTTTTGACTTTCATATGATTAATAATCGAATTTAACGTTGGAATAAAAAAATCCGCCATTGCATCCGCCATTTTGTTTTTTGAAATTTCGATTTCGGATTCGTAATCAACAACCTCAAAAACCCCCGGATATCAAATCTCGACGGTATTACATATATTTAAAATACATAAACCCGCCATATTACATCCGCCATTTTGTTTTTTGCAATTTAGACTTCAGATTCGTAATTAGCGACCTCAAAAACCCCCGGATGCCTAATTTCATGCAAATCAAAAAAAGCTTTCATATTTTGGCCATCTTTTCGGATTTTTGGACCACTGTGCGCCGTAGTAGTTAACCGATTTTAATTTTGCAAATGAAAAGTACAGTATTCTTCTATCAGTAAAAAAAATTCAACTTGCTGTCTGCTTTAGTCCTGCAACATTTTGAAAAAATGAGTTTTAAATGCGAAAGCTGGATTGCAACATTTATTTTGCAATAGTTATTTATGATATAAGTGTTAAAAGTACACGTTTAAGGCACGCATGTGAAAGTTTGCAGAATGAGCGATAGCGAGTTCTGCAATTCACATGAGTGCATTAAAAATGTACTTTTTAACACGCGTATCATACAATATTTTTCTACAAACGTAATTACAGGACATTATCTACAAAAACTTTTACTTGAACTTGACTGACATTCCATTTTTATATTTTTTTGACATTACATCAAAATTGTCTATACGGTCAATACGAACTGCAGTGCTTTAAAAATATTTTAAAGCACTAGTGCCTTAAAGTAGCATTTTTAACGCTCGTATGGAGTGCTAAAAATTGCAATTATGGACATACTATGGAGCTGAATCATGGACGTTAAACCGAAATGCAATAAATCGACGCATTTGAAATGTGGACATTTAGAAGAGTGTTAAGGGTTTCATGGGTAGGTAGAGTTAGTAAAATAGAAGTGTTAAAGAGAATAGGCAGAGAGAGGGAAATGGAAAACACAATAAAAGAAAGGAAATTGCAATTTCTCGGACATGTGATGAGAGACGAAAGATACAACATCTTGAGACACACACAATTCAAGGAAAAATAGAGGGTAGGAAAAACGTAGGAAAGAGACGCATTTCCTTGTTGAAGAACCTGAGATAATGGTTTGGTTGCAGCTTAACCTTGTTAGTTACCCTGGTTAGTAACGTGGTCGATATAAGATATCTTCAGGAGTGTACGATAAAGCCACATTTCAAAGGCCTCCATTTTCTTGCAGGTGGCGTCTGTAAGAGTCCACGACTCAACTCAGAATAAAAATGTTGGCAATTCAAAATATTATTTAATTTATCCAACTTTATTGTGACCGAACGCAACCCGTTATACACATTCTGCACTACATGTAGCATAACTTTTACAACAATACTCTGGTAAATGTACTATAGTTTTGTAAAATTTTGGAATGCGTTTAATTTTAGAACAATTTTAACATTTGTTTCCAATAGAGTTTTCAGTCCTCTGCAAATAGTATAAGATAAACTCATGACTTTTTATGTAAATAATTAGAGAAGCAGGAATTCAACAATTTAGAGTATCCCGTTAACCCTTAACTACGTCGTGGATTTTTCAGAACGTAGATTCTGACATGCGGTATGTCATACCGTTGCCTATTCTCGTTTGTTTTCAATTTGTCGTATATCACTGTACATATTTGTTTTTTTAATCAACTACGGAATGATTCTTCACACTGCTGTAGAATAAAATACTGCTCCACATAAAATAAACTTTATTTTTTCAAGAAAATTATGAACGCATGCATAATATTAAAAAATGGTGGAGGTTCTTACAAAATCCTTTAGAACTGAATTACAAAAAAAACTAGCGTTGGTAACTAAAAGTAAAATAATGCTGAAAGCACTTGAAAGTAGAACAAATGGATGAACTTGTTGCCATACTAATAGCGAAAGCATACTGAATATAATAATAATAATAATGGAGTTTATTTGTAGCAAATTTGTACATAATTTTGTTCTGAAGCTATTTTCTTGTGGCATTTTTACAATTTTAACTATTTATAATGGGAAATAAGCCACAATATTATTATATTATTATATAACCACAATAAACCAACACATACCAACAGATATCTCAATTACAAATCAAATCACAACATCAACGTTAAAAAGGGAATCATAAAATCCTTATATGATAGAGCCAAAATTACTTGTTCTCCTAACAATGAACAAGAAAGGACAAAGAATTGTATTTATAAAATACCTTGTGAATGCGAACAGTTTTATATAGGTGAAACATCAAGACCATTAAACGTTAGAATAAGTGAACATCAATCTTATATTAAAAATAGAGAATTTGATAGATCTCAAATATGTCAACACGCATGGGATAATGAACATAGAGTTCAGTGGAGAGATTCAAGTATAGTCCTGAAAGAAACAGATAGTAAAAAGAGAAAAATCAAAGAAGCGGCTCTAATTATGCTAAACGAAACCAATTGTGTCGCAAATTCCTCGGTGGAATGCAGTAGGATGTGTATACCCATACTGAAAAAGGAAGTCAATAGAAAGAAAATACCACAATTAGTAAGTCAATAGTCGAGTTAGTACATATTTTATAATTTAGTATTACTTATATATCCATGTATTATTGATATTATTTATAATTTAAACAAAATTATAGTAAGAGCAGAATTTGGTATTAATTTTGAGAGTAAATTAAATGTAAGACCAAATACTTACGATGTCGGGATAGTATCACGAGGTTTTTCCTGGTTTTCTCTCGTGATTTACTATGAGATCTCTAACGCGAGAATTTGAATGTCACCGTTGCATGTGGTTGTCTTTTTAAAGACAGATCACATGCTATGATTTTTTTGTGACGGATATTCTTTGAGTTAGAGTTGATTTCATGTAATCGAATGAACTATCTTTCAGTAAAGTCGTCCCAGGAACGCAACTCATAAATATTGGCAATATCATTGTAAAGTCTTCTACTTTAAAATGTATCATATGTATCTGAATTGCCGATATAAATGAGTCAAATTAAATAAATTATTAGAAGAATTTTTTTACTAAGCAACAACATTTTTGTTTATGTTAGTAGTATTTTGTATTTTGACAACGGCACCCGATTTGGGCGTCGAAACGTTAATAAAAATAATTTTTTAATAATATTGTGGCTTATTTCCCATTATAAATAGTTAAATTTGTACATAATAAAATAAACTCAGTTTCTCACTGAAGTTGTATGTACCTACAACTTGTGCGTGATGGTTAAATTTTGATTGTATTAAACAACACAAATTAATTTTAAAATTTACAAAAAGAAATCAAATAAAGTCTTTTTTGTCTCCAAAGGCTATACATATGCGTGATAAGATGGTCAAAATTGCACCAGGCTCGATTCAGTTTTGGGTTTAGCCATTCGAAAATATATAATTGAAAACTCACTCAGCCAAATTTTCAAGTCATTGGTGCTTCTGGGGGTACGCTATAAAAAAAACGTGTTTTTTTGAAAAAAAAAATTTTCAGACGCTGTATTGCTGCAAAAAATCTGAAAAAATTAATGAAGACGTATCTTAAAGTAGCGATCAACAGAATATTTTGAATATTTTTTCGAGATATTTGGCACACTTATTCGCAATATAATAAAGAATGGCGGTACAGAGCCCAATTTGAAAAATATATTAGTATGTGGAAATTACTCTGTAATTAAATACAATATTAAAAAAACGAGCCTGTACCGCCATTAAGAAGAACAAAAAAATACACTTTCTTCAAATAAATTTTTTTATCCGATGCCTAGATTTTGTGTCATTTTGGAACTACAGTATATAGAACCCCGCAAATCCGAACTAATTGGGAGGACAGCCTGTTCGGATTCCTAAAAGTTCGGATTATCCGAGAGTTAGCCTTAACTAGTAGTTCAAAGCTTTCATTGTGATTTTGAGTAGCCAAACGTTCTCACAAGAGTGTGGACAATATTTTTGGACTCAAGTTGACTACGAGAGAACCAAAGTAAGTTTGTGTTTAACCTTTATAAACACTTTATAAACCTATATATTAAAGTATAATATTTATTTTTAAGAAATTTTAAATGTCAAAGTCCTAGTAATCCTACATTGTCCAATTTTCTGGCTTTACTCTGTATAATAAACATGTTTTCAAGTTTTTGTCTTGAATTTTTAAATTTTTTTCACTTTCCGTTGGTTCGGATTTGCCGAAAGTTTGGATTCGCGGGGTTCGGATTTACGGGGTTCTACTGTACTAAAATTTTTTTATTTCATTAGTAGTTCCAAAATGACACAAAATCTAGGCCTCGGATAAAAAAGTTTATTTGAAAAAAGTCTATTTTTTTGTTCTTCCTAATGGCGGTACAGGCTCGTTTTTTTAATATTGTATTTAATTACAGAGTAATTTCCACATATTAATATATTTTTCAAATTGTGGCGGTACACATTCTTTATTATATTACGAATACGTGTGCCAAATATCTCGAAAAAATATTCAAAATTACACCCGCAATCTTGGAACGCGTTTTCGCTACCTGTTGATTGCTACTGTTTCCTCTTAACAATACAAAGCTATCTGATTTTTTTTCAGATTTTTAGCTTCAAAATTGAGCACAGGAAAATTTTTTGATATTTTCAAAAAATGTTTTAGGTTATGTTAGAAATTTTTCGCCAACTATAAAATATTGTTATTTTGTGAATTTTTTTCCATTATTTCGATTGGCATATGCATCATTATCATTTTCTACGTGGAAAATTGCTGACAAAGCTATGGCGCGCTATTAATCTGTTCATGCAGCTTTGGATTTTCAAATGCAAATTTGGTGTGGAATTTTCTTACCGAATACCACGCGAAGTCAAATTAATATCCGGAAATTTTTTTTTGATCATGAATATTTTTAGAAAATTTCCCTCGTCTGCGACTCGGGAAATTTTCAAAATATTCATGATCTCAAAAAAATTTCCGGAAATAATTTGACCTCTAGTGGTATTACTAGTGAAAATTTCAAAAACTTTTCCTGTGCTCAATTTTGAAGCTAAAAATCTGAAAAAAACAGACAGCTTTGTATTGTTAAGATACGCCTTCATTAATTTTTTCAGATTTTTTGCAGCAATACAGCGTCTGAAAATTTTTTTTTCAAAAAAACACGTTTTTTCTATAGCGGACCCCCAGAAGCAGCTAGGGACTTGAAAATTTTTTTGAGTTTTCAGTTATATATTTTCGAATGGCTAAACCCAAATCTGACTCGAGCCTGGTGCAATTTTGACCATCTTATCCCGCTATAGCCTTTAGGATCCTCTTCTCACTAATTTAGTTGCTGTTAAATGTTGTTTATCGGAAGTTCTACATGCTTCACCAGTAAGCTACACTCTCACCAATGCATTAAAAAATCTATATGCAGGATCACGTTCACGAGTAAAGATAGGAAACTCACTTACTAACAGCTTTCCAGTAACTAAGGGGCTTAGACAAGGATGTTGCATATCTCCGACCCTGTTTAAAATCTACGTTGCAGCAGCACTTAAAGGTTGGAAGAGGAAAGTAAATGGAATGGGCATCGAGCTAAACAATACATGCCTCTACACGCTCCAGTTCGCGGACGACCAGGTCGTAATAGCAAACGACAGGGAAGACATAGAATACATGATGCGTAAGTTGGTCGAGGAATATTCAAGATGGGGATTGGACGTCAATATAGATAAAACAAAGTACTTATGTGTTGGTTCAGAAGAGAACGATATTCATCTTACTATGGAAAATAATCAAAAAATTAAAGCCTGCCAAGATTATAAATATCTAGGAGTAACATTTGATAAAACTGGAACTGATGACAAAGAAATTACTTCCAGAATTATACAAGCAAAAAGAGCAATCCGATGTCTCAATAATATTCTTTGGAGTACTCAAATATCGAATAAGAGAAAATTTAATATCTACGAAACTATGATTAAGAGTAGTTTATTATATGATGCTGAAACTTGGAGGCTTACAGAAAAAAACAAAAACAAAATTGAAGTAGTGGAAATGGATGCAATCAGAAGGTCATTACGTATATCCAGAAGAGAACATATCAGAAATGAAGACATTAAAAATCGAATGGGAATAGAAGGAACAATAATGAAAGATATAGAGAGAAGACAACTGATCTGGTATGGACACGTAAACAGAATGAATGACGAGAGACTTCCAAAACAATGTCTGGAATGGCAACCTCCTGAACATCGGAAGCGAGGGAGACCGAAAGTTAATTGGACCAACGGCATCCGGAAAGCGATGAGCGCGCGAGACCTCAGGGATGACCTGTGGCAAAATAGGAAGGAATGGAATTTGGGAATCGGACAACGCCGCAAGACGTTCTAAACCGATCATATATATATATATATATATATATATATATATATATATATATATATATATATATATATATATATATATATATATACAGGGTGCGCCAAACCTCTGGTCTTCTTTGATTACGGCTAAACTATGAGATATACAAAAAAATGTTTATAACAAAACGAATGTGTATCAAAGAGGTCTATAATTTAAAATTATTTTTAATTATACAGGGTGAGTCAGAACGACGGTATGAACCAAAGTTGTATTTTTTTAAATGGAACACCCTGTATATTAAATCATTTTTGAATATATTATTTAAAAATATGAAAAATTTGTATAAGGTCTTATAGGCCTAAAGTTAATAATTTTCGAAATATTTACATTTTTATTGAGAAAAATGGTAATATTTATAGGGTTGTGGATTATGTTTCCAAGGAAATAAAAATTTAGGTGATAGGTCAAAGTTTTTAAAATATATTGTTATTTTTAAATAATTTAATATTTTTTACTTTTAGCCATAAAATATACAGTGTGATCACTATTTGCAAATACAAAATTTTCTCATTTTTTTTAAATGGGACACCCTGTATATTAGTTTTGCGTTTTGTAGTAAATATTACAACCTTTCTTTTGGTATGAGGTTGTATGTACCTAGCATGTTTCGTTTTGTAGATATTTTAAAAAAACTATAGATTTTACGTGTTTGCGGATTTTTTATTTAATTTTTTTTTTGCAAAAAAAATAATTATAATCTGGTTTTAGAAACATACACTAAAATATAAAATATGAAAATAAAAACGTAATTAAAGATTAAAATAAATCGTATGCTAGTACAACTCAATTGAATTTAATAACTTTAAATTATTTTACAAAAAATATTTTACCATATTAATGAATGCATAAAATAGTTACTAAATTAAATAAACAACCAAATTTTAAATCAACCATAGTAATTTTTCTACTACAGCAACTTTCCTGTACCAAATTAATTGTTAGTTAAATTGTATTTAGTTAAACTTTTAAATTTACTTACATACATCTTGAGAATATAAAAATTATTATAAAGTATGCTTTGAAACAAATGAATGTTAAATGTATCATCCAAATTATTTATTAATATAAATAGTATTTACTGGTGTCACAAAAACTGGTAATACTTTTGTAGTTGAAATTTTGTAACAATTTTTTTATTTTAAATTTTAATTTTTTAACCGAAAAATGTTTGGATATGACATTTGTTTTGGGCGAAACCATTAGAAATTATTACCAGCTTTTGTGACACGAGTAGGTACATAGATACTATTTACTTCTTAATATACTTCCATAACGTTCATTTGTTTCAAAGCATACTTTATACGTTCTCAAGATGTAGGTAAATTAAAAAGTTATTAACTGATCTTACTCGTAAATACAATATAACTAACAATTAATTTGGTACAGGAAAGTTGCTGCGGTAGAAGAATTACTACGATTGATTTAAAATTTGGTTGTTTATTTAATTTAATAACTAATTTATGTATTCATTAATAAGGTAAAATATTTTTTGTAAAATAATTTAAAATTATTAAATTCAATTGAATTGTACTAGCATACGATTTATTTTAATCTTTAATTACGTTTTTATTTTCATATTTTATATTTTAGTGTATGTTTCTAAAACCAGATTATAATTATTTTTTTTGCAAAAAAATTTTTAAATAAAAAATCCGCAAAAACGTAAAATCTATAGTTTTTTTAAAATATCTACAAAACGAAACATGCTAGGTACATACAACCTTATACCAAAAGAAAGGTTGTAATATTTACTACCAAACGCAAAACTAATATACAGGGTGTCCCATTTAAAAAAAATGAGAAAATTTTGTATTTGCAAATAGTGATCACACTGTATATTTTATGGCTAAAAGTAAAAAATATTAAATTATTTAAAAATAACACTATATTTTAAAAACTTTGACCTATCACCTAAATTTTTATTTCCTTGGAAACATAATCCACAACCCTATAAATATTACCATTTTTCTCAATAAAAATGTAAATATTTTGAAAATTATTAACTTTAGGCCTATAAGACCTTATACAAATTTTTCATATTTTTAAATAATATATTCAAAAATGATTTAATATACAGGGTGTTCCATTTAAAAAAATACAACTTTGGTTCATACCGTCGTTCTGACTCACCCTGTATAATTGAAAATAATTTTAAATTATAGACCTCTTTGATACACATTAGTTTTGTTATAAACATTTTTTTGTATATCTCATAGTTTAGCCGTAATCAAAGAAGACCAGAGGTTTGGCGCACCCTGTATATATATATATTGTTATATTTCTATTTGATATAAAAATTAAAATTTGATAATTATAAACAAAATTCACTTTAATATAAAATATTTTTAATTTTCTCAACCTCGGGCATATAAATTTAGAACAACCTGTATACAACAAATTGTTATATTTAATTTTAAGAAGTGATTAGAATAAGCGTACGAAACTCGGAACAATGTGCTTAGATAAACAAAGTGAATGACGCGTACCATTATCGTTCTTCTCGGAAGGTCGATCATTAGCCTATGCTAAATAAAACTCAGTGAAATAGATGATAGTTCATTATCGTTTTTCGCGGAAGGTTTCGATCATTAGCCTATGCTAAATAAGACTCATTTGAAAGAGAGAATAGGTCATTAAAATTTGTAAATAGTTAGAAAGTATTTTAGAATGGGAATTAAATATTTTCTTTTGAAATCCATTAAGCATATTTAGAAAGATTAAAAATTGGTTTTGAGGAATATTACGAATGAGAGTTGGTGGTGGAAGATTGATTTGTGAATCTGGAAGGGATATTTAGAAAGTAGGGGAATGGATGACAAAGTGAGAGGAGAATGTTTTGAGCTGTCGAGAAGTGAAGTCGAGGTAGTAGACGGTAGTGTTCGAGGAGTGAGAAAGCCGGTGTAGTTCCGTGAGTGTGGAGTATCTATCGTGGAACGAGAAGTAGGCCAGGTCGAGAGTAAAAGAACCTCCTTGAGCCCAGAGTGTCCCGGTAGATGATAGCAGTTTCGAAAAAGGTAGGACACAGCATCACGACAAAAGCAGGAACGAGAGCTATTCGAGCTAGTTTTTCAAAGGAGAACATCACTGGAAGCCAGGACGAGGTTTGATCGCAGCCAAGGATAGCAGGAAAGGGTCTTGTGTGAGGACATTTTCAGTTCACCAGGAAAAGGTCAGTCTCATTTGTTTGGACATGAATGTATGGGTTTTTCGTATTAAATTCCACATAAAAAATTGAATAACATAATCAATAATATCAGAAAAGCTTCATCAAACTTAAATAGAGTTGTTCCTAATAACTCCTAATAGTTAAATGTTAATAAAAACTTTCAATTGAAAACCCAAAGGAAATAAGATTCCCATTTGTAAATGTTATGTTTAAGAATAATAAGAAATAGCAAATATTAAGCATTGATTGCTTTTTAAATAAAATAAAAAATATTTTGATTATAATTGTAACCCATATGTGTATTTTTTTTACTCTTTTCTTTTCTATCCCGATTAGGAACCATTAAGAAATATTTAGAAGCCACGGAAGTAAGTAATTAATTTATAATTCGCCCTGAGATTGAAAACATATTGATATGTGATCTGGTTAATTAATTAGATTAGTATTAATACATTGATTAAATTAAGTAACATATAAGAATATTATCTCATATCAATAATCAAGATCACATCAACTGTCGTCCAACGTGGAAAGCATTGTAAAGTATTTCTAGTGGCAAATTTGAAGGATAGAAAGAGTAAAGCCGGTATTTGAAAATTTATATGCCTGTGGTAAAAAGTGAGATACTTACATTTGATAACATAAAATTTTAGATCTCTTTAGGTACAAATTTTACATAACTGATTTAATATTTTATTTTTACGATATTTACATTTGATATATTTATTGACAATTTATAATATTTGGGTGAGAAAAAGTCGTCTTGGTAACATACTAGTAAAATTTCATATTTGGCGGGGACAGTATTTCTTGAAAACAAATGTCTGTGACAAGAAGCCAAAGCAAAGACAACAAGAAACAAAAAGAACATTCAGACCAAGAAGATATTTTAGACACGACAATCATGGCATCAGAACAGCAAGAATTATCAGGAATAGAAAAGATATTACAACTTATGCAAATCCAGTCACAAAAAATGGATGAAGCAAAACGAACAATGGATAAAGTGGAGCAAAAAATAGATGACAATCAACAGGAAACAAAACAAGCGATAGAAGAGAACAATAAGAAAATAGAGGAACGCATAGAAAAGTATGAAATGAAAATTAAAGATCACATGCAAAAACAAAAAATGAGATAAGGACAAACCAAGAAGACCTAGAGGAAAGAGAGAAAAGAAGAGCGGAAGTAGAAAATGACATATATTTTAAGAGAATAGACGGAAAGGAACTATATTTAGTGACACAGACATTGGCCGAAAAGATAATAAAGAAATTACATGAGGACAATGGGCATATCGGTAGCAGAAAAGTTTGGCTCGTTTTTAGGGAAAATTACATCAGCCGACAGGATTACCGCATTGCAAAGGAAATTACCCAGAAGTGCGATGTATGTCAAAAATATAAGAGTCGGAATTTCAAAAACGAAAATGTTGCCAAAAATATTGAAGCCCGAAACAAACTAGACATTGTAGCAATAGATATGTTAAGCGATCTAATTATGACCACTAAAAGGAACAAACATATTCTGGTAATGGTGGATGTGTTTTCAAAATACGTAAAATTATATAGTTGCCGCACCACAAAGGGGGAGGAAATATTAAGAAAAATCGACAATTTTATAGCCATAGTAGGAACACCAAAAAAGATCCTACTGGACAATGCAACGTATTTCCGAAATGATCGTTTCAAGGGACAACTTCGAGAACGAGGAATAGAGACAAATTTTGTCAGCATCAGGCATCCACAGAGTAATCCTTCGGAACGATTCATACAGGAAGTGACGAAATTTCTTCGCATTGCAACAGATGGTCAACATCGCCACTGGGACAGGAAAATGGCGGAAATAGAAAGGTATCTAAATACAATTCCGAGCACAGTAACAAAAGAGACCCCAGAATACATCATGAAGGGTGTATTGCCGATAAGGCCATGGGAAGACCAAGAGCCAAAAGAATATCAACAGGTGATTGAAACCGTACAGAGAAGATTACGGCGAAGCAACGAAAAATATATCCAAAGACAGGAACAAAATAGAAAAAGAAGACCAGTGACTTTCCAAAAGGGTGAAAAAGTACTCGTGAGGGCATTACGAGTATCAAATCTTCCTGGCGGCATTTGCGCAAAGTTGATGCCTGTTTTCGAAGGCCCGTACATCGTGAATAATGAAAATGGGATAAATAGTTATGAGTTGAGGCACAGGAACTCGGAAAAGATCCGAGGAATTTATAATATTCACGATGTATACAAATATCACGAATAAAAGACAGAATTACATGAAGTAGATAGTAAGTTAGGATATAAGACGTAGATTAAAGTAAGGAAATATACAGGGAGTTGGTTTTGCCTCGAGAAAATTTATTTAAAAATGCAGATAAATTTTATCGAATACAAGGCGGGGATTTGTTATATTTCTATTTGATATAAAAATTAAAATTTGATAATTATAAACAAAATTCACTTTAATATAAAATATTTTTAATTTTCTCAACCTCGGGCATATAAATTTAGAACAACCTGTATACAACAAATTGTTATATTTAATTTTAAGAAGTGATTAGAATAAGCGTACGAAACTCGGAACAATGTGCTTAGATAAACAAAGTGAATGACGCGTACCATTATCGTTCTTCTCGGAAGGTCGATCATTAGCCTATGCTAAATAAAACTCAGTGAAATAGATGATAGTTCATTATCGTTTTTCGCGGAAGGTTTCGATCATTAGCCTATGCTAAATAAGACTCATTTGAAAGAGAGAATAGGTCATTAAAATTTGTAAATAGTTAGAAAGTATTTTAGAATGGGAATTAAATATTTTCTTTTGAAATCCATTAAGCATATTTAGAAAGATTAAAAATTGGTTTTGAGGAATATTACGAATGAGAGTTGGTGGTGGAAGATTGATTTGTGAATCTGGAAGGGATATTTAGAAAGTAGGGGAATGGATGACAAAGTGAGAGGAGAATGTTTTGAGCTGTCGAGAAGTGAAGTCGAGGTAGTAGACGGTAGTGTTCGAGGAGTGAGAAAGCCGGTGTAGTTCCGTGAGTGTGGAGTATCTATCGTGGAACGAGAAGTAGGCCAGGTCGAGAGTAAAAGAACCTCCTTGAGCCCAGAGTGTCCCGGTAGATGATAGCAGTTTCGAAAAAGGTAGAACACAGCATCACGACAAAAGCAGGAACGAGAGCTATTCGAGCTAGTTTTTCAAAGGAGAACATCACTGGAAGCCAGGACGAGGTTTGATCGCAGCCAAGGATAGCAGGAAAGGGTCTTGTGTGAGGACATTTTCAGTTCACCAGGAAAAGGTCAGTCTCATTTGTTTGGACATGAATGTATGGGTTTTTCGTATTAAATTCCACATAAAAAATTGAATAACATAATCAATAATATCAGAAAAGCTTCATCAAACTTAAATAGAGTTGTTCCTAATAACTCCTAATAGTTAAATGTTAATAAAAACTTTCAATTGAAAACCAAAAGGAAATAAGATTCCCATTTGTAAATGTTATGTTTAAGAATAATAAGAAATAGCAAATATTAAGCATTGATTGCTTTTTAAATAAAATAAAAAATATTTTGATTATAATTGTAACCCATATGTGTATTTTTTTTTACTCTTTTCTTTTCTATCCCGATTAGGAACCATTAAGAAATATTTAGAAGCCACGGAAGTAAGTAATTAATTTATAATTCGCCCTGAGATTGAAAACATATTGATATGTGATCTGGTTAATTAATTAGATTAGTATTAATACATTGATTAAATTAAGTAACATATAAGAATATTATCTCATATCAATAATCAAGATCACATCAATATATATATATATATATAAATATATATAAATATATATATAAATATATATATATATATATAAAAAACAAAATATGCACAAGGTGGAATGCAACCATAGACACGTGTTTCTGACTTATTAGTCGTCATCAGTATGATACAGCTAAACATATTTTGTTTTTCATACTTATTGCGAGCCATGCCGATATTTATTAACTCGCGCTAACCTCTCCTTGTTATATATATATATATATATATATATATATATATATATATATGTTGATGTGATCTTGATTATTGATATGAGATAATATTTTTATATGTCATTTAATTTAATCAATGCATTAATAATAATCTAATTAATTTACCAGATCACATATCAATATGTTTTCAATCTCAGGGCTTTTTATAAATTTAATTACTTACATACGTGGCTTCTAAGTATTTCTTAATGGTTCCTAATCGGGATAGGAAAGAAAAGAGTAAAATAATAACACATATGGGTTACAATTGTAATCAAAATATTGTTTATTTTATTTAAATGGCAATCACTGCTTAATATTTGCTATATCTTATTATTCTTAAACATAACATTTACACATGGGAATCTTATTTCCTTTTGATTTCCAATTGAAAGTTTTTATTAACATTTAACTATTATGATTTATTAGCAACAATTCTATTTAAGTTTGATGAAGCTTTTCTGATATTATTGATTATATTTCTTCAATTTTAAATGTGGTATTTACTACGAAAAACCCATACATTCATGTCCAAACAAATGAGACTGACCTTTTTCTGGTGCACTGAGAATGTCTTCACACAAGACCCGTTTCCTGCTATCCTTGGCTGCAATCAAAACCTCGTCCTGGCTTCCAGTAATGTTCTCCTCTGAAACTAGCTCGTATAGCTCTCGTTTCCTGCTTCTGTCGTGATGCTGTGTTCTACCTTTTTCGAAACTGCAATCAGCTACCGGGAACTCTTGGCTCAAGGAGGTTCTTTTACTCTCAACCTGGCCTACCTCTCGTTCTACGATAGATACTCCACACTCACGGAACTACACCGGCTTTCTCACTCTCCGTACACTACCGTCTACTACTCGACTTCACTTCTCGACAGCTCAAAACATTCTGATCTCTATTTGTCATTCATTCCCCTACTTTCTAAATATCCCTTCCAGATTCACAAATCAAAACTTCCACCACCAACTCTCATTCGCAGTATTCCTCAAAACCGATTTTTAAACTTTCTAAATATGCTTAATGGATTTCAAAGAAAATAGTTAATTCCCATTCTAAAATTACTTTCTACTATATACAAATTTTAATAACCTATTCTCTATTTCCACTTAGTCTTAATTAGCATCGGCTAATGACCGATCCTTCCGCGAACAACGATAATGACCTATTAACGATTTCACTTGAGTCTTATTTAATCACTTCTTAAAATTAAATATAACAATTTGTTGTATACAGGTTGTTCTAAATTTATATGCCCGTGGTTGAGAAAATTGAAAATATTTTATATTAAATTGAATTTTGTCTATAATTATCAAATTTTAATTTTCATATCAAATAGAAATATAACAAATCCCCGCCTTGTATTCGATAAAATTTATCTGCATTTTTAAATAAATTTTCTCGAGGCAAAACCAACTCCCTGTATATTTCCTTACTTTAATCTACGTCTTATATCCTAACTTACTATCTACTTCATGTAATTCTGTCTTTTATTCGTGATATTTGTATACATCGTGAATATTATAAATTCCTCGGATCTTTTCCGAGTTCCTGTGCCTCAACTCATAACTATTTATCCCATTTTCATTATTCACGATATACGGGCCTTCGAAAACAGGCATCAACTTTGCGCAAATGCCCCCAGGAAGATTTGATACTCGTAATGCCCTCACGAGTACTTTTTCACCCTTTTGGAAAGTCACTGGTCTTCTTTTTCTATTTTGTTCCTGTCTTTGGATATATTTTTCGTTGCTTCGCCGTAATCTTCTCTGTACGGTTTCAATCACCTGGTGATATTCTTTTGGCTCTTGGTCTTCCCATGGCCTTATCGGCAGTACACCCTTCATGATGTATTCTGGGGTCTCTTTTGTTACTGTGCTCGGAATTGTATTTAGATACCTTTCTATTTCCGCCATTTTCCTGTCCCAGTGGCGATGTTGACCATCTGTTGCAATGCGAAGAAATTTCGTCACTTCCTGTATGAATCGTTCCGAAGGATTACTCTGTGGATGCCTGATGCTGACAAAATTTGTCTCTATTCCTCGTTCTCGAAGTTGTCCCTTGAAACGATCATTTCGGAAATACGTTGCATTGTCCAGTAGAATCTTTTTTGGTGTTCCTACTATGGCTATAAAATTGTCGATTTTTCTTAATATTTCTTCCCCCTTTGTGGTGCGGCAACTATATAATTTTACGTATTTTGAAAACACATCCACCATTACCAGAATATGTTTGTTCCTTTTAGTGGTCATAATTAGATCGCTTAACATATCTATTGCTACAATGTCTAGTTTGTTTCGGGCTTCAATATTTTTGGCAACATTTTCGTTTTTGAAATTCCGACTCTTATATTTTTGACATACATCGCACTTCTGGGTAATTTCCTTTGCAATGCGGTAATCCTGTCGGCTTATGTAATTTTCCCTAAAAACGAGCCAAACTTTTCTGCTACCGATATGCCCATTGTCCTCATGTAATTTCTTTATTATCTTTTCGGCCAATGTCTGTGTCACTAAATATAGTTCCTTTCCGTCTATTCTCTTAAAATATATGTTATTTTCTACTTCCGCTCTTCTTTTCTCTCTTTCCTCTAGGTCTTCCTGGTTTGTCCTTATCTCATTTAACGAATATATCCCTTCTTCTTGTATTAATCTATTTAGTCCCACCTGTAGAGTAATTGTTTCCTTTTTTCCGGTGTCCTCATCCCGTGTTAGAGCGTCGGCTATTATGTTGTCTTTTCCTTTTATATATCGGAACTCAAAATCATACTCCTGTAATAACAGAATGCCTCTATGTATTCTATTATTTACTAATCTATTCTTCATGATATGTACTAAAGCTGCATGGTCTGTTTCGATTGTGAATTTTGCTCCCAATAAGTAAAACCTCAATTTGTTTACGCAATATAGTACACTGGCAAACTCCAATTCTGTAACACTATATTTTCTCTCATGTGTTTTAGTCACTCGAGATATAAAACATATCGGTACTTCTTGGTCGTTTTGTATTTGAGACAGAACTCCTGCAAATTTTTGTATGGACGCATCAGTTCGGAGTATAAAAGGTAAATTGTAAATGGGGTGGTATATTTTCGTTCCTTTTGCGAATTCTCGTTTTAATGTTTCGAAAGCTTCCTCCTGTTCTTCTTTCCAATTCCATTTTATTCCTTTTTTAAGCAATTTTATCAGAGGGATTTCCTTTTGGCTCAAATCGGGAATCAGCTTTTTAAAATAATTTATCGTGCCAAGAAAACCCCTCAATGTTTTCAAATTCGTTGGTCTTGGGTATTCATCTATGAGCTTGACTCTGTCTTCGGCTAATCTTACTGTTTTGGTGTCCAATTGAAAACCCAAATAAATGACTTCTTTTTGAAAAAATTGACATTTTTCAATGTTTAATTTCAATCCCGCTGTGTCCAATTCTTTCAGAATTATTTCTATGTGTTCCAGATGACTCTGAGTATCTTGTGAAAAAATTAATAAATCATCGATATAATGAACTATGAAATCTTCATGGCGATTCAAAATGGTATGTAGAGCTCGGACGAGTGCAGCACAAGCACTCTGCAATCCAAATGGCACTACCTTAAACCGGTAGACAATACCATCAATAGAAAAAGCGGTGTAGTTTCTACACTTTTCAGCTAACGGTATCAACCAAAAACTGTGTTTTAAGTCAATTTTCGAAAATATGTGTGACCCGGTGATTCTTCCAAAAATGGCCTCGATGTTTAGAGGTGATTCATATTGTGATACAGTGTGCTGGTTGATATTCCTGGCATCTAAACATAATCTCAATTCTCCATTGCTTTTCTTTACTATCACAATCGGGTTAACATACGGTGAATCACATCTTTCGATGATTTGATCTTCCAACATTTTATTTATTTCTTCTTTCACCTCTTGTCGATACTTGTATGGAATCGGGTAAGTCTTTGATCGAAAATTTCCCAAGTTTTTCACCTCAAATGAATGTTCGTACTTTTTAGCCACTCTGTTTTCCTCATTGATCAAATTTTCGTAGTTTCTTAACATCAACCGCAATTCTTTTTCTTTCCCTTCTCCACATATCAATTTTCTGTCTTTTTTTTCAGATTCTTCACACATGTTTACCGTGCATTCCGCATCCTCGTTTGCATATACCTCCTCTTCAAATACCACTGTTTCAATCATATTCTTTTCACTTTCATTTTTTAGCTTTATTTCTTCTTCTCCTGAGCTCGTCTCTTCTTTTGAGGAATCCCAGGTCTCCTTTGTTTCTGATACTCTCAAATTTTCTTCTTCTGGGCTCAACTCTTCTTTTGAGGAGCCACAGGTTTCATTTTCTTTTATCCTTTTCTGACTTTTTCTCCCTTTTCTTCTTTGTCCTTGCTTCGTTGCCAAATTCATTTCCACTGTTTGTTCTTTACCTGATTCGTCCGTATTTTGTTTCTTCTGTTCCTTTTCTTTTTCTTCTGTTAGTTTCATCGTATTATTTTTAAAATCTATCACTACATGTTTTTCTGCCAATTCGTCAACTCCTACTATCATGTCATGTGACATATTTGGCATTATTACACATTGTAGTGCATACATATTCTTACCCAGTCGTACCATTACTCGTATGCCTTCATTTATAGTTGCCAATGTCCGTTTGTTTGCGCCCACTAAATTTACCCTAGGTATTTTGTAAATTAAATTTGTTAAGTTAACTTCTTCTATTAGTTTTCTGTTGACCAATGTTATTTCAGATCCAGTGTCTATCATAATTTTAATTGGTTTCTCGTTGATAAATCCATCCACAAATTTTAAATTAACTCCATTTTTCTTTTCGTTGTTTCCTGCCAATTTAATAAACTCCTTGGGGTGACAAAAGATTCCTGTTTGATTTTTGGTTTTTAGTGAGCGCCGTCGTGAAAAGACGCCGGTTGCTCATCGTTGTTTATATTTTCGTCATAATGTCTCTCTCCGTCATATTCATCTGTCTGGGTATTATTTACTTCTCTTCTATTTTCTCTTGGTCTGTCGGATCTGTTTCGGTTTTCTCGATATCCCTGTTCATTTTGTCTACCATTATTTCTGTTTTCTTGATTTGAGCGTGTGGTGTTTCTATTCTGGTATTCTCGATTTCTATCCTCATTCCATTGCCTATTTCTTTGTTCATAATTTCCTCTTCCGTTGTCTCTATTTTCGTTTTCCCTTCTGGGATTAAAATCTCGTCTTGTATAGTCCCTCCTATTTTGATTTCTATCTCTGTAATCTTGTGTTTCTCGGGGCCTGTAATCTTCTCGCGACCTTCTTGATTTTCTTTCTCTTAGACGTGATTCTCTTATTTGTAGGAATTGGCATAAACTATCTATGTCTTTGTAATTTTGCAATGTGATATGGTCTTCCAGCGTTTCCTCGAAATGTCTTGCAATCAGTTCGACTAATTGTTCCGATGAGTAATTATATTGTAAATGCTTTGCATTATTGTAAATTTGCAAAGCATATGTCCTTTCTGATACACCCATCCTATCATTGTATTTCCCATTTTGCAATTCCTTGTTAATTTCCAATTGTTGGACCTTTCCCCAGAAATAATTCAAAAATTTTTGTTCAAATTGTTGCCAATTGCCGAATTCTTCTTCTTTGCTATCGAACCATAGGCTTGCTTCATATTTGAGATGGTTTCTGATAGTTTCTTTTGCTGTTTCGAAATTTCCGATGTGCTGTATTTTCTTTTTCAGGCTATTTATGAACGGCACTGGGTGTAATCTTCTTACATCCCCGCCAAACCTTATCTTCACGTCATCTGTGCTATGTATAACCATTTCTCTTCTTTCTCCGACATTCTGTTGCGTCCTGTTTTCGGTGACTTGTTTTTCTATTCCTGTGATTCTTTTTTCCACTTCTTCTCTGTCTACTTGAATAGCATTTTCCAACTTGTTTTCCAAACTTTCCATTTCTTTTTTCTGGCAATTCGTTAACTCCTTCATTTTATTTTGAATTTTCATTTCTTGTTCTTTCATGTGGTCCTTCATTCTCATTTCTTGTTCTTGCATGTGATCTTTAATTTTCACTTCATACTTTTCTATGCGTTCCTCCATTTTCTTGTTGTTCTCTTCTATTGCTTGTTTCATTTTTTGTTGTGTTTCATCCATTTTTTGATCCAATTTTTGTTGTGTTTCATCCATTTTTTGTTGTGTTTCATCCATTTTTTGTTGTGTTTCATCCATTTTTTGATCCACTTTATCCATTTTCTTTGATGTTTCTTCCATGGCTTGTTTCGTTTCACGTTGATTTTCATCCATTTTTTTTTGTGTTTCATCCATTTTTTGATCCATTTTTTGTTGTGATTCATCCATTTTCTTTGATGTTTCTTCCTGATTTTTATCCATTTTTTGTGACTGGAGTTGCATCATTTGTAATAATTTATCTATTCCTGATAATTCTTGCTGTTCTGATGCCATGATTGTCGTGTCTAAAATATCTTCTTGGTCTGAATTATTCTCTTGATTTGAATGTTCTTTTTGTTTTTTGTTGTCTTTGCTTTGGCTTCTTGTCACAGACATTTGTTTTCAAGAAGTACTGTCCCCGCCAAATATGAAATTTTACTAGTATGTTACCAAGACGACTTTTTCTCACCCAAATATTATAAATTGTCAATAAATATATCAAATGTAAATATCGTAAAAACAAAATATTAAATCAGTTATGTAAAATTTGTACCTAAAGAGATCTAAAATTTTATGTTATCAAATGTAAGTATCTCACTTTTTACCACAGGCATATAAATTTTCAAATACCGGCTTTACTCTTTCTATCCTTCAAATTTGCCACTAGAAATACTTTACAATGCCCTCCACGTTGGACGACAGTTGATGTGATCTTGATTATTGATATGAGATAATATTTTTATATGTCATTTAATTTAATCAATGCATTAATAATAATCTAATTAATTTACCAGATCACATATCAATATGTTTTCAATCTCAGGGCTTTTTATAAAATTAATTACTTACATACGTGGCTTCTAAGTATTTCTTAATGGTTCCTAATCGGGATAGGAAAGAAAAGAGTAAAATAATAACACATATGGGTTACAATTGTAATCAAAATATTGTTTATTTTATTTAAATGGCAATCACTGCTTAATATTTGCTATATCTTATTATTCTTAAACATAACATTTACACATGGGAATCTTATTTCCTTTTGATTTCCAATTGAAAGTTTTTATTAACATTTAACTATTATGATTTATTAGCAACAATTCTATTTAAGTTTGATGAAGCTTTTCTGATATTATTGATTATATTTCTTCAATTTTAAATGTGGTATTTACTACGAAAAACCCATACATTCATGTCCAAACAAATGAGACTGACCTTTTTCTGGTGCACTGAGAATGTCTTCACACAAGACCCGTTTCCTGCTATCCTTGGCTGCAATCAAAACCTCGTCCTGGCTTCCAGTAATGTTCTCCTCTGAAACTAGCTCGTATAGCTCTCGTTTCCTGCTTCTGTCGTGATGCTGTGTTCTACCTTTTTCGAAACTGCAATCAGCTACCGGGAACTCTTGGCTCAAGGAGGTTCTTTTACTCTCAACCTGGCCTACCTCTCGTTCTACGATAGATACTCCACACTCACGGAACTACACCGGCTTTCTCACTCTCCGTACACTACCGTCTACTACTCGACTTCACTTCTCGACAGCTCAAAACATTCTGATCTCTATTTGTCATTCATTCCCCTACTTTCTAAATATCCCTTCCAGATTCACAAATCAAAACTTCCACCACCAACTCTCATTCGCAGTATTCCTCAAAACCGATTTTTAAACTTTCTAAATATGCTTAATGGATTTCAAAGAAAATAGTTAATTCCCATTCTAAAATTACTTTCTACTATATACAAATTTTAATAACCTATTCTCTATTTCCACTTAGTCTTAATTAGCATCGGCTAATGACCGATCCTTCCGCGAACAACGATAATGACCTATTAACGATTTCACTTGAGTCTTATTTAATCACTTCTTAAAATTAAATATAACAATTTGTTGTATACAGGTTGTTCTAAATTTATATGCCCGTGGTTGAGAAAATTGAAAATATTTTATATTAAATTGAATTTTGTCTATAATTATCAAATTTTAATTTTCATATCAAATAGAAATATAACAATATATATATATATATATATATATATATTGATAAGGGGTACCTTGTCGCCTCAGAAACAGTGAATCGGTAGACGTTGTCGCCTCACTTTGGTGAGGCGACAACGTTTTGGGCTGAAAATTTCAGGACAGCTTCCCAACCACCTTATGAGTCGATATGCAAAAAATAGTTTTGAGGTGACAACGTACCCCTTTTCACTATTTTTTGGCACGTTAGTTCGGCAGTATATCACTGGCGCTAGTATCGGCATTGCAACAGTGACTGGCTGTATGTTGTCGCCTCAGCATATAAATTCTACTTTTTGGCTAACAACCGGTACCTTGTTGCCTCAGATTTTGGCAACGTCGCTTTCAGTTTGCATTGGGTATTAGGTCGTGAAAATATAAAAATATGCGCTGTCGGTACCGTAACAAGGCAGCTAAAAAGTTTATGATATAATTTGCAGCTTACGATTTAAAATTGTTGCCCTTATACAGGGTGTCCAGAAACTACCGACAAACGAAAAAAGAAGATTCCTCAGATAATTTAACCCAATTCACTTAGTCCGAAAATGCTTCCTAAGGGAGCTAGAGCTCTTTGAAGATGGCGTCTTGTAATTAGTTTTTCTTAAATACCGCCAGAACGCTTCTATTTAGAAAAACGAAAATTATTACTCATATTTATCATCCAGATATAAATCAATTCCATTCATTGTGAATTTCCAGTACCGGTCGTAGGCGCCCGTTTTGGGTACGGCAACGGTTATTTTATCCCATACCTTTTTTGTATTTAATTTTTAAGCATTTCTGACTATGGATTATTAAATTGTGAGTTATTCTAGTACTAAAAGGTACTCTAGCTTTAAGTCCATAGAATATACCATTTTCTAGAAAAATCGATTTGAAAATTTTTCTTTTCTTGAATTAAAAAAAAATTAAAAAAAAAACTATTTAGAAAACAAAAACTGGTACGTTTGTTTATATAGAGATGAATCGGTTTCATTAATTGCAAATTTTTAGTACCGGTCATATGCGTCCGTTTTGGGTAGGTCAACGGTTATTTTATCGCATAACTTTTTTGTCTTTTCAAATTCTTTTCAAATTCAAAAAACGAAAAATTTTCAAATAAATTTTTCTAGAAATCGATATGTCCTACCGACTTAAAGCAAGAGTACCTTTTAATTCTAGAATACCTCACAATTTAAAAATCCAGAGTCAAAAATACTTAAACGCTAAAGACAAAAAAGTTATGCTGTAAAATAACGGTTGCCCTACCCAAAATGGACGCTTATAACCGGTACTAACAATTCACAATGGATGGAATCGATTTATCCCTGGAAGATGAATAGGCTTACCAAATTTCTTTTTCTAAATAGAAGCGTTCTGGAGGTATTTAAGAAAAACTAATTACTAGATGCCATCTTCCAAGAGCTCTAGCTCCCTTAGGAAGCATTTTCGGACTAGGTGAATTGGGTTAAATTGTCTTAAAATTATCTGAGGAATCTCCTGTCTTCGTTTCTCGGTAGAGTTTCTGGACACCCTGTATAAACAAGTTCTATAAGAGAGGGAGCATGCCGGAATAAAAATATGTTAGCTGGTCGCATAGGAATTAATAAAAATTACAAACAGAATATTAGTAATCATGGAGCGTATGTAATACTTAAGTAGTTATTATAATATGGAACTGAACAAGTCTATGCCCCAAATGATCATGAAGACGAAAGGATAGGAAAATTCTAACCAGTCATTAATTTAATTCTAAAAAATAAAAAATTCATTATATTATGTTACTTTATTACAAAAGTAAGAACATAAATGATTTTTTCTGTAACAGCAGTAGGAAAAAAAAATAACAGTTATGACAGAGGATAAACACTGATATACTATCGAAATTACAAAAAGTTGAAAAACACTAAAATGAACCTGAATGGCGTAACTCAAATAAAAAAAAAAACTAAAACCAAAATAAATATCTTTATGTGGGTTACATGCAAACGGGAGTCAATCTAAGTAAATTTCGTATAGGAATTTATCATTGAACAGTTAGTAATAGCAACAGTTTCAAAAATCTCAAAAATGAAACAACAAAACACTATCCAACATCAGAAGTTTACTACTTCTGCTCTGAAAGAAAAACCCGTATTCTGACATTAAAATGTTTGAATAGAAATGACAACAGTAATATTTCAAGCAAAAAAAATATAGGACGATAAAATGAGAAGCCAACAAAAATACATTGACAAGACATGAAACGAACAAAATAACTGAAAATAGGATCTTGATAGATGGCAATGTAAAGAAAACACGGGAAATACATATCATCGAAGTAGCCTTATTCTATTATTTATTTTATTTACCATTGATATTGCTTACCAGATTATTATCCTTATAGGTAATTTGCATGTTTTTACTTATTTGTTTACGATTTTTTCTAGCCCTTCAACTGATGCGTTATCTGTCCTGATCCTCATAT
Source organism: Diabrotica virgifera virgifera (assembly GCF_917563875.1). Classification (NCBI taxonomy): domain Eukaryota; kingdom Metazoa; phylum Arthropoda; class Insecta; order Coleoptera; family Chrysomelidae; genus Diabrotica; species Diabrotica virgifera. The sequence goes on from NC_065449.1 coordinate 189,000,206, forward strand.
ATTTAGGTTTCTTAATATTAGGATTCAGTCCATAACGCTGATTCACTTCTGTATCTTTATTGATTATGTCTTGTAAGCCTTCTAGCTAGACTATTAGCAAATGACAGTATCATCTTAAACGACAAAACAGAATTTGCAAGCAAAAAACCGTGGTGGTTCCAGTAATAATTACGTTTCTGAATCGTAAACCCTTACAGCCTGTGTAATGGATCCAAAAAACGTTGTCCCCAAATTAAATGTTAAGGAACAAGAGTCTTCGACAAAACGAAAGATGTATAGCATTTACATTTACGTTAATTTTGGTAATTCTTACTTAAAAAACCATAAGAGAGAGGCTATGCATGTAGCGAAAGAATGCGAACCCTCTCTATATTTCTTATTAAGCATAGAACGATTGTAAATAATAATACGATTGCTGCAAAGCATATTTTAAGACCCAAAAATTTTGACGACCTCAAGTGCTCCAAGAGTTTTATATGTCAAAAATGAATAACCATTTTCAATTTCGTTACAACGCGAAACTACAGGCGCATCATATTCTAGTCCAATCAGAGAGCGCTGCAAGCGCCTCTACAGGTTTCGAAACTTATTAGTCTCTCATCAGGAGGCACATATGCTGCTCTCCCTGACCCAACTAGGACAAACCCCGGCGTGCAGTCACGAATTGCAACGAACGAAATGGCAGGGATGCCCTAGCGGCAACTGCTACCAAAAGACTAAGTTTTCAACCTAATAGCACATAAAACAACACCAAAAATGTTGCTCCACATCCTACCAGATTGAAAATAATAGGAACCTTCTCTGGTTACACCTCCGAGGCTTCTAAAATTTGCAAGCCATAACGGATGCTGAGACTAAGGAAGATGAGTGAATTTTACAATTTATAATTCACGTCTCATCTGCTCAGCGCGGTAAAGTTCCAACGAGAATGGTTCCCTTCGTACTTTAATCAGAGTAAACATGTAAATCAAAAATGAATAACCATTTTCAATTTCGTTGCAACACAAAACTACTTAGTCTTTAGTTTTATATGTATATAATAGTTTTAAAAAGACCTTCAGTTCTCCTACTCGTATTATTGCGTTGCACTTGGGTACGTACCTAAAACTATGTTGCTATGAACACCTCCATTTAATACTAAAAGATTCAGCTGATTTTACGTGTACAACAGAAAGACAAATACAGGAATTGGCCAAGGGCTATAAATACATAATTTGAAAACGTTGCTGACAAATCGTTGGAGTTTGGAAATTGCTTCTCTCGCTAACAAAGATATTCAAGAACAAAAATTACCAAAGCTCGTACCACTTGTAAGTGATATTAAAATATTCCGAGAAGAAAGTATTAAAATTGGTGTAAAGTGTCAGAAGACGTTTGAGAGCAATATTGATAATGTTGAAACATAAAAATTTAGTTAACTATGCTCTAGCATTAGCCATTATTTTTAACAGAAGACGAATAGGTGATGTTCAGTATTTAAAAATTCAGCAATCTAGTAACGAAAGATAAACGGACTTCAGTGATTTTGAAAATGTTTTAACTGAAGGAGAAAAGGCACTTACGCGAGGACACAAAATTCCAGTGTGTTCTGGTAAAGGTTCTTGAGCTGTTGTTATTTTACTTCCAAAAATGTTGCAAGGTTTCATAGAAACTTTAATAAAACATGGACATAAATACATGTCTGACGTCGTCCGTCGTTAATAACTATAATATGTTTGCAGTTCCAGGCAGTAAGCTAAAATGGGACAAAGGGGATGTTTCGATCCGTAAATTGACAAGCAAAATGAATTTAACAAACCCTGAAGCTATATCAAGCAACAAATTACGCAAAAATATTCCAACAGTAGCACAAATTTTAAGTATGTCCAAAAATCAAACTAAAGAATTTGCCAAGTTTATGGGGCATGACGAAAAAATGCATGATGCATGATATGAATTACCTGCTGACATTTATCAAACCGTAAAATTGTCAAAATTTTTAATAGTAATGGAAAGGGATTTTCTTCCTTTAGAATATAAAGGAAAATCGATTGAAGAACTAGATTTTCACCACGATTTAGAAATGCGGAAGAAAATAAAAAAGCAATCTTCAAATACGAATATTAATTTTCCAAGTATTGCAGGTATGCAAGAAGTTAAAAAAAGTAAAGCGTTAGTTGCAAAGATAACGTTCTGGCTCAAACAAGTAAAGAATTTAAAACGGACAGTGACGATAAGTACCAAATAAAAAACTACTCAAATCATCAAAAAACCAAGCACGGGAAAATTCCGAATGCGATTCATATGTGCCTCCACAAAGAAAAAATATTAAAAAACAAACCTTTTAAGAGAACACTTTTAAAATTATATCCAAGATGGCGTATATCCATCTAGATAAAAAAGTGAATTCCAATATTATAAAATCAAAAATTCAACATCTTATAAAAGTGAAATAAAATATGTATGGCATATGTAAGTTTTTTATATGATGCTTAAGTGAAAATAAAGAAATATTTTTTATTTACTTTTTGTTGCTATTTTTATAATTTTTTTTATTCTTAGAAATAATAAACATCAAACCAACGCCTCAATTAAAGGGTTTGACATTTAAACAAAACATAATGAAATCATTTTTGTAGAAGAAAAAAATTAAATAGGTACCTAAAACCTAGTTTTGAGCTTTTCTCAAAATTTTTTGAGATCAGGATAAAAAGACCACTACACAAATTGTAGATTTTTTTATCGCCCACAGCTTTTGCGTTGATTTTTTTAAACGATGCAATGTTTAGCCAGAAATTTCAGAAAACCATTTTCGCCCTTAAAACCACCCCACCTTCACCACCTTATAAATTATTTTCGTACACTTTGCTGTAAGAATACGTTTTGTTGGAACATTTTTACAGCTATGTATACTAATTCACTGGTTTTTAATTAAAATTTTTAAATAAACCGTTGACACTTTTTTCTGTGAGATAGGTAATATGTTTACTGCAAATAATAAATTTTATCGTTAAGAGCCTTTATAATTTTACTGTATAAGAGCAATGATTCACACAAAATAATTTGGCTTAGCTTAATTTATTGCAAAATTCTAGCTTTGGAATATCTACTAATAAAAAAATTTTAAACATAATCCAAACAAACCAGGTTCATATCTTAAGCTTATTTAAAATATCAAAAATAACCATCCTTTACTTTTAATGTAAACAACAATAGAACATGTGAACAAATTCCCACTATTTCTTTACCAATATCCGTAATAAATAGCTATACTACCTCTCGCTGTGCACCAAATTTCGACCCACTCAATCCTTTATCCATTTTCGAATATTGGCAACGCCGCCTGAGGCAACAACGTACCGGCTTTCATTCTTAGTCATATATAGTTGTGAGGCGACAGCGCATTGGATTTAATCGTAAATTTATATATAAAAAAAACATTTAAAATCGTTTCCCCTCTTTAGAGATTCTTAATTAGAAAGTTCCCCTCATTGTATATATGCATATATTTTTTGAAAAAAAGAACTACAAAAGGGTGAGGCGAGGTCGTCATAGTTTTCACCGCGAGGCGACAACGTACCTTTTATCGATATATATATATATATATATATATATATATATATATATATATATATATATATATATATATATATATATATATATATATATATATATAAATGTTGTTTATCGGACCTGCGAAAATCTCTCATAAAATTCAAGAAAGGATTGCAAAGCGTGTCCTATGGGACTCCTCTGACGGGACTTCGTTTTCTATCAGAATTATTATTACTTTTTGAATGCGTTTTAATCAATTTTTACAATAATTTTCACAATTTAAACACTTATAAGTAGTGTGACCAATAGTCCATTCTTTCACGGTTTTTGCTCTAAATTTTAAAGAACCGCTTGGATTAACATGAAATTTGGCATACGCATAGCTTACATGTCAAAGAAAAAAAGTGATATTGTGCCGATGTGTGCTTTTGCCCTGGGGGTGACTTTCACCCTCTCTTGGGGGTGAAAAAATATATGTCCAAAACAAGTCCGGAAATGGGTAAACTGACTAATTTTAAGTAACTTTTGTTCTATAGAGCTTTTTCGCCAAGTCAACACTTTTCGAGTTATTTACGAGTGAATATGTTCATTTTTCAACAAAATAACCACATTTATAGACGGTTTTTCGCAAATAACTCAAAAAGTAAGTATTTTCTCGAAAAAACGTTCTTAGCAAAAATATAGCCTATAAAAAAGTAAAAAAATGGTGTACGCGTTAGGTCTCTGGATCTCGTAGAACCAGAGTTATAGCCAATGAAAAATATATTCATATTCACCAAATTTCAAATAGAATATTTCGACGTGAAATATCCAAAAAATTGAGCACTTTTTGGGGAAAACCCAATATAACTTTTTTAAAGTATTTAAAAAAAGCTTTATTTCTGTTTTTACGAAAAGTTTCTAGCATTAAATTTAAGCAAGTTACGCTCAAGATAAAGTTGGTCCCTTTTGTTTTTGCAAAAAAAAAAATCGGGAAGACCACCCCCTAATTAGCAACTTAAATTAAATTAATCGTTGCCGCTCCACAAATTATTTTACTTATATTGTGTTTATATGATCTGTAAGTTTCATCGATTCAAAGTGCTTATTTTTAAAAAAATTTGGTTTCAAAGTAAAATTTTTAAAAATTTAAATTTTGAAATATATGCTTTTTTTTTTAAATAATTTAAAAATTCTTAGAGATACCAAAAATCTCGAAAAACAAAAAAAGTCAGATTTGCTTTTCTGAATATCATGTATTTTTTGTTTTTCTCTTAGACAAAATTGATCAAGATTTGGTGTTTCTAAATTTGCATACATTCGTGATCAGTGATTCGTTCAACCCCTTTTAACTACAGCACTTTCAATAATAAGGACTTTGAACCGATGAAACTTACAGATCATATAAACAATATATACACGAGTCAAGAAACTTGTGAAGTCGTTACGATTAAGTTCATTTAAGATACTACTTAGGGGGTGATTTTCTCGATTTTTTTAACAAAACCAAAAGGGACTAACTTTATTTTGAGCGTAACTTGTTTAATTTTGATGCTAGAAATTTTTTTTATAAAACAAAAATGAAGCTTTTTTTAAACACTTTAAATAAGTTGTAATGAGTTTTCCCCGAAATGTGCTTCATTTTTGGTTATTTCACGTTAAAGTATTCCATTTGGAATTTGACGAATATGAACCTATTTTTCATTAGCTATAACTCTGCTTCTACTAAACAAAAAGACGTGGTATATACACTATTTTTTTAAATTTTTTATAGGCTATATTTTTGCTAAGAATGCTTTTTCGACAAAATACTTACTATTTGAGTTATTTGCGAAAAACCGTCTAAAAGCGTGGTTATTTTGTTGAAAAAATGAACATATTCACTGCCAAATAACTCGAAAAGTATTGACTTAGTGAAAAAACTCTATAGAACAAAAGTTACTTAAAATTGGCCAGTTTACCCATTTCCTGACTTTGTTTGGACGAATATTTTTTAACCCCCAAGAGGGGGTGAAAACCACCCCCAGGGCAAAAGCACATATCGGCACAATATTACTTTTTTTCTTTGACTTGTTAGCTGTGTGTATGCCAAATTTCATGTCAATCCAAGCGGTTCTTTAAAATTTAGAGGTTTTGCAATATTTTACCGTTAATGAATGGACTACAACTAACCCGAAAACCGAATTATGAAGTCGTGTCCCGACGTCCCGGACCAGGTTTCCGGGCCATCCGAATTTTCAATGTTTTGGTAAAATTCTATTTTGAAATTTTGAATATTCTTCTAAGAATTCATATCAAACTGAATTGGTAGGACGAACAAAAGTCGATAATTTCGAGAGTGTAATTTTAAGATCAATGCTCGGGGTGAGGCTTAGATAGATAGTAAAAAAAAAACAAATAAATGGATAAGAAACAAAACCGAAGTAAAAGACGCAGGAGAACATGCTGCCAAATTAAAATGGAGCTTCGCAGGACACAATGCCCGACTGAAGGATAAAAGATGGAATCACAAAATACAACAATGGAGACCGTTGTTAGGAAGAAGAAGCAAAGGAAGGCCACAAATGAGATGGGTTGATGACATAAAGAACTTTGCAGGACACAACTGGAAACACGTGGCGCAAAATAGACAACACTGGATTGAATTTGGGGGAGGCCTATGTCCAAAGTTGGATTTCTGAAGGCTGAAGAAGAAGAAGAATATTAATACCACATCCAAAACACTGCCTATCGTGGTATTTGGTATTATAGTACTACAAAAACTCAAACTGTGAACTTTTTTTTCGTTTCTGTATTTTAATTATCTTATCATTACAACCAATTATTGCGTCTTAACCCCAATAAAAATATCATTGTCAACATAAAACGTTTAATAAATAAAATGATAATATTATGAAAGTTCTATATTAAAAAGAAATGGCCCGATTTTCATTGAAAAGTCCCGGATTTCAGGTTTTTTTTCAGCCGTGTCCCGAATTTGACTAAATAGGATTTGGTCACACTACGTATAAGTGACATTTAGAATAAATCATTTTTGACATAATAAATGGACGGCTTTTAACTATAGCAACGTAAACAATGACATGAGGTACGTGATACCCAGTGGCGTAACAAACTCCGTCGGGGCCCCCCCGCAGAATTTGAAGTGGGGCCCCTTTTAACCCGGGAGCAGTCGCGCCGTTAGAAAATATCCAACTTTTTATCATTTTCCGTGATAACTTAATGAAAAATTTTGCAACATAACTTTCCACTTGTAAGTGCCTCGAAGAAGATTGTAGTAATGCGTAGGATTTTTTTAAAATTTTTTTAATTTCATTTTTATTTTTTTGTGGAATTTATGGCTTTGGTGGGAACCAATTAGTTTTCAAATTGTTAGAAATAGATATTTTTAACATAACAAGCAAACAAAAATATTATAAAATTGAAATTTGTTTTAAATTCATATTGTTAGATTTTGTTCTACGCGCGACTGCTGACGTGACAGAAGTGAGCGCGACTGCTGAGTATTTAACAAAACTTTTTTGTGTTAGCGTTAATATTCACTGTTCATAACAACTTACATTTCTGATCGTTATTGGTATACAGACCCATTCCGACCCGGGGTGCAAGGTGGCAGCGTGAGCCGCCCTAATATAGGGAAAAAACAAAAATTTTATAAGGAAATTATTAAAATTATAAAAACATAAATATATGATTAAAGATTTACCTAAGTAGATTATAGATTAGATAACACAAAAATTTTGTAAGGAAATTATAAAAATTATAAAAACATAAATATATGTTAAAATCCATAAGGAAAAATTTTCCTGTAGCCGGCTGTATACCATTAATTACAAAAATTGAAGGAAAAGATCTTCTGCGCAAAAGGTACATTAGTTTAAAACCCCAATAAAGGGCTACATTAAAATACAGAACGTTTTCGCTCTAAAGAGAGCATCATCAGTGTTCTAAGCAAACTCTACTATGTTTAAATATGCAATTATATCATTCCAGTTGAAATATTGTGAACTATAAAGGTACTTAACTCTTAGCTTATAGAGAAATTCATATTTTTCGACATACCTCGTATAAAGTTGGTAAAATGTGATATATTACGATTGAATCTTCGTTTTGAGATAATGCAGAGCTTTTTATAAAGAATCTGATAAGAATTTTATAAAGAATTTTTTCGTAAAATTAAAAAATTAATAATAAAATAGTTATTATAATTGTAATAAAATGATGTCGGTTATCGGTAATTTGAGAAATATTTGGAAAAATTAATTTTTATTTACAAGGATGTAATTACATATTAAAATTAAATCGTATATTGTTAAATATAAAAGTACTTTATCCTTGAGTTAAATTCCTATTTTTTGACTTACCTCGTATAAAATTGATAAGCTTTGATATCTGATGGTTTATCTGGCTTATTTTGTATCTCAGATTTAAGACCATTCAGAGCATTTCATGAAGAATAACTTGTTTCGTAAAATTGATAATAAAAATGTTTCCCACATGGTTCGAAGACACGCAGACATACTGTATAAGTGCTCAAAAAAATTTATTTTGAATTTTCAAATTGTAATGTCTGACAGGACCGTAACTACCATTGGGGCAACCGGGGCAGTGCCTCGGGGCCCCCGGCGAAGGGGGCCCCGCGATTGTAATCGCGTTATACTGCCTATAGGCAATATAATGCGATTAAAAACCTACATTATAGCCGAAGAATGTAAGTAACATTATATGTAGTATATTTTTTATGAAAACAAAAAATATGTTATATTGCATATATGTTATATGTTATATTTGCAAAATATTTAGCTTAAAATAATGTGATTTAATTTTTTTTTTGTGTTGGTCAACTAAAATAGCAATATGTAGGTAGGTATAGGAAACTTCAGTCATGGGGTACATTAAAATGCGTTTTCAAGTGGTTAAATATCAATTTTCCCGGACTCCTTCTGCTGGGTGATTAACCCCAGACCCCCCGGTAGGGGGCCCCCAGATCACGTTTGCCCCGGGGCCCCGACATCGTACTTATGGCCCTGATTTAATGTCATATTCGAATTCAGAAACATTTTTGAACAAAGTAAAATGATTAATTCACCGATATCTTTTAAAATTATTTAGTATAAAACAGTTTTATTGTTTAAAGAATTAATAAACAATTAGAGGCATCTGTGAGTAGAACTTTTCACTTTAAGATAAGATATATATAAACTAACAAAAAATGTTTTAGAGAAATATAAGATTGTTTGATTTTTTCCGAAACCGAAACAATGCAAGTTTTTCTACATTGACTCCCCTAAAGCGTAAGTGTTATAATTTCCTTATCTTACCGTTTATCTGTTGAGAGATTGTCCAATGATTGCACAAGAAAAGTCGTCAATAATTGCTAAATAAATGCGTACCAAACACAAACATAAATAACATTCAATGCAAACAACCAATATGAAATTACTGGCGATAATATTGTATCGAAATACTAAAAGTAGGTACAGAACAGAGAGAAAGAAAACCCATTTTTAGATTTAAAAATATTCTTCTTAAATTCGGCAGATTGCAATTCTAATATCTTTCAATAGTCACGTACAAAGCATTATATAGTTTATTGTCGCTGCCATAAAATTTCGGTAGGCCGGAAGGGATTAAGTTTCTAGATATTATGAGATGATTCACTTGGCAAATACGTCTATATAGTTAGAAATTTTTACGTTTTTAAATTTAAACAGACAACGTAAAATAATATAACAATAACAGATTTTTACATAATATCAGATGACAAGATGGGGCCCTTAAGCGATTGGGGCCCCCCCGCAAGCTTCATGCTGCGGGGCCCTCTGTTACGCCCCTGGTGATACCGCAAGAAAACTTTACGTCAACGTAGTTTTAAGGTTAAATCATACTAAAATTGCAGCATTTGGGAGCAGGTACAATTAATTACACACCGCTTGAAGGTACACAGATGGTGTCTAGTCTAGGAATCTTTTACAAGTTTTACAACAAAATAGATTTTTGGCGCGGTATGGCATACGGCATGTTACTGGTTAACACTTCCGCTGCGCATGACTCCGATGGGAGTCAACGTGGTCCTTTGCTAGGTGCGCATGACTCCGATCGAAGACAGTTGATTTTTAAGATGGTATAAGGGTTGTTTTGTTTTAAACATTTTGTTTTAATCAACTGTTTTAAACATGTTTTAAACATTTGCTTAGGTTTAAAACAGATTTTGTTTAAAAAGTTTAAAACATGTTTAAAACACTTAAATTAAACAAGCGTTTTTTCATTTTCTTTGTGTATATAATACATAAATATGAAAAAAATCTCAAATACATATTATTATAAAGAATTTTTAACAAATATATTATTTATTTATTAATACACACTTATGGGAACACAACAAAAATTGGAGAACTTCAAAACATTTTGCATACAAGAGTTAATAAATTTCTCAAACTGTTTCAGTCTCATAGTAATCTTGTAATCTAAGTCATCAATCTGATCAGTCACGTGATCACTTGTAGAATTAAGCTCTTTAAAAATTGAGATCAACTCAGCTACTTTGACATTGCCTAGCCGATTACATAGTTTGGAATTGACTAAAGCGTATGATGAGAAGAGTTTTTTTTGGATGGCCATAGAACACCACCATGCCAAATGGTCTTACATTCTCCATTAAGAGGAAAACTGACAGAGCGTGTTGCGACATTATGAGTGAAATAAAAAAATGTAACAGAAAAAGATAAAAACTGAAGACATGATTCAACCCAACGTGAAAAAGATTAAACGCAAGAAGAGATAGAGAAATTTCTGTCAAAATTTGGTATTTATGACCCTTAAAATAACACCAAATGCTAAAATTTATTAGCCTGTGGATAGTGTGGATGTCTCGTCAGCCGAGGGTACGATCAGTGGCGTGGTAATTTTATGGTCAAACTATGTTTTGTTCTAATTTTTATCATTGTGAGAATTAAAAAAACCAACTAATATTTTTATCTCCACCACTGAGGGCGGTCAACTTTTTGGTTGCCTGTATTCTTCGGGACATATTCGGGACATTTTATCACAAAGTAAATATTACTAATTTTACCGTCTTGTAGGGTATCTGCGTTCTCTTTTTTTCCACTATTATATATATTATATCTCTCTTTGCCGAAGTTTAAATTAGGACCCACTTGAAGCTCGCTTCAACACGCGCCTCGACCTCGTCGTGAGAATTCCCCATTAGATGTTTAGAAAACATATATGGTTTAAAGGGTACACACTTTGAACGGTAAATAATAATAATTGGCAATGTTTCGGGATAATAAGTTCTACATATTCCGTGCCAGTTTTTATTTGCGCTTGACTAAATCTATTTCCACTAAAGCGATGAGCAAGCAAACGACCCCGCAGAAACCTTATGGGAAATGGCTCTCTGTCAAATGCTCTGAAACTTTGGGTTATGGTACTCCTTGATGTGTAGAATAAAAGACTAAATGGGCGCGTAGCTCCAAAAAATCATGGTTTCAAGATATAAGCCTCTAAATAGGTACAGTGAGGACGTTTGAGTTGGAATAAATTCATTTTCTCGAGAATGGGCGACTCTGGAGATAAATTACGAATCAGGTCGATTTTCATTTTTAAATTATAATTTTTTAGCATATATAATATATATCATACTAGTGACGTCATCCATCTGGGCGTGATCACGCAATCTATGATTTTTTTAAATAAAAATAGGGGTCTTGTGACAGCTCATTTGAAAGGTTATTCACTCTATTCCCTGATATAAATATTAACATAATTATTTATACAGGGTGCCCAAAAATTTTTTTGAATAAAATTAGTTGAGACAAAAAGAAGAATGTATATAATTTATTTAATTCGAAATACATTTTACTGCTGTCATAAAACAGAAAAAAATGTTAATTTGAAAAATAAACATTGCTTTTAGCTTAAATTAAATGCTCAAACTGCTAAGAGGAACGTGGGTGGCAGCTTTAATATTTAATTTAAGCAAAAAACAATATTTATTTATTAAATAAACATTTTTTCCTGCTTGCGGGCAACAGTAAAATGTATTTCGAGTTATATTACAGAAATAAATTACATATATTATACATTCTTCTTTTTGACTCAATTAATCTAATTAAAACAAAATTTTTGGGCACCCCGTATAAATAATTATGTAACAGTTTATATTAATAAATAGAAAGTTGAATAACCTTTCAAATGAGCTATCACACGACCCCAATTCTTATTTAAAAAAATCATCGATTGCGTCATCACTCTCAGATGGATGACGTCACTAGTATGATATATGTATATACCAAAAAATTATAATTTAAAAATAAAAATCGATCTGATTCGTAATTTATCTCCAGAGTCACCCGTTCTCGTGAAAATGAATTTATTTCAACTTACATGTCCTCACTGTACCTACAACTTCAGAGGCTTGTATCTTGAAACCATGATTTTTTGGAGCTACGCGCCCATTGAGACTTTTATTCTACACATCAAGGACTACCAGAACCCAAAAGTTTCAGACCATTTGACAGAGAGCCATTTCCCATAAGGTTTCTGCGGGGTCCTTTGTCAAAAAATGAACCGGGATCAATGACATTTTCATAAGCTCCTTCACTTTATTCGTAACATTTACCAAAAATTCGCCATTTGCAGGTTCAGCCTCGAATGCTTCCAGAAGTTCTAGTCATATCTGTGTAGCCTCTCCTTTACTGCAAGTATTTGGACTTTGTCCCTGTAATATACTTTATTTAAATAAATACCTAGTCTTAGGCATTTGTCTTTAAATTTGTATCATTTACAAGCTTTATTACATCTTTATCAATACTTATTCTATTGTTTGAGCAAACGTGAAATAATATTGGCCAGTTTTCCAACTAATTTTCTAAGCATTCCGATAAAGTATTCCAATGAACATCCTGGTGCAATACAGGAGCAGAATCACCAGCTTCTCGGTATTCTGTGCTAGCAAAATGTATTTTTCATGTACATTTCTGAAATATTTGCAATTTTTTTTACTACTCTTTATTCCTGGCACTTCTATATCATGGGCAAGTAAGTTCAATATATGGGCCGAACAGCCATAAGTTATTATATGCATCTGTGCTGCCTAATTCCTCAAAAAGATCCTTCTCATTTTAAGAAAATATGATTTAAACAATGTTTTTTACTACGTTTTATTTGTTTAAAACATGTAATATAAAAACAAAAAAAAAACATGTTTAAAACAAAAAAAAAACCGTTTAAAACAAAAAAAAACGTTTGTTTTGTATAAAATAAAAAAAACATGTTTTTTTGCAACCCTAGTATATTTTACTTAGTACGACGTCGACGTTAGTTAATGTTTGTCAAGGTGTGAGTGTCAAAAATTTTCACCCGTTCTTTGCATGCCAGGCCCTGTAAAAACAGAAACTTATGTTTAAAAATCCACAAAAAATTTCCTAGACATAGTATTTCAAAAATTGTGAGAGATATGTATGAGGGAATAACGACTAGTGTTAGGACAGGTGTGGGAGAGACTGATAAATTTCATGTGAAAGTAGGATTGCACCAAGGCTCGGTGCTTAGTCCTTATTTATTCTCATTAGTTTTGGACCAGGTAACAGCGAAACTACAGGGTAGCATTCCATGGTGCCTAATGTATGTTGATGATGTAGTGTTAATAGGAAATAGTGAAAGAGACTTAGAACAAAAACTGGAACAGTGGAGACAAGCTCTGGAGGAAAAAGGTTTAAAACTTAGTAGGACAAAAACAGAGTATTTGGAATGTTGGTTTAAAGATGGAGCCACTACAAATAAAATGGTATCTTTGGATGGTGAAATGATTGTGAAAAGCAATAGTTTTAAGTACCTAGGATCGGTATTACAGAGTAATGGAGAAATAGATGGAGATGCATGCAGTAGCAGTGGCGTGCTGGAACTTGTCAAGCGGCCCGGTGATTTTATATAAAAGCGGCCCCCCATCCTCATTTTACCTTCTATTATAAGGATGTTTTACTCCTTATTTATAAAATCAAATAAACAAAAATATAAATGATTTTGAAATCAAACATAAAACTTTGAATTCAATGATTTTTTTTTAATTTGCTATATTTTTTTATTTAAGAATAAGCAATCTTACAAATAGTAAATGACATGTATGACAATATTGTATGTAGTAAGGCAGAAATCATAATTTCCTGAAAAAATATAATATGAATTTGATGTAATTAAGATAAAAGTAAAATAAAATTTTGAGAATTTTTCAGTTATGTGTTAAGTTGGAGTTTAGTAAATCAATTATACAAGAGAGTACAAACACAAGTACAGTGCAAATACTTTCATTTAACAGTATTTAAAATGTTAATACAACACAATAATCTAAACATTATTTTATAATTTCCGCATTAAAGTAAATTTTTGAGCAAATTCGTAGATTATTTCATCATTTTTAAGCTCATTCAAAGCTTCTTTTTTCTATAGCCATTAGCATACATGTTTCCAAGCGATCTTGTGTTAAAGTACTTCTTAACCGATTTTTTTATGTATTTGAACGTTGAAAAGCTTCTTTCGCAAGATACTTATGTCACTGAAAAAGTTAATATACTATTTAAATTTGGATAAGCACACTGAAGCAAAACAGCGTAACAGTAAGCTATACAATCTTTACACTTTTTAGTACCACATGGAGGTGAAGTTTTCACGATATCAACAACATTGTCATTTGTTACTTCATGTTCATTATCACTTAGATTAATAATCCTTTATATTTTGTGTAGACTGAACATATTCATCATTAACTCGATCTTTTATAATTTCAGTATTTTGCAAAATCCTATTTTTTAATACAATCGATTTATCAGCAAAATCCACGAATTCTTCTATAATTGCAGTCCCAAGTCCCAGATATGGTAGGATAACAATTTCTGAATTTTTCAGTAAATGATTTAAATGCCGTTAAAGGTATACCATTTTTTATTGTATCAAAATTTCTAGGATGTAGAGTGATTATATCATCATAAAACGATTTGTCTTGATCAAACTGTTTTTTTGATACTTCCAATAATTCGGTCAAAATTGCGCAAAACGTTTTTCCATTTTTTATTCTGCACAGTAGGTACATACATCATACATGTTTGAAGAAAATTGAACAACCATAAATATACTTGTAGGCATGAAAATAAATATTATCTGTAGCAATCTATTTATGTATACAGGGTGAGGCAGATAAAGGGCCTATTAGAAATATCTCGAGAACTAAAGGTAACAGACCCATGAAAATTGGCACGAAGAGGTTTTGAAGAGTGATCTATTTAATGAAAATATTTTTATCTATTTGCTACTTCCGGTTATACCGGAAGTTGCCTATAACTTCGTTTTTTTAAATGGGACACCCTATATATTTTTACATTTTTGGATTCTACTCGAAGTCTTATTTCTTAAAATATGAGGTTTTGAATTGTTATACAGGGTAGTTTAAAAGATAATTACGTTCTTTTATTAATTTCGTAGCAAATTTCACACCCTGTAGAATTAAAGTAGTTTGACATCAAAAACTTTATTTATGTTCAAATGATTTTTAATATAGTCAACTATTGTCAGAAATTACTAGTATAGCTAATTGTTGAATTTTAGTATACAGGGTTGGTCGAAACTCGGAATGAGTATTTTCTGAGTTTTCTTAAATGGAACACCCTGTATTTTAGTATTGTATTGAAATGATATTTTATGGTACTTTTTTATTTCTTAAGCATTCCCTATACCTAACTGCTTTAATTTGTGCTTAATTGTTAATCGCACCAAGAATCTAACTACGTAAGTATTTTGATAGCTCAACCATTATTGGGAATTTTAACGATCAGTCTAGATAAATATGTATTTATTTCCGAAAAATTATTTGTGACTGAATATTTTCAAGGCCAACCTAATAAAATTTCACGTATTTTTTGTTGCAATTAATGTTTGGCTTGAATCACCAATAACTCACAAATTAAAGCAGTTAGGTATAGGGAATGCTTATAAAATGAAAAAGTACCATAAAATATTTCATTACAATACTAAAATACAGGGTGTTCCATTTAAGAAAACTCAGAAAATACTCATTCCGAGTTTCGACCAACCCTGTATACTAAAATTCAATATATAGCTATACTAATAATGTTTAACAATAGTAGACTATATTAAAAATCATATGAACGTAAATAGAGTTTTTGATGTCAAAGTACTATAATTCTACAGGGTGTGAAATCTGCTACGAAATTAATAAAAACACGTAATTATCTTTTAAACTACCCTGTATAATAATATAAAACCTCAACCTCAAACCTTCAAAACCCCTTCTTTCCAATTTTCATGATTCTGTTGCCTTTAGTTCTCGAGATATTTCTAATAGGCCCTTTATCTGCCTCACCCTATATAGTCTTATTCAATTATCTACTTAACTTGTATTTTACAATTAAAAAAAAATTTAATTTTTTTGAAATGTTTTATAATAGATACTATTAACCAAATTAGCATTCGATTAGAAATTTAAAAAATATTTTTTTAGTTACATCTAAAATTTTTTGTGAACCTCTTTGACCGGCCTCAAGAGGCCGCGGTCTCTCGGTGATTGCACCGATTCATTTATATGGCCAGCACGCCACTGTGCAGTAGAATTAGGGCTGGATGGATGAAGTGGAAAGAAGCGAGTGGTGTGTTGTGTGACAGAAAAATTCCAATGAAGCTGAAGGGAAAATTCTATAAAACAGCCATAAGACCGGCTATGATGTACGGAACTGAATGTTGGGCAGTGAAAAAGAAAGAGGAACAACGAATGCATGTGGCGGAAATGAGAATGCTTAGATGGGTGAGTGGAGTGACAAAGAAAGATAAAATTAGAAATGAGTATATTAGGGGAAGTCTAGGTGTGGCACCAATTGATGCCAAAATGAGAGAGCAAAGGTTAAGATGGTTTGGTCATGTTCAACGTCGAGACGTTAATCACCCAATACGAAGAATAGCTG
The DNA here is from genome assembly GCF_917563875.1 of Diabrotica virgifera virgifera. Taxonomy (NCBI): domain Eukaryota; kingdom Metazoa; phylum Arthropoda; class Insecta; order Coleoptera; family Chrysomelidae; genus Diabrotica; species Diabrotica virgifera. Next base: position 189,016,690 of record NC_065449.1, read on the forward strand.
AAGTGCAGATTCCTGGAAGGAGTAGGAGAGGAAGACCAAAGAAGACCTGGGGGAGACGATAAGGCAGGACATGTTGGTAAAGGGGATTAACATTGATATGACCCAAGATAGAATTGTGTGGAGACATGCAATTAGTGAAGCCGACCCAGCATAGGGATACGGCAAAGAGAATGATGATGATAATAGTATTTCAAAAATTCCTATGGTCAATAAGGGACGAACAAGGAGAAAGGCTTTGCAAAATATGCTCCGAAAACAAAATTAGAAAGCAGACAACATATCACTGTGAAAAATATCCTGATCAACCTGCATTTTGTGTTGAAAAATGCTTTGAAATTGTTTATATGTGAATCAAATTTCTGTATTTTATAGAATAAATAAATTTAATTTTTCTAAAATTCCATTATATATAATTATTTTTCTAGAAAAATGTTCTAATTTGTCTTGTGCCGATCAGAGCCAGTAAGCGATACACTAGAAATTTTTACCCAGATGCGCATGACTTCCATCGGAGTCAAAAAGTCAAATCACATTTTATAAATAAATATACATTTGATTTAATTAATTTAATATTTTTATATACATAGTGTAATATCAATTACAATGATATTTTAGAAAAAAGTTATTGCTGCTCCTGGGTAACACCTCTCGAAAAAAGTCAGCAGCGAAAGTGTTAAGGGTTAATAATTGTTTAATTGGATCCAAATGTAACATTAAGTAGCTTCCGAGATGTGGAGATCTAGCTCCAAACTATTATTTTATCTGCGGTCGTATCAAAACCAACAATTATTCTGCCCAATTTATATACAGGGTGATTGATTAGTAGGGTAAAGCTCAATAGCTCCGCTATAGTAATAGATAGCAATAAAAGTTAATAACAAAAATTTTAGCCACCTTTGAGCTTCACATTACAAAATTAGTTAGAATGTTACAGGGTGTTCGATAACACAGTGGCAGACCTAACTTACGTTTTTTTAAATGGAACACCCTATATTTTATTTTATATTCGAAATCCTGTTAACTTCTCCATCACAAAAATATAAAGGTTTGTAATGTTATACAGGGTATTTACAAAGTTATAACCAATTTTGTATGAAAATCGTAACAAGTTCAACTCCCTGTATAAATAAAAATAAGCACAACAGCAATGGTTTATTAATGCCATATTTTTTTATTTATTGTCAAAATTTTTAAGAATTATTGATATTGCTAATTTTCTTTATATCAAATACAGGGTGAGTCAAAACGCAAGTACATTATTTTCTCAGTAATGTTAAATGGAACACCCTGTATTTTATATCATTATTGAAAAGTAACATTAACGTACTTTAATTTTTATATAACATTAACTATGCCCAAATTTATTAGTTTTCGAGATATTTTCATTTTTCAGAGCAAATTATTTTAGGTGCTTAAATTTATCTAAATTTTAAGTAAACCATGACTGAATTGACAATTGAAGATTACCGATTATCAGTCCGGTAATCAATGTAACACTGTAGCAAATAAAGAAATAAAAATAATGTATTAGTAATACATTTTACAAACAAAAACACTATATGCAACATTTTTGAAACGATTAAAAACTATCTTTTTATGTAAATGCAACAAATAAACAAAGAAAATTAGTAATAAATTTTACAAAAAAAAAACACACAAACACAAAATACAATATTTTGTGAAGACAATTAAATACTACTTTTGTATGTAAATGTAACAATGTAACAAATAAAGAACGAAACATAATTTATCAGTAATACATTTTGCAAAAAACATGTTTGAAAAATTTAGAAGCTACTTTTAATAAAATATTTTTGATATTTAATTACATAAGGTGTTCAAAATTATCTCCTAACACATTTATGTATGCCTAAAATCGATCATTGAATGAGCTACTTACTCTACGGAGCATTTGTAAATTAACACATCGAAATACACTTTGTATTCTATTTTTCATCTCATCCCTTGTTGTTGGAGGTATTTTATAAACTTCATTATTAACGTAACCCCAAACAAATCAGTCCAGTTTATTAAATTCTGGTGATTTGGGTGGCCACGCTACTGGTCCATTGAAAAATGAAAATATCTCGAAAACTAATAAATTTAGACATAGGGAATGTTATCTAAAAATTAAAGTACGGTAATGGTACTTTTCAATAGTGATATAAAATACAGGGTGTTCCAATTAAAATTACTGAGAAAATAATGTACTTGCGTTTTGACTCACCCTGTATTTGATATAAAGAAAATTAGCAATATCGACCATTCTTGAAAATTTTGATAATACGTTAAAAAATATGGCATTAATAAACCATTGTTGTTTTGCTTATTTTTATTTATACAGGGAGTTGACTTGTTGCGATTTTCATATAAAATTGGTTATAACTTTGTAAATACCCTGTATAACATAACAAACCTTTATATTTTTGTGATGGAGAAGTTAACAGGATTTCGAATTTAAAATAAAATATAGGGTGTTCCATTTAAAAAAACATAAGTTTGGTCTGCCACTGTGTCATCGAACACCCTGTAACATTCTAACTAATTTTGTAATGTGAAGCTCAAAGGTGGCTAAAATTTTTGTTATTAACTTTTATTGCTATCTATTACTATAGCGGAGCTATTGAGCTTTACCCTACTAATCAATCACCCTGTATATTGAAGCAATACAAATTCGAATTCATGAAGAATATGCAAAAATAACGCCACGCATTCTGGTTATAATGTTAGATGAGAATTTTACAATCGATTGAGATGTTGCTTAACATTGCTCTAACAGAGCAATGTAGTCCAGGGTAATAAGGTTTTTTCCATGACACTCGAGCAGCCAGGGTACTGAAGCGTTTTTTCCACAGGTAATACCTATAAGAGCAAATTGTAACTATTTCCTGCGTAGGATTTGGCGGCCATTTTTATTTATAAACAAATAGGTGTCAAAACATGGCATTTTTCCTTTTTTTTCAAATCAATGGAAAACAGTGAAACTTATGGTTTTTTTAGTACAAATATCTTTGAGATTATGGAAAAAGCTTTAAAATGACCTATCACACAGTTTGATATACTCATTTATTGTTAATATAATTGCGAAAAAAGTCGGAATTGCAAAAAAAATTAATTTCGCAATATCTATTGTAAAAATTAGAACACAGCTTTGAAATTTTTTGTCATATAAGGGTTCTTTGGTGCTTAATATGTGATAAAAATTTCAAAGCGATTCATTCAATTGTTTAAATTTTATTCAAATTGTTTATCCCAGAGAGCATTTTTTTTGCAATAACATAAGTCAGAAAAAAATTACGTTAGAACCATTACACAGGTGTCAAATAAAAGAGCATGAGCTATATTTTCAACCTGGTTTAAAAAAGCGAATAAAAAATGCATTTATTAGTAATAAATAATTATGCAAATATATCGTAAATCTTTCCTTATAAACTTTTTATTTTGTTAAATAAGAAATTATGTATATTTATTACAATTTTTTATCAATTATGATATAAATAACATTGCTTGGTAGTTGTGCACTTAAAACAGGGTAAAACAGTTAATTTTTTTGGAAAAAGGTATTCAAAAAGTTTATAAGGAAAGATTTACGATACTTTTGCATAATTATTTATTACTAATAAATGCATTTTTTATTCGCTTTCTTTAAACCAAGTTGAAAATATAGCTCATACTCTTCCATTTGACACCTGTGGAATGGTTCTAACGTCATTTTTTTCTGACTTATGTTATTGCAAAAAAATGCTCTCTGAGATAAACAATTCGAATAAAATTTAAACAATTAAGTGAATCGCTTTGAAATCTTTATCACATAATAAGCACCAAAGAACCCTCATTTGACAAAAAATTCAAATCTGTACACTAATTTTTACAGCAGTTATTGCGAAAATAATTTTTTTTGCAATCCCGACCTTTTTTCGCCATTATATTAACAATAAATGAGTATATAAAACTTTGTAATATGTCATTTTAAAGCTTTTTCCATAATCTCAAAGATATTTGACTTAAATTTGTACTAAAAAAATCATAAGTTTCACTGTTTTCCATTGATTTGAAAAGAAAAAAGGAAAAAATGCCATTTTCTGGCAGTTAATTGTTTATAAATAAAAATGGCCGCTAGATCCTACGCAGGAAATAGTTATAATTTGTTCCTATTCGCGGTGTGCAAGTACTTGGAAGGGAAACGAGAAACGACAGTGCGCGAGACGCGGAGAAATATTGCAACTATCTTAAATAATTCATATTGTCAATTGAAATTGTCAAATTGACGTATATTTCATACCTTCTGTCATTGAAGCAGAAAAATTATATATTGCTCCACAATATTGTTATGATATGCAATTATTATATAAAGGTAAATTTAATTAATTGTATTTTGCTTGCAGTACTGCATTTTAATAACTAATTTTTTATTTATTACATACAATTGTTTACGTTTGCATAACATAACCTGCATCTTATTTTTTCTTCTTATTATTTTTTTGGACTATGGCCTTGACAATTATCCAGCAACCAGGACTAATATAATTGGCCAATATAATTAAAAGTGCGAATAAAAGTACAGAGCGTAGAAATAGAGGTCGCTTTGCCGAACTTGCACGGTCCCAATAGGTATTACCATTGTTTATCTACACAATTACTTGTCGAAAAAACGCTTCAGTACCCTGACTGCTGAAGTGTCACGAACAGGGTATATTTTTGTCTTATTACCCTGGCCTAATGTTAGGAGTAAAAGACAAAAAGCAAAACAACTACAAAGCAAATCATAACGCCAGACAATTGGATAATAGGTGGAATACCACGATACAACAATGGAGATCATGGACGGGAAAGAGAGCAAGAAGACGACCCCAGATGAGATGGGGAGATGACATTAGAAAGATAGGAAGAACAGTCTGGAAACAGAAAGCAGAAAATATATGCGAATGGAGGAAACTGAGGGAAGCCTATGTTCAAAATTAGGACGAATTAAAGGGCAAAAGAAGAAGGGATGCTGCTTAGTACAAAATAGCGGATTATTTGAAAATTTACACAACATACAGGAAATTTTTCCTTATGGATTTAAAAATTTGTTATAGTGTTACGTTTAGAAATTATTATTTGTTCTTTAATAAAAAAAAATGCACACTTATGTTGTATTACCTACCTTAAACAAGATTATAAAAAAGAAGAGTTCCTTTTGACTATTGACTTTTATAAGATGTTATGAGTTTTTGAATGACGGATAAGTTTGTAACAATACATTTGTATTTTAATTAAAATAAAACTATTAAAATTAGTCTTAACTTCTATAAAGAGTTAATCCAGAGAACGAATAAAATATGGTGGCAGCTGATTTGTAAAAATACGGATGAGAAAACTCGAAAAATTTAGAGGTTGGTTAGTACAAAAATACAAAGTACGAAAACAGCACAGTTAAGCATCTGATGAAAAAAAAAAAATGCCTGATAACGCTCCAGTTCAAGAATCACCGTCGATAAACCTCACTTTATCACCTCCCGAATCATTTAATTTCCATCCAAGTGATTGGGCACAATGGAAAAACCGTTTTCAACGTTTTAGACGAGGGTGTGGCCTTGATAAAGCATCTGATGGAAAACAAATTGATGTGTTAATTTATAATATGGGGGTAAGAGCTGAAGAAAATATTCTCATCATTTTCACCAGTTCTAACTACATATGATGAGACATTAAAACAATTTGAAGATTATTTTATACCCCGTAGAAATATTATCTATGAAAGGGCCAAATTCCTAAATCATAAGCAAGGGAGTGATACTGCAGAGAAATTTATTACTGACTTACATAGTCTATCAAAAACATGTGATTGGGGGACTTTAAACAATGATATGGTTTTATTAGTGTTGATTATCGGAATGAGAGATACAAGCATAAGTGACAAACTGCAACTTGATGCTGCACTTACTCTCGAAAAAGCTGTAACCTGTCTAAGACAACATGAAGAGCTGATCCGTCAAAAACAAAACCTAAATGAACCAAATATTTCTGCTAGAAGAAAACAATCAACTTACAAAAAATCACAGAAGCCCCAAAATTGCCAACAGTCAAGTAAAGGTGAGAAAACGAAAAAATGCCCTAGATGTGGATATGATTGGCATGATAAATTAGCAAACTGTCCTGCAAAAAATGCTAAATGTGGTACATGCAAAAATGAAGGACACTACAGCAAGATGTGTTATAAAAATAAAAAGTCCAAAAACAAAAATGTACATGCCATTCAGCAAGATTCAGAGCCTAATAGTGACGAAAACTCTTATGTACATGAAATTAAAGCGAGTGATGACAGGAATGTGTGGACACAAAAACTACAAGTAAGCTGCAAAGAGAGAATGCTTGAACCTATCACATTCAAACTGGATACTGCTGCTGATGTAACAATGGTACCTGTCCAAGTGCTGAGTAATGTAATAAATGAACTACCTCTAAATGAATCTTCGAATAAAGTATTTAGTGCAAAAAAGCAAGAAAGATTCAAAATACTAGGTACAGTAAAATTAAAACTAAAATATAAAAATAGGGAAATTACAGAAAATGTATTTATCTCTGAAGAGATTGATGTCCCATTGTTGAGTAGGAAAGCATGCCAAGGCTTATATTTAGTAAAAAGAATTTATTCTATAAGCACTGAGACAAATTGGGTCGCAGAATACTCCTCATTATTCCAAGGACTAGGCAATATGGAGGGTGAATACAAAATTGAAATAAAGGAAAATGCTGAACCATATGCTATTTCTGTACCAAGAACTGTTCCAGTTCCTTTGAGAGACCAAGTAAAGGAAGCTTTGGAAGAAATGCAGAGAAATGGTGTCATTGTTCCTGTAGATCATGCGACCGAATGGTGTGCCCCAATGGTAGTAAACATAAAGAAAGGAGGAAAAGGGGTCCGTATCTGTGTCGATCTGTCAAGATTAAATAAAAGTGTCAAACGTCAGTTTCACCCAATTCCCGTAGTAGAGCTACAACTTGCAGAGATTAGAGGGGCTAAATACTTTAGCAAACTTGATGCAAATCATGGATTCTGGCAACTTAATTTAGCCGAAGAATCAAGAGACTACACAACCTTTTTAACCCCATTTGGAAGATTTAAATTCCAGAAATTACCTTTCGGCATTACATCGGCACCAGAGGAATTCCAGAAAAGAATGTCACGAGTCCTTGAAGGAGCAAAAAATACTCTAGTCCATATGGATGATGTGCTGGTTTGGGGAAACACAAAAGAGGAACACGATGACCGCCTAAGAGAAGTGCTCGAGAGAATCAAAAAAGCACGTATAACCTTGAATAAGGGCAAAACTGAATTCTGTAAGCAGAAAATCGATTTCTTGGGATTTGTGTTGTCGAAGGATGGGGTAGCACCAGATCCAGGCAAGGTGAAAGCAATTGTAGACATGGAAGCACCAAAAAATGTCAAGGAAGTTCAACGCCTTATGGGTACTGTAACATTCCTAGCGAAATTTATCCCTAATAGGAGTGAGATTATGCAACCAATTACAAGTTTAGTTAGTCCAAGCAATGGATTTCTATGGGGCCCAGCACAAAAAGAGGCGTTCCAGAAAATAAAAGAATTGCTTATATCATCACCTTGTTTAACAATGTATGATGCAAATAAACCTACAATCCTATCCAGTGACGCTTCTACCAAAGGACTGGGAGCTGTATTACTTCAAGTTGAAGGTGGTCATAAGAAACCTGTAGCATACATCTCGAGGACTTTGACTCCAGCTGAACAAAATTATGCAAACATAGAAAGAGAAGCACTAGCTCTGACCTGGGCAAGCGATCGACTAAAGAGTTTTCTGATAGGAAAACAATATACCATAGAGACCGATCACAAGCCACTTATACAAATATTTAAAACTAAGCATCTCGATGATCTGTCCCCAAGACTTCAAATGTTTAGAATGCGCATGATGCGTTATGACTACAATATTGTATATACCCAGGGAAAAATTTATATATTGCTGATACTTTATCTCATAAACCCATACCTTCAGAAGATGACAAAGAATTAGAAGAAGAAATCGATGCCTTCATTCATGGAGTCACTCTTGCAGGTATTCACACATCTGACGAGAATGTAACACGAGTTGCTAACTCACAAAGCAATGATCAAACCTGTAATCAACTGAAGAACTACATAATGGGAGACTGGCCTCACAAGTCTGCATTATCAGGTGATGTTAAACCATACTACCCAGTACGTCATGAACTATCAGTTGTGGATGGTATCCTTCTTAGAGGAAACCGTATGATCATTCCATGTGAGCTCAGGACAATGATGTTGGAAAAATTGCACGTTGGCCACTTTGGAATAACTAAAACTCGTCGTCGTGCTCTGGGAACGATGTGGTGGCCAGGAATTTCTCAAGAGATAGAAGCCAAAGTAAGATCTTGTCCCATCTGTATTCAAAACTCGACAAACCATCATTAACCTTTATTGCCAGCTAAATTTCCAGATTATCCATGGCAAGTGATATCAATGGACCTTTTTAAAACTGAAGGAAAATGGTATATCGTCGTAACTGATAACTATTCCAGATTTTTTTGAAGTACTTCCTGTTCAGAACATGAGATCACAGGAAGTAATAAACATCTGCAAAACAATATTTGCAAGATATGGTATACCACAGTTGGTTTGTTCCGACACTGGAACACAATTTCATGCTGTTGAAACATCAGAGTTCCAACAGTTCGCAAGAGAATGGGGGTTCTCTACATCGAGAAGTAGCCCACAATTCCACCAAGCAAATAGCGCAGCAAAAGCTGCTGTAAAAGTCGCAAAAACCTTAATAAAGAAGAATAAGAACAACATACAGATAGCACTTCTGTCCTATCGAAACACACCACTAGAGAACGGATTCAGTCCATCCGAAATGATGTTTGGAAGAAAATTGAGAGATAATCTACCATCAATCGCATTAGCTGAATTTAAATCATCAAAAAAGCTAGTAAGCGCGGAGAGGAAGTACCGCTCGAAATATAAAAAATTATATGATGGAAAACATGGACCGAAGAATTTGAGTCGACTTCAAATTGGTGATTTTGTATGGATCACAGACCTGAAACGACATAGTGAAATCATTAACGAAGTTAATCCAAGATCATACATAGTTAAGACCGCCATAAGCACCATAAGGAGAAACCGTTTTCATCTGATCCCTGCTCCATATCTAAGCAGTATCCCCGATGGAGTATTGAAACAACTGCCAGGGATTTAACAAACATATTCGACTCCAGAAACTACACCGACTACTCAACAACTAACATCCCAAAGACCAACAAACATTGAGAAAGGTAGTCAGGAAGTGGAAAGTCACCCAACTCAACCCAAAACGCCTGTACGACTTCCAACGCCAACGAAAACTGATGGACCATTTAATATTGAGCAGAGTAAGAATACAACGCGCTCTGGGAGAGCGGTTGTCAGACCTTTACGCCTATCGTGAAGATTAGTCAGTAGTTATGTTGAAGATGTATCATCTTGAGGGGGGATGTTGTATTACCTACCTTAAACAAGATTATAAAAAAGAAGAGTTCCTTTTGACTATTGACTTTTATAAGATGTTATGAGTTTTTGAATGACAGATAAGTTTGTAACAATACATTTGTATTTTAATTAAAATAAAACTATTAAAATTAGTCTTAACTTCTATAAAGAGTTAATCCAGAGAATGAATAAAACAACTTACAATTAGGAATAGCGATCCCAGTAGTTTCAAACTTTTTAAAAATCTTATTGCTGATTTTTCTTTAACTGAGTAGGTGCATTTCATTACCTTTATTTCTTTTAAAACAATAAATCATAAAATTGACAATCCAAATATTTAACTCATTATGATGACTCAACGCAACCCGTTATACACATTCTGCACTACGTGTGGCCTAACTTTTACAACAATACTCGGGAAAATATTTTTGTAAAATTTTGAAATCTGTTTAATAACATGTATATATATATAATAATGGTTATATTTTTCCTTTTCTTTTAAAAGATCATTTATGTGATGGCGAGATTAGGAATAAAGTAAAAATAACATAATCGTTTTTGAAAAAAAATTGTAATAAACAAGTTTATTGCCCAAATTATGTTCCCAAACCTCAAGAAACAAATCTACAAGAAGGAAGTTTTCCATACTTTCATTTCGCCGATTATTCTCTATTTCTCAATCTCAAGGACTCCTATTAAACTTAAATTAGTTTGTGTTATTATATCAAAGGGCATCTAAATTAGTAATTGAGGGTGAATTAGATTCACTTCATTGCTCAGAATTTTGTCATGAGGTTAATTATGTAATTTCGGGCCAGTAGAATGGATTATATTATGAGCAGGAATTTGCCCAGTAGTTGGTGATTACCGCCGGGGTAAGTTCAGTTCGAGAATATTTTTAAATTATTTATTTATTTTCAGTGGTTTCTTATTTTTAATTGTTACTAGTTAAGGCGGCAATAATATTGACTTAGGGAGGAAAGTATAACCATTTAAGAGGAAACAGTAGCGATCAACAGGTAGCAAAAACGCGTTCCAAGATTGCGGCTGTAATTTTGAATATTTTTTCGAGATATTTGGCACACGTATTCGTAATATAATAAAGAATGGCGGTACAGAGCCCAATTTGAGAAATATATTAATATGTGGAAATTACTCTGTAATTAAATACAATATTAAAAAAACAAGCCTGTACCGCCATTAAGAAGAACAAAAAAATACACTTTCTTCAAATAAACTTTTTTATCCGAATTCCAAAATGATTTTGTGTCATTTTGGAACTACTAAAATTTTTATTTCATTAGTAGTTCCAAAATGACACAAAATCTAGGCATCGGATAAAAAAGTTTTTTATCCGATGCCTAGATTTTGTGTCATTTTGGAACTACTAGAATTTTTATTTCATTAGTAGTTCCAAAATGACACAAAATCTAGGCATCGGATAAAAAAGTTTATTTGAAGAAAGTGTATTTTTTTGTTCTTCTTAATGGCGGTACAGGCTCGTTTTTTTAATATTGTATTTAATTACAGAGTAATTTCCACATATTAATATATTTCTCAAATTGGGCTCTGTACCGCCATTCTTTATTATATTACGAATACGTGTGCCAAATATCTCGAAAAAATATTCAAAATTACAGCCGCAATCTTGGAACGCGTTTTCGCTACCTGTTGATCGCTTCTGTGTCACCTTAAAACTTAAAAGCTAGTGATTAGGTTGCAACATATAAAATGCTTGCTTTAAGAATAAGAATTATACTAATAATGACAGAATTGATGATACATTTTTAACATAGCAACATAATATGCCAGTAATTTCTTTAAAGCTTTCTTCGTTTTTAATAAAATTTGAAAATTGAATTTCAGATCTTTGTTTTTTATCAATGACTCAAATACCAAGGACAATACTTCTTCTTTGAGTACCTTACCCAAATTTTAGGCGTGGGTAACTTCCATGATAATTGGCTGATACTGTTCTCGATCTTGCGCGGCATGCTATAATGCATCTGCTGATACGCCAGTCTCTTGACTAAGGTTTTGGAGCCATGGATATTTCTTCCTACCAGTTTCTCTTTTTACCTTGATCTTCCTGTTAAGTATTAACTGCAGTATCCATTATCTGCTACCCCTCATTATATGCCCCAGATATTAAAGTTTTCTCTTTTTTATAATTTTTGTCAAGTCACTTTCGCTTTGACCTATTCTGTTTAAGTATTCTATAGCTTTGTTCGCGCTGGCAGGGCCGCCGAGGGGGCGGTACAGCCGGTACGTTTTACCGGGGCCCGGCGCGGCGTCGACCAGACCAAAGACGTAATTTTTTTGCTCTTCACTTTATGTCCCTAATACGTTTAATTAATCCTCGGCTATATTTAACATGACCTTTAGTTGATTTGGTGTAAAATTTTAACAGCAATAAATCACAGAAGTCAAATGCTGCAGTGCAGTCAGATAACTATGGATATGGAGATTAAAAATATATCAATCTTCTAGAAGATTTACAAAAAATCAGAAATTGATTGAAGAATATAAAGGGTCAGATTCCAAACGGATCAGGTTTTCTATTAATGAAGAATCTAAATTAGTTACTAGCAATTGAAGGGGCCAGTGCAAAATGTGGCTAAGTCACATTTTTGTGTTTCTGAGTTAGTTACAATTTTTGACACTTAGCGACTTCTTGCACTGAAATAATGATTGATTAAAATTTAAACATATGGGATTTTACCCAGTAGGATGCTTTTTGTTACAAATCTGACTTCTCCAACTTATAGTACAGTACACATGATTTTATATAGTTGTAGCTACTTAACTCAATTCTAGAAAATATGGACTTAGCTCCTTTTTGCACTGATCCCTTCAATTATGGAATAAATCCAGAATTTACATCAAATAAAGAAAAACGGCGCAAGAAGCCTGTAAGATTTTTTTATGATTGCCTGGGCCTATAGACTACTATAGTAGTCATGCGACTGAGAATTTTGAGTCCGACGCAATATTTCGCTGTGAACTATTTAATATTGTCAAATAATAAGCAATTTAACCAGAATATTTAATGTGCAAATGAAATTCATTCGCGATTTAACATTTTGTGGACATTCCGAGATGACGATGACGAGAATATTAAGAAAAAATGGATATTTTGCGCGAGTTTTATAAAGAAGACATCAGTGAAGAATTGATGGACGGAATTTTTGAAGTTATACTTCTTTAGGCGCGATTGAGAGTAAAATTTCGTAATACTGCGCGCATGCGCACACAGACAGTGGCGTTTAGTTGCTGAATCTTTCAAGTTATGTATAAATATATCAGTGCAAGAAAAGGTGTGAAAAGAATATATTAGTGTTTTTAGTAAATGTATTATTTATTATAATTTTTGTGTCTTTGGATCTGTCTTCCCCGGGAATAAGATGTTTTATAATATTAGTAAGTAGGTATATTTAAAGTATTTTTGTATTAAATTTGTCAGTATGTATGAGAAATCTTGTAACCTGTCAAAGCAAAAGGGATATAGCTCAGTGTAGAGCGTGTGACAGGAGATCAAGAGGTCCCGGGTTCAAATCCCGGACGATTCATATTTTTTTTATATATTTTTGGTATCGTTTTAATAAAAAAATTTTAAAAGTGGTAGGTAAAGAAAGTTAGTTTAATATTTAAATAAAATACAAATAACCTGTTAAGTATATTAACTTAGTTGAAATCATAATAATAGAAGTACATATAACTTCTTACGTGCGTACAAAGTACACACATTCTTTTTTTTCATTTGAGAGCGATATACAAGGATATTGGTAAATCTCAACTTTCTCCAATCTTCTTCTTTACGTGCTATCTCCGCGACGAAGGTTGGCAATCATCATTGCTATTCTAACTTTTGACACTACAGCTCGAAACTAGTGTTGCCCAAAATCGGTCTTGGTCTTGCAGTCTTGGTCTTGTTCTTGCATTTTCGCAAGACCAAGACCAAGACCGCCTAATTTTAGCAAGACCAAGACCAAGACTGACCTTGCAAGATTTGAGCAAGAACAAGACTGACCCTGCGAGACTCTTGCGTCTTGCAGTTAGGACCGAATATCGTTTTAGGAAGTATAGTAGTTCGGGTATATGCTTAGATGTATAGAGGCTCTATGAGACGCAAAAAAATATGTAACAAAAATTTGGAAAATTGGACTTACGCGCATTACGAACAATACCATAAGCATACATAGCCAATCAAAATATCCATTAACCCTCCTAAGGCGATGCGGGGTGTGTTTTTCTCACCTATCTTTTTTAATAAATTTTTTTGATTTTTGTCCATTTTATTATTCGTATTAAATTCAATTCTAAACGTATTCCACCCATTACAGCATTTAAAAGTTTTTGCGTATACGTGCTTTTTTGAAAAAATTACTTTTGGGTGCAAATGATGGAAATTTCGTATCCTGAATTGGACGTTTCTGATGTTCCACCTGGAGCTAACAGAGCTACGGGACAAGGTCGGTGTTACTTATGTCAGAGAAAAAAGACCGAAAGTCCTGGCATAACTGTATTGTGTGTAAAAACTTTGTGTTGCTCATTCTGTGAAAAAGTTCATGTGTTTGTCTTGCGACGATCATAACTTTTTTTTAGGAAGAAATGAGTACTTTTTTTGTAAAATTATGTTTCGTACTATAATAAATAAGTCCTAATTATCTTTCAAATTAATTTCCCCAACGTTCACATATAAAAAAATGGATATACAGATGGGGTGCAAATGCACCCCGCACCGTTGTTTACGTAAGAATCTAAGCACCGCCTTACGAGGATTAGAAGAAAACTTGGCACATTTGATACGTACTGAGAGGTCATAAAACTACAATGTAAAAATAAAACATTTTAAACATGCTTTAACAGCAGACGATTTTTTCGCTCTGAAATCAATTGTCCAGATTTTGATAATAGGCGCCCCAATAGCCGCCGTCTAATCGTTTAAAAATATAATATGTCATCTTAGCTTAGCTGATAAAAAATATAATAATAGGTATAATAAATCTTGTCGGCCCAAATTATTAAGGCTAAACACTAAACATCGTTTGTGCTGAGTGTGCGATATCAGCTAAACAAACCATTTGCTGAAAAAGCGCGGCTAACTATCAATTATTAACAGTATATTTCTATATAATGAACAATAAGTTTCTTTGACATTGTTTATGACACGGACACATAATATGTCGCGTTGTTAATCACGAAACAGATTATGTTACCTTTTCGATAATAATGTATATCTTTGATAAAGAACTTTAAACTCATCATTCCACACACACAACAATATCCTACTTAGGGTATTCGATAGTAAGGAGTATAAAAGAATCTTTGTATTAATTCTTGGTCAAAAAAATTAATATAAAGATAAAGTAAAGTCAAAGCAATTGCGCACTGTTCTGTAATTTAATTTGTATTGTATTTTACTTTTTATTTAAATAAATGGCAAATTGTATAACTCTTTTATTCCATTTCATATAAGGTGAGGGTCGATCAATCCTTTTCTAGACAGATAATGTTCTTTGAAATACAGTCAACTTTATGTCATTGTCATTAATTTGGTTTTTTGTATTTTAACCATGTTTTAGCACATGTAAGCTTATTAAATGCAAACGTTTATTAAGAAACAGACTGTCTCCCGTGGGCCATGGTATATAGTTGTTAGTTAGAGAGTATAGGCACGGATCGCTTAGATCGTAAGTTCATACCTTACCCAATGTCAGTTTAGACATTTATTAATTTTGTTGGTCATTACCATGGCTATGATAATTCAAGATTAAAATGTACCTACTCTGTTACAGTTTACATAATATTCTAAAGGTGCCGGTGGGGGATGGCGTCTACGCGCATTATTATAGTCGGTGTAAAGAGAGAACGTATTCGAAAGAATGAAATAACAAATAATATAAAATTTGTTACTTCATGATTTTGAATATTTTCTCTCTCATAGACCGACTATAATACTGCGAATAGACGGCGTCACCCACCGGCACCTTTAGAATCTGTGCACTGTACCTACGTTGTTCTAAGATCTGAAGTAACGCTTAAAGAATAGCAATAGGCTAATGTGTAACTGCAAGACTTGCAAGACTCTTGCTGCAAGACCAAGACCAAGACCGAGAGCGCAATACCAAGACCAGGTGTATTGGAGCAAGAGCAAGACCAAGACTGTCTAAGTCTCGTCTTGGTCTTGCATTTGGGCAACACTACTCGAAACAGTTCAGTTGAACTGGATCCAAACCATTCTCTGAGATTTTTTGCCAGGACATTTTCTTCTATGTATGCTGCGCCCTTACAAATCTTTCCCTGCAATTTCTCCAATAGGTTTACTTAATAAAATTAAACATCTCAAATTAGATTCATTATTTCCTAACGTCATTATTGCGTTAAGAATATTTTGCACATTGCCGGTGACAGTCGCAGAAGCGAAAAGATCCTTTAGTTTTCTTTCCCGCATAAAGAATGCTGTGATATCTACAATAAAACAGGATTGGTTAACTCGCCTATCAACTTTGTGCATTGAGAATGATTTGGTAAAATTCTGCGATTTTTCGAAAGTTATAGAAATCTTTTCCAATCAGAAATCTCGAAAAGCACCTGTATTATAAATATTTTCACTATTATAAATATAATCAAAATTTAATAAAATTTATATTTGTAATGTTTCTTATTACATATTTTTACTATTGATAATTTTATTTCTATAAAAGTTGAACAATTTTTTTCGCTCTTCACTTTTGTACTGAACGGGGGGCCCGTTCTTCACTTCTTGCCGGGGCCCGCTAATCCCTCTCGGCGGCCCTGCGCGCTGGACAACCCGAACGTACCCAGGGGGAGAACGCCTGCGCATTACAAAATCGAGCGTTCGCGGAGGTCGAAATTTTCCCTCTCAAAACCCTACGGATTTTTAATTCGGTGTTCGCGCAGTATAGAAAAAAGATCCTTAACGTGTCCGGGATGCCCTCTCGACGTTCGAGGATTTTGTTTCGGATTTTAAGTTCGCACAGACGCACAAAATATATGGGAAGAATTTCTTGACATTCTGACCATTATTCTGTTCTTACTCCGTCCAATTCTTAACCTAAAATATTGTTTTGTTAAACAACTTGTAGATGTAGATTCTGGTTTTTAAAGTTTTTAAATTATGTAAAGTGTTGTATCATTTCAATATTCTTCAAACAAATTTTAATATTTTTATGTTAAAGCTTTTTTAGTTGTTTTTGTCAATGTTTTCCATTTAGTATGTTTATAAATAAGTAGGTACCTTTTCTAGTATTACTATCTTATTACTTTTCATTCGATATTCGATAATTATCTATTACGGTAGTATTACAATAAATTATTGTACTCTGTTTTTACTTAATTTCTTCTATCTAGATGAGCTTATAAGTACCTACATATTCTTGTGGTTTATTTTTCAGTTTAATTTATGAGTTAAATTAGTCTCTTATTGAATAATGAATCATAAACAACACATCAAACTTATTCTGAAACTATTTCTTGTGTCTTGTTATATTTCATTATTTTTGTGGTGTAGTAAACCACAACACAATGCCACAACCTATCAAATTCACTATATCGAAATTGGAAATGTTTGCTTTACTAAATTATTCCTTCTTTCAGGTAATGTTCAAACCCCAGGAAGTTAAAGGTAATTTTTATATCTAAATAACAAGCTGCAATTTCCAAGTAACTCAACAATCTTTTACTCTCTACTTACAAAAATTTAAGCCGAATTTCGGCGTGGAAATACCAAATTATATTGTCGAAATAATAAAGACGCTAATCAAATTTCTAACTTCTAAGAAAGGCATTAATAGAAAGTTAATCTTTTGCCTGTTGCTGTTATTCTCTTTCTCTTTGTTGAAATACAAATTTTTTGCATTTGCATTTTTTGTTGACATTGATTTCCTTCCTTCCTGAAAAGGCTTCCTTCTGTAATCTTAATGTATGCAACCCGTCATTACATTACGAATCCGAAAATTGTTCGTGGAGCGAAAAATCCTGAAGAACATGTCCAGGATAAGTTTACGTTGACGCCTGCGCCTTGGAAACTAATCCCGAACTTACTCTGAATACGTTCGGGTTATACAGCGCGAATACTACTAATGTTTGAAATGTGTTGCACCCATGATATTTTAAGCATTCTACGATATGACCACATCTCGAAGGCTTCTAATATTTGTTCATCAATTAACCTTCATGATCCAGGTTCCACATCCATATAGTAATACAGGATACGCATAACATTTTAGGAAGTTGATACTTATTTATAAATACAGTTGAGAATTGCATAGTATAAATCTAAGATTTATAAATGACCCTCTTGCAGTGTCTATACGAGTTTTAATTCTAGGTGTTTAAAATGGTTAACTTTTGTAATAGGCGCATTATTGACAATTAGTTGCATAGGGCCAACATCTTACAAGGACAATACGCAAAATTTTTATTCCTAGGATTTAAGTTGTTTTAGTCCTTACCCTGTAGAGGTACAACCTTTTAAAGGTTTTTCAGTGCATTTACAAGCCTGTGATTTATATTATACTAAATTCCAATAAGCGATGCAGTGCATATAAACAACGATTTTAGTTGATAAAGATGTTCAAAATTTATCTACTCGTTCCATAATAACAGTATATTATTAAAATCACTCTTTCTATTTTCTCGATTATTAGTTTTAATTGTATAGTATATAAATTATTGTAATCACTGAATACATAGATCTTCTTCTTTAAGTGCCATCTCCGCGGCGGAGGTCGGCAATCATCATAGCTATTCGTATTTTAGAGATGGCTGCTCTGAAAAGTTCATTTGATGTACATCCGTACCACTCTCTCAGGTTGCGCAGCCACGATATTCTGCGTCGCCCTATGCTTCTCTTTCCTTGAATCTTTCCCTGCATAATCAATTGGAGCAAGCTGTATCTCTCTCCACGTGTAATATGTCCGAGATATTCCAGTTTCCTTGTTTTGCTGGTATTTAGGATTTCCATTTCTTTATTCATCCTTCTCAGAACCTCTTTGTTTGTAACGTGTTCTGTCCACGATATTTTCAGAATTCTTCTGTACACCCACAGCTCGAATGATTCTAGTTTTTTCATTGATGCAGCATTCAAGGTCCAAGCTTCCATTCCATAAAACAGAGTCGAGAAAACGTAGCACCTAGCCAACCTAACTCTTAGCTCCAACTTCAAATCTCTTGTGCAGAGCACTTTCCTCATTTTGTTAAAATTTGCTCTAGCCTTTTCTATCCTGATTTTGATTTCCTGTAAGTAATCTCCTGTGGAGTTGATCATTGTTCCAAGGTATGCATATTGATCGACTCGTTCGATATTGGATCCGTTGATGACGAGATTTTCGTTATTTCTTTGAGTTTTCGATATTCTCATAAACTTTGTCTTCTTGACATTCATTGTTAGCCCGTATTCTTCTCCAAACTCTGCTATTCTGGTCACCAGCCTCTGAAGATCCCCAATATTTTCAGCTAAGATGACAGTGTCATCCGCATATCTAATGTTGTTAATGGGAACTCCATTTACCTTTATTCCAGCTGTTTCACCATCCAGAGCTTTTTTCAAGATCTCTTCCGAGTAGGCATTAAAAAGAACCGGCGACAACACGCATCCCTGTCTCACTCCACGTCTGATTTCAATTTCGTCCGACAGCTGATCGTTAACACGTATTACTTTTGCTCGTTGCTTATAGTACAAATTCGATATAATCCTGAGGTCATTGTAGTCCAGCTTCCTTGATTCCAGAACATGCATTAATTGTTCATGTCTTACTTTGTCGAATGCTTTATTATAGTCAATAAAACACGCATATATATCTTGATTGACGTCCAGGCACCTTTGTATAAGTATGTTAAGTGATACATAGTAATACATATGTAATACATAGATAGTGAAAAAAATAATCATATTAATTAAATTAATGAATAATTTACGCGATTTTACAATTAACTGTTATCCAAAAATATTCAAAAACTGAAAGCAATAGCCATCTCGTTTGTTGCTGATGACGACATCGCTGTCAACTTATGTTTACATCTATTGCATAGCTTATCTGATTTTAGTACAGTATCTCCAAGTAGTCGTACTTACTACAAAGGTTTTGTCATTAGCACTGTATCGTAGATTTTTTGAAGATTAATTTTTTTTATTTATTAGACACCAATAAGATGCTTAAGATCATTACAATCTGATCAAATAATGTGATCAATGAGCAACTTATTTCTAACCTAAATTACTACTAAAGACTTAAGACAAAGGACAAACTCAATAGTACCCTGGTTAGGTTCTGTTAATTTATTGCACAAATGTTAACTTGTAGCATCACTTGCACCGTGCACAATTTTTCACTTAACTACCTTCGAGTTAGTTAAATGATAGTTTCTTCCTCTTGAGTCTTCTAGCTAGATCCGTGTTGTCAAGGAGCTGGATGGCCTCAACATTGACGTGTTGAAGAAGTCGTTGTTCGTGACTTTGCAAATTTTTCTATGCTCTTGTTAACAGTATCCATGTTTAGGTCCCTATGGAGGTCACTGTTCCTATAGTACCATGTAGTGTTGACAATGCTCCTTAGCACTTTGTTTTGGAATCGCTGAATGACGTTTAAATTTGTATTACTAGCAATGAACTGTCAATACGGATGGAATAGGCACAAAGACAACTAATGCAGCCACGATACAAGAGAGAGGTCCTAGAGAGAGACAGACAAGGTGGTGGAAACTTTGACAGGCCGTGTAATTTGAGTTGCCTATATCAACTTAAATCGGGGAAATGGACCTCATATTTTTTTAACTGGGCTGATGGGGCAGTATTTCCAAATTTAAATACTTTTTTGTATTCAAATACGTCAGAACTCTCTTCTTCATTTAAAGAAGTACTGGTTTTAATCTGTCTTTTTGTCATTGTCATTAAGTGATACACAATAAAATGACATATATCATGGCGCAGTTCTAAAACCTACAAAATAGAATATGCCAAAAGCAAAGACTAAAACCAGTACTTCTTTTAATGAAAAAGAGAGTTCTGACGTATTTAAATACAAATAAAGGGATTTAATGCGGTCAGAATGAGAGCAATAGCCAGGGAAAGAGGGAAGATAATCGCCACCTTTCGTAAACAAACAAATTCATAGTGGTAGACGGTAGTTGAAGGTTGTAGTAATAAATATTTTACATCAAAAGACATGAGAGACTATTTGTAGGATTACTAGGATTTGTAGGAGACTATTGAGGATTGAAATCTATATTAAAAACAGCTGTTAAAATTGTTCTACAAACATATTCCAAAATTTTGTAAAAAATGTTATTCAGTTTTTAAATTAACATATGCCACAGTTATGTTAGGCCACACACATTGCAACAACGCTTTTTTCGAATTTAATTCTTTATTATAAAGTATTCTTTATTCTGAAGTGGTGAAACTGATATTAATTCAGCAAATTTATTACTATTACAATGCTATTACCCTTAATAGATCTGTTGGAACCGTTTCCTAAAAGTGTTTATGCATTGTGGGAGTTTAGTTACAATAGAATAAATTGTATGTATATACCTACGTAAAATTATTGAAAAAAAAAGTAACAATAACATAATCAAGGACTTCTTCACTTTATATAAAACACTAATTTAGCATTTAAACAGTTTTAAAACTATTTAACTCCCAAATACTTTAGGAAAGTAGGTATTTGTTTTGATAAATACAAATAACAATTCTGAAAAGTATTTAAACACCAAGTATGGCACTGTGTACTCTATTTATCCCCTAACTACAAAAAAGTGGTTAAATTTTGAAATATGTACTGCCAATCAGCATTAGGCCTTAGCCAAGTTAAAATATTCAACGAACTGTAAATACTGATTCAATCGGGTCCATTTATATAGGCAACTCAAATTACACGGCCTGTCAAATTCTCCACCACCTTGTCTGTCTCTCTCTAGGACCTCTCTCTTGTATGTTGGTGTCAATCTTGCTTCACTATTTGAATGGGACATGGCCATTCCATCCGTATTGACAGTTCATTGATTACTAGCGCAGCCCCATAGCTGGATGCCATATGTCCATATAGGTTTTATAATCTGTTTATACCAAAGTATTTTTTTTGTAGATCGAGAGAGTGGATTGTCTTCCCAATATTCTTCTTCAAGTGCCATCTCCGCGACGGAGGTCGGCAATCATCAGCTATTCGGACTTTGGAGACGGCTGCTCTAAAAAGTTCATTTGATGTACATCCGTACCATTCTCTCAGGTTGCGCAGCCACGACATTCTATGTCTCCCTATGGTTCTTTTTCCTTGAATCTTTCCCTGCATAATCAATTGGAGCAAGTTGTATCTCTCCACGTGTAATATGTCCGAGATATTCCAATTTTCTGGTTTTGATTGTATTTAAGACTTCCATTCCTTTATTCATCTTTCTCAGAACCTCTTTGTTTGTGACGTGTTCTGTCCATGATATTTTCAGAATTCTTCTATATACCCACAACTCAAATGATTCCAGTTTTTTCATTGATGCC
Organism: Diabrotica virgifera virgifera; assembly: GCF_917563875.1. Lineage (NCBI taxonomy): Eukaryota > Metazoa > Arthropoda > Insecta > Coleoptera > Chrysomelidae > Diabrotica > Diabrotica virgifera. The sequence goes on from NC_065449.1 coordinate 189,038,715, forward strand.
GCATTCAAGGTCCAAGCTTTCATTCCGTAAAACAGAGTCGAGAAAACGTAGCACCTAGTCAACCTTACTCTTATCTCTAGCTTTAGATCTCTTGTGCAGAGCACTTTTCTCATTTTGTTAAAATTTGCTCTAGCCTTTTCCATTCTAATTTTAATCTCCTGGAAGTAATCATTTGTGGAGTTGATCGTTGTTCCAAGATATGCATATTGGTCTACTCGTTCGACATTGGTTCCGTTTATGAGGAGATTCTCGTTATTACTTTGATTTTGTAGATATTCTCATAAATTTTGTCTTCTTGATGTTCATTGTTAGACCGTATTCTTGGCTATATATCGCTATTCTGCTAATCAGTCTCTGAAGATCTTCAATATTTTCGGCTAAGAGACATTGTCATCCGCATATCTAATGTTGTTAATGAGAACTCCGTTCAACTTTATTCCAGCTGTTTCACCCTCAAGAGCTTTTTGTAGGATCTCTTCTGAGTAGGCATTAAAGAGAACTGGCGACAATACCTGTCACACCCTGTCTCACCCCACATCTAATTTCAATTAGTTTGTTAACACGTACTTTTGCTCGCTGCTTATAGTATAAATTAGATATGATCCTGAGGTCATTGTAGTCTATCTTCTTTAATTTCAGCACATTCATTAATTGTTCAATAATTGTCTTCCCAATAGCCAATACATTTTTTATATTTCATGTTAAGCTGTTCTCGTTTCTTTTTAACATGGACCCTCCAGCGTACCTAGCGTCTAGTCAGTCTAGTGTAATGCCCAAATATTTTGCGGTATCGGCGTATGGTATCTGAGTATTATTTACGCTAACAGGAATGTATTATTTTTTCTTGTTTGTAAAATTGATATGCACTGACATTTCGTTTAATTTAATTCGCCAGCGTTTAGTCCACTTGTTAAGTCTGTTAACAGAGATTTGTAAGTTTGTTGCTGGTTCTTCATGGTCTTCACCTACGGCTAAGACCTACTGTCATCAGCAAAGGTAGCTATTGTGTTATGATCTACTTAAGGGATGTCACTAGTGTATAATAGGTATAGGACCGGTCCTATCACACTACCTTGTTGTATACCTGCATTGATTTCCTTTAGTTCCGAGTCGGCTTCTTCTTGCTTAACCCTAAACACTCTCTTTGATATATAAGATTCTAATAATTCTGTGTATTGTTTTGGCAAAATCCTGTTTAATTTGTATTTAAGTCCTTCGTGCCATACCATATCAAAAGCTTGCGCCTCGTGGAAGACAGGGGAGCAAACTTTCTTTCCTTCCAGTGACCTCTCTGTTATCTCCGTTATTCTATGGACTTGGTCGTTAGTTGAGTGACTTTCTCGAAACCCAAACTGGTGTGATGGAATTAGAGCCTTAGCGTCCATGAGAGGTTTCAACCTTTTCAGCAAAAGCTTCTCGTACAGCTTCGAAATTACGGGTAGTAATGAAATCGGCCTGTACGATGATACTGTCGGTATTTTGGTTGTTTTCCAGGTTTAAGGATCATTATGACCTCAGCTTTCCATATCTTGGGAATATATCTTAATCTGAACGAGGCATTTATAAGATATGTCAGTTTTAGTATGGCTTTTCTAGGAAGTTGATTTAATATTTCCCCAGTAATTAAGTCAAACCCAGGTGCTTTTCTGGGATTAATGTTTAATTTAATTTCGTCGGCCACTTCTTTTGGAGTGACTAGTTTAATTTCACCTTCTTCCTGTGTGACATTTTCCCATTGTAGTGTGTTATCACCTTCATTTGGCTGGAATATTTCCTCGAGATATTCAGCAAATTCATTAGTCTTCTCTAAATTGCTTTTTGCCCAGCTTCCATCTGTATTTCTTAGTGGAGGATTTTGCATTATCGGTCGTTTTAATTTCTTAGTGGCTCTCCAGATGGAATAATCAGTTGTGCTATCATTTGTCAATTCTCTTAGATAGTTACTAATTGATTCGTTTTTATTTTTTCTAATTTCTCTTTTAAGCTGTTGTGTAGCATTATTTAGTTTTGTTTTATCAGATGGAGCTCTAGAGTTAGAGCATTGCCAGATCCTTCTGGGTTTTCTTTTCTCTTCGATTAGCTTTCTAATTTCTTTAGGGTAATTATTACCTTTAACTCTATGAATCAGTTCAGGTGAGTTATTTCACGCAGCTTGTTGAATTTGTTTAACAAAACATTCCGTTTCTTCATCAAGTTTATATCTAGTTTTTGGTGAAACTTTAAGATTTACTGTTTCTTCTAAGTGAAGCTGAAAACTCCACCAATCTGTTAGCCTATTAGTCATTTTAGGAGGTGGCTGGCTTTGAATAACAGTATCACTCACTGTGAGAAGGATGGGTGAATGATCGGAGTTCATGTCCCATGCTTCTTCAATATGTAAATAATTAACAGAAATATTTCTAGTTATAAAGAAATAATCAGGTCTGGAGTTTTGTTGGGATCAGTAGGCCAATACGTCGGTTTATCTGTTGAAAGTGTTTCGCAATTTTAATTGCTTAACTGCCTGCAAGAGTTCCTTCCCCTCGGTTGTGATTAACGTAGAACCCCAATGGGTGTGCTTGGCATTAAAATCACCACCAATTATAAATCTTTTGCCATGTCTATTAAGAAATTCTAGATATTGATCCTTTTTGAGGTTATGTTTTGGTAGAGAGTAAACAGCGGTAAGGATAAGCTCAAAAGATTTTGTTTTAACACTTACTGAAGTAGCTTGGAACATTTCTGTTTTGTAGCATATTTCTTGAAGATGTCTAATAGTTTCTTTTACTATGATAGCACTACCACCTCTGGCTGTATTATCCGGATGTAAGTTATGGTATGGTTTTGAAGACTAATGAAAATTATTTGTACTTTTTGACATTTTTCCGTTTTTTGCATAATCTTTTATGCATGAATATACTTCCCTGAATATAATTCCATATAAACAACTGAGTATACCTACCATGTAGTTACCGAAATATCAGTATAGATATTGGGGTTCTGTTTAGAGCCTAAATCAAGGGATACAGCATTTTTGATGTCACATTTGAGCACTTCCATACACATTGGTTCAGGACTGCTTTCTCTGTTAATCTTTAATGACATAATGGCTTTTCCACGATTGCTTTCTTCCGTTGAATGTTAATGTATTCCTCAGGTGTCATATTTTAAATATAACTCTATAAAAAATGAAAATAACCGTAATAAATATAACATCACTTGCAGTTTGTCAAACAAGCATATCAATAGTTTTCTCCTATCTCTGTTTGTTTCGTAACACCTTAAGAAACATTCCACAATTTTCGATGGGCAATAAAGCTGATGACCCTCAGTCAACAGCCTAGCCCAATTAAGTGTTTTAGTATGCACCTATGTAACTAGATTCCTAACATCGATATGTAAGTATAAATGATATGTTATTTGAAACTATACATGATATTGGCATAATTTATAATTCCTGATAGAATCCTGTTAAGTAGCTTGTTTAACATATAAGTAACTTTTCCGGAGACCTTACGATGAACAGTTAAGTTTAGTGTTCGAAACCAGTCGTCCAAGGTATACTGAATTCGCTCTATCGAGATTCACTTTGACACTGACGTTAGTAATTTCTTTTTTGAAAAGTTCAGTTGTCAGAAGTGACTGGAAATTACTGCACAACCAACGCACCTGCTCATAGCCAATATTATTAATAGTAAACAGACATAAAAATAACATAAACCTTACGCCAATCAATAATTATTTATTTACATCATTATAATGTATTGATAACAAATGAGAAAATTATTTATTGTACAAAATAAAAATATTTTGTAGAAATAAACTCCACAAAATTTTATGAGATTAGTAGACACTCCCACTATCTCTAATAATTCTTCTTTTTTTAATGAAAGATTAAGTTGATTTTAGCAGTTAATAGTGTGAGGTAGGAATTTTTGTGTTGTATGTTTCCTATTCCGAATGTGTCAAAGTGAATCTCGGTAGAGCGAATTCAGTATACAACAAAATCATTGTAAGTATAATATTTATTTATCCTTGTTAAAATGGACTCAGATGTGCAACCGATTCAACCGATGCATTATTTGCAGGAATAAAAAACCGCTAAACGCCGTAAAAATGAGTGGCGCATACAATATTCCAGCTACAAAAGATCTGATATGAATATAACGTGGCGCGAAAATGTTTTCATTTTGATGCAAAACAAAATTCTAGTTTTATTTTAAAAGATTTTTTTATAATATTTGCTCAATTTGAAGTAAAACGCGCCACAGAAGAGTAACTTTGATACAGCTTGAATTTTGAAACTCTTTTGTGGCGCGTTTACTTCAAATTTAGCAAATATTATGGGAAAATCTTTTAAAATAAAACTAGAATTTTATTTTGCATCAAAATGAAAATACATTTTCTGAGCAACCAAAGATTCAATATGCAAATCTGATATCGGATGGTAAAATCTTAGGTCAAGTCAACCATCATAGCCGAAATTCAAAGGTGTCAACTGATCTAGTATGGTCATGTAGAAAAAATGGACGACGACAGCATGCCAAAACAAATTTTAAAATGAACGTCAAGGAAAGAAAGAAGAGAGGAAAGCCGAAACAATCCTGGCTGGGTGGCATTCAGAAGACAATGTCGGAAAGGAACGTTCACCCTGGCGAATACAACGATGGACAAAGCTGGAAACTGGGAACAGGAAGGCGGAGAACCCTATAAAAAACCGGGATGATAATAAAAATGTTATGTCCACTCTATTCTTCTTAATTGGATTGTTAATGCTGACTTAGTAAGAAAGCTGGAGGCTTTTGAGATGTGGCTTTTTAGGAGAATTTTGAAAATACCATGGACCGATCATATTACCAACGAAATGGTGTTGCACATAATGGAAAAGGAACAGAGAACTTTGACCACCATTAAAGGGAGAAGGACAGCAAGGAGAAAGGGCACATACTAGTAAATAATAAGTACGTTGTTGTAAGTTGTTGCAGCAGCTGATTATGAAGGGTAAAATGGAAGGAAAAGGGTCCTGGTAGACGACAAATACCCTGGCCGAAAAATATTCGCGCCTGGACCGGGTTATAGTCCTGTCGCCAGGGAGGGTACAACGGCCTTCTTAATTCAGATGGACTTACCCAAGTTTTTTTATGTATTTTGGCCCGTAGAACACGAATTTTTTGGGTAACAGTTGATCCGGATGTCGATAAGATTGTTATAAACAAAGAAGTTGAGGAATTACATAACAGCGACTTCTCGCAAAACAAAACATTTTTTTGTATTTTTTGGGTCATTCTAACCAAAAAATGTTCCTACAAGTTTTTTCGTAGGATGCATAGTTTTCGAGATAAACGCGGTTGAACTTTCAAAAAATCGAAAAATTGCAAATTTTCAACCCGAATAACCTTTGAATAAAAAATAAAATAGCAATTCTGCTTACCGCCTTTAAAAGTTTGAGTCAAATTATATCTGTTTTGAATATTTGCATTGCTAAAAATTTATTTTTTGATTGTTAAAAATAGCTATAAACACATAGTGTTTCCCGTGCCTAATACATGCGTTTGAATGCATGCTACGTAGAAATAGCCCCGCTTGCACTTTTACCTCTTCTACCTACTCGTTCGATTTTAAATGAGAAATCATTGAAAACATCACTCAAGCACTAGGTGTTTATAGCTTTTTTAACAATAAAATAATAAATTTTTAGCAATACAAATAATTAAAACCGATATAATTTGACTTGAACTTTCAAATGCGGTAAGCAGAATTGCTATTTTATTTTTTAATCAAAAGTTATTCGGGTTCAAAAATTGCAATTTTTCGATTTTTTAAAAGTTCAACCGCGTTTATCTCGAAAACTATGCATCCTACGAAAACATTTGTAGGAACATTTTTTGGTTAGAATGGCCCAAAAAATACAAAAAACTGTTTTGTTTTGCGAAAAATCGCTGCTATGTAATTCCTCAAGTTCTTTGTTTATAACAATCTTATCGACATCCGGATCAACTGTTACCCAAAAAATTCGTGTTCTACGGGTCAAAATACATAAAAAAACTTTTGTAAGTCCATCTGAATACAAGAGGCCGTTGTACCCCCCTGGCGACAGGACTATTAAACATACAGACGCTTTTAAGAAAAGCAGAAGATAGAGATTCATTATTTATATGAACACTACAAACACTAATACTATTGATTCCAACAAAATCGCATAAAAGAGATTAAGAGCGTAGTCGCAAAATTTCGGACCAATGCTTTTTAAATGCATTTGTTTTTTCGAATCGTGAAAAAACTAATAAATATTTTTGAAAAATTTAAACGCAGAATGAAAGATGACATTATTACCGAGGCCAAAAGTCCCTTAGAATAGACAAAAAGTTTCTTTGGAATGAGATATTTGAAATTAAAAATCACATTAATTTTTTTCTTTTTTGTTCACTCCTACGACTTACTAAAATAAGCATTGTAGAAGTTTTCAGGGATTTCGGCGCTCGGCAGTATAATTTTTTCAGGATTCGAAAAAAATTAATGTCTCACAATAAAACACTGAAAAACGTTTGTTTTCTATACTTCCACAAAATTTATTACAACTATGTTATTACTACAGCTGACAGCTGTTTCGGCAAAGTGCCTTTCTCAAGTGATATATTTTACAATGTGTTTGCCTTTTTAAGTCTTTAACTGAAGGCTTTTATCACTTGAGAAAGGCACTTTGCCGAAACAGCTGTAGTAATAACATAGTTGTAATAAATTTTGTGGAAGTATAGAAAACAAACGTTTTTCAGTGTTTTATTGTGAGATAAAATGAACTTCCATCAAGTAACGGTGGAATCCATCAATTATTTAAAAATTAATGCATTTAAAAAGCATTGCGCCTATGTTCTTAAAAAAAAGCTTGCGGGATTTTTCAACGGGCCGAATAAAGTAAGCAAAAGGGCCGCCTTTTGCCCACCCCTGATCTAAGGTCAAGTATGATAACTAAAGCTATTACAGGAATTATTGAGCTTGAAAAACCGTTTTTCCCATAGGAAATAGATTTGATCATACTTACGAAGCCTATAACTTAAAAATTCGAATTTTCCCGGATATGAGGTATACACCGTTAGATTCGTCTAGAGTCCTTTTACAAACGCTCAGTTATTGGCGCAATTCGTAGGTTGAAATTTTGAGTAATTGTCGAAAAACCAAAATTTTTAAAGTTTGTTTTTCAGTTTTTCGGCTATACTGAGCCGTGTGTATGTCTGATCCTGACGGCTTAGACACCATTTGAAAGCATAACTCAACACTATTGATTTGGTGTATTTGCGGTTCTCCTGTCTCGTCTTGAACCGAAGATATATACCCCCCAAAAAATATGCCATTTTGTACCTATTAAGTCCTACAGCTGGCTTATGGTTGGTCAAAATTTAAAAACTACACCGGTTCTGAATCGGCCCTGACCCCCTCTTCAAACACAGAAAAAAAATTCAGATTGGTTTAACTTTTCCACATACATATCCACAAACATTTTCCCTTTTTTAAATAGAACTTGAGTCATATTTCTGAGCTCGGTAACTTTTAAATGGTATAACCGATTTTCAAAATTAGACATGCGTTGGAAAGGTAATGATCAGTACTATTCTAAGCCGCAAAGGTCGGAGTTAAATTTTCGAAGTTTTTGGGAGTTTTGGGGACGAGAACGAAAAAGAGACCCTAAATAGGAAGGGCCGTAAAATCCACACCCTTGGACCAAAATGGATGGTTGACATATGAATGGGGTGAGTCTTTTCCTGAAGTTTAAGATGGGAGTTGGCCCAATTTTCAATTCAGTCAGATTCAGAAAATCGAAAATTTCATGTATATATAGTGTCGCGTGTAGGGGGTGTGTGTGCGCCACTGACGAGAACTACCGTTCTCTGGTAATGGCACCCATTTTTTGCCCGTTTTTGCATGGATTGAATTTTTTTCTTTTCTTGCTGTTGTCTTTATACATTTTCAAACTTCTGTGTTTTTATTCTTCCTACGTGTGTATCGATTTTACGATATTGTCTATCTCATATTTTTTCCTTGGCTGTAACCGTTCTGTTTTGGGGGTAAGCCATTTCAGGTAGATTGTCTTCTTTATTAAACTATTCATTTTATTTGATTTGTCTGTTCAGATGAACAAATCTTTGTTCTTTTGTGCTTTTTTGTTTGTCTCTTGTATCCAGTGCTTCTTCAGCTGCTTTATGGATACTACATACATGATTATTATTTCCTGAAATGATTGATGTTTATATTCTACCAACTGTTCGTACAGTCTTTTTCTGATAAAGGAACCACACTATCTCGCGTGCTATTTAAATTACCTATATTTTGTGTTTTCAGTCCTTTAATGCTCTTCTGAATCTGAATGAATACGAACCTAACCTAAAAATATAGTTTTTTATTTGTATAAACAAAAAGTTTCGTTGCTTTTGCAATTCTCGTATAATCTACAGATACTATCGAAAACGCATTTCATAGTTATTTCCATGCTGCTCTATGTACCTACACCGAAACAACTCGTATATACCATTATTTATACAGCCAACGATAATTTTGAACTCCCGGAATTCCCTTTAATAAACTAATACTAGTAAAAATGACAAAGGAAAGTGACATATACCTTCAAATAACTAGAAGCAAAATTCCAAACAGTTATTTCTAATCGAGATAGATCCAGGTAGAAGTGTACATCCACCCGGATCCAGATATAATTGGGGGCTGAGAAAGTTATTGCTATAGCAATGCGCCATGGTTACCAAACTGGGGTTGAGAGTCGCTCTCGCTCACCTACCACTTGTTAGGACGAATCGATGTCAAGGTATTGGATAGCAGGGTCTCTCTATACAGAATGTTATAAAATTACTTATATAGAAAAGTATGGGTGTCGAACATTGAAAAGAAAGTGAGGACTGTTGATTCTGCATTTGAATGTTGGTCGAAATGATCTAAAAAGTATTTTAATAACAAAGAAAGTAGTTTTATTGTTAGTAGAGACGCAAAAAATACTTGCGATTGGAAACATAAAAACAATAAAAAACAATGTTTTTTTTTGAGAGATGAACAGAGGTTCATTAATGTAAAGGGTACCCCCCGTTAAGATAGGCAAAATGCCCTCACTCTCAGATTTCAATTTTTTTAAATTATTTTACGTTCTGTGCAATTAAAAAATGAGATAACGCGGATTTTTAGCTCGCCACCCCCCCCCCCTTACCCCTCCCCCCACAGCCAAAAACGTAGATTTTTAGATTTAATTTTTTTTAGTTGGGTTGCAATTGATCTAAAAATTTCAAAAAATTCACACGTGTAGCTGAGGCTTTTACAAAACATGTCGCATTTTTTTTATGGACCCTTAGGTCGAGTGTACATAACCTCAAATTTTTTTTTAACTTTCTTAAAACCTATAACTTTTTTTGGAGGGGGATGCAGGTCCAATTTTTTTGCATTTTGTGTATTTTATCAAAAGCTATCTCTCTGATTTTTTTCAGATTTTTCCGTCAGGTGCGCCATCTTGAAAAATCCCGAAAACTGTTTTTTAGGGGGTTTTTAGGGATTTTCTCCATTTTATAGACTGCAACATAGATCAATTCAAGGTTTTGTTAATAGATTATGTATAATTTGAAATAAATGAGTATTTAAGGATTATCAAAAATTGGGCATAACACCTTTAAACCCCCCAAAAAACATGTTTTTTTAAGTTACGTAAGGGTTTTTGCGGGCCTTATGATATTTTTTGAGATCGATACAGCCTTTTTAATTTTTTTACGTTATATGGGATCGCATTTTTAGCCCACCACCCCCTCCCCCTGTCCCCACAAAAAACGTCAATTTTTTTATTTTTGTTTTGTTTAAAGTTGCAATTGATTTAAAATTTTTATGAGGCTTCTACAAAACATATCTATTTTTTATAGACCCGTGTAGGTCGAGTGTACAATACATATAACCTCAAAATTCCTTTTTTATTTTTTTAAAACGTATTTTTGACTTCCAATCGATATTTTTCTAAAACGTCCAATGAATATTGTACATCTCTCTCTCGCGGACGGCCGCTCCAATACATGCTTAGCGCTCATTTTTAATTATTAAAAATAATAGTTAGTAATAAAATAATGACAATAATTTCTTTAGGCTATTGCAGGGGGGGCTTTAAACTTTGAGTTGGTCACTTTATGACTTTCATAATAATAATTTTTAATCGAGTTATTAAGCCTTGAAAATGGCCATTTTCGCGTTTTTCAAATTTAAAATTGCATGTAACTCGACAACAGTCAATTTTATAGAAAAATCACAAGATACGTTTTTTGCTCAGCTTCATCCAGAGAATCTAAAACAAATTTGTTCGAAGTGAAAAAATTGATTTTTTGAATTCGTTTAAAAAAATGTTTAAAACATTTTCCTACCGCGGTATTGCCTGGCACCTTGTGGATTTGTTATAAGGACCTGTTTTTGAGTAAGTTTGTGCAAAAAATTAATCGGAATAATTTACCTAACGGGACAAGCATACAGCGGGGACTATTTGCATTATGAGAAAAACGTAGATAGTTTGTAAAATACACAAAACTAAAAAAATTAGCAGCCATCGCCAAAAAAAGTTATACGTACCTATTAAAAAACAAAAAAATTAGGTTATAATATGTACACTCGACCTTCGGGTCCATAAAAATAGATGTTCTCTAAAAGCCTCAGCTGTGCGTGTGAATTTTTTATAATTTATAATTTAATAATTACTAACTATTCTAAATGCGAAATAAGCCACAATTTAACTAAAAAATGATTTAATTAACGTTTCGATGTCCGCCACGGACATCGTTGTCAAAATACAAAATATTAATAAATTAAACAAAAATGTTGCTTGGTAAAAAAATCTTCTAATAATTTAATTTAATCTGACTTATTTATATAGATCGTCCCAAACCATTTTTTCAGTGCGTCACAGATTATCGAATTCTCTCTATCGCATTACAGATGGAAAATAAAATCATTTTTTAGTTAAATTGTGGCTTATTTCCCATTTAGAATAGTTAATTACAAAAATGCCACAAATAAATAGCTTCAGAACAACATTTATAATTTAATTTCAAACCAACTTAAAAAAAAATAAAATCGAAAAATTGACATTTTTGGCTGTGGGGGAGGGGGAATAGGGGAAGTGGGCTAAAATTGCGTTGAGTCCTAATTTTTTAAAATCATATAGAACGTAAAAAAGTAAAAAAAATATTCAGGCTGTATCGACCGCAAAAAAAAATAATTAGACCCTCAAAAATCCTTACAAAACTTTAAACAAACATGGTTTTTGGGGGGTTTAAAAGTGTTTCGCCCAATTTTTGAATATCCTAATATATCAGTTATTTCAAATTATACATAATCTATTAACAAAACCTTGAGTTGATCTATGTTGCAGTATATAAAATGGAGAAAATCCCAAAAAACCCCCTAAAAAAACAGTTTTCCGGATTTTTCAAGATGGCGCACCTGACGGAAAAATCTGAAAAAAATCAGGGAGATAGCTTTTGATAAAATACACAAAATTAAAAAAAAATTGGACCTGCAGCCCCCTTCAAAAAAAAGTTATAGGTTTTAAAAAAGTTAAAAAAAAATTGAGGTTATGTACACTCGACCTAAGGGTCCATAAAAATGGACATGTTTTGTAAAAGGCTCAGCTACACGTGTGAATTTTTTGAAATTTTTAAATCAATTGAAACTCAACTAAAAAAAATTAAATCTTAAAATCTACGTTTTTGGCTCTGGGGGAGGGTTAAGGGGGTGGCGAGCTAAAAATCCGCGTTATCTCATTTTTTAATTGCACAGAACGTAAAAAAATTTAAAAAATTGAATTCTGAGAGTGAGGGCATTTGCCTATCTTGACGGGGGGTACTCTTTGATGAACAGAGGTTCATCAAATTGTTCGAGAGTTTTTTTATTAATTTTCTTGATTATTTTTTTAGGCTAGATTTGCCTTTGAGTCAGGGCCGTAACTACCATTGGGGCAACCTGGGCAGTACCCCGGACTTATTACAAAATTAGGCTGTATTACAAAATTAGCAACATAATACTGAAAACCGCATGTCGATACATTTTTTCTATCTCGAGATATCTTAAGAAATGTGTAAATTTTAAACATAACTGTTACTGTCACCGGTAAACGAGGTTAAGGAAAAGTAGTGTGCTATGGAAAAAACAAATAAACATTTTCCAGGTGTAAACGTACATAATTAATTAAAACAACAATAAGACAAACAACACTATAAAATATAACAAAGAAATAAAAGCAACTTCTTGCATAATCTTAGTGACTGCCTAAATGTTCAAATTGTTGCCCATCATTTTCGATGCAAGCATTTACTCTTTCAAGAGTAGATTGAATAGCAACAGATTTAACTGTTTTAGAATTTTATTTATGGGGACGGATTAAAGAACTTTGTTTTTGCCGCTAGACCCACTACTCGAGAAAACATAATCTAGAATCTAAAGAATACGAAACGCCATTCAAAGCATTGCGAAAGCAGAAATTTAGACAGCTCTTCAATGTACTCTAGAAAGAGTAAATGCTTGCATCGAAAATGATGGGCAACAATTTGAACATTTAGGTCGTCCCAAGTAAGTAGTTGCTTTTATTTCTTTGTTATATTTTATAGTGTTGTTAGTATTATTGTTGTTTTAATTAATTATATACATTTACATCTGAAAAATGATTCTTTGTTTTTTCCATAACACACTACTTTTCCTTAACTTCGTTTACCGGTGACATTAACAGTCGTTTAAAATTTACACGTTTCTTAAGATATCTCGAGATAGAAAAGAGATATCGACATGCGGTTTTCGGTATTATCTTGCTAATTTGGTCTAATTTTGTAATACAGGATTAAAAATGCATACTTGTATTTAATATTCTCCAAAGAAAACTAGATTTCCGAAAATAATTAAATAACGCCTACTAGCTGGCATATTACTTATTAGACTATTTCCAAAATAAGAATCTTACATTGACGAAAAAGATCTGTTTTCAACAAAACCAAGTATGAAAAATTCGATTTAGCAGAACCGGACTTATAGCCATTTTTTCGTAAGAAGGTTCCCACTCACACTCACCTCTTATTTGCAAAGGTAGACTTCATGGACGTATGTAGACTTAAACTTGTAAAATCAAATATGCGCAGAATTTTATGAAGAATACGATGATTGGATTTCCAGTGCCCTTTCATTAGGTAAATTTTGTAAAATTTTGATTTTTTAATTTTTGATATTAAATTATTACGCTCTCTAGCGGTGGACCTACAATTATGAAAATCATTTCCAGGCTTTTCCCGAGGCAACTTTTCTTATAAATATTTTTTTTCTCAAAGCTGTACTATAAACGGTTCGTGAGATATGGCCGAGAGCCATTCTTATTGGGACACCCGGTTACAAACCTTTAGTAAAAATGTGTAAGGAGCTTTCAATATATACATTACTTTTTATTCTACAGTTTTTTATGTTTCTGAAAATTTTGAAAAATGGACATAACGAGTTTTGCAACTGGGCGACTCATTTTCTCTATTTATATTTACAATTTATTATACATTTTGACGAGGAACGAGACCTTCCATCATTGAACTGAACAAAACAAATACTCACAATTTTGTTTGTTTATTTATGTTAAATAGTGGGGTCCCATCCTAGGCCAAAAAAGGTTTTATTGCTTGTTGTAGAAAACAAAACGTTAAGATATCAGTTAAAAGGGGGTTGCAAGTTAACATGTTTAGATATACATATTTAATGTTATTATCTCCTTAAAACAGGACCCCGTTCACCACTTTTTGTGTTGAAAATTGTATCAAACTATTTTACGGCTGTAGCAGTGGCGGTTGGTATATAAGTGCTGCGGAGCTGCAGAACCACCAAAATAATCCAAACAAAATTACTTTGAAAATTAAATAAAAAATATCACTACTTATAAAATCTAAATTCATTTAGATGGTTTTCGTGCATGGCCGCCTTTATTTTAATCTGTCGTCCGTCGCAACTCATGGCGATAGCAAGTCCCACTTATTTGACCGGACCGGTGCTACTCCGAGCTGTGAACGGTTAAAGATATCCCCGATAACACCCGCTCAACCCTCGCCTACACTTTTCAGGCGACGACTGAAAGCAATATTTGAGCTGCATTTGTCGCAGTTCGAACTAGTGTGTACAAACCTACGTTTATTGTAATTTTAAATAATAATCGGTGATCGCGACGCGACGACTGTTAAAATAAGTTGTCCTGCACGTAATTTGGTATTTATATTAAGTATATGAGAATAAAAGTGCTGTTCAGGATGGATGTTATTTATAATTTGATTAATGTTAAGAGATTCTTTAAATATTCTTATGACGAAAAACTAGAATTAAAATGCAAAGGACGTCCTTTGCCGGATATTAAAATCGAAAAAGAAGGATCAAGCCGAGGGAAAAATTACAAACGACAATTTAATTGCGATATTTATACGAGAAATAGTTGGATATGTGGCTGCAACAGAAAAAACGCTCTTTTCTGTTTTCCTTGTGTACTCTTTGGAGGTGATAAGTCATGGACGCAAGTTGGTGTAACATACTTAGTACATTTAAGTGATAAAATAAAAAAGCACGAAACTTCTAAGCATCATTTGCACAATCAAATGGAATATGCTTTATTAGGCTCCGTGAATATTAAAGAACAGTTAGATTCTGCATACTGGATAAATATTCAAAAATTCAATGAAGCTGTAACAAAAAATAGGTATGTTCTCTCAAAAATTATAGACTGCATAAAATTTTGTAGTGTTTTCGAATTGGCGCTTCGGGGACACGACGAGACACAAACATCCGACAATCCTGGAATTTTTCGCGGCCTCATAAATTTTACTGCTGAATTGGATATAACTTTAGCACAACACTTGGAAGAATCGACGGTTTTTAAGGGCATTTCTAAAGAAATTCAAAATGATATTTTGGACTGCATGTTGGAATTATGCCAGGATAAAATTTTGGAGGAAATTCGGGAATCTCCATATCTAGCTGTCATGGCCGACGAGACTACAGACATTTCAGCAAAATCACAAATGGTTGTAGTATTTAGATATTGTCGAAATGGAGCACCGGTAGAACGATTTTGGACATATTTGGTACCTTCAAAATTAAATGCAGATACTTTAAGCAAAAACATTTTCAGTGTTTTGGATCCTATCCTGGAAAACTCAAATAATAAACTAATTGCTCAGAGTTATGATGGGGCAGCGGTCATGTGTGGACAGCACTCAGGAGTTCAAGCCAGAATCAAAGAAAAATATCCATTTGCTCATTTTGTACACTGTTACGCGCATCAATTAAATTTAATAATGTCTAAGGCTTGTTCCGAAAACTCTCAAGTTAGACTTTTTTTTGGAAATTTAAATGAAATCCCTACCTTTTTTAAAAATTCGCCACAACGAGTGGCAGTTTTAGATAAAATCGTCCAAAAGAAAATTCCTCATGGTGCTCCAACTCGCTGGAACTTCAATATTCGAACTGTTAATGTTGTGTTTGAACATCGATCTTCTTTTATCGAATGTATGGAAGAAATAGAAGAATCGTTTGATAAGGCAGCTGTCTGTAGTTCAGCGTCTTCCATTCGAAGAATACTAGTGGATCAAAATTTTGTTTTTTGGTTAACATTTTTCCATCGCATAATGCCACAAGTAGACGTTTTGTATAATGCCCTTCAAAAGACTAAAACGGATCCTTTGGAAATCAATAAAAAGGTGACAGATTTCGAAAGATACATGCATTCAGTTAGAAATTCAATAGATGATACCATTGACCAAGGTTCTAGTTTATGCGTTGAACCATTACCAACTAAAAGGTTACGGAAGGATAACAGTCCAGTAGATCATCGGAGAGCATCTATCGAAGTTTGTGATATAATCATAAATTGTGCAAATGATAGATTTGCTTTTAAAAATCACCTACTTGCAACTTCATTGCTTTATCCTGAGCAATTTGATAATTATTATGCTAATTTCCCAGATGATAATTTAAGCCTGACTTGCGCGTCATATCCAAATTTAGATAGGGAGCGCTTGAAGACTGAATTATCTGTTATTTATTTTAGAAGAGGCTGTAGAGACATTAATGGGGCAATACCTTTTTTAAAATTTTTAATTGAAAATAATTTAACAGAGCCTTTTCAAGAAACTGTAAAACTGCTTCAAATTCTAATTACAGTGCCCATGAGTACGGCAGAAGCTGAAAGGTGGTTTTCGAGTTTAAAACGGATTAAAACATTCTTGAGAAATTCCATGACTGAAGACCGACTTGTAGCATTAACCATGTTGTCAGTAGAAAAAACACTTATAAAAGAAATACCAAACTTTAATGAAAAAGTTATAGACAAGTTTGCTTTAAAAAAAAATCGACGAATCGAGCTTATTTATAAAAAAAATAATATATTTGGCTCTGTGTGTAGTTAGTTCGTAAGACCCTATAATGCAATTATTGTTGTGGCGATTTTGTTTGTAGTGTTTTTTCGTTTGCATTCCTTAGTTTCGCGTATTTATCGATAAAATTCTACTAAAAACATAAACTATAAAACAATTACTAGTGTGCCATAATGTACCATTGCTATTTTTGATATAATTGGATTTATCTTCAATTTGAAAAGAAGAAAATTATTTTTTAATAGATATATAATGAATAAATATATGGTGTAAAATATCAAACTAAAAGCCTCGTTGTAAAATACAACGATTAAAAGATATTGAATTAAAAAAAACCAAAAAATACTGCAGAACTACCAAATTTTTGAGTCACCAGCCGCCACTGGGCTGTAGGATATCAGATGTTCTGGTTGATTTTTTATGTGCTTCTTTCTGTGATATAGCTGCTTTTATCTGGTTCTTCTTAATTCCATTTATGGAGTTTATTGGTATTTTTTCAAAAGGGTTGAAATTTTATAAAATATTTAAAACTATGGACATTACAAACACTGACTTTGACGAACACACTTTTTAAAAAAATTATTAGCCGGCAAGTTTTTAATCATTTGAACAAACTTACATTTCTTTTACTCATTACATTAACGATGCACCCTTTCAAACGATCCACTTCGCAGCGTAGTCGCCGGCGCTAGAAAATCGCCTGTTTCAGCCACTCCACAGAGTGGATCCACAGAGTGGCCCGTCTGGTTTCGCCCTTAATAGGTGGAACGACAAGTTGCTGGAGTTAGATTAAAAAGCAGACATAGTCATGTCTACACAAAAAGAAGGTGAAGAAGTGTTATTACAGTTAAGACATTATGTTTACAATAAACTTTACAAAATCATTTCCACTTTACTAATAACAAATAAACGCAGTAAAGATGATCATAATATACAGTCGGACAGTCGGAAAAATGAAAGAATACTCATGAACGATCACATCAATCACTTATTTTGTATTTGCTGTCTTTTTCTACAAATAACAACCGTTTGTTATAGAAAACGACAGCAAATACAAAATAAGTGATTGATATGATTGTTCATGGGTATTCTTTCATTTTTCCGACTGTATTTCACTTAAATGCGTTAGAAAACTTTAAAGCAATACTTTTTAGTCGAAAGTCAACAGCAGTTATTGTCATTGTAAAATAACTGACATTTTTTGCGATTTGCTTCAAATTACTTATTCAGAGCATTTTACAACTCGGCAGATAGGCCAGGGTAATAAGACAAAAATATACCCTGTTCGTGACACTTCAGCAGCCAGGATACTGAAGCATTTTTTCGGCAGGTAATACCTATAGGAACAAATTATAACTATTTTCCTGCATAGGATTTGCCGGTCATTTTTATTTATAAACAATTAACTGTCAAAAAATGGCATTTCCCCCTTTTTTTTCAAATAAACGGAAAACAGCGAAACTTATGATTTTTTTAGTACAAATATCTTCGAGATTATGAAAAAAGCTTTAAAATGACGTATTACAAAGTTTGATATTTTTTTCTATGTAAACTCTAAAAATTTCCATATTTTTGTCATTCATATATTCTAAAAATGTATCTTTTGCTCTATCTATTTTGTATTATAAATGTACCGCTAATAACCCGAGTGGATAAATAACAATAAAAATAAAAAAAAAAGTTTGAAATAAGTATTCTTTTATTGTTAATATAATTGCGAAAAAAGTTCGGAATTGCAAAAAATAGCTATTTGTATAACAAGGGAGGAAAGTGCTACTTTTCCTCCCGAGAATGAAATTTACTGCCCGACGCGTAGCGGAGGGCAGTAATCATTCAAGGGAGAAGGGAGTAAAAGGCACTTTACTCCCATGTTATACATATGGTTTTTCCACCTTCCTCAAATAACAAGTCATTTTTTCATTTTTACTTAATTTATTTATGTAACTAACCAACAAAATTTATTAGAACTAAAACTAACAAGTAGGTACAATATAACTGTCAACTGTCAAATTATTAATGTAAACATTGTTAAATCAGAATAACAATTTACTGTTTTTTACCATTCTGCAAAATACAGAGTGTTTTTAAACAAACGTTAAAATGTATAGATACTTACGTAATAGAAAATAGGTATTATACAGGGCGTCAATAAGTTATATTTCATGAATGAGATACCATGACGTCACTTTTACTTTTCCTCCCTAGGAAGGAAAAGTACAACTTTGCTCCCTACAATCAGGTCCGGAAAAGTATACTTTCGGTAGAGGTAGGTGGAAATAGCTATTTGTATAACAAGGGAGGAAAGTGCTACTTTTCCTCCCGAGAATGAAGTTTACTGCCCGACGTGTAGCGGAGGGCAGTAATCATTCAAGGGAGGAAAAGGCACTTTACTCCCATGTTATACATATGGTTTTTCCACCTTCCTCAAATAAAAAGTCGTTTTTTCATTTTTACTTAATTTATTTATGTAACTAACCAACAAAATTTATTAGAACTAAAACTAACAAGTACGTACAATATAACTGTCAACTGTCAAATATAAGTCAAATTAATAATGTAAACATTGTTAAATCAAAATAACAATTTACTGTTTTTTACCATTCTGTAAAATACATAGTGTTTTATAAATAAACGTTAAAATGTATAGAAACTTACGTAATAGAAAATAGATATTGTACAGGGCGTCAATAAGTTACATTTCATGAATGAAATACCATGACGTCACTTTTACTTTTCCTCCCTAGGGAGGAAAAATATTTTCCTCCCTAGGGAGGAAAAGTACAACTTTGCTCCCTACAATCAGGTCCGGAAAAGTATACTTTCGGTAGAGGTAGGTGGAAAAAATATTTTCTCAATAACTGTTGCAAAAATTAGTGTACAGCTTTGAAATTTTTGTCAAATGAGGGTTCTTTGGTGCTTAATATGTGATAAAAATTTCAAAGCGGTTCATTCAATTGTTTAAATTTTATTCAAATTGTTTATCCCAGAGAGCATTTTTTTTGCAATAACATAAGTCAGAAAAAAATGACGTTAGAACCATTCCACAGGTGTCAAATGAAAGAGCATGAGCTACATTTTCAACATGGTTTAAAAAAGTGAATAAAAATGCATTTTTTAGTAATAAATAATTATGCAAAAGTATCGTCAATTTTTCTTTATAAACTTTTTGAATAACTTTTTCCAAAAAAAAAAATAACTTTTTTACCCTGTTTTAAGTGCACAACTACCAAGTAATGTTATCTATATCATAATTGATAAAAAATTGAAATAAATATGTATAATTTCTTATACAGTGATGAGCGTGCTAATAACCGGCAAAATAGCGCAAAAGATGGAAAACATAATAAATTGTGAGATAAAAAGAAATAAAACTAGTAGAGTTGTTAAATTTAGCGATAGTAACATATAAATTGACATTATATTGATTCGTTTCCCACCTTTAGACGTATCAGAGAAGTATGTCAACTAAAACTGTCACTGTGACAGTGGCATTTCTCAAATTCGTTCGTTACGTCTTAAGGTAGGAAACAATCAATATAATGTCAATCTATAAGTTACTATCGCTAAATTTAACATCACCACTAGGTTCATCTCTTTTTATCTCACAACTTAATATGTTTTCCATCTTTTGCGTTATTTTGCCGGTTATTAGTGCGCTCATCACTGTATAATAAAATAAAAAGTTTACAAGGAAAGATTTACGATAATTTTGCATAATTATTTATTACTAATAAATGCACTTTTTATTCACTTTTTTTAAAACAAGTTGAAAATATAGCTCATGCTCTTTCATTTGACACCCGTGGAATGGTTCTAACGTCATTTTCTTCTGACTTATGTTATTGCAAAAAAATGTTCTCTTGGTAGGGGAGCCCAAGCGGGGATTTTTGCAGTTACTCGAGCGCGTCAGATTATCATATGGGGAGAAACCTGGTACCCTGCAGATGTACGTCTACCATATATTGGCTCTTAACACAGGGGAGTTCGTTAAGGGGGGCCCGAAAAAAAATATATATCCTTAAAAAAACTCCAAATTGTCAGATTAAGATAAGGTAAATTAAATACATGCAAAAGAGTGTATATTTAAAAAATCTGACGATTTGGGCCGGGCGTAAGGAAATGGGCGAGTCCCAAAGTTTCACAAGAAAAAAGCGAATATTTCGCGAAATAAATGACAGATCGAAAAACTAAAAAATATTTGCTCAATATTTTTTTAAAATCTACCGAATGATACTATACACGACTTTCCACGGAGAGGAGTGGGGGGTAAATTAAATATTTGAAATACGAATCCCGCGATATTTCGCGAAATGAACATCAGATCGAAAAACTGTAAAATACACTTATTCAATATTTTTAAAAAATCTATAGAATGGCACCACACACGACCTCCCATGGAGGTGGGGTGGGGGGTTACTTTAAAATCCTAAATAGGAGCCCCCATTTTTTTATTGCAGATTTGGATTCCTTACGTAAAAATAAGTAACTTTTATGCAAAACATTTTTTCGAATTATGGCTAGATGGCGTTATAATCGGAAAAAACGATTGTTGGAAATGGAAAATTAAATTAAAAAATGGCAAGCGCCCACTAAAATGGAAAACTTTACTTAACTTTTTTTGGTTTTGGGACCTACTCTTCACAACCCCATAGGTCCCCAAAGCGCTCGAGTGACTGCACATTTAGCATACTTTGCTCCCCTACCATCTGGGATAAACAATTTGAATAAAATTTAAACAATTGAATGAATCGTTTTGAAATTTTTATCACATATTAAACACCAAAGAACCCTTATTTGACAAAAATTTCAAAGCTGTACACTAATTTTTACAACAGTTATTGCGAAAATATTTTTTTTGCAATTCCGACCTTTTTTCGCAATTATATTAAGAATAAATGAGTATATCAAACTTTGTAAGACGTCATTTTAAAGCTTTTTCCATAATCTCGAAGATATTTGTACTAAAAAAACCATAAGTTTCCCTGTTTTCCATTGATTTGAAAAAAAAGTGAAAAATGCCATTTTTTGACACTTAATTGTTTATAAATAAAAATGGCCGCCAGATCCTACGCAGGAAGTAGTTACAATTTGCTCTTATAGGTATTACCTGTCGAAAAAAAGCTTCAGTACCCTGGCTGTTCAAGTGTCATGGAAAAAACCTTATTACCCTATACCCTGGACTAAAAGTGCGGAAGATGGATTTCACTTGGCTGAGACTTGATCTTTTCGTTTATTTGGATTCATTTTAAGTGAGAAGAACTGAAATCTTGATTAAATGTTTCACATTAAATTAGATAATTCACGATCGCATTTTCATATTTCGACTGTGCACTAGTCCAGTCTTCAAAAAACCTCCCCAAAAGTCAAATCTAGAAACGTCTCGTACCAGTTTGTACCGTTTTAGGGCTTCAGCGACAAAAAACATTACATTTCCCATACCTACTCCCCCATTGCAAGTACTGTGACTCACCCGTTATTATCTAACCAGGTGTAGTTTACAAAACAGGTATCGTAGTAGGGCGGCTTACTTCGATATTCATTAGTGCTGAA
Organism: Diabrotica virgifera virgifera; assembly: GCF_917563875.1. Classification (NCBI taxonomy): domain Eukaryota; kingdom Metazoa; phylum Arthropoda; class Insecta; order Coleoptera; family Chrysomelidae; genus Diabrotica; species Diabrotica virgifera. Next base: position 189,060,647 of record NC_065449.1, read on the forward strand.
CGTTATATTACTGTATAAGTTGTTTATGTTTAATTAGGACACAAAATAAAGCGTTTCTACTGTTGAGATAAAAAATCACCTTGAAAACAATATGTTAATTTGTTTAACAATAATTACAAATGAACTGTAGTCTTGGGAATATGTGTGATCATTCTGCTGAATGATTGCTTCCACTGTCCTATTCTTTTTCTTAGCCATCTTACTATGTTGTCCGTTTGACACTTCTTCTTCTTCTTGCAGTACCGTCTCCTATCGGAGGTTGGTTACCATCACAGCAATCTTAACTTTCTTGGCTGCAGCTCTGAACAACTGTATTGAACTGCACCCATACCACTCCCTTAAATTTCGCAACCAGGAAATCCTCCTACGTCCCACATTTTTCTTTCCCGAGATTTTTCCTTGGATTATGAGTCTTATCAGAGAGTACTTTTCTCCTCTCATTATGTGGCCTAGATACTCCAGTTTTTTCGTTTGTATGGTTTTTATGACTTCGCATTCCTTCCCCATCTTCAGCAAAACATCTTGATTTGTTACTCTTTCTGTCCATGGTATTTTCCACATTCTTCTGTAACACCACATCTCGAATGCCTCAATGTTTTTGATGTTTATCTTTTTCAGAGTCCAAGCTTCCATGCCGTACATACAGTAGAACGGAGAAAACATAGCACCTTAACATTCTCGTTCTTAAGTTTATATTTATGTCCCGGCTACATAGGAACTTTTTCATTTTGACAAACGATTGTCTCGATATCTCAATTCGCCTCTTGATTTATCTTGTCTGGTCATTAGTATCAGTGAAACAAACCCCTAAATATTTGTAGGACGTAACTTTTTCAACTGGCTGATTATTTATGGTTAAAGTCATATTGGTGTATAGCTTCTTTGTAACAATCATGAATTTAGTCTTTTTGATGTTCAGTTTTAGACCATACTTATTGGTATGAGTGTTTATGTTTTCCATCAAATACTGTAAATTTGCTAGGTTATCTGTTACTATTAGCGTGTCATCAGCGTATCGTATATTGTTAATTAACTCTCCGTTAATGTTCATACCAATGTTTTGCCCTAGGAGCGCTTCCTGACATATTGTTTCGCTATATATATTGAATAGTAGTGGAGAAAGCACACAACCCTGACGCACACCTCGACGAATCTCAATTTCTTCGGTTAACTCATTATCAACCTTGATTTTTGCTGTTTGTCCCCAGTACAACCTGGATATAATGTTAATGTCGCGACTGTCGATGTTTTTGCTTCTTAGGATTTCATAAAGCTTTTGGTGTCTGACTTTATCGAAGGCCTTCTCAAAATCTATGAAACCTACGTAGAGGTCTTGGTTTACATCCAAACATCTTTGCATTAACACACTCAGACCAAACAAAGCTTCCCGTGTTTCCAGGCCACTTCTGAATCCAAACTGTGTGGCGCTTATGTCGTTTTCTAATTTATTAAATATTCTTTTGTGAATTATTTTTCAAAATACTTTTAGTGTGTGGCTCATCAATGCTATAGTTCTGTGGCCTGAACACTCCCTGGCGTTATTCGTCTTCGGGATTGTGACAAAAGTAGAGGAGAGCCATTTCTTTGGTATGATGCCTGTTCTATAAATTGTGTTAAAGAGGTTCACCATTATTTCAAGTGTGTCGTCGTCTATAAGTTTCAACAATTCTACAGAAATTTCTGTAGAAATCTGGTCCTGCAGCTTTACCCTCTTTTGTGTTCCTTATAGCTATTCTATCTCGCTTTTTAGGATTTCAGGCCCTGTTGTGTCGTCTGTAAGTTCTGCCACTGCTATTTCTGGTCTTTCGTCTGCAAAGAGTTATTCAATGTATTCTGTCCATCTTGCCAGTTTTTCATTTAAATCTGTAATTATTTTACCTTTTTTGTCCTTTACGATGGATGCTTATTTCACTTTTTACCTGTTATTTCCTTGATCTTTTTATGCATGTTAAAGCTATCGTACTTTCTTTTATATTCTTCTATTTCCTTGCAGTTTTCCAGAACCCACTTCTCTCTGGCTTCTCTAATTTTTCTCTTAATCGCACGGTTCACTTCTTTGTATTTTGTCTTGTTGGTTTTATTTCTTCGCCTTTCTTCCATGAGGTACAAAATTTCGTTTGTCATCCATTCCTTTTTCTTAATTTTGCTTGGAGCTAAGGAGCCTTCACCAGCTGTCATAAGGGCCTTTTCTATCTCCATCCAATTGTCCTCAGCATTGCCTGTGTTCCTATTTTTTGCAGCGAGGTTTCGAAGATTGTTGTTTACCTGTTCTCTTTCCAGTATAGTTGCGTCTTTCAGTTGCTTAACGTCTATCTTTTGTTTAGCTCCATTTTTCTGTAGTTTCTTGAATCTTATATTTACTAAAGCCACTACCGGATTGTGATCCGATTCTATATCAGTGCCTGGATAGGTTTTTGTAAACGTAATGGAGTTTTTAAACCGGCTTCTGATTAGTATATAATCGATTTGATTCCTGACGATGTTATCTGCATTATCCCTTGGTGATGTCCACGTGTACAATCTACGGTTTGGTAATCTGAACATTGTGTTCATTACTACAAATTCTTTTTCTTGGCAAAATTGTACGAGACGTTCACCTCGGTCGTTTTGTTGTCCAAGTCCAAATTCACCAGTGCATCCATCAGTTTTCACCTTACCAACTTTAGCGTTGAAATCGCCCATGATTACGGTGACTTTTCTTTTTTGGTCGATTCCAGAATGTATTCTAGTTGCTTGTAGAATTCTTCTATTTCCTCATCCTTTTTCCGTTTGACAGGTTCCTTTATATTTGTATTCCTTTGTCTGTTATTTTGTTATTTAATGTGTAGCCGTTGAAGTTTTTAGTGCCTTGATCTCTGTTGTTAGTATTTTTTGTTATTGCTGTTTCCGCTCTTGTGTCGGCCCCATTTCATTATTTTTTACAAACATGTTTTGTAAATTCTTATTTGCAGCAGTTGACTGTAGAGCTTTTCCAGATCTGATATTTAAAATGTCTCGATATTGGATCTGATTTATTCGCTGATCTTCTCACTTTATCTTATAAAAACTCTGCTTACTTATATGATTTTGCAACACTGTCGTCGATAGGATGCTTATTTTATCCGTTCCCATTCTATAAACCAGTACCGTATTCTTACGATCTCTATTAATAATTGGTTCATTCAATAGTGATATCAAAGAGGAAGTGGATCCATTACTTGGGCGGATGTCTGACGTTGTTCGGAAATGCTGTTACAACGTATAATTGTTGAAGTAGTCTGGGCTGATTATCGGAGAATAGGCGTGTTTTTTCCGATTTACTTAGACGAAAACTTTCCCCGGAAAAAGCGGGTTTTTCCAACAAAATCTTTAATTTTCAACTAAACTTTTAGTTAAGTAATTGTTAATCAATAATTAAATAACTTGGTAACGTAAAAGCCCTTTTCATATAGATTATAATTCCAGAAGCCGATGAAAATTGAATAAACAGTTTAGCAACAATTGAATTGTTAATTAAAAATTTACGGTCGCTATAATAACCACAATAATTATGATGCATAAGAATAACTATGATTTTTTCATAAAAAGAGACTATACCTATCTAATGTACTTTACAGAATTGAAATTGGACTATTTAGGCGGCCTCAGGAATATTTTAAAATTATAAATAATTTTTTGGCTTATAAACAAATAGAATATCTCGGAAAATATTAAACTAAATTAAATTGTAAAAATGGTATTCGAAAAACAGTGGTAGGACGCTTCATTTAAAAGAAAAAACGTTTAATTATGATGAGTAGTTCCTGAGATACAACCGGTCAAAGTTGACCGGAATTTACGGCAAAGATATAAACAATAGGATCATAATTTTCAAACCATCACCTTTTTATTTTTGTCCCCTTTCTCCACACCAATTTTCCTATCCTTAAAATACTCATAACATATATTATTATAATAAAAACTATCGATAATACGTGTGAAAATTACCAAAAATATCAAAATTCCAATCAAAAATTAGGTTGGAGAAAATGTAACCCTCAAAGTTCAAAATCGGTATACGTTAAAAAAATGCATTTTCTCGGGTTCCCATGGAGCAATTTCCTTCATTCTTTTTTTGTTCCCAAGTAACCCGAGTAGAGCCATCGAACTAACGCATTATTAAATGTCAAACTTGCTTTTGTTTTGTTATAATAAATTAATTTATTTATTATAACACAAAATTTTAATTTGTTTAAATAAAAATTGTTTAAATAATTATACAGCTTTCAAATGAGAATATTTATGTTTTTAACTTTAAAAGGTACACTTGTAGTAAGTTTATCTAAAAAAAAGCCTACAACTGGAAAAAAATATGTAGTTTTCTGTTCTTATAAATAAATTAATCTATTATAACAAAACAAAAGCGAGTTTGACATTTAATAATACATTAGTTCGATGGCTCTACTCGAGTTATTAGGGAACAAAAAAGGAATGAAGGAAATTGATCCATGGGAAGCCGAGAAAATGCATTTTTTTAACGTATACCGATTTTGAACTTTAAGGGTTACATTTTCTCCAACCTAATTTTTGATTGGAATTTTGCTATTTTTGGCAATTTTCACACGTATTATCGATAGTTTTTATTATAATAATATATGTCATGAGTATTTTAAAGATATTAAAATTGGTGTGGAGAAAGAGGACAAAAATAAAAAGGTGATGGTTTGAAAATTATGATTCTATTGTTTATATCTTTGCCGTAAATTCCGGTCAACTTAAACCGGTTGTATCTCAGGAACCACTCGTCATAATTTAACGTTTTTTCTTTTGAAAGAAGCGTCCTGCCGCTGTTTTTCGAATACCGTTTTCATAATTTAATTTAGTTTAATATTTTTCGAGATATTCTATTTGTTTATAAGCCAAAAAATTGTTTATAATTTTAAAATATTCCTGAGGCCGCTTAAATAGTCCAATTTCAATTCTGTAAAATACATTAGATAGGTATAGTGTCTTTTTATGAAAAAATCATAGTTATTCTTATGCATCATAATTATTGTCGTTATTATAGCGACCGTAAATTTTTAATTAACAATTCAATTGTTGCTAAACTGTTCATTTAATTTCCATCGGCTTCTGGAATTATAATCTATACGAAAAGGGCTTTTACATTACCAAGATATTTAATTATTGATTAACAATTACTTATTTAAAATTTTAGTTGAAAATTAAAGATTTTGTTGGAAAAACCTGCTTTTTCCGGGGAAAGTTTTCGTCGAAGTGAATCGGGAAAACACGTCTCTATGCAGAATTTAATTGCTGTAAATTTTTATTTGAGTGTTTTTGGTGTAAAGTTAAAATCTTTGGAGTTATAGAGCAAAAATTGAAAAAACACGATTTTCGGGCGCCATTTTGTTTATAAAAAAAGTAGCACACTATCTGCGGACTTTGCATACCTATATTATTAATACATACAATAATAAGATTCGATTCCAGCAATAAAATTGCTGGTAAATAACTTTTCCTTGTATTTTGCTAATTAGCCCAGAGTAAAAGTCTTTTTAAGGTGTACCAAGCAATGATATATGTCGGTGTGTTATATTTAAATATTTTTTTAATTAATTGACTTATTATAAATAAGGCATTGATTGTGAATCGGTGTGGTGTTTTCTGAATACCTTGTTCTTCCTTGTTTTGTACTATTGACGTTATTTTGTCAATAAGAATCTTTGTAATCATGTTTCTTCTCTATTTTTCTAATATTTTCCCATGATGTTCAACAGATTTATAATATGCTCGTCTATGACTATTCATCTGGTGATTATAATTAGTTTATTCAAAATTTTATCAGTTCAAAATGAATATGAAATATTTATAAATAATCTTAAAATAACCAAATTTGTACCTGGTTCGAATTGTTTAAGATTTACAGCTATTACGAGTTTATAAAAGCTTTACAAGATTTATGAAAATAATAATGTCAGTAATTTAGTCTTCAAAAAGTTGAATCCAGGTTGGTTGGGAGCCTAGTCTCTAAAAAATATGATTTAAAAGTAGTAACTTCGAAACAAATTATATATTATTATTTTATCAAATATTTTTTATTTTTTTATTTAATTAGGTATATTTTTCAAAACATTGTCAAATAAACAGTTTATTCTATTATATTGGAGGTATATTCCTAACTAGACATTTAATAAAAATGATAAATTTAGTATCTACACAATAGGACAAATGTATGAAGAATATCTTACCTAGAGTGAGAAAGAAAGTAAGATCTTACCTATAATTTAGAAATTTTTAAACACTAACGGTTCAAAAAGCTTTTCGAAGGTACAAAAAATTTATTAACTAACAATAAAATCAAAAAAGAATGTGTGTGTACTTTGTACGCACGTAAGAAGTTATACTTCCACTACATATTATGTGATTTTTAAGACAATACCAAAAATTTAAAAAAATAAAAGAATAAAACGCACACAAACACATTGAAAAATGCCACAAAGAAAAAATGATTTCTGAACGATAATAATTGTTGGCAAAAATTTTAAATACGCATTTTCTGAAAAAAATTATATAACAAATATACTTACAATCATAAAATGCATAAAAAAATAAAAACTTGCATCGGGAATCGAACCCGTGAATTTCGGGACGCTTTGATTCGCAGACGCATTATTTGTCATGTGGAAAAATAGGGTAACTGAACGTTTTACTGTTTGACAGTTGTTTTGAATATAATTAAATTGTGTAGTTTAAATTTTGTGGAAGAAAATATTAAAATGTAACAAAACAGTAAGAAAACAATATATTAGATGAAGATTGGTAGAACTTTTATTGGTAATCAAATTAAGTATGTAAATCAAAGCATTACATACCTACTAGATAAATAAATCTACGCCAAAAAATCATAATTTAAAAATAAAAATCGGACCTAATTTGGGATTTCTCTCTAAAATCCCCATTCTTGAGAAAATAAATGTACAGTAGAGCGTCGATTATCCGAACGTCGATCAACCGAACGACCGCTTATTCGAACTATCGACTCCCGCACTCGAATACCGAGCAAGCGTTAGTAATTGACGCTTAAAATATCTTTAATTTTCTTCAATATTGTATCCAAAAATAATTATGTTGTTGCAAAGACTGCACTTTTTTGTTTATTTGCTAGTTGTCATTATTAAGATATAAATAAATATGTAGGTATATAAATATGGCTTTTATTCACTTGTGGATAAATATGTATGACTATAAATATGTATCAATATATTGTAGTTTGATTATCCGAACAAATCGGTTTTCCGAACACCTATGTCCCCCAATTAGTTCGGATAATCGACGCTCTACTGTATTTCAACCTAATCCAAATGTATAATTACAATATGATTATAATAAAAACTACTTACCAAATTAGAATGAGTTTTCCTTGTCCAAAATAGTCCAAAAGTCCAAAAATATAGGTATATGAAAACTATTTAAAAAGGCAGTATAACTATTAACTAACTTTTGTTTGTTGTTTCTTTTCACACAAATTTTAAAACGCAACAACCATAAATAATCTAACTACAGCTGTGCCACAGCCGCCATATTGAATAATTTTTGACATGTCATTTGAAATCCAATCAGAACAAAGTTATAATGCGCATGCGCCGGGATCATAGGTTTTAACATATTAAAATTCACCCTCATATCGCCGGTAAAGAAGTATAACTTCAAAAATACTTAAACGAAAAAACTACTTACTAGTTAATAAAGTCACACTACACACTGGGTGTGTAGTGGTGCCAAGCAACCTATAGCAAATTTTACAAACTTATAATTATTCTTCTTATTCCAAAAGCGGGACAAATCCTTGACAGATCTGGATATACGTGGAGTAAATCGCTGACTGATTGTTGTGGGCTTATAAAACAGAGATGTTTTATAACTTAAATAATAAACTTTTGATATTGTTATGAGCAAGTCAATAAAGTGTGGGAAGCTAAATCAATAGGGAAAACAGAAAAGGCAAAATAATAAAAGAGGGGAACAGTGACAGCTAAGATATTACAAAGTATTGGTAAATTTTGGCAAGAAGCAAGACAAAGAGCGAAGAACAGAAAATAATAAAGAAAATTCGTCAAAGGCTCTCCCTCGACACCTAACGGCAGAAGTGCAACGATTATGTCAGTTGTAACCAAAAAGTTAGTACACCTTTTTAAGTGGCTAGTTGTTAACAATGTTTTCACTGATGATGGTCTGATAAGACCGTGAACCTTGTGTTAATTTTGTAATCAGTTAAAAAAAATCATTTTTTATTAAATTCTAAATATATCTCATTTTATATTAAATTCTAAATATATCTCATTTTATTCTATAGTTGATTTTTTAACCAAGAGGAGTAAACTAAAAAGACAGATTCACACCCAAGAAAATTACTAGAAAAGTCACCAAATTCATCTTCTTTTTTCGTTGATCATATTAGCTTTCGATGATAATCCAATAATTACATTATACTAACACATCGCTAAAGAGTTCTAAAAACAACTGTTTTTATATAAAAATAGACTAACAATCTAAAAATTAAAACAATACAAAAAATCGCCGATATGCTTAATTAACCTATAAAATGACAAAGGTGCCAAAATTTCATAAATGTCATTAGTGTCAAAATTTAATAACAGTGGAGTAAACTTGCCTGCGGTTGGACCAATTAGAAACAAGCATTACGGCGCGGTAAATTTGAATCACTCCTCTTGGTTAAAAAACAAACTATAGAAGTGTTCAACTTCACTGTAAGTTTAATTAGCATATACATATTACGAAATTTTGGCAATATAGTTATTTTGTTATTAGCCTCCTCACTAATATCTATTCAAATTCTAACCCCCATATTCCTCATCCTAGGGCAGGTGCACTATTCATTCCTGTCGGCTTTTTCATGTTTATAAAATAATAATATAAGGGTTCAATTTGAACTCGATACATATTGTTGATTATCATCCGAGACGAGGTATACCTACTCATGGTTTAAGCTTTGCTCAATTCTTAATTTAACAATAGTTTGCCGGTGATCCTGTTTGCTGATTCGCCAGTTTGTTGATGTTGGAATTAATTTCGCGTCGTTCTGTGGCTTCCTGGTGTTTGTTGCAGGAGGCGGGAGTGAAGTTGGTGAATGAAAGGTTGGTATAGGTTTTCTGATAATTACACAACTTTACACTGTGCAAACTATATTCCTTTATAGAAAGTATATATTTTTGAACCACATGTTTTTTAAAAATTAGTTTTAAACATAAATTATAATCTGCAAATATTTTAGTGGACAATATAATTAAATCCTTAAGGGGGTAGGCGTAAAATTTCGGTTCCAATACTTTTTAAATTGAGAAAAATAATAAATATTTTTGAAAAATTTAAACGCAGAATTAAAGATTACTTTATTACCGAGGGCCGAAAGTCCCTTATAATTTTTATTTTAGTAAGTTACAGTGGTGAAAAAAAAAAGAGAAAATTTAGTGTGATTTTTAATTTCAAATACTCATTAAACAGAAACTTTTTGTCTATTCTAAGGGACTTTGGGCCCTTAGAATAGAATTTATTTTTGTAAATTATAATTTTGATCTCGAGTAGTTGATAATTATATTTTTTTGCAAATTAAAATAAAAAAAGGTCGTAGAAAAAGTATAGTATTCTACTCGCATGTAATGGCTATTACTCACTCTGATAAATTACGACACTCGCCTTCGGCTCGTGTCTCAAACTTCATCATCGTGAATAATAGCCATCATTACATGCTCGTTGAATAATATAGATACTATATTTTAATATGGAAGATACATGTAGTGTAGACGTAAAGTCCAATCAAGTAATGATTTTCCTACGACATGCTTTGATAAAGATATCTAATAACTGCTATTGATACATTTAGTGATGATAATATGTAATAAACAAAATATATGCAAAAGATTAAACGTAACTTTTTATTTATAAACAATGTAAGGTCGCTATTTGATTTTAAATACTAAAGGTGAGCGGTAAATTATATGTATTTAACAGTAACACAATTTTACTAAAAATACTTGAACAATCCTTTAAACGTTTACTAGGTTATATTTATTAATTTGTTGCTTAATTATTACCAAAATAGCATCAGAAGTCGATTTTTTGAAAATTATTTTTTAACTTTTCTAAAAATGCACAAAAAACTTTAACCCCTGAGAATGGGGACAATGTCACAAATATTCAGCTATAAACATTTTAAAATAGTTTTTGCAAAATTTAAATTGTTCTTCCCAGAAAGCTTTTATTTACAATGTTATTATGCGTAAATGGTTGGCTCTAAATGTAATTCTGAAAGAACCAAAATGAAGAGAAAGGAGTTTAGTAACAAATTAAATCATTTAAACATTAAAACATTTATGTTAAATATTGTAAAATTGGTTTACAAAAGTACTGTGCTTTTAAGCTTATAAACATTTAATAAAACTTAAACGCATCAAAATAAAGGAATTTAATTTTTTTATTTTAAATGCACATTTTACACGATCCTACGGTCCTTAGAAAGTTAGTACTTTTTTTTTTCAAAAATTCACCGGGTTTTGTTTAGGTATAAGCCATTTAAAAAGCACCGTTTGAAATATTAAAAGTTTGAGGTTTTGATAAAAAAATTCACAACGATTCCTTTAAAAGTGAGCCGTCCATGATGCACAAAAGATGAACAGTTTAAATGCGCAGCGATTTGTATCCTCGGTACTTAATTTCACTATTTTGATTTATAATTATACAAAGTTTTTAACAGTTAATTTGTTTAAAATATATTTGTAATGATTTTGAGCCAAGAAAAGTAATTGTACAAATAATACATATGCATAATTTAAGAAATGCCACGTTTAATTTTAATTTTCAAATAAGAAATTAATTTTTTTGTAAAATTTATTGTTAAAATATATTATTTATAACTATATAAATATCTAAGTTACCTATCATTTCATAACTTTTTCTACTACTAATAATAAGAGAAACGTAAAATTTTGCAAAATAAATATTTATTTTAAATTGTTTAAACAAATTACTGGGTTACATAAACAATTCACACATTTACTAATTGCATTTTTATAACCCATGTCCCCAGATGCCGCAAATTAAAAAATAAAATCAAGTTTCGTTGATTAGAACCGGAGATATTGCGACTTTTATAAATCTGACGTTATGAATTCAGTTTCTGAAATAGTAAAGGAATCGTTCTGAATTTTGTTTTTGTCAAAACTTGAACTTAATTTTTCAAACGGTGCTTTTTAAATTTCTTAATGTTTATAAACAAAGCCCCCGTGAGTTATTTCATTTTTATTATAAAATAATAATAAGGGTTCAATTTGAACTGGATACATATTGTTGATTATCATCCGAGACGAGGTATACCTACGGTTTAAGCTTTGCTCAATTCTTAATTTAACAATAGTTTGCCGGTGATCCTGTTTGCTGATTCGCCAGTTTGTTGATGTTGGAATTAATTTCGCGTCGTTCGGTGGCTTCCTAGTGTTTGTTGCAGGAGGCGGGAGTGAAGTTGGTGAATGAAAGGTTGGTATTAGTGATGTAACAAATGTCGTTTTTTGAACATTCGCGAATACGAATCTGAATGCGAATATCTAATAAGGACATTCGCAGATGCGAATGCAAATGTTCAGTTTTTTTTAATTTGTTTCTATTTTTGAAATGTTTTCTAAATTTATCATGAGAAGTTAATTGATATTTAGTGTAAATCAATCTGAATCTTAAGCTTTATTACATTATACCAAATAATAAAACAATGTGAAGCCCGATAATCTGATTATACGAGGTTAAGTTACCTTTTTTTAATAAAAAAAGATGAGAAAAAGAATAGATTTGGATTTTATTAATCTAACGTTATTTTCAAATTATTTTTTCTCTAACTAGTTTTGATGGGAAATAATAAGCCACAATTTTACTAAAAAAATTATTTTATTAACGTTTCGACGCCCAAATCGGGTGTCGTTCTCAAAATACAAAAAATATTAATTATATATTCATCATTCTCTTTGCCTTATCCCTATGCGGGGTCGGCTTCCCTAATTGCATTTCTCCACACAATTCTATCTTGGGTCATATCAATGTTAATCCCCTTTACCAACATGTCCTGCCTTATCGCCTCCCCCAGGTCTTCTTTGGTCTTCCTCTCCTACTCCTTCCAGGAATCTGCACTTCAGCTATTCTTCGTATTGGGTGATTAACGTCTCGGCGTTGAACATGACCAAACCATCTTAACCTATGCTCTCTCATTTTGGCATCAATTGGTGCCACACCTAGACTTCCCCTAATATACTCATTTCTAATTTTATCCTTCTTTGTCACTCCACTCATCCATCTAAGCATTCTCATTTCCGCCACATGCATTCGTTGTTCCTCTTTCTTTTTCACTTCCCAACATTCAGTTCCGTACATCATAGCCGGTCTTATGGCTGTTTTATAGAATTTTCCCTTCAGCTTCATTGGAATTTTTCTGTCACACAACACACTAGGTCTGGATCCCACTTATGAAAAAAAAGTTGATTAATAGCAAGCTGAAAATTTGTTAATAGCTTAAGGGTGTCTAGTCGGACAAACTTTGATATATGGGAACACTGGAACAGGGGCAGTTTGAATTGTGGAACAGGTTAAAAATTTGGAACGGTCACCCCACGAAAACGGCACATTTATTTTGTCCGACAGAACAGACTTAAACTCTCCGAACAGAGATTAAACTCTCATGCAAAAATCAGACTGCTATTTATCACCAAATGGGCGTTTTAATGAGTGGAACATGTAGAATATGTCAAATGACAGGAATTATGACAGGTGATAAATAGCAGTCTGATTTTTGCATGAGAGTTTAATCTCTGTTCGGAGAGTTTAAGTCTGTTCTGTCGGACAAAATAAATGTGCCGTTTTCGTGGTCTGACCGTTCCAAATTTTTAACCTGTTCCACAATTAAAACTGCCCCTGTTCCAGTATTACCATATATCAAAGTGTATCCGACTAGACACCCCTTGCTATTAATCAACTTTTTTTTCATACGCGGGATCCAGACCTACACCACTCGCTTCTTTCCACTTCATCCATCCAGCCCTAATTCTACTGCATGCATCTCCATCTATTTCTCCATTACTCTGTAATACCGATCCTAGGTACTTAAAACTATTGCTTTTCACAATCATTTCACCATCCAAAGATACCATTTTATTTGTAGTAGCTCCATCTTTAAATGAACATTCCAAATACTCTGTTTTTGTCCTACTAAGTCTTAAACCTTTTTCCTCCAGAGCTTGTCTCCACTGTTCCAGTTTTTGTTCTAAGTCTCTTTCACTATTTCCTACTAACACGACATCATCAGCACACATTAAGCACCATGGAATGTTACCCTGTAGTTTCGATGTTATCTGGTCCAAAACTAATGAGAATAAATACGGACTAAGCACAGAGCCTTGGTGCAATCCTACTTTCACATGAAATTTATCAGTCTCTCCCAGACCTGTCCTGACACTAGTCGTTACTCCCTCATACATATCCCTCACAATATTTACATATTCACCAGGGATTCCTTTCTTATTGAGTGCCCACCACAGAATCTCTCGAGGAACTCTATCATATGCTTTCTCAAGATCAATGAATACCATATGAGCGTTTGTTTCTTTACTCCTGTATTTTTCCATCAACTGCCTTATAATGAAAATTGCATCTGTTGTTGATCTACCCTGCATAAAGCCAAATTGATTCTCGGATATTTCGGTCTCTTCACGTATCCGTCTATCAATTACTCTTTCCCATATTTTCATGGTGTGGCTAAGCAGTTTTATAGCCCTGTAGTTTGTACATTGTTGTATATCTCCCTTGTTTTTGTAAACAGGTACCATTATACTGCTTCTCCATTCGTCTGGCATTTGTCCGACTTCCATAATTCTATTAAATAGACCTGCTAGCCACCTTGTTCCTGTCTCTCCCAAGGCTCTCCATACTTCCCCAGGAATATCATCTGGTCCTACCGCTTTTCCTTTCTTTATTTTTTGAAGCGCTTGAGCCACTTCCTCGTTGGTTATTTTGGTGACCATTGCTGCTACTGACTCCGTTGACTCTACCGGCTGTCTGTCAAATTCTTCATTTAATAAGCTGTCAAAGTATTTTCTCCATCTCTTTTTGACATCCCTTTCGTGAACTAGTATTTTATTATTTTCATCTCGGATACATCTAATCTGATTAAAATCTTTGGCTTTCTTTGCTCTCTGTTTGGCTATTTTATATATCTTCGTTTCGCCTTCCCTGGTATCAAGTTGATCGTATAGGTTTGAATACGCTTCTGCTTTGGCTTTTGCTACTGCTACCTTCGCTTCCTTTTTCGCCACCATATAGTTTTGAAGATCTGTGTCGGATCTGGTTTCTTGCCACTTTTTATATAATTTTCTCTTCTCTTTTATTTTTCCTTGTACTTCGTTTGACCACCACCAAGTCTCTTTATCCTCAAGCTTTTTTCCTGACGTTTTCCCAAGTATTTCAATAGCAGTCTCTCTAATACCACTGGCCATTTTTCTCCAAATTGTATTAGGACTTCCTTTCATGTTCCAACATATTTTCTCTACTATTCTTCTCCTGAATAGACCTTCTTTCTCATCGTTCAGCAGCCACCACTTGATTTTTTGTGGTCCTCTCCGATATTTTTGTTTAGTTTCGCTTTTTTACTTCGATGTCCAGAACAAGCAGCTTATGTTGTTGGCTTACTGCCTCACTAACTATTACCTTGCAGTCCTTGCATTCACGTATGTCTTCTTTCCTTATCATGAAGTAGTCTATTTGGGATTGATGTTGTCCACTTTTGTAGGTAATAAGTTGAGTTTCTCTCTTTTTAAAGAATGTGTTAACAATCGCCATATCCAATGCTGTTGCTAATTCAAGCATATCATCTCCAGCTTCATTTCTAGTTCCAAAGCCTAATCCCCCATGTATTGTTTCATATCCTGTCTTGGTTTGGCCCACATGTGCATTGAAATCACCTCCTATTATAACTTTCTCCTCTGCTGGAATATCACTCAGTACGTCTCCTAATTGATCATAGAAAGCTCTTCTTTCATTCTCACCCAGACCTGTTTGGGGAGCATACACACACACAACATTCAATACCTCTTTATCAATTTACAAATTTCACTGACATCATTCTATCACTCGTTCTTACAACTTCTACTACGTTATCTTTCATTTCACTATCAGCAATTATACCAACTCCATTTCTAGTGTTACTACTCCCTACATACCACAATTTGTATCCTTCACCTAGTTCTTTCGCCCTTTGTCCTTTCCACCTAGTTTCTTGAATACAAGCAATTTGAACTCTTCTTCGTTTGAGCGCATCAACTAACTCCAGACTCTTACCTGTAAGACTACCAAGATTCCACGACCCTATCCTGATTTTTCTAACCTGCAATGGTGTTCCCCCTGAGATAGTCCTCACCCGGAAATCCGAACGGAGGCTCATTTTACTTCCGGCACATTTTACCTCAGGAGATGCCATCATTTCAGTATAAGTTTTGTTTTATATAATTGAAGAAGGTCTTTTCATTATTATGGCCTGAAAAGATTTTGTTTGGATATTTGATGCCTGAATGCCTTTTCTATCAGCACCATACCCTGCCCTGCACGTTTAGCCAATACACCACCATATATTATATCATTAATATTTTTTGTATTTTGACAAACCCGATTTGGGCGTCGAAACGTTAATAAAATCATTTTTTTAGTAAAATTGTGGCTTATTTCGCATCAAAACTAGTTAGTTGCAAAAATGTCACAAGAAAATAGCTTCGGAACAATATTTTTTCTCTGTTATTCATATTCGCAAAACATTCGCACACATTTTGCGAATGCGAACGCGAATGCGAATATGCAAAAAGATGCGGATATTCGCGAATGCGAATACGAATATTCGTTACATCACTAGTTGGTATGTATAGGTTTTCGTAGTGCCTCGTGATTTATGTAATCGAATTCAATTACACAACTTTACACTGTGCAAATTATATTCCTTTTATACAAAGTATATATTATTTTCCTATATGTTATTTTTAACACGTTGACGGACAGTGCGTCAAATGTATAAGCAAGTGTTGTGACACTATATGTATTTTGCATAGTAGAATAGGGAAAAATACAACGTCTATAGACGTTCTGTCCGTCAACGTGTTAAAAGATTGTTTTAAGTTTCAAAAATAAATGATAATCTTCAAATATTTTTAGTACATATTATTCTGAAGCTATTTTATTGTGGCATCTTATGTAATTTGGACTATTCTATTTGGGAATAAAGCCACAATTTAAGTTTAAAAGGTCTAGTCTAGGGTTTAAAAAGGGTCTAGGTTTAGCCGGTTAAGATAGTGAAAAATGCCCCCAGAGATATTCCAAAAATAATAATAACATGTTCTAGATCAAAGAGTATTTGACCAAAAAAATTAATTTTAGACCTTTAGTCCCACCCATAACCCCCCAAAAAATTTAAACGTGTTTTTTTTCGTTTTTTGGCGATATTTTCGAGTCTAATCTTCGCAGATATTTATTTTTCTTTCGTTTTGTAGGAATTTGTATTGCCTATAGCATAATATTTTTTTCCAAAATTTTTGTCGCGAAATTTCTTGCTTTTGAAATTTTTAAACATTGTTTAAAAAAAAATTTGATACCAAGCAACAAATCTTGTTTTTGTTGCTTAGTAAAAAAATGTTCTAATTTTAATTTTTGGATATTTGGAGAAATATCCAAATTATAATGATTTATTTAACGTTTATTCATTAACTTTGCTTAATTAATTCTATTGTTTCCCTTAGTCAGGCTTGTGCCTGCTTATTCATATCATTATTTATATTTGTCGGTATTTAATTTAGTTGTACGTAGCAAGCGTACTATAATCATTTGGTAAAGGTACTCTCATGTGAGTTGTACTCTACATGTAAGTAAGAGGTATTTAATTTTGTAACAGGTAACATTATTGTTGTTATCTTGGATATAATATATCTATTGTAACAATAACTTTGTCATTTTAGAGTTACTTACTATTCAATTTTTAACTCAGAGATTGTTAAAAATCTGGTAGTTATTTGTAACTATATCATTTATTCTTATTATTCCTTTATGTTCACATTTACTGATTTAATATATTTAATATTTGACAGCACTGTAAGATACCTGGGAAAGTGATCGGAGATCATTTCCTGGCGCCCATGATTTGTTTGTTTTTATTCAATTTGTTTATCATTAGCAATTATTCATCTTTATTCATGTTTAGTACCTTATTCTTATCCTAATATTTCCATTCTAGTCATCATCACTATCTACTTTGAGCAGTGATGTCCTCCCACATCACTGACTTTGAGCTACCGTCTTCGACAGGCATGCAAATTGGCCGTATCCATCCTTGAGTGTCAAGTTGTCGTTCTCTTGTATATATCGCTATCCTAACTCCATTCAGTTTGCCTCTGTCTATTTTGTTACTTTAGCTTCTCCAACGAGAAGCTATTTTCTTTCTATTCTCATTTTTTGTTCCATTAGTTACATCTAGTTTTCTTTCTCTTTTCATTTTTGTTAATTTTGCTACTCATTAGCTATAATAATCATTTCTTTTTCTACTTCTGTTGGAGTTTATTATTCTCTTTACTTTCACTCCAACAGAAGTTTTCTTTTTTGTTACAGTCTGTAGTTTCATCATCCCATCTTAATATCCGGGTTGAGGCAAATCTGGAACGACTTCTGATGGTGTCTTATTTGGGGGGGGGGGGGGGGCGGTTGAGTTCGTAGATAATTCGTATGTGAGGAGATGTTTACATCTGCATTATCCTCAAGTTTATCTTGTATATCTAAACTGGTGATTGACAATCTATATAAAATGTGTGTCTCTATAAATATTTGGCTGAAAAATCGGGAAAATTCGGGAAAAGGCCAGTGCATTTAATATCTGATATTACTCTGTCTATTAAGACCACTCTAATGTATTGTTATATTTCTATTTGATATAAAAATTAAAATTTGATAATTATAAACAAAATTCACTTTAATATAAAATATTTTTAATTTTCTCAACCTCGGGCATATAAATTTAGAACAACCTGTATACAACAAATTGTTATATTTAATTTTAAGAAGTGATTAGAATAAGCGTACGAAACTCGGAACAATGTGCTTAGATAAACAAAGTGAATGACGCGTACCATTATCGTTCTTCTCGGAAGGTCGATCATTAGCCTATGCTAAATAAAACTCAGTGAAATAGATGATAGTTCATTATCGTTTTTCGCGGAAGGTTTCGATCATTAGCCTATGCTAAATAAGACTCATTTGAAAGAGAGAATAGGTCATTAAAATTTGTAAATAGTTAGAAAGTATTTTAGAATGGGAATTAAATATTTTCTTTTGAAATCCATTAAGCATATTTAGAAAGATTAAAAATTGGTTTTGAGGAATATTACGAATGAGAGTTGGTGGTGGAAGATTGATTTGTGAATCTGGAAGGGATATTTAGAAAGTAGGGGAATGGATGACAAAGTGAGAGCAGAATGTTTTGAGCTGTCGAGAAGTGAAGTCGAGTAGTAGACGGTAGTGTACGGAGAGTGAGAAAGCCGGTAGTTCCGTGAGTGTGGAGTATCTATCGTGGAACGAGAAGTAGGCCAGGTCGAGAGTAAAAGAACCTCCTTGAGCCAAGAGTGTTCCGGTAGCTGATAGCAGTTTCGAAAAAGGTAGAACACAGCATCACGACCGAAGCAGGAACGAGAGCTATTCGAGCTAGTTTTTCAAAGGAGTACATTACTGGAAGCCAGGACGAGGTTTGATCGCAGCCAAGGATAGCAGGAACGGGTTTTGTGTGAGGACATTTTCAGTTCACCAGGAAGAGGTCAGTCTCATTTGTTTGGACATGAATGTATGGGTTTTTCGTATTAAATTCCACATAAAAATAGAATAACATAATCAATAATATCAGAAAAGCTTCATCAAACTTAAATAGAGTTGTTCCTAATAACTCCTAATAGTTAAATGTTAATAAAAACTTTCAATTGAAAACCAAAAGGAAATAAGATTCCCATTTGTAAATGTTATGTTTAAGAATAATAAGAAATAGCAAATATTAAGCATTGATTGCCTTTTAAATAAAATAAAAAAATATTTTGATTATAATTGTAACCCATATGTGTATTTTTTTTACTCTTTTCTTTTCTATCCCGATTAGGAACCATTAAGAAATATTTAGAAGCCACGAAAGTAAGTAATTAATTTATAATTCGCCCTGAGATTGAAAACATATTGATATGTGATCTGGTTAATTAATTAGATTAGTATTAATACATTGATTAAATTAAGTGACATATAAGAATATTATCTCATATCAATAATCAAGATCACATCAGTATGTTTTATCAAAAATACTTGCAACATCATAAGGTGTTATCTGGGATAAATTATTCGATCCCGTGCATAGATCACATTCCTTATAATAGGTATGTCTTTTACAAGGGCAGTGACAGCATAGTTATATAATTGTTCCTACAGTAATTGAGGAGATTAGATGCTAAGGAGTACAAGTGATAAAATGGTTTAGTTGAGAAAAACGAAGTCAAAGTTAAATTTACATAGTAAATTCTACAGCGAATTAATCACTTATGGACTTATTTTGAATTAAGTTTTTACACCCGTGTTGAGCTGGCCCCCCCCACTTGCAAAAATTAAAAAACAAATAGCCCTGATTTATGAGCTATTTATGAGCTCTCATATTCCGCAAACTAAAAATTTTGAGCTCGTTCCACTGAGCAGGAATTTAATACCCTAGTGGGGGGGCTGAGTCAGCCCCCCCACTACTTAAAAATAGGAATATTGAATCGGTTTTTGCGGCAGAATTACGAGCTATTTATCAGCTCATGAAATTATATAGTTTCGATTTTTGAGCTCATCCCCTTCACCCCCAAACAACCCTTTAATTGATTTAACTTAAGAGAAAGATGCTGAGAAAACTTAAAATATATCGTATTGCGGATATAATTCCTATAGCTTATATACTCTAAGAATAAACTATTAAACCAAGGGCATTTCGATTATTGAGCTACAACCCCTTCGCAAGAAAACCACCCTATCTTCCCGGCTTAAGAGAAAGTTGTACTTAAAATGCGTTTAACTAATTATTTGGCGACTACATATCATTTAATAATTTATAAGCTTCCAAATTACGCGCATTTAGATCAGTAAATTGCAATTTATTTTGTATAGTGCAGTCACTGAAGGTAAAAATCAACGATTACCTTCAATTTCGGTGAACCTTCATCGATTTTCACGAAAATTGGTCAGTGGTTAGAGGATACGTCAAGAAACAAAGGTGACATGGTACCACCTTGCGCCTTTACCCTGAGGGTCGATACCGCCCCTTCTCCGGGGTGAAAATTATTTTATAAAAAATAACTGCACAAATCAATAAAAGAACAAATTAAAAGCAAAATTTATTATATAAAGTTAATAAAATAAGTCAATACTTTTTAAGTTATTAAAGATCAAAGATTTTAATTATTTGTGAAAAAAAATGCATGTTTTGAAGAGGTTTTTTGTAAATCACTGAAAAACTGTAAGTTTTTACAAAAAAGTTAATAGTAGTTTAATTCGTATAGCTTATATTCTAAGAATAATCTCTAAAATCGCGCGCCTTTCGATTATTGAACTACAACCCCTTCGCAAGAAAACCATCCCATATTCCCGGCTTAAGAGAGGGTTGTACTTAAAATAATTTAAATTAATTATTTGTCGACTATATATTGTTTAATAATTTATGAGCTCGCAAAATATACGCATCTCAATTATTGAATTGCCATTTTCTTTCTATAGTGCAGTCACTGAAGGTAAAAATCAACTATGACCTTCGATTTCGGTAAATCTCCATTCATTTTCACGAAAATTGGTAAGCGGATTTTGATACTATCAACTTTTTCTGGATCTTATTTTTGATGGGTATTTCTAAGTACTTTGACAAGTATTTAGTACCTAAGGGTTATAAATTGCATCTTTTTCCCGTTATTTAAGGTTGAACCCTTAGATTTGAACAGTCGCGGAAAAAAATATACATTTAATTACCAATAACTTACTTTAAATTAACATTAAAGGTTTTTCAAGTAAGCAATTTATTATATTTTTTATTAGCTTCAATTTTAGTGATGAAAACTTTTTTGTAAAAACTTACAGTTTTTGAGTCATTTATGAAAAATCGCTCTAAAGCATGCATTTTCTTTCCAAAAATTAAAATATTTGATCTTTAATAACTCAAAAAGTATTGATTTATTTTAATCACATTATGTAACAAATTTTGCTTACAATTTGTCCCTCTCTCGATTTGTGGGGTTATTTTTAATAAAGTAATTTTTACTCCCGAGAAGGGGTGACATATACCCCAGGCTAAAACCCCAAGTTGTTATTGTCAATTCGTGAAAATAAATGGAGATTTACCGAAATCGAAGGTAATAGTTGATTTTTACCTTCAGTGACTGCACTATAGAAAGAAAATGGCAATTCAATAATTGAGATGCGTATATTTTGCAAGCTAATAAATTATTAAACGATATGTAGTCGCCAAATAATCAATTTAAATTATTTTAAGAACAACTCTCTCTTAAGCCGGGTAAATGGGGTCGTTTTCTTGCGAAGGGTTTGTAGCTATAATCGAAAAGTGCGTGATTTAAGAGTTTATTCTTAGAATATAAGCTATACGAATTAAACTACTATTAACTTTTTTGTAAAAATTTACAGTTTTTCAGTGATTTACAAAAAACCTCTTCAAAACATGCATTTTTTTCACAAATAATTAAAATCTTTGATCTTTCATAACTTAAAAAGTATTGACTTATTTTATTAACTTTATATAATAAATTTTGCTTTTAATTTGTTCTTTTATTGATTTGTGCAATTATTTTTTATAAAATAATTTTCACCCCGGAGAAGGGGCGGTATCCACCCTCAGGGTAAAGGCGCAAGGTGGTACCATGTCACCTTTGTTTCTTGACGTATCTTCTAACCACTGACCAATTTTCGTGAAAATCGATGAAGGTTCACCGAACTTGAAGGTAATCGTTGATTTTTACCTTCAGTGACTGCACTATACAAAATAAATTGCAATTTACTGATCTAAATGCGCGTAATTTGGAAGCTTATAAATTATTAAATGATATGTAGTCGCCAAATAATTAGTTTAACGCATTTTAAGTACAACTTTCTCTTAAGCCGGGAAGATAGGGTGGTTTTCTTGCGAAGGGGTTGTAGCTCAATAATCGAAATGCCCTTGATTTAATAGTTTATTCTTAGAGTATATAAGCTATAGGAATTATATCCGCAACACGATATATTTTAAGTTTTCTCAGCATCTTTCTCTTAAGTTAAATCAATTAAAGGGTTGTTTGGGGGTGAAGGGGATGAGCTCAAAAATCGAAACTATATAATTTCAAGAGCTCATAAATAGCTCGTAATTCTGCCGCAAAAACCGATTCAATATTCCTATTTTTAAGTAGTGGGGGGGGGGCTGACTCAGCCCCCCCCCCCCCACTAGGGTATTAAATTCCTGCTCAGTGGAACGAGCTCAAAATTTTTAGTTTGCGGAATATGAGAGCTCATAAATAGCTCATAAATCAGGGCTATTTGTTTTTTAATTTTTGCAAGTGGGGGGGGCCAGCTCAACACGGGTAGTTTTTACATTTTTTTTCAAATTTTGCACTGGTTTCTCTTTGCCACTTAATACTTTGTCACTTTTTAGTATCCAATACCTTGCAGGCAAAGGTATACAGGTGTAGTTAAGTAGTTATAACTGTTTGCACACAAATTTAAATATTTCGTAAGTAGTCAAACTAGAACCTTCGATATGTCGCCACCAGTAGTTTAATTCACCTGATCTCTTTGTCACTAAATTTTTAATACTATCTAGTATTAAAATGTTGAATGGGCTGCATGTGAGAGTTCATTTTAAATGAAGTAAAAGACAGACATACTCTCAATCATTTATTGTAACTTCCGACGACAGGTTTCGCTCTCTAAAGTATGCAGAGCATCTTCAGGTCAACGGTTACAAGTCACTAAAGGATTCGGATACAAGGAGCTACTAGCTCAGTATTCATTAACATGATATTTCTGCTTAAGTTATGCTAACGGGATATGGTGGAATAGACGGAGAATGTTGCAAAGGTAAACAAGTTTATGGGATTTGGGAATTCTTAAGGGTGAAGAGATAGTTGGTGAAAGACAACCAACAAATATGTGCCTGTTATTTTGTTTGTGAAGTAAACTACAGTGAATGTCATATATACAATTTTTTAAAATGTGATGGTTTTAAAGATTTTTATTTCTATTTATTAATTTCACGTATTACTTCATTTATCTAGTATTACTTTGTGCACTTAACTCAGTTTACAATATTTTGTCACTTGTACCCCTTAGCATCTGGTCCCGTCAATTATAGGCGGCTTCAAATGTTGTGTGACTAGAATGATTGTCTGGCACTAGCAGAACTGGCTGGTCTTAACGCGGTTTTGCGAATTTAACAAAATGCTTTAGCCATAACAGAAACATCCCATCGTTAGTCAAGTCGTTAAATGTGACCTAATATTCAGCATCAGCGGGTAAGCCGTTAAGAGCAATGGTGAAAATCGTTTCCTTGAAAACAAAAGATCGGTGGTAAATACCTACGATCCAACATCACTTTGGCTCAAATTACCGTAATATTTTGCCACTTTCCTAACTAGTTGCGGAACCTATTCGTTTTTGTTCTTTTTTTGTGCTAAAATAGTTCTTGGTTCTTGAACCTTTGTTATGCCGGTCTTATCCATATTAAGTATGTATGTATACATATTCGACTTTTAAAATTTATAGTTGGACATAACAGATTCAAGATTTTCAAAGAAACGTGTGACTTCTGATTTGTTGAAATCTTTGATACGATTGATAATCGTGTCTTCTGGCTTATGGACGCTAAGAGTAGGATTTCGTTTCAAGAAACCTTCCAGCTAGCTGCTTCTGGGTATTAACACGATATAGACAAGTCGACAGGGTTGTCACCTCGATAAACCATAGAACCCGTTGGAAAGCTTACTTAGATGGACAGTCGTTTCTTTTTCTTGTTCGATTGTAAAACAATCACAACATTCCTATTAAAAAGGAATCATTAAATCCGTATATGATAGAGCCAAAATTGTTTGTTCTAACAATAATTTGTTCATCAAGCAGTTTGTTCTTTTAAAGCATTTCCTTTAATCACAATTAAGCAAAAACATCGCAAACCCTGGACTACCAAAGGTGTCCGCAAATCAGCCAAAAACATGCGTTCACTACTGTATATCAAGAAATTTACTACCAACGTCTCTGTTACTGAATATATCACCAAGTACAGGGCAATCTATTTAAAACTTATAAAATCAGCTAAAAAATTGTACTATCAAAATCGTCTCAGAAGCTCTAAAAGTGTTACAAAAGAAACTTGGTCCATAATAAACGATCTTCGAAATAAAACTCACACAGCTCAAACATTTTCCCTTTCAGACCCAGAAAATCTAAATGAATACTTTGTTAATGTGAGTAAAAATATAACATCAACTATTGTGTCACAACAAGATCCCATTTCCTATCTCCCTAATTCAAGAAAGGTTTCGAATTCATTCTTTATAAGACCAATTGATAAATCCGAACTGATCCAAACAATTAATATTATCAAAAGCAAATCTTCCTGTAGTACCGATGGACTATCCATAAAAATTTTCTCAAATCTCCCAGACAATGTGTTGGGAGTCCTCATCTCTCTAATTAATGATTCTTTTGAGAAAGGTAAATTTCCAGAGTGCCTAAAGACGGTCATCATTATTCCTCTTCATAAGGGTGGTAAAAAATCTAATGCCTGCAATTATAGACCTATTGCATTACTACCGGTACTCTCCAAAATTATTGAGAGACTCATAAAAGCCCGACTTATGTCCTTTCTCGTTGATAACAAGATTTTATCACAAAATCAGTTCGGCTTTTTAAATAATAAATGTACCACCGATGCCATGTTTTCTGTACTACATGAGGTTTACCAAGCATTAAACAATAATCTGCACACTGCCACTGTTTTTTGTGATTATGCCAAAGCTTTTGATTGTGTAAATCACGACATTTTGATAAAAAATATAGATTTCTATGGAATTCGAGGTATTTCTTTGAACTGGTTTCAATATTACATACTTGGATAATAGGAAACAACTGGTTAGAGCAAATGGTACAGACTCTAGTCTCAAAAATGTTGTATGTGGGGTACCACAAGGTTCAGTATTGGGTCCTCTACTTTTCCTTTTCTTTATTAATGACATCACTAGTTTAAAACTCGATGGAAAAGTTTTTATTTTTGCTGACGATACCAGTATCACTTGGAGCAACTCAAATATCGCAACTCTTCATGCTACTATAACTTCTGATCTACTCACAATAAAATCCTGGTCCGATTCTAATTTACTCTCTTTTAACGTAGATAAAACAGTAGCATTACCCTATAAAGGAACTCTTCAACCCTTACCTCTTCATAACAGCCAGATCAGTATCGTTGATTCTGTAAAGTTTCTTGGTATTTTTTTAGATAGCAACCTTAAATGGTCCCTTCATATCGATGTGTTAAGCAAGAAACTATCCTCAGCTTGCTTTGCAATAAGATCTGTTTCGAAGGAAATGAATTTAGTCTCTTCCAAAATAACATACTTTTCATTGTTCGAGTCCCATCTTCGATATGGTCTGCCTTTTTGGGGTTCTGGTACAGCTGCCCAATCCGATGTTATTTTTAAATTACAAAAAAGAGCAATAAGATATCTGTTTGGCCTCAGAAGAACAACACATTGCAGAAGCTACTTCAAAGATCACAGGATTCTAACATTACCTTCTTTATATATTTTAGAAACTGTTTGCTTATTTCGTAAACATATACATGTCTTTCCAGCAAGACCTAGACATGACTATTCCACCAGAAATTCTACCTTTGACATCTATTTACCGATCCCGTCCAATGAGTTAGTAAAAACATCTATATTATATTCTGCAAAAAAACTATACAACCATCTCCCTCTACAACTTAAATCTGCATCATCTTTCCCCAAGTTCCGTAAAATGACAAAAGCCTATTTATCTGAAAGACCATATTATTCAATAGCAGAGTTTCTTAACCAATAACTAAGAAATTACAGTATTCTTATGTACAAGTAGAATCTTAATCTATATTTGAGTGTCATATGCAGCAGCATAACTTATTAAATTACTTATTAAATTTCTTAAGGTAGATTACGCAATTTGCAATTTTTTTTTTATTTTGCAATAGATTGTTACTGATTGTTTTTTATTTCACTTTATTATGTTTTATTTATATTGACGATTTGTATAATTTTAGTAAATTGTATTTGTAATTTTTTTTATTTATGATTCTTGTAAGCTTTGTCTATAAAATTGTTAAATTTTTCATGACAAAGCATATTTCTATTCTATTCTATTCATAGAGGAGAAAACATTGTTAACATAACACAAATACCTTGTGAATGCGAAGACTTCTATTTAGGTGAAACATCAAAACCAATAAATGTTAGAATAAATGAACATCAATCTTATATAAAAATAGAGAATTTGATAGATCTCAATTATTTAAACACGCATTGGGATACGAACATAGAGATCAATGGGAAGATTAATGTTCAGACCTGAAGGAAACAAATCGTAAAAATTGAAAAATCTAAGAAACTGCTCTTATTATGTCACATGAAACGAATTGCGTTCAAATTCATCGGCAGAACATAGTAGGATCTGGTTATCAAAATTAAAAGAAGAAATTGATACTAATATTAAGAGTAAACTAAATGTAACAACAAATAATATGCTTATCATATTGGGATAGTATCATGAGTTGTTTTCCTGGTTTTCCTCATGATATACTATTAGTACGTTCTTTAATGGTTCGAACCTCTCGAATTTAGAAGAAATTTTGCACATAAGCTCATCTTGTCCTCCTCTTCGAAAGTGATATGACTACAATGTGTTCTTTTTATTTTTAAGGGGTGAAAACTACCCTTTTTTACCAAAAATTAAAAACAGCCGATATAAGCGTTGTTTAAATCTAAATTATGTGCAGGTATGTTAAATATAGGAATTTGATTGTTACTCATATTGAAATGTATTTTATAGTTTATAACTATTTTTAAACCTTTAAAAACTACCCTCTAAATAAGAATTTGTATAAAAAATATTTTGTAACTTTAAATTAGGTAATGATGTATTTTGTAGTGATTTAAACTTTATTTTATGTTTGCAATTTAATTTATTAAGTATTTAATATTTTCAACCCTTATAAACTACCCCTACAAAGACAGTTATTAGATCATTCACTCACGGTAAAATATTGCAAAACCTGTGAATTTTAAACAACCGCTTGGGTTGACATGAAATTTGGCATTCACATAGCTAATAAGTCAAAGAAAAAAAGTGATATAGTACCGATGTGTGCTTTTGCCCTGTGGTAGGGGAGCAAAGTATGCTAAATGTGCAGTCACTCGAGCGCTTTGGAGACCTATTGGGTTGTGAAGAGTAGGTCCTAAAACCAAAAAAAGTTAAGTAACATTTTCCATTTTAGTGGGCGCTTGCCATTTTTTAATTTTATTATCCATTTCCAACAATCGTTTTTTCCGATTATAATGCCATCTATGCATAATTCGAAAAAATGTTTCGAATAAACGTTACTTATTTTTTCGTAAGGAATCCAAATCTGCAATAAAAATGGGGGCTCCTATTTAAGATTTTAAAGTAACCCCCCACCCCCCTCCGTGGGGGTCGTGTTTGGTGCCATTCGATAGATTTTTAAAAATATTAAATAAGTGTATTTCACAGTTTTTCGATCTGATGTTCATTTCGCGAAATATCGCGGGATTCGTATTTAAAATATTAAATTTACCCCCACCCCTCTCCGTAAGAAGTCGTGTTTGGTATCATTAGATAGATTTTTAAAAAATATTGAGCACATATTTTTTAGTTTTTCGATCTGTCATTCATCTCGCGAAATATTAGCTTTTTTCTTGTGAAACTTTGAGACTCGCCCATTTCCATACGCCCATTTCCATACGCCCGGCTCAAATCGTCAGATTTTTGAAATATACACTCTTTTGCATGTACTTAACTTACCTTATCTTAATCTGACAATTTAGAGTTTTTTTAAGGATAGATTTTTATTTTCGGGCCCCCCTTAACGAACTCCCCTGCATTAAGAGCTAATATGGTAGAGGTACATCTGCAGGGTACCAGGTTTCTCCCCATATGATAATCTGACGCGCTCGAGTAACTGCAAAAATCTCCGCTTGGGCTCCCCTACCACTGGGGGTGACTTTCACCCCTTCTCGGGGGTGAAAAAAATATAGGTCCAAAATAAGTCCGGACATGGATAAACTGACTAATTTTAAGCGACTTTTGTTCTATAGAGTTTTTTTCACTAAGTCGATGCTTTTCGAGTTATTTGCGAGTGAATATGTTCATTTTTCAACAAAAGAACTACGTTGTTAGTCGGTTTTTCGCAAATAACTCAAAAAGTAAGTATTTTATCAAAAAAATATTTCGAGCAGAAATATAGATTATGAAAAACTGAAGAAATATGTGTATGTATGAAGTTTGGAGTACTAGTAGAAACGCAGCGTCGTAGCTAATGAAGTTTCAAGATACGGGGTGTTGAGATTTCTCTTACAAAGTGAAGATTTATTGATTGCTCTAAAACCGGTTGAGATATACAAATGAAATTTGGTGGGTTTTAAGAGGTAGTTATTACGCATTTGTTGACAGACTTACTATTAAGAATTTTATATTCACCATTGGCGCGCATACTGTTACTAGTCTGAATTAAAAAAAAAATAGTACGCCACTGAGGTATTTCAAATTAAAACGCATTTTTGAGTTAATTATTTAATTTGTGACAGAAAATATATCTTCTCTTTTTTTCATACGATGCGCCTTTTTCATGGAAAAAAATACAATACTTATATCAACGCTTAAAAAGTATTCGACATAAGTTTCAATATGGTTTTTAACGATAACTTCTGTAATTTTCAAGATATTTCATTGCTCCAAAGCTTATTTTGTGGGGAATTGCAAGTGCACAATTTTACCAAAAAAAAAAATGATTTTATTATGTATTAACGTTTCGAAGCCCAAATCGGGTTTCGTTGTCAAAATACAAAATACTACTAAAATAAACAAAAATTTTGTTGCTAAGTAAAAAAAAATTCTTCTAATAATTTATTTAATCTGACTCATTTATATTGGCAATTCAGACGTATATTATACATTTTAAAGTAGAAGACTTTAAAATGATATCGCCAATATTTATGAGTTGCGTTCCTCGGACGACTTTACTAAAAGATAGTTCATTCGATTACATGAAATCAATCCCAACTCAAGAATATCCGTCACAAAAAAATCGTAGCATGTGATCTGTCTTTAAAAAGACAACCAAATGCAACGATGACAGTAAAATTCTCGCGTTAGAGATTCCATAGTAAATATAAACATATTTTAAACTAAAATTGTGGTTAATTCCCCTTAAAAATAGTAAATTGTAAATACATTTTTGTTTGCAATTTTTACTGTGCATGACTTATTTTAATATTTTTTTTAATAAATTTCTGTTACTATTTTTTAAAATGCTCATAAAATTACTTTGCTTATTTATGTAATGTAAGATGTAAGGGTAGGAATTAAATATATTCGAAGAATATAAAGAACAAACATATAAATAAGTATCTTTTTATATGTCGTATTGTTACAATAGCAAAACCTTATTTCATTGATGGGGCAATACAATATGTATATCGTCCTTTTCTATAGATCCAAAACATATAAATATCAATAAAATCTTTTCTTCGCATAAGGACAACCACCCTACGCCTCTTCACCTTGCTCCTTAAGAGAACCCTCATCCTTTATCCCGAATACCTTCACAAAAAATAGCTAAATACGAATCTGACAAGGCCTCGTCAAAACTCACGCTATTGGTTGTTCCAGAGACCGACAGGAGTAGCCTTGGTGACGCAGCCATGGCAACCACAGCCCGCTTCGCATCAGCAGGAGGAGGCAACAGCAGCCCTCCCACACCAGCTCCGGCGACAACACCCCCTGCTCAGCCTCAGCAAACTCAGCTTATCGTTCTACCAGCGAGTTTACATCAGGTAAGATCTTCGATCTTATTGAACCGCTAGGTTGTGCTAGAAGAAGACTTCTGTGAGTTTTTATGTGTTTGTATTAGGATTTATACTGGGATGTAAGTGTTTACCTAAATATTTGCATGCTTTTCTAAAGGACGATCTACTAGATTATTGATTATAGATCTTCTTTCTTGTATATGAAAGAGAGTTGTCATTTGAAGAATTAAAATAATAATAAAAATTCAACTTTTTCTATTCCGAAGAGTTTATAACCCTTTTTTTAACCAATATTGCAACTATATTGATGAATATTACTCTGTAAAAAGATTGCAAAATAAGATAGTGTAGGAAACAGAGGTTGAACTTCGCAAAATGGACACAAGTCCGGTTTTATTTTTTTTCTGGTACATATATCAAAGGGTGCTTATTATGAGACTAACTTTTTCTTAAAAAATTTCGCCCCTGAACCCCCCCTTTTCATCCCTTTAAAGGGGTAATTTGTGGTTTTTGCGAAACGTAGGCCTTCCTGTACGTTTTGCAAAAAATTTACTAAATAGCAACATAAAGAGGACTAATGTTTCCTACTATTTATTTCCAGACAGCATATACGTCTAGCATCCACCGTTTAGCGGGGGGGGGGCACCCCAAAGTTGACAAGTTTTTAAAAAAGGTGTTTTAAAAAAATTATTTTCCCTAATTGTAATGAAAATCAAGAAGAGACCCTGCGGCAATTAATAACAAATGAGGTGCTGATTTTTTGGTATTGGTTTCATTTAAGGGCAATTGCCCATTTTTTAATTACAGGGTGTTACATTTTAAAAAACCCCTTTTTATACCATCTGAACCGCTTATGCTAGAGTAAAAAAAACTTTCACTTTCACTGATTACCCATGTGCAAGTATTTTTACAAATTTGTATTCGCGGTGTGCAAATACTTGAAAGAGATACGAGAAACGATCGTGCGCGAATAGCGGAGAAATATTGCAACTTTCTTAAATAATTCATATTGTCAATTGAAATTGTCAAATTGACGTACATTTCATACCTACTGTCGTTGAAGAAGAAAAATTATATATTGCTCCACAATATTGATATGATATGCAATTATAATATAAAGGTAAATTTAATTAATTGTATTTTGCTTGCAGTACTGCATTTTAATAACTAATTTTATTTACTACATACAATTGTTTACATTTTAATAACATAACCTGGATCTTATTTTTTTTTCTTATTATTTTTTTGGACTATGACCTTGACAATTATCCAGTAACCAGGACTAATATAATTGGCCAATATAATTAAAAGTGCGAATAAAGTTGCAGAGCGTAGAAACTAGTTGTCGCTTTGCCGAACTTGCTCGGTCCCACCGGAACCACCCCATTTTGTCCACTTATTCAATATCTTCATTTTTCATCTGGATCCTTACTATGACTTTACTCCTCTTACTGATAACCATTGTTTTTGTTCCTTTATGTTTATTGTTAAACCAAGCTGGTTCCCACGTTCCCAGTTTCCCCAACTTGCCACAAATTACCCACCGGAATGTTGTAATCCTCTAAATCTAAACAATAAAAGTAAGAGTACCACCAATTTACCGAAAAACTGAACAAAACCATTGACCAAACTATTGAATGATCTCGAATTTAATGAACATGAAGCAACACAGTAGGCAGACAAGGAAGCTTATTAAAAACCTGAGTAATGACACAGAAGAATTATTGCTTCCAAGCACAGCATAACAAATGTAAAGAAAAGAAATAACCTGAAATATATGGTATATCAACTAAGATATATCAAGAGTATGACAGTTATTTGCTATTGTAAGAAGAATCACGTCTTTTTTAAGAAATTGAACATGATTTTTACGGTCTAAAAGAACGGAAGTGAAGGAACTAATAAACCGGAAAATGGCACAAGGTTGACTAATAATTAAACAACCTGTATCCAGAGAATTGAAGTTCGAACCAGAAAAACTAGAAATAACTACAAACGAACAAGATATAACTACGAAGATAGATACAATAAAAATATTGTGGAGATGGTACAACAACAAAATTTTTACCTTTCACCATTAGTAGTCCAAATAAACTTACTGTTGTTTATTAAAAAAAAAGAATAATCATGAATAATGGTATGGACCTGGATCCCGCGTACCAAAAAAACTGATTAATAGCAAGCTGAAAATTTGTTAATAGTTTACGGAAACTTTGATGTACGGGAACACTGGAACGGGGGACGTTTTAATTGTGGAACAGTTTAAAAATTTGGAACGTCAGATTACGAAAACACCCCATGTATTTTGTCGGACAGATCATCCAATTGATTTGTTACCCTTTCATTAAACTCTCATGCAAAAATCAGACTGCTATTACTAACCAACATCATTCTTGTCATTTGACATGTTCTTCGTGTTCCACTCATTAAAATGCCCAGTTGGTGATAAACACCCGTTTGATTTTTGCATGAGAGTTTAATGAAATGATAACAAATCAATTGGAAGTTCTGTCCGACAAAATACATGGAACGTTTTCGTAGTCTGACGTTCCAAATTTTTAACCTCTCCTACAATTAAAACTTCCTGTGTTCCCATGCATCAAAGTTTGTCCGACTAGACACCGTTAAGCTATTAACAAATTTTCAGCTTGCTATTAATCAACTTTTTTTTGGTACCTACGCGGGATCCAGGTCTAGTAGTGTATATTCGTTTTCGTTTGTAAGTATATACTAATAGACCAGGGCATTTAGAACTAAAATACCGGAATAAATCGATTTTTAAGGCCATCGGTACATAATTCGCAAATATTTTACGGCTCTCCCTACCGTTTCTGTCTTTACACGGCAAATTACGTGTAGTAAAATTCACACTGTTATGGATATGTAAACATTACTAGAATGTCATTCTACTTGACAATGTCATCATTAACTTTAAAGAGATGGCTTTTGAATGTTCTTGGATAACTGTTATTTGTATAATTGAAAATTATTAATTCAGTTAATAAATGTGATAATTTTTTCACTAACTATGTATTCAGTGATTGTAATAATTTATATGTACAACAAAAACTAATACTCAATCGAGAAAAGAGGAAAAGTGTTAAAGTGATTTTTTAATAATATATTACTATGGAACGCTTACAATTTTGAACATATTTACCAAAAAAATACTTGGATCACAGAATATATCCTGATGTATTCTCTGCTTGGATCTTCCATAAATAGTAAACAATAAAAAACTTTTTATTAAGTTCACGTCTTAAATCAATTATTTATCAAATACACTATCAATATTATTTAATCAACAACTCAAAATATTCCCAATGCCATGTCAAATATTTAAAACTGTCACTGTCTTGTCATGATATTCTATTTGACTCAGTGCGTTGTATGACAAACATAGCGAATGTTCGATTTGGAAAATATCACCACGGACATGGTGTCCATTTTTTTCGAATCCTGAAAAAACTAATAAATATTTTTAAAAAATTTAAACGCAGAATGAAAGACTAAATTATTATCGAGGGCCGAAAGTCGCTTAGAATAAATAAAAAGTTTCTTTTGAATGAGATATTTGAAATTAAAAATCACACTACATTTTCTCTTAGTTTTTCACCCCTGTAATTTATTAAAATAAACATTACAGAAGTTTTCAGATACTTTCGGCCCTCGGTAAGAACGTAATCTTTCATTCTGCGTTTAAATTTTTCAAAAATACTTATTAGTTTTCTCAGGATTCGAAAAAAATGAATCCCCATTTGAGTAGCATTGCAGCCGAAAACACGTACTCATCCCCTTAAATACAGCACCTGTCGACTTGCAACTTTTTGCAACATCAAAACCACCGAGTTCAAGATGACGCCAGGAAAAAAGTCTATCTACAATTGAAAAATGGGTGGAAATGCCTAATGGCATATTTACAGTGCATAAAATGCATCCAAAAGTGCATAAACTTTTTTTTTTTTATTTATTATTTATACATATGACCTGGCCTCTAGTGACTAATCCAGGTCGTTTTTTCCTGATGGGATTACAGATATGTTTTTTTTATATTTTTACATTTTTTACTCAACTATTAAATCTATTTTTACAATAACAATTTGCCATAATCTCTTAATTACGTATAACAAACAAATTTAAATAAACAATTTAAAATATTTTTGGTACTATCAACTCCCTTCTAAGTTATAAAGACAGTCCCTCTATTTTCAGAAGAGAGTTGGTAGTTTTTTTTTTTTATTTTTTTTTTTTTATTTTTATGAATTATGTATTGAATTATTATTTTTATTTATTTATTTTATATTGAATTATTATTATTATAATTGTAAATATCTATTTTTGAATTTATATTTTATTTTATTTATTTTAACTTTATCTTACTCAACTTCATCAGGGTTGGATTATTGGTTGTCTTCTTCTCTTATTATAGATTTCTTGTTGTTTTTTAGATATTATTTGTGTGAGATTGTTTAATATTTCAAAATATTCTTCATTTTGTAATATATCTCTTATTTCAATTATTTCTAATCTTCTTCTCATTTCTCTGTGTTCTTCATTTTCTATAGTATTTTCACAATGTAACACTATATGTTCTGGTGTACCTAGTTCTCCACATTCACAATATGCATCATCTTTTAAGTTAAATCTTTCCAAATATGTTGGGTACGGTCCATGTCCTGTTAAAAAGTGTATTAAACCTTGTTTTGGATTAAAATAATTTGGAATGTTTTCTAATATTGGTATAAAATTGTATAAACGTCTAGATTTTGTTGAATTTTCCCATTCATTTTGTCTTTTTCTATTTATTATTTCTTTTAATTCTCTTTTATTTCTTATATCTAATCCTATTATTTGTATTATTTTTTCATATTTTTCTTTTTTTAGCATAAATAGTGCATAAACTATCAAAATCAGTATATTAAGGGCCAGATTTTATTACTCGGCGGTTTGTGGAGTTGCTGAACATGAATACGTCATCAGAACCGACACCCGGAGCACCTGGTGCCCAGGGTCACTGCTAAGGCACATCTGGAGTTTAGAGAGTTTCCGGCACTAAATTGATGCAAACAGACCACTCAAGAGTTTTTGGGGTTGCTGAGCAGGAATACGCCATCAGAGCCGATACCCGGAGCACTTGATGTCCAGTTTTGAGGCATTCCGACACTAAATTGATGCTGTGTACTCACGCATAGCAGTCACACTGGGCATAATCAGACAGTCGGTTCTGATGTCATATTCGTGTTCATCAATCTCAAACCAGGGCCGTAACTACGACGTTAAGGGGCCCCGGAGCAAAAGTGATCTGGGGTCCCCTACCGGGGAGTCTGGGGTTTACCCCCAGCGGAATGGGGGTGGGGGTCCGGAAAAATGTTAGATACTTAACACCTTGAAAACGCATTTCAATTCATTCCATGACTGAAGTTTCTTGTACCTACATACATATTGCTATTTTAGGTGACCAACACAAAAAATTTTTGAAATCACCTTATTTTAAGCTAAATAATATTGCAAGTACCATCAA
The DNA here is from genome assembly GCF_917563875.1 of Diabrotica virgifera virgifera. Lineage (NCBI taxonomy): Eukaryota > Metazoa > Arthropoda > Insecta > Coleoptera > Chrysomelidae > Diabrotica > Diabrotica virgifera. The sequence goes on from NC_065449.1 coordinate 189,096,314, forward strand.
TATAACATCTTTACTCGAAGGCTCCAGCTTAGCTCAGGCCTCAGGGGCCACTGTTCTGTTCCAATTGCATTCTAGTCGAAAAGACTAGTTTCCCCAGTGAAAAATTAAAACTTTATGTTGAGGTCTAGGGTGCCCCTGTAAGGTCTTTTCATTGGGATCGCCTTTTAAAATACATATTTTTATTTTTCTCGTTAAAATCTACACACTGCCAACCAAAAAAGGGCCCTTGCAGGGCCCCGGGACACTGCCCCGGTTGCCCCAATGGTAGTTACGGCCCCGTCTCAAACGGTCCCGAGAACGGACCCCAGAAACTTTACGATTATCAAAATCTAGCCCTTAATATACTGATTATGACATGTTTATGCACTTTTTGATGAATATTATACACTGTACATTATATAATTATTAATATTTACATTATTCATGATTATTCTTCCGTTTAAGAAGAATTTTTTTTAAATTTTATTGTCATTTATAGATTAGTATTTACGAATAGTGGAAAGTTTTTAATGAAAATGAGTATACACTCCCATTATTAATAATTATTCTTCGGTCTTTATTAAACTAAGCCTTCAACATAAGTTTATTTGAGCTAGAAATTGTGAGAGGTAGGAATTTTTCTGTTTTAAATTTCCGACAATGGAACTGTCAAAATATTCCCAAGCTGAGATCCATCTGAGATCAGTGGACTGAGAGAATATGACAGGATGACAGTTAGAATATAAAATAAACTCAGTTGTGCCGTGTCAAATAATTGCATACACGTGACACGGTTATTAGACTTTATTAGGGTTGTCTTGTCCGACGGTGGTGGGGAGACTTATATTTTTGACTTTACGTCACAAGAGTTTACATTCCCATATTTTTAAATTATTTTCGATCATTGAATGTGTGTTATTGTGTATATATGTGTATTATTTGTGTTATTATGAAATAATTAGACAAATAGTACACATTTTATCTTATACCGAGTGGTGAATCGTAAAAAGGGCCATAGGAAACTCAATGTAAAATTCTGAATTGTTGAATTTCGGCTTCCCTAATTATTTTACATCAAAAGTCATGAGAGAATACTTGTAGAGAATTAAAATCAAAAGTTAAAATTGTTCTACGATTTAAATGCATTCCAAAATTTTGAAAAATATGATACATTTGCCACAATAGTTATGCGTGTAAAAGTAAGGCCACACGTTACTATTTCACTGACAGTGCTCACACCATTGTCTGAATAAAATTCTTTTTATTATTAATCCTTTCTCCGCAACTGAGGGTATCTTATCAACTGTATTGTTTTTAAACAATAGATGATAAAATAAAAATATTGACAGTTCAAAAATGTGAACATTATTGAATTGTGTGTGGCCTAAGTTTGGGCTGAAAACTAAAATGTATTACATTTTTACAAAATTTTGGAATATGTTTAATTACGTAGACCAATTTTAACAGTTATTTCCAATACAGATTTCAATCCTGTACAAATAGTTTCTAATGTCTTTTGATGTACAATAATTATAAGGGAAGCTGGAATTCAACAGTTCAGAATTTTACATTGAGTTAATGCAAAATTTTGACGCATGTCAAAATTCTCAATGTGTTTTAATTGTATTCATTTTTTTCGAATCCTGAGAAAACTAATAGATATTTTTGAAAAATTTAAACTCAGAATGAAAGACTACATTATTACCGAGGGCTGAAAGTCCCTGAAAACTTCTATAATGTTTATTTTAATAAGTTACAGGGCTGAAAATAAAAGAGAAGTGTGATATTTAATTTCAAATATTTCATTCAATAGAATCTGCTTGTTTATTCTAAGGGGCTTTCCGCCCTCGGTAATAATGTAATCTTCCATCCTGCGTTTAAATTTTTCTAAAATACTTGGTTTTCTCAGGATTCGAAAAAAATCATGTTACGATTCAAATGACAGTAAACTCTCGTGACGTAATCTCACCCTTAATGTTCATTGGTTAGTCGATTTAGGCAACCGTAGTAAATAATGTCTAAGAACCGTGTACACGTGACACATTTCATTTGACAACCGCAACTGTCTGTCAGAAACTCAATTGTGTCATACTGATTTATAATAACTGAGATCATTGACAAATAAGTATTAAATAAAAATAAACTAATATTTTGCCAAAGTTGGCACGAAATTAGAAAGCCAAAAACCAATTGTTTTACGTCATCAACTTCCGGTTGTCACAGACAGATACTGGTTGTCGAAGAAATATTTTAAAAATCGTTGCCCCTGGTAGCTTATTTCTAAGTAACCACCAATAATTTATCCAAGTATCATGATTGAGAGGTTTATGGTGAGTTAAATATTATTAAATTGTTTATTTTTTTGTTGTTCAAACAACTGTATGAAGCTTGTTATGTGGAGTGGGTTATGTTCCGGGAAACAGAAAAACATATCAAGATGTTTTTAAAAAACATTTAAATGTCCCACACGAACAGTCGATAAAATTAGTAAAGTCTGAGTAATCATGATTAAGGTGTAACTCTAGTCCGTTATAAATATGTACTTAGAATATAATATAACGTAAGACTCAAAAATAGTCCGGCTATAAATAACCTAAAAGTATGAAATATCAGTAAAGTAAATGTCCATTATTCTTAAGGTTACAAATATAATTTGTGCATAGTTTATTATTATGTATATCATGTATTTGCGACAATATATAATATAAACGTATTTAGAAGGGGCAATTAACTTTGTCGTTATAGAAATTGTCAAGAACCTTTTATTGGTATTATTACTTACTAAATGTCAAAACTGCTTCAAATAATGTTAAATAATTTTTTGAAATTTTTTAAGAAATCCTATCCATTGCGTATTTAGGTAAATTTGTATTTGGACTAACTAAAATTTTAACGATTTAAAAAAAATGACAGCGCATATTTAGTTTTTAAAGCTGAGCATCAATATTGACGGCCGTTCTTTTTGACATTTAGTTAAGACCCGGCCTTTGGCCAATTGAATGGCTCCCTCCAGTAACGTTCTAAGCGACATCTTGTTTGAAACCGTAATTTCGGGTGACTTTGGCCCGCCAGGGTGACAGTGGCTCATTTTGGGAGAAATATATTATATTATAATATATTTCTATTATATTATCTAATATATAATATATACAGTATGTCCCTGTATTGCCCTGTAAGTTGTATCCATATGGAAAACTTTTTTATTATTAATTTTACGAAAAAAATTATTCTTCATAAAAAGCTCTGCATGGTCCAAAACCTAAGATTTACCCATCAAATATCAAATTTTTTTAATATTATACGAGGTATGTCAAAAAGTTTGAATTTCACTCAAGAGTAAAGTAGCTTTATTTTTCAAAATATTGAAAATTGCTATTATGAAAAGTTGTTTGAAATTACAGACTATATTCTAGTATGCAATTACATCCTTCTAAGTGAAAAAAAATTTTTTTGAAAAATTATGGATAACTTTATTTTCAGTTATGTATTTTAATTCAGATAACCCTTTTATTATTAATTTTACGAAAAAAAGTGATTCTAATAAAAAGTTCTGCATGGTCTAAAACCTAAAATACAACCATCTTATGTCAAATTTTATCAATTTTATACGAGGTATGTCAAAAAATATGAAATGCGCTCAAGAGTAAAATACGTTTATTTTTCACAATATCGAAAATTGTTATTATGAAAAGTTATTTAGAATTAAAAAGTATGTTTTAGTTTGTAATTACATCCTTCTAATTGAAATATTCTGAACTATAAAGGTACTTTACTTTTGATCTAAATTTATCTTTTTTGACATACCTCGTATAAAATTGATAAAACTTGATATAAGATGGTTGTACTTTAGGTTTTAGACCATCCAGAACTTTTTATTAAGAATCACTTTTTTCGTAAAATTAATAATAAAGGAGTTATCAGAATTGAAATAACTGAAAATAATGTTATTCATAATTTTTCAAAAAAATTTTTTTTCAGTTAGAAGTATGTAATTGCATATTAGAATATAGTTTTTAATTCCAAACAACTTTTTCTTATAGAAATTTTCAATATTGTGAAAAATAAAGCTACTTTACTCTTGAGTGAAATTCAAACTTTTTGACATACCTCGTATAACATTCATAAAATTTGATATCTGATGGTTGAATGTTGGATTTTGGACCATGCAGAACTTTTTATAAAGAAAACTTTTTTCGTATAATTAATAATAAAATGTTTTCCATATGGATACAACTTACAGGGACATACTGTATTTCTCCCAAAATGAGCCAATGTTACCCTGGCGGGCCAAAGTCACCCGAAATTACGGTTTCAAACAATATGTCGCTTAGAACGTTACTGGAGGGAGCCATTCAATTGTAAAAGACCTTTTACTAGTCCTGGATCCCGCGTACCAAAAGAAAGTTGATTAATAGCAAGCTGACAATTTGGTGTTAGCTTAACAGTGTTCAGTCGGACAAACTTTGATGTACGGGAACACTGGGGGGAAGTTTTAATTGTAAAACAGTTTAAAAATTTGGAACGTCTGATTACGAAAACGTCCCGTGTATTTTGTCGGACAGAACATCCAATTGATTTGTTACCCTTTCATTAAACTCTCATGCAAAAATCAGACTGCTATTACTAACCAACATGATTCCTGTCATTTGATATGTTTTTCTTGTTCCACTCATTAAAATGCCCAGTTGGTAATAAACACCAGTCTGATTTTTGCATGAGAGTTTAATGAAATGGTAACAAATGAATTGGAAGTTCTGTCCGACAAAATACATGGAACGTTTTCGTAGTCTGACGTTCCAAATTTTTAACCTGTTCCACAATTAAAACCTCCTATGTTATGGTGTTCCCATACATCAAAGTTTGTCCGACTAGACACCGTTTAAGCTATTAACAAATTTTCAGCTTGCTATTAATCAACTTTTTTTGGTAGGAGGGATCCAGGTCTATACACTGTCAGTTCAGTTTTCGCGTGTAAGTTCGAATGACGTGTAAATAATAAAGAGGACTAAAACTGAAACAGATACTTGTTCTATGGGCAAACCATCAGTTTATGATCATTTTAGGAAAATTTGTTCTTTCTTCTTTTTCTTATTTCTCTACCCTGTGCAACATACTTACAATTTGTTCGGTCTATTTTTTTGATGTCATCTACCCATCTCATCTGTGGTCTTTCTCTTGGTCGTCTACCTTTGTAAGGTCTCCATTGTTTTATTTTGACGTTCCAACGTTAGCCTTTTTATCTAGCAATATGGCCTGCGAAGCTGCATTTGAGTTTAGCAGTTTTTGTTGTGATATCCTCAACTTTTGTTTTTGATTTTACCCAGTATTTCCTATTTCTATCTGACGGTCGTATACATAACATTGCCCTTTCCATTGCATTTTCTGTTGTGGATAGTTTATTTATATTTGCCTTGGTTAGGGTCCAGGTTTCACATCCATATGTCATGATACGAAGGATGCACTGGCTGAACACTTTGCTCCTCAAATATTAAGATATTTTCCGGTTCTTAAGTAGGTATCCAACTGAGTTTTCCAAATCCTGACCATGGCAGTCTTGCTGTTCTAGTGATTTCTGCACTTTGTTTCTCTTTGTCAAATTTCAGAATTTGGCCTAGCTAGATATATTCTTCGATTTGTTTATCTCATTGGTATCTATATAGACGAGGCAACGAAGCATTAAACCTAGGAATTTTGTGCAGTAAGATGAACCGTCTTGCAACTTTTTGCATTCGATTCGTGAGAGTGTCAGGCAATTTTGTGAACTAAATTGATCTCCGGCAAAAAAATTTTATGCATGAGAAAAAGCATCTATAAAGTGTATCTCGAAGAGATGGAAAATAAAAAATTTAAGACTCAGGAAACATTACGGAAATGAGTTTAATTTTTATAATCTTTTGGGGGTTTTGGAGGTCACTGAACACGAATTTCATGACGATGGTCTCCGAGGTACCTGGTGCCCGAGGAACTCATCGCCTGGGATGACCGAATAATTCGCGGGACCATCGAATAATTCGCGAAATGAAGATTGAATCGAAAAATTTAAAAATACGTGTTCAATATTTTTCAAAAATCTGTCGAATGACACTAAACACGACCACCTCACTCCACCCCCTGGAGGTGGGGTGGGGGTAACTTTAAAATCTTAAATAGAAACCCCATTTGTTATTGCAGATTTGGATTGCTTACGTAAAAGTAAGCAACTCTTATTTGAGACATTTTTTAGAATTGTGGATAGATGGCGCTATAATCGGAAAAAACGATTTTTTCATGATACCATAGGTAAATTATAGGAACGGTCTAATATCTCGAGAATTACACTTCCAAATAAAAAACCAAAAAATACGTCTTTTTTATTTTTTTAAGAACCTATCGAATATCAAAACACGACCCTCCACTCCACCCCTTGGAGGTGGGGTGGGGTGTAACTTTAAAATTTAAAATAGGAGCCCCCATTTTTTATGGCAGATTTGGATTCTTTACGTAAAAATAAGTAACTTTTATTCGAGACATTTTTCGAATTATGGATAGATGGCGCTATAATCGGAAAAACACTATTTATTAGCGCCATCTATCAATTCTGAAAAATGTTTCGAATAATTATTACTTATTTTTTCACGAGGAATGCAAATCTGCAATCAAACATGGGGTTTTCCATTTAAGATTTTAAAGTTAACCCCCCACCCCACCTCCAGGGGGTGGAGTGAGGTGGTCGTGTTTAGTGTCATTCGATAGGTTCTTGAAAAATATTAAATACGTATTTTTTGGTCTTTTATTTGGAAGTGTATTTCTCGAGATAGACCGTTTCTGTAATTTACCTATGGTATCACGATAAATCGTTTTTTCGATTATAGCACCATCTATCCACAATTCGAAAAAATTTAAAAGTTGCTAATTTTTACGAAAGCAATCCAAATCTGTAATAACAAATGGGCGTTTCCGTTTAAGATTTTAAAGTTACCCCTACCCCACCCCCAGGAGATGGAGTGTGGGTTCGTCTTTAGTGTCATTCAATAGATTTTTGAAAAATATTAAACGCGTATTTTTCAGTTTTTCGATCCAATCTTCATTTCGCGAAGTATTCGATCGTCCCGCGAATTATTCCATCGCATCGTCCCAGGCGACGAGCTCCACCTTGGGCACCACGTACCGCGGAGACCATCGCCGTTATGAAATTTGTGTTCACTAACCTCCAAAACCCCCCAAATATTAAAATTGAACTCATTTCCGTCAATATTTCCTGAGTTCTAAATTTTTCATTTTCCATCTCTTCGAGATGCACTTTGAAAATGCATTTTCTCATGAACAATATTTTTGGCCGTAAATCAATTTAGTTCACAAAATTGCCTGACACTCTCTCGAATTGAATGCAAAACGTTGCATGACGATTCATCTTACTGCACAAAATTCCTAGGTTTTGGGCTTTTTAGTGCTTCGTTGCTTCGTCTAATAGTTGTTAAGGACCTATCTATATATAGCTATCTGAAAGACCATATTATTCAGTAGGAGAATTTATTAATCAATAACTAAGAAATTACAGTAGGAAAAATGAAAGAATACCCATGAACGAACATATAAAACACGCTAAATTTTCCTGTCACCGTGTCACACAAAAAATTGGCCAGCGCAAGTACATGTAATAATTATTGTTACATGTACTTGCACTGGACAATTTTCTTTGTGACACGGTGACAGGAAAATACAGCGTGTTTTATATGTTCGTTCATGGGTATTCTTTCATTTTTCCGACTGTACAGTACCCTTTGTACAAGTAGTTTTTTTTATCTATATTTGGGTGTCATATGCAGCAGCCTAACTTTTAAACTTATTAGTTACTGAGGTAGACTATGCAATTTGCAATTTATTTAAATTTTGTAATTGATTGTTTCTGTTTACTTCATTATTATTATATTTTTTTTAATTTTATTGACGATTTATGTAATTTTAGTAAATAATTGTATTGTTATTGTTTCTTTTTCGTGACTTTTCATAAGCTTTGTCGATAAAATTGTACAATTTTCATGACAATAAAAATATTTCTAATTCTAATTCTAGCAAGTCTGGGGTCGTCAGTGTTTGTCATTGTTTTTGTCATAGGTGTTCATTTTTAGGCCGACGTATTGAGAGCTGCCTGCGAGTTCCTCCATACTAGTTTGTAGTTCCTCGAATGTGCTCGCGATGATGATAATCACTAGAGTTCGGGAAATATGCAAAATGCATATTAAGTGCATATTTGCATATTTTGGATAAATTTTATAAGTGCATATGCATTTATTAGAATTGTATATTTTCAGACTTTTTTTGCCTTAAACGATACCAACAGAAAAAAAAAATTAAAGAGAAATGAGAAATCCCAGATCTAAATAATAAATTTGAAAATTGTCGTGGAACCACTTTCTGGTAACATCCTTAATCTCTTCCTTTTACAATTTATAAGGCAAGGATACGACGAATAAAAGATACGAAGGGGACTCTACAATATGCAATATTTTCACATTTTGTTAGTGAAAAAATTGTATTATTATTAAGCGATGCTGCACCAAATGAACCAAGATGGACAACATTTAAAAATATTTTTTTCAAATTTGCTACGTGTTTAGCATACACTTTAAATAGAGTAGCAGAAACTGGAAGGACAGAATTTCCAATGATCAATACCCTTGTATCAAATATAAAAAAAAATATTTTAAACCCTTCTGCGGGTAGAGTGTTTACCTAATGTGTCTTTACCACCTGAACCTGTGATAACTAGATGGGGAACATGGTTAAGTTCTGTAAATTCCATAACCGATAATTTTGAGGGAATTAGAGGCATCATTTGTAGTTTCGATGTAGATAACTCAGGTGCTATAAAAAAATGTGTGGATGTTTTAAAAAACCGTATTAAAATGTAATTTGACATATATCCAAACCAATTTTGTAAATATTGCTGAACCAATTATTACTAAATTAGAAAAGTGAAACATTTTATTAAACCAAAGTAATGAAATTATCAATTCATTAAATGAAAAAATTAAACATCTTGGTGAAACCACCAAAGTGTATCAAAAATTCTGCACGGTGGGGTGTTAAAGAAAAATGAGGGATATCAAAAAATAATTCAAATAGATAATATCTATTATTAAGATGGGGAAATGTGAAGATAATTTACTGTTAAAGGTATAGGTAGAACCCACAATTATACAATATTATTTTAAGTTTGCTCCCAACTTTATGTGAAGTAGAAAGACATTTTTCCATGTATAAACAATTATTATCAGATAGGCTCAGTTTTTCAGTAGAAAATTTAGAAAAACGTTTAGTAATGTATAATTTTAGTTGTAATAATAATATAATAAAGAATGATGGCGATAAATATAAAGAATAAATAAATATAATGATGTAGGTAATTGAAATTTCAATAAATATTTTTTGTGACTTTGGCAAAAAATAAATATTTTTTATTTCGATCCTCGAGAGCTAGGGCCATTGGCATAAAATAAATAATTAAACACCTTCAAAACAAGGATTACTGCGTTTTTTATTAATATGCAATATCCATAAAAGCATATTTTAGTGCATATTTCAACTTTCAACTGTTTTTTGTGCATATTTGCATGCATATTTTAGGGTTTTTTAAGTGCATATTTTCCGAGCTCTAATAATCACGATGTCGTCAATCAGCCGTGTGATGGATGACCGAAGTTATCTTTAACGTTTGAGTTATAAGATTACTCTCAGGTATAACGATGCCCATAAATATTTAGGTAAAATTCGGTGTGATGTATTCTTCACTTCACAGTTATGAGATAGTTATTTTTCAACGTTATATTAGAAATAACATTTGAGGAACAAAGTTTGACGTAAAAAAGAGAACCCTATGTAGAAACAGTACAAGTTGGAGTGAGCGCGAGAGATCGTACGGAACATGCTAGAGGATGGGTAGATGACCGTAAAAGTAAATACCCATCGTCGGCCACCGTCGATGACCGAATAGTGCCGAACAGCAAACAGCTGTTCGGGTTCGGTGGTGTTTCAAAGGGTAGATAGAAACAGGGTTGCCAGATTGGTGTATTTTCCCACAATTTTGGGGTAATTTGAAAGCGTCTAGGGAATTTTTTCTAAGCAAAAATTGTAGTGGGATTTTTTGGGGGCGGAAAATTATGGCGGATTTTAAGGGGTCATGGTAAATTAAAGGGCCTAGCCGGGTAAGATGGTGAAAAGTGCCCCCAGCTCGATTTAAATTCCATATAGGCCAATTTTTAGCACATATAGAGGAACTCACTTTCTGAAATTTTTAGCCCCCTAGGTGGTCACGTGACCCCCCTAGAGCCTAATTAGGCTTTTTATGTTTTTATTTTTTATCTCAGGCGCATCAAGAGCTAGCCAAAAACTTTATTAAAAAAAGTTGTAAGTTCCAAAAAGATCTATAAGAAAAAAATTTTTTTAAATTTTTTGGCGGGAAATTCGAATTTTTAGAACAATTTTAAATTTTTAAATGACTCTGAAAAAAAAACTAAGACACTCGTTTTTACGAAAATTAATTATAATGTGTATTTTTGCACAATCTTTCACCATGAATTTTTTCAGAATTTTAAAATTGGTGAAACGTACCTTTAAAAATAAAAAACCGCATTTTTTCAGTTTTTTTCTCGTATTTTGAAACAATTTTATACATATTTTTCAAAAAAGGTAACACTGTTACTAGAATAGGTAAAAAACTGAAAAATAATTGGGGTTTGCTTAATAAAAATTTTTTGTAAAGCCATCCATTTTCAAAATACAGGGCGTTGAAGAAAACAAAATTTTACACTTTTTTTACGATTTTGCTGAAACTACTGGCAACATTGTAATAAAACTTGGCGGGATTTAAGAGCTGGTTATTATGCATATTTTGACATACAATTAATGATTTGATATTCATCATTGGCTCGCATAGGGGTAATGGTCTGAACTTTTTAAAGAATAAAGATAGTACGCCACTGACATATTTCAAATTAACAATCGTTTTTTAATTTCTCGTTCAATTTGTGACAAAAAATGTATCTTCTTATTTTTTCATACGACGCGCCATTTTTATTCAAAAAATAAAAGATCTTAACCCTTACAAAGTATTCGAACTTCTAGTAGTTTCTACATCTACATACATAATAAACTCATACATCCATTATCAAAATTAATTCGAATACTTTGGAAGCGTTAAGATATTTTATTTTTTGCAGCAAAACAGCGCGTCGTATGAAAAAATGAGAATATAGATTTTTTATTGCAAATTGAACGAGGAATTCAAAAATGATTGTTAATTTGAAATATGTCAGTGGCGTACTATCTTTTTTTCTTTGAAAAGTTCAGACCATTACCCCTATGCGCGCCAATGATGAATATTAAATCCTTAGTTGTATGTCAAAACATGCACAATAACTACCTCTTAAAACCCGCCAAGTTTTATTACAATGTTGCCAGTAGTTTCGGCAAAATCGTAAAAAATATGTAAAATTTTGTTTTCTTCAACGCCCTGTATCTTGAAAATGGATGGCGTTACAAAAAATTTTTATGAAGCAAATCCCAATTATTTTTCAGTTTTTTACCTATTCTAGTGACGGTGTTACATTTTTTGAAAAATATGTATAAAATTGTATCAAAAAAACGAAAAAAAAAACCGAAAAAATGCGGTTTTTTATTTTTAAAGGTACGTTTCACCAATTTTAAAAATCTGAAAAAATTCAGGGTGAAAGATTGTGCAAAAATACACATTATAATTAATTTTCGTAAAAACGAGTGTCTCAGTTTTTTTTTCAGATTTATTTAAAAGTTTAAAATTGTTCTAAAAATTCGAATTTCCCGCCAAAAAAATAAAAAAAAATTTTTTCATATAGATCTTTTTAAAACTTACAACTTTTTTAAATAAAGTTTTTGGCTAGCTCTTAATGCGGCTGAGATAAAAAATAAAAACATAAAAAGCCTAATTAGGCTCTAGGGGGGTAACGTGACCACCTAGGGGGCTAAAAATTTCAGAAAGTGAGTTCCTCTATATGTGCTAAAAAGTGGCCTATATGGAATTTAGATTGGGTTGGGGGCACTTTTCACCATCTTACCCGGCTAGGCCCTTTGTGAATGTACATAGAACTGTATATTATACTCCCATATAATCGAAGACGATAGGAACTATTAATTATTGCCTGGGCCCACGTTGATAAGTACTATAATTTTGGTTCACTGTTCTCTTCATTTGACTACTAATTTATTAAAATGCGGCAAACATTTAAATTTGGGGTATTTGAGCTTCAATTTGAGGGAATTTCAGTTTCTAAGTGGGGGATTTATAAAATATCATCTGGCAACTCTGGACAGAAAGCTCAGTAGGTACTTAAAATAAAATTTCAACTTATATCTCTCGATTTGATTTTTGTATAATTTTTAAAATTACATTACCTTTCTATTCTTAATTATTAAATTATTAGCTTTTAAATTCACTTGATTTCTGTCTAAAAACAAGTCAAAAGATCTTATATATCCTTACATAACTACAAAGTTATCTCGTAACTTGAGGTTTAACGTGGCGTTATAAAGTGACAGTTGATATATCAGATAACTCAAGAACTGTCAAGAAATAACGCAAGTAGTTAAGTTAAATATGATACATCACACCAATTCGAGGATTATAACAAGATAACTTCGGTCATCCATCATACGGCTGAATATGTGATGGTTTAACTTGTTGCTATTAACATTGATGCCTGAAATTATAGGAATGAAAATCCTAACTGCAGATCTGAGCCAGGTCACAAGAATTTTATTTTACTTTACTTCTCTAATTGTCTTTTAAATTCAGATAATTTTTTTATGTGTTCAAATTTAACTTGTCCATCCCCATTCATAGTGCCCCAATATTTTTTTACCGTATTCTGTCCATCTCTAAGTTTCAGCATTGTCTAGCGAGAAATTATTTACAATTGTGTTGTACGTGTTTATTTTTCTTCCTTTTCTTATCTTTGTGACATTACTGTTAATTTCCCCTGGTATTACTTCCCCTTGATTCCCTGTCTATCGGTCTCCCCTCTATTTATTGTTACTCCGAAGTATTTAAAGTTCCTTTAGATCTCCTCTTTTAGCTTTCCCGACATCCTTGTCTTCCAGTTTATTAGGTCATATTTTCTATGAGATTTTAATAATTGTGGAGATAAAGAGAGTCTATGTTTGTGCATACAAGCTCGTGATTACTTTATTTCTTATTTTATAGACAGATCAAATAAAATTACAATACATGTTAATCAAAATGTAATTCCGTACAGGTTGGAATAAATTTTTTATCAAAGTTTAGGTCAAAACAAAAGATATTTTCAAGAAAGTATATGATTCATATGAGGGGATCATTGTTTAAATAATTAAAAATGGGCAATTTTTGCTCATAATTTACATTTTTTAACTGCTGCGGTAATTCATGTTTTTATCAAGGTTTTTACAATTTTTTTCTGCAAAGCTGGATAAACAATCTTTTGTATAAGACTTACTAAATTAAATTTGACCCATAATTTATTTAAATAATTGTAAATCAAAATTGAAAAACAAGTTTCCAAAAAAATATTATTTGCATTATAATTAAGCACTATAAAACATTTTGATTCGCAGAAAAAGTTGCGCTACGGTACCAGTATACGCTGTGAGCTCGTACGTAGAGGGGATATTTATAAATTCGTGAGCGCCAGTAGTGACAAGTCTGTAAACGTTTACCGGAAATTTGACATAAATGTCAAAGTGTTTAATTTTAAATTAAAATTAAAAACATTAATTATAAAAAATATTAGTTGATCAAAGCTGTGGTTTATATTTTTACCTTAAATATACTTACGTTTTAAATACTCAATTTGCGTTTTTTAATGTTCTGTAATATGTAATTATAAATTAATCTTGGCGCCATCTACATGATAATGGCCGAAAGTATCCGAAGTAAGAAATTGATATTTCATCAATAGAACGTCAAAATGATTAGCAAAATCTTAAAAAAATCTATTACAATTTAATTGCTTTTTAGCGTTGTAAATATTAAGCGATAACAATTAAATAATAAATTTAAAAATTACCGGTGAAAGTTAAATTAGTAACCGCTAGGAGCGACACCAGCGAAGCTCAGAGCGTATAAAATGAAAAAAAAATTGGTTGATTAATATTGAGTAGTATGTGATATTTAATTTGTTTATATAAAAAATTACCATTTTTTCAATTGCAAAAACGCGGTTGTTGCCGATAGAGTATACAAGTTTTTAAGGTCTCATTTTTTTTGCTTTTATGTATATCTTTGATAAATGTATTGACAAATTAAAATTTCAATTAAATACTCGTCCAAAATGGCGTTTGAAAATTGGTGTAATTTGTTTAAAACTTGTTTTTTTAATAACATCACCGATATTGAATATTTTGAAATTATTTTTAGATATTCCTGTTCCTGGTAGTTTTTGACACATTCACAAAAGAAAAAAAAATTGAAGAACCATTTTTTGCCGAGATAGCTTTTCCAAGTTTAAAAATTCATAATTTGTTTATTTATCAATATTAGAATTTAAAAATGCGTGAGTACATCTATTAACCCTACTACTTAACAATGCCCATGTATACACATGATAAAAACTGTAGAATATTTTGAAAAATAATGATTTTCATAGCACCTTAAATAAAAACTTTTGCCTGAAAATTGGCGGAGGAGTAGTTTGCAATATCTCCATTAATAATGGGCCAATTTCAATGTTTTTTTTTTAATTTGGGGTAGCGTATAAAAATAGTAACATCTGCATGACCCTTTTTGCAATAAATATTCACTAATTTGTTATAAACAATATTTTATTCAAAAATGTTTTTTTCTTTGATATTGTGATAAATAAAAGTTGACACCAAAGATAACCACAAAACAGTATTAAAACAAATTTTTATTTTAAAAATTTAACAAAATAATAAAATTTTGTTAAAGAACATAAAAACGTTTTTCTTTGTACAAATCATTTTGGGCAAAATCTCGCAAAGTTAATGTGAATTCAAAAGAAAATATGTAAAAAATGGAGGACAACCTCTATATAAATATTTGTACGTGAATAAAAAATAACAATTATTATATACACAATTTTTAGTATACTGCCTGTTAGATTATAAAGTTAAATGTAAAATACATATATATAGTGTGTCCACGATTGGGGTGCCCAAGAGGAAAAACTTTTTTATTTTCAATTTTAGCGAAAAATGTCATTCTTGATAAAAAGTTTTGCTTATTCTAAAACCTCATAAAACGAAATAAAATTCAAGTTTTACAAATCCTGCTTAATTTTGTAGTCAATGTAAATCCCTATAAATTTTTGCACTAAGTTCGAAATCGTAACAATAATCTAGTGTTGCCAAGCCAGAATGTAGCTTAGTAACTGTCAACTCCGATAAATAATTTGCGAATTGTCATTTTTTTTTCGACAATGTTAAGCGTTCAAAAAAGAATTTATCATGTGATCAATTTTATTGTTAAAATTATTTGATTAATAATTATTTAATTATTATATAATTGGATGTTTCAAGGAGAAAGACAAAGTTTGGTTTCATAATCCAAAGAAGCTAAAGGGTTGTTCCCCCAAGTTATTACTTTTACAATTTCGAACTTAGTGCAATAGGGATTTACATAAAATTGGTTACAAAATTAAGAGGGGGATTTACCTTGTAAATATCAGTATTTGAAACGCTTTCGTAGTCCCCCACTTTTTAAACTTATTTTTAACTTTAGGATGACGAAAAAAATATGTAATGTAGGTAAAAGCCCAATATGTGTTCCTATGGCGAAATTTTTTAAAAATTTTATTTAGTTTTTTCTAAAAAAATTGGTAAAATGTCGGTTTTTTACCAATTTTTCTCAATTTTTTTTAAGGAAACCTAAATAAAATTTTTAAAAACTCTCTCCACAGGAACACAGATTGGACTTTTACCTACATTACATAATTTTTTCGTGAGCCTAAAATCAAAAATAAGCTTTAAAAATGGGGGACTACGAACTCTTTGCAATCCAATATTTTGCTTCTATAAAGTGGCTCCGCCGATTGGAAAGTAAAGGAACTAATATTTTTTAAAGATAATAAACTCATTCACAGATGTTTGCAGTTTACCGGGGAACGATGAAAAATACTTTTTAATTTTTGCCTTTATTTCTATATATCTTTGGTACCTTCATAAGCAATTTTTGTGTTCTCTTTATATAAAATATTTGTATCGCTACGTATATTTGTATCTTATTTAGTTATTAAAATCTGACATTAGTTTTCAAGTTAAAATATTAGCAAATATTCTAATATATAAAAAAGAATTAGTAATTCAATGCAAAAAATAAAATAATTATTAGGAATCACATTTTAATAAATCAAATTAACTAAAAACTGAAATTGTTGTTTTTCTGGTGTTGATTTCAAGATTATTTTTTATTGCATTAAATTGGCAATAAAAATAGCTTCAAATGAGGAATCACACTTTGAATTTTATAAGTAACTATTATTTTTCCCTGTAGAATAAAATATTTGCATCTATTAGGTTTAGTGTCTGACAGTGGTATTTTTGGTATTACAATAGGTCTGTTCCAACCAACAGTCAAACTAGTCAGAAATCGTCGGCAAACAGTTGGCCAGTGCGAGAACATAATGCAGTCATAAGGTCGACTATTCGCTGATAGTTTCTGACTGGTTTGACCGCTAGTTGGAACAAGCCTCATAAAAACATATGCAAGGGATTAAGTAATATTAGTGGAGTCACTGAAGGTGGATATGAGCTATTACCTCCGATTTCGTTGAACCTCCATCGATTTGGATGAAATTTGGTAAGTGGTTAGAGGATATCTCAAGGAACAAAAATGACATGGTGTCAACTTGCGCTTTTACCTTGGGGGTGGATGCCACCCCTTCTCGGGGGTGAAAATTATTTTATTAAAAATAACCCCATATTGCGGTAGAGAGACAAATTATAAGCAAAATTTGTTATATAAAATTATTAACATAAAATAAAACTTTTTGAGTTATTAAAGATCAAAGATTTTAATTATTCGTGAGAAAAATGCATGTTTTTAAACGATTTTTCATAAATAACTCAAAAATTATAAGTTTTTACAAAAAAGTTAATATTACCAAAATTGAAGATATTAAAATACGAAATAAATCCCTTACTAGAAAAACCTTTTAGTGTTAACTAAAAGTGAGTTATAGGTAATTGAATGTATATTTCTTTAGGCGACTACCCAAATCTAAGTATTCAAGCTTAAATAACGGGAAAATTATGCATTTTATAACACAAACTTATTAAACATTTTGTCTAAGTATTTAAAAATATCTATTAGATGAGCTTACGAACAAGTTGATAGCATTAAAATTTATGCTCCAAAAATTTTTCAAAAGACATATTTTAAAAATTTTTCCAAAAAATGTTATTGTTCTTTTTTTTTAAATAACTCCGTTAATTTTGAGACATGAGATTCGCCTAAAAACCATTTGAAAGCTAAAACTAAGGGCTTCTAAACCACGTTAAATTTAATCTTTTAGACCCCTTACTTTTTTAATAATAAAAGGTTAAATTGCCCAGTTACATGGTTCTCGCAGGCAAAATTTAAGATTAAAACGTTTCTATCTCGGTTATTTTGTACCCTACAAAAATACTAAAAAAGGCAAAATATTTGGTACAGAAAAAAATAAAGTTTGATTATATATAATTTTTTTCGTATATTGAGTATTTTTGGAGTTATTAAAAGAAAATGAAAATAACGACAATCTGAAAAATTCTGATTTTTTTAAATTATATCTTTTTTTCAAAAACATGTATTCTAAACCGGTCAAAATTGTCAAAATCATTACTTATGCTAATATAAAGAAACTCTTTTAAGGATTTCTATAAATTTTAATTTTTGTGGAAATGGCGATGTTTTATTTTTCACTTTTTCCAAAAAAATTCCAAAAAGTTCTCTTATATTCATCATAACTTGTTTAATTTTGATGCTATTAACGTCTTATGGATCTCATTTGATAGTTATTCCGAAGTACTTTGACAAGTGTTAAGTAGGTATATTTTATAAAATGCATAGTTTTCCCGTTATTTAAGCTTGAATACTTAGATTTGCGTACTCATCGAAAAAAATATACCTTCAATTACCAATAACTTACTTTGAATTAACATAAGTGTAGTTCTTTAAAGGAGAAATGTATTCAATTTTTTATTATCTTTAATTTTGGTAATAATAACTTTTTTCTAAAAGCTTATATTTTTTGAGTTATACGTGAAAAACTGCTTTAAAACATGCATTTTTTTACGAAAAAATAAAATCTTTGATCTTTAATAACTCAAAAAGTATTGTTTTATATTAATATAGAATATTTTGAAAATTTCCCGAGTCGCAGACGAGGGAAATTTTCTAAAAATATTCATGATCAAAAAAAATTTCCGGATATTAATTTGACTTCGCGTGGTATTCGGTAAGAAAATTCCACACCAAATTTGCATTTGAAAATCCAAAGCTGCATGAACAGATTAATAGCGCGCCATAGCTTGTCAGCAATTATTTAGGCTTTCAAATTCGTAATTTCTACTCATTTTAGTTGAATGGGAATACCATTTCAAGATAGAAAATAGTATATTCTTCAATTTTACATAAGTTTTGAGTAACTACAAGTGATAGAAAATTAATCAAAACTAAATTATGTAAACAAATAAAAACCAGTCTGTCAAAAATGTTCTGTTATTGTAAACGTCAAAAAATTTCCACTATAATTCGCTGTTGGGTACCCCACGAGCAAAAAATTTCCGATAAAATACCTCCGTTGCCATGGTGATCTGTCAAAATAACGTATTTTGATTGGTTCAAAATTACAGGTGTGGAATTTTCAAAATAATTCAACTTTTATCTCTGACTGTTAAGATGACAGAGATTTTAAATTTTGTCATAGATAGGTTACTGTGTATATTTTTCCTGTAAGATTTTTTATAAAAGGCAATAATCCGAAACAATATCTCAATATAAAATCATTTAAGAGGGGGATTTACCTTGTAAATATCAGTATTTGAAACGCTTTCGTAGTCCCCCACTTTTAAAACTTATTTTTAACTTTGGGATGACGAAAAAAATATGTAATGTAGGTAAAAGCCCAATCTGTGTTCCTATGGAGAGATTTTTTAAAAATTTTATTTAGTTTTTTCTAAAAAAAATTGGTAAAATGTCGGTTTTTTACCCATTTTTCTCAATTTTTTTTAAGGAAACCTAAATAAAATTTTTAAAAACTCTCTCCACAGGAACACAGATTGGACTTTTACCTACATTACATAATTTTTTCGTGAGCCTAAAATCAAAAATAAGCTTTAAAAATGCAGGACTACGAACTCTTTGCAATCCAATATTTTGCTTCTATAAAGTGGCTCCGCCGATTGGAAAGTACATGACAAGGTATTCCTTATTTCCTTATTATTGCAGACTGCAAAATAAGTCTTTAAACTTATTTCAAAGATTTCAAATCCCCTCGTATTTATTATACTTAGAGATAAGGGAGATTACTTTATTGTAAGAAACGTAATTTATAGTATTTACGCTCCGCCTATCAGTAGCAAAATATCTACCTCCGCCTTTACCGAATCCCCGCAGGTCTTGCTCTTGATAAGGTAAATCCCCCACTTAAGCATGATTTGAAAAACTTGAATTTTATTTCGTTTTATGGGGTTTTAGAACAAGCAAAACTTTTTATCAATAATGACATTTTTCGCTAAAATTCAAAATAAAAAAGTTTTTCCTCTTGGGCACCCCAACCGTGGACACACTGTATATATTTTAATATTGTACAAAGAAAAAACACATTGTCTTTAACACATTTTTAATGCTAATTCAGTATTATTTTTTTTTATAAAAAATCTTTCGTGTCAATTTTTATTTATCACATCTAGAGAAAAAAAAATTGAAACAAAATTGTTTATAACAAATTGACGAATACTTTTGTAAAATGTGTCATTATGTTATTATTTTTATACGCTATCTTGACAAAGATATTGCAAAGTACTACTGCACCACTCTTCATGTCAAAAGTTTTCATTTAAGATCGCTACGAAAATCATTATTTTTTAAAATATTCTAAAATTTTAACTCTATGTATGACATTGTTAAGTAATAGGGTTGACAGATGTACTCACGCACTTTAAAATGTTAATATTGATAAATAAAGAAATTATGAATTTTTAAACTTGGAAAAGCTATTTCGGCAAAAAATGGATCTAGATTTTTTTTCTTTTGTACGTGTGTCAAAAACTTCCAACAATACGAATATCGAAAAATAATTTCAAAATTTTTAATCCCGGCGATGTAATATAGCGTTGTACCATCTCGGCGAATTTAAAACAATATTTCCGGTTACAACTATGGAAGTTGTGGGAATAACATATTGTATTTGTTAATAAATATAGCTTATAATATTTTATTAGCGGTAACCCCAAACAATAGGTTTAACTCTTTATACAGTTGAGTCCACGAATCTTTACCCGTGCGTCATCATTTAAAGCATACGAAATAAGTCGGAAATTTACTAAACGCAACAGAAAGTGGGTCTTACTCCGATTACGGGTTATAGTATAAAATTTGACGTTATCAAATAAATAGAATGTAAAATTTAAGTTTTGCTTTTAAAATTTTGGTGCATAATTACAGCTACATTTGAAGTAGCTTAATAAATTCTTTTATTATCATTGATTAATAAATAAATAAACAATTTATAAAAAAATTCAATAACATATATTTTCTTTTTGGTATTTTATTCACTTTGGCGGAACATTAAACATAAGCATTCCTTAACTGTGTCAATGAGGTTAGCTCTGTACGTTGTCAAAATTAATCGTAAAATAACATAAACTTACCATAAAATTTCAAACTCCAATATAAAATTAGTTGTGAAAACAACTGTTTGTATACTATAAAAAACCTCAAAATGCAAAAATTCGACAAAATAACAGCAAAAAATTCAACAAACTCACAGCCACAAAAGTAAACAAACCAAAACGTCAGACATTGTACTTAAAATATGTGAAAACATCCCCAATCGTCTTTTTTTGTACCTATCTCTTTTCAATGTACTGAGTCTAGATCATTCATAAAAATAACATGTGTTTTTACTTAATAACAGGCGATAGCTGGTTTCTGATGCGTAGAAGAGAATGATGCTAGATAAAACGTATGTGTTTTATCTCGCCAGGTATTAATGACGCACGGGTAAAGACTCGTAGACTCAAGTGTATATATTAAAAAAAGTGATTGATAATTTACAACACATAATCTTCAAAAATAACCTATTTTTAATGTTTCAGACAACGGGTACAATCGTTAATGGCGTTCCAGTGATAGACGTCTCCGCTTTGGAACAAGCGGCGGATTCCAGCAACGAAAGCACTGCTACCAACGAGCAGCAAAACGAGAACCACGAAGCTGATCCATTAGCGACTGCGTCTCCTCACTATATCACCGTTACAGGTAATTTCTATCAATTTTATGTACCAAAAAACTTAGTTTCTATTAGATTTCCGTTTTTGGAAATATACAGGGTGTCCTAACAACGTTGGCCACCCGTTATATCTGGGCAACTACAACAGATTGGGAGTGCGAAAAACGATCCTCCGCAACGTGAAAAAACCCTAGATCCGAAGGCAACATGACATAGACATGTGGTAATAGGGCTGTAGTACTGCGGTAAATAAGCAGTTATCAGCTCAGAGTTATATTAAGTGCGTTCGCGGGTACAGTGGACAAATTGTCGCCGACAATTTCTAACCTCACTTAATATAAATAATACCGTTAATAGATAAATATACAAGGTATATTTACTTTTACTTAATATTAATAACTAATTATTAAATTATACTAGGTAAATATACCTTGTGTATTTATCTATTAACGATATTATTTATATCATTTTAAAGTGCGCATGCGTTTTGCTGCTAATTTGTCGCTGACAGGCACCCGCGAACGCACTTAAGGAGGGGGTATGGTTTGAAATCAACATATCAAGCACATTTTTGTGAATTTTTTTCGAAGCTATGGTACAATTATTTTATTTTTAAATCAAATAATCATATTAAGTACAATTCAAAGAATACTTAGAAAAAAATCCAATCCAAAATATTGAAAAATAAGCCATTGGTGACAAATTTTGACAGGCAGCTCACAAAAAAAATGGATTTTGCGGTGGACATCAGAACTCGTCACTCGATCATAAGAAACAAAAAATTCGAAAAGATTTAATTAGCTTATGAGTTTCACGAGGTCACAACGTCGAGTTTTTTTATTTTAATGATTTTTGAATTTTTGGTATCACTCAAAAATCAAAAAAATGAAATTTTTGGTAAAAGTTTTGTGAAAATCAACAGACTTATTATTGTTGAACAAAAAATAAGCAAAAAAAGAAAAATATCTCGACGTTGTTACCTCATGAAATGTCTAAAGAAAATACGTGCAAAATATCAGGTAGATCGGCCTAGTAGTTTTTCAGTTACAATGTCCACCGCATTTGAAAAAGCAGTTTTGAGAAAAATGCGTTTAAAGTTTTGACAACTGCATCTTCATCTTCTTATTTGTCTGCCAAATCGTAAAGTGATGCACATTGGAATATGTTTTTTGAATCGAGGAGTAATCTACAAAAGAGAAGGCGAACAGTTGTTTAACGTTTCTCACTACGATCAAGCCTGCTGGCGCGAAGTCGCGGCAAAACGAGTCGAAGATAGGGATATTGAACACTCTGTATCTCTGGTAATTTTAATCCGATTATTTTGAAATTTTCAGAGAGTATTCTTGAAAGTATGCATTTTTATTTGAAATAATAAAAAAAATTAAATATTTCAAACCATACCCCCCCCCCCCCCTTAATAGGCTTCCTTACTGGATATGCGCCGGTCAATGGACATCTGCGTACAATAGGATTGTTTCATGGATACTTGAGCTGCAGACTCTGTAGAGGAGATCCTGAAAAAGTGAACCATATCTTGCATGGCTGCGACGTTATCAGATCGCAGGCGGCAAACACTGTTTAAAGACAACCAAGTGACTAAAAATATATTGTACCCATCCAGTAGAACTTTATAAAGCTGATACATGTTTCCAGAATCCTGGGATGGCGATTAATTAACTGGAGCAAATCTTAAGTTCTTGGATGTCGACGATTTCCCTTACACACTTATTTATTTCATCCTATCTAATGCTATTACTTCTCCGAAATATCCTCTCCGAGATACCGCAATTACATGACGCATTACATGTGCGTTTCTGAACTGCCTTAACAGGCCTCAATGGATCCATGTTCTATGATCTATAAATATCTTTAAAGAATGGTAATAGTCGTTCGAAAACAACTTATGTATAATGAATACTTTCTTCAAATTACTTACCTAAGCGTCGCCTATATACGTGGAAAGCGCCAGCAGATGCAGTTGGTAATATTGTCCGTAACCAGATAGACTACATAGCGGTCAATCAACGATTCAGAAATACTATAAAGTCAGTCAAAACCTATCCAGGCGCGGATGTGCCATCAGATCACAATTTACTCTTGGCTAAGATGACTGTAAGATTAAAACACATATTTAGGAAAAAGCCAAAACCTAAAATGAATCTAGAAGCGCTTAAAGAGCCAAACGTTAAGCATATATTTGTAACAGACTTGGAAAGAGAAATGGAAAACATCGAAAGTATCACTGAAGTATCACCGGAAGACAAATATAAGAGATATCATTCAGACTCATATAAAAGGGAAATTGGAGACGGTGAAAGCTGAACCAAAACAAAGATGGATGACGCAGGAAATTCTCGATTTGATGGAAAGAAGAAGATTACACAGAAATCGCAATGAAGACCAATATAAGTTATTGTACACTGAAATAAGAAGGAAAATAAGGAGTGCTAAAGCGCAATGGTTCTCCCAAGAATGTAGCGAAATCGAGGAGTATGAAAGAAAATATGATTCTTTCAACATGCGTAAGAAGGTAAAAGAATTAGCAAAGTGTGGAAATATAAGTAGTCGTGCGATAGCTGATTCAAATGGAGATCTATTGTTTGACACCAAACAAAAACTGCACCGATGGAGGAAATACATTGAGGATCTTTTTCAGGATGATCGACCAATACAACATAACATAACGGACGCGAATAGTGGACCTCCTATAACTAAAAGTGAAGTGGAAGATGCTATACGCTTGTCAAAATCAAAGAAGGCCATGGGACCTGATGAAATACCCACAGAGGTTCTAAAACTACTAGGAGATTGCGGAAGTAAAGTATTGGTTGACTTGTTTAATGCTATATATAATCATGGTTACTTACCACATGATTGGCTGAAATCTACTTTTATACCAATTCCCAAGAAAGCGAAGGCAAAAGAATGTCATGATCATCGAACCATTAGCCTAATGAGCCACGTACTTAAGGTCTTTCTGCGTGTGATCCATGCGAGAATATATAAAAGAATCGAAGAACATTTGGGCGAAACTCAATTTGGCTTTAGAAATGGACTAGGTCCGCGAGAGGCCCTGTTTGGGTTGCAGGTATTAGTACAAAGGAGTAGAGATGTAAATGCTGATGTGCACCTATGTTTTCTTGATTTCGAAAAAGCATTTGACAAAGTATCACATACTAAGATGTTAGATGTTCTAAGGTCAACTAATATTGACGATAAAGATCTAAAAATCATTGCTAACTTGTACTGGAATCAAAAAGCCACAGTTAGAGTAGACGGTGATCACACAGAAGAGATTCAAATTCAACGTGGAGTAAGACAGGGATGTATTCTTTCACCATTAATTTTTAACATTAGTTCAGAAAAGATGTTTGAAGAGGCACTCAGTACTACACAAGGTGGAGTTGTGATAAACGGGAAACTGATAAATAATCTCCGATATGCAGACGACACTGTACTGATTGCCAGTAGTGATACCGAATTACAATATCCATTGGATTCTGTGGTAGCACAGTGCAGTAATTATGGTCTCCACCTTAACATCAAAAAAATAAAATATATGGTCGTCAGTAAGGATAATGTCATCGATGCTGGAATTCACGTTAATGATGTACATCTTAAGAGAGTTGAAGCTATAACATACTTGGGAAGCAGAATCACTGATAAGTGGGATCCATCCACCGAAATACGTTGCAGAATTGCTCAAGCCAAATTAGCATTTTTCCGTTACAAGAAAATTCTATGCGGTCATGACATAAATTTGAGTCTTAGGACAAGAATTTTAAAGTGTTACGTGTTTTCCGTTTTTCTCTACGGAGTTGAGTCATGGACCTTAACAGGAAGAATGCTTAAGATGGTTGAATCCTTTGAATTATGGTGCTATCGAAGAATGCTGAGAGTAAGCTGGATGGACAGGGTTCGTAATGATATTATTCTGAGCAGGGTGAAGAAAGGCAGAGAACTGGTAAAAATGATAAAGTCTAGAAAACTCGAGTATTTTGCGCATGTTTGTAGACATCCGGAAAATATAGCATTCTACATCTAATTATGCAGGGTAAAATATTAGGCAGAAGAAGTGGAGGAAGAAGAAGAACATATTGGTTAAGAAATTTGAGGCAATGGTGTGGTCACACTTCGGAATCGCTCTTCAGATCTGCTGCGAATAAAGTTATGATAGCCAACATGATCGCTAACGTTCGATAAACGGACATAGCACCTGAAGAAGAAGAATAGTCGTTCACGTGACAGAAATAGGCTGTCTTTCTATTCTATTTATTAATTTTCCAAACATAAATGTAACTTCTATAACTTCTTTTAAACATAAGCCTAAATAAGCTAATACTTAATTAGTGACTGTACAGTACTTTTTAGATAAAACTATCCACCATAACTTTTGAACCACTGATTCTTAGAAAAAACGCAAAAACACGTCAAATAACACTTAAGGGGTTGACATCATGCAATATTTAAGCTTGCCGGAAAAGGCACTATTAATTATCCATTATTTTTTTAAATTACTTGCATCTTTTTTATTTGATATTTGGATTCTGCTCTTTGTAATGATTTCAAAAAAGTATAACACATGACATGATGCTTAAAGTGATTAGTTTATGAGAAAAATAAATACAAAAGCAAGAAAACTGGATTGAATAAAAATTTAGAATGAACATTTCACTGCCAAAAATTTTAACAATAATTATTGAAAATTTTAATAATTATTAAATATTTCAAAAGTCATTTTGAATAATTATTGTTAAAATTTTTGGTAGTGAAATGTTTATTCTAAATGTTTGTATGTAATAAAATTGTTAAAAAAATATTTCAATCCAGTTTTCTTGCTTTTGTATTTATTTTTCTCATAAACTAATCACTTTAAGCATCATGTGTTATACATTTTTGAAATTAGTACAAAGAGGAGAATCCAAATATAAAATAAAAAAAGGTGGAAGTAATTTGAAAAAAATTAAGGTATGATACGGGCGGTGAGAGGGTGCCTTTCCCGGCAATCTTAAATATGGCATAATGTCTCTCCCTTCAAATATGATTTGACGTGTTTTCTAAAAATCAGTGGTTCAAAAGTTATTTAAGGTGGATAGTTTTATCTGAAAAGCACTGTTTAATAACCTAATATGATGCATATACCTACTCAATTAAATGTACTTATATAAAACATAATAATATCTTAATTATACAAGCTACCTTATAATATCTGCATAACATTTTAGTATAAGATGGCTTTTAGTACCTTGTTGTCTTCCGAACAAGCATTGTTAATCCCAACAATAGGGCCACCTGATACCAATACCTTCAACCATTATATTAATTAGAAGATTTTCATTAGATAGCTTAATTCTAGCGTAGCTGATGCACCATCCCTACACTTGAGCATCAACAACCCCCTTATTTGATAGTTGATACGGCTGGGATGATACGCACAGCATATTATACTTTCACCTGATTGGACACGCGACAGGCACACGTCACCTGTGCAGATCGGATTATAGGTGAATCACGTTTTTAGCGTTTCTTATTATGCTACAGGACATATCATATTGGGTAAATATCAGCTAAAATATCAGCAGCGTAACATTTATTTCAATTAAAACGAAAAATTAAATTCGCTGAAATACATAATAGAACAATGGAGGTTTTCGGGAATCGCTTCGAATTTATTATCACTGAGAAAGCTTTCTTTTTCTTTAGCGCTTCACTATTAATTTAGACTGGCAACATTTTTTATAAGGTTATTGTTAGAAGTCTTATTTGACTAATCTACAATTTTCACAACAATCCTAAAAATGTCTTCTATGATCTATTTTAGATGTTCCTCTAATATAGAACAATGTTCCTATAATATAGAACAGTTTATTTGTTTTACAGTATAATTTGCTCTTTAAACACACGGTTTAAAAAAATAGAAAAGCACCTGGTCCTGATAAGATAAATAATGAACTGCTAAATTATGGAGGAGGAACACTACTCAAATGACTCCTAAAATTATTTGTCGATATAATAAATATCGGAGTAGTACCAGCGGAATGGAAGGAAAGTCTCCTGCTACCGATACTCAAAAAGAGAGACTCGAAAAATCCTAAAAATTATAGAGGCATTAGTCTGATGAACAGCACATTAAAATTGTTGACGGCACTAATAAAAGATAAAATCGAGGAAAAAGCGTACATGGCAGATGAACAACAAGACTTCCGGAAGAACCGCAGCACAATAGATGCAATTTTTATTATCAGACAAATAGTAGAAAAGTCTATTGAATATGGAAAACCAGCATACATGTGCTTTGTAGATTTAAAAAGTGCTTTTGACAGGGTGAGGCGAAATGACATCTTAAATTCATTACAAACTGAACAAATAGACCACCAGATAATAAGGATAATTAATGAAATTAACAAGAACAACAAGACCATAGTTATAATGTCAACAGGAGAAACAGAACGCATATAACTAAAAGGAGGACTCCGCCAAGGAGACTCGCTCAGCCCATTGTTATTCAATATGGTGATGAATCAAATAATTCACGAAGTAAGAAAACGACATGGCTACCACATGGGAGCGCATAAAATCACCATACTATGCTATGCCGATGATGCAGTACTAATTGCTGATAACGAGGATGACCTACAAAGGCAGCTCCACACTTGCAATATCACAGCAAATAAACTTAATATGAAAATATCAGTAGAAAAAACTAAATTTATAGTGAGAAGTAAAGAGCAGCGTAGATGCAAGTTAGAAATAGACGGCAAAATTGTAGAACAAGTAATGAAATTCAATTACCTAGGAGTAGAGATCACTAATGACAGGAATATAAGAACAGAGACCACAACACAAGCAACAAAAGCGGCAAGAGTAAGTGGTTGCCTCCTAGAAACCATATGGAGAAACAAATATCTGATCACGGAAAGCAAAATAAAAGTATACAAGACAACAGTAAGACCTATCCTAACATATGCAGCGGAGACAAGGACCGATACAAGAAAGACGAAACAAGAAATCAACAATATCGAAATGAAAGTATTAAGATCAATAGCGGGCATATCATTAAGAGACAGACAAAGCAACAGAAGTATACGAGAACGATGCAAAATTCAAAATATTAACAGGTGGATAAAAACAAGAAAGAAAAACTGGAACGAACACGTAAACCGAATGGGGCCAGATAGATTAGCGAACATCTGTAAAAACAAGCCGTATAGCAGAAGAACCGTTGGAAGGCCGCCGAAAAGGTGGAAAGACAATGTACAGTCAACAACAACTGAAACAGAATAAGAGGCAGACAAACAGGAGTAATCCTAGTCGCACGAAGAAGAAGAAGAACACACGGTAGCCTCCTGTTAAGCCCTATGTAAGTTATCAAATTATCAAACATCTGCAGTGCTTTTCTGTTAACGTAGGAATTGAGTCTATCCTCAAGCTTTTCTGCATTTTTTAAGAAACCACTTATAGAGTTATTCTTATTACTACTATCTGATTAATGTGCAGTTCTTTTTTAATTTAAATTATTAAAATATCCCTAGCCATAATAGGCCTGGATCCCGCGTACCAAAAAAAGTTGCAAGTATGCGATCCGTCCTGCTGTGTAACTCTTCGAGTTAATAGAGATAGATAAGAGCGAATACCACCGTGTTATACCAGCGAATACATCCACTACTGCTTCTTGAAAAGTTTCCTCGGAGTATAATATGTTGAACACAGTAGAAGGGGTGATAGTATATTATATCCCTGTCATCCTTGTAGTCGTTGGATAACGTCGATCTTAAATAGTTTTAAGAGTTCAGCAAATACATTGTCAGGTCCAGGAAGTTTGCCATCTTTTAATAGTGATATTGCTTTTTCCACTTCATCTGATGTGATTGATAAGTGGCCATTACTTATGTAGGATGGAGTTTGTTTGGACCTATTATCGCCAAAGAGTTCTTGTATGTATTTGTAGGTTGGTAAAAATCTAATTTTGTTTCCAGACTGTTTGTTATTATTTGAGAGAGGTGGCTTAACAGGCTCATGGGTCGGTAATTCTTGAAGTAAGTCTGTTGGATCCATAGGCGTAACCAGGATGATCCTAAGGGGGGTTACAACTACTGGAAAGGGGGGGGGGTTACAACTACTGGAAGGTCTCTGAGGGGTATGGTGTTAAGCGTATAAAGCTCAAAGTACATCCCAATGGGGGGTTATAACCCCAAAACCCCCCCTGGTTACGCCTATGGTTGGATCGCCCTTTTTGTGTAATAAAATGGTAAGTGCAATGTGCCTTTTTGTAGGTATTAGGTAGGTATTTCACTTTGGTGCAGAGATAAGTTGAACAATTCCTTTATATTCTCTAAAAGTCTGTCTCCTCCAGTCTCTGCGGACTCTATAACGATATTTTCTTCTCCCGGAGCTGTATTTCTTTTCATTCCTTATTTCTTCTGTTGATATATTACTCATCAATTCCAATCCTTGGTCGACTAATGTTTTTCCTGAATTTTCGAACTTTTAAATGAATTAAAAAACAGACGTACTCGCAATCATTTATTGTTTAACCTCCGACGACAAGTTTCGCTCTCTCCAATATGCAGAGCATCATCAGGTCAACAGTTACAAGTAAACTAAATGCTACAAATGAAAACCAGAGTTAGAACATTGTCTGGTTGTAAAAAGATGCTATAAGATCAAGCAAATATTTAAAAATATTTTCGATTTTTGTAACATTTTTTTGATGTAGTTCCTTGTACCGGTGTAGCAAAAAAGCTAGTCTTGCCTTATTCAAATGTTGAATGGTTGCATATGCGAGTTCATTTTGAATGAAGTAAAAAAACAGACGTACTCGCAATCATTTATTGTTTAACTTCCGACGACCGGTTTCGCTCTCTACAATATGCAGAGCATCATCAGGTCAACGGTTACAAGTAAACTAAATGCTATAGATAAAAGCCAGAGTTAGAACTAACGTTTTTAACTTTTCTTTCAGTTGCTCATCATGGTTTTGTTGACTTCTGTATTATTCTTTATAGAAATCTTCTACTACTCTCTTAGTAATTTATCATATTTAGATATTTATCCTTTAATTTCATTATTTATTTTCGCCAACTCTTTATGAGGATGAGGATAAGTCTAGGATGTGTCGTGTGTTGTATATTTCCGACGTGTTGTATATTTTGAGTAATCTTTGCCAAACTTCCGGTCATAACATTTTAACCGGAAATTACATCAAAACCGGAACTAAATAGTCGAACTCGCATGGATTGATTATATTACGTGTACCATTTCTGGGACTGCAATGTATCACTTTCGGTTACAATGTTTTAACCGGAAGTAATATAAAAACCGGAAGTATAGGTATATTTGTTCTAGTCTTGGGTGAAATAATATATCGCTAATATATCGCTATCGATAAAACGAAGAATGGCAGTAGAACAAGATATACTACTGCTACATCGAAGAAAAACGTTTAATTTGGTATGGACATGTAAGGCACATCAAAGAAACATGAAACGTAAATCACGTTTCATGGAAATAAAACACTGCAAAATAAATAAACGTCCGGCCATTTATGAAACTCTCCAAAAATAAAAATGTTTTATGAGCATAAATCACACTCGTTTCATTGGTAGACGGACTTCAAGATTTGTTTAGCCGTGTTTTATTTTACGTTTCATGTTTCGTTGGTGTGCGGCTTGCCTAAGGAGAGCAGATCGTACAAGGTGGATATCAAAGATTTCGGATTAGAGCTCAATAGGAAAGAGAAGAAGAGGTAGACCCCGAAGATCATGAAGGAATGAAGTGGACGAGGCCATGGAAAGACGAGACCTAAGCCAAGCCGCACACCAAAGAAACATGAAACGAAAAACATGAAACATGAAACGAAAAACATGTTTCATGAAAAGAAAACACTGCTAAACAAATCTCAAAGTCCGCCTACCAATGAAACGAGTGTGATTCATGCTCATGACACATTTTTATTTTCGGAGAGTTTCATAAATGGCCGGATATAAATATATTTGTTTAGCAGTGGTTTATTTCCATGAAACGTAATTTACGTTTCATGTTTCTTTGATGTGCGGCCTGCCTTAGAGACGGAGAATGGCAGAACGAAATACAAAAATAGAAATATTATCAAATACCGTGAAATTAACAAACTCATAAAAAGAAAAATTAAACAGGCCAAAGAATCCTGGCTCGAGAATTCATGTAAAGAAATAGAAGACCTTCAAAAAAAGCATGCCAGTTTTAACCTCCACAAGAAACTTAAATATACATCCGGAATTAGAAAACAGAAAACTGCTCACGTACTTAAAACCGCAGACGGAAAAATTTGTGATCACGAACAACAGTGCAAAGAATGGGAGAGACACATCAGTGACCTTTTTGATGATGCTTCTCGAGAAAATGCTCCAAATACTACCTGTGACAACCAATTAGACAGAGGTCCCAGTATACTGAAGTCGAAAGTCATAAAAGCAATACAACAAGCCAAAAACAATAAAGCACCTAGACCAGATCAAATCCCTGTTGAGCTACTTATAGATAAGGAAAAAACTTATAGATAAGGAAAAAAACTATTAAACTTATAGATAAGGAAAACATTACCTACTTGACTACTTTCTTCAACAAAATTTACAACGAAGGAAAATACCAGATGATTGGTTGGAGTTACTGTTTATAACATTACCAAAGAAAAGCAGGCCCACCAAATGTAGCGATTTTAGACTAATCAGTTTGACGAGTCACATACATGTACGGGTTACGAGTAAGATTTCAAACTTGTTGGATCGACGGCGTACTTACTCGGCGGACTTAAAGTACGCGTACTTGCTGTGATACACGCGCGAAAAAGGTCGTCGAGCCGTAAGTTCGCGTACTTACTCGCGTGTGTATCACCCCTTATACAAAACCAAGTATTCCTTCTGTGCGAAACTAGAATAGGTAATAAGCAATTTGGATTTAGAAATGGTCTAGAAACTAGAGAAGCACTATTTTTTACGCGCGTTCTCTTACAAAAAAGTTGTCAATTCCGAAAAAACGTTTATGTTTGATTCATCTACTTCGAGAAGGCCTTCGACCGAGTCAAACATGATACACTTTTCGATTGCCTGCAGGCAGTAGGACTTGACCACTACGATGTAAGACTGCTGAAATACTTATACGATATATTACAATCAAGTAGACTCTATCCAAATTGGAGACAGTCGTACTGAAAAACTACCGATAAAACGTGGAGTACGACAAGGTTGTGTTTTATCACCCACCCTTTTTAATCTGTACTCTGAAGATATCTTTAGGGAGGCTTTACAGACAAGAGGGAGTAAGGCTAGGCGGAGAAGTAATCAACTATATTAGATACGCTGACGATACAGCCATTCTTGCTGAAAATTTACAAGATCTTAAGACACTACTAAATCTAGTCAGTGAAGCAAGTTATCGGAGAGGCCTTAAAATCAACATTTCAAAAACAAAGTGGATGGTAGTTGGAAAGATTAATATAGATCAAGCTCAGCTTTCTCTTGATGGAGAGGAGTTAGAACGGGTGAATCATTTCAAGTATCTTGGCAGCTGGTTAAATGTAAATTGTGACTCTGATGAAGAAATAATAACTAGGATCGAAATATCACGGAAGGCTTTTATGACCTGGAAACCAGTTTTATGTAACAGAAACCTGTCGATGAATATTCGAAAGAAGGTCCTGAAATGTTATGTGTGGTCTATCTTATTGTATGGTTGTGAGACATGGACGTTAAAAACCACAATGCTAAACAAAATAGAAGCATTCGAATTGTGGTGCTATCGACGAATCCTAAAGATATCGTGGGTTTCGCACACTTCCAATGAAGATGTTCTTCAAATGATGAATTCAGAACGTCTGCTCATAAGCATCGTAAAGAGGATAAAAACAGAATATTTCGGCCATATAGTTCGAGGACCTAAATACCATCTGCCAAAAGTGGAGGGAAAGAGATGGATTGGTCGAAAGAAACTTTCATGGCTGCGTAATACATATTAGACAGCCGATAGAGAGAGGTTTCAGGAAATTGTAAACATGATGACGGTCAACGTCTGAATACAGACACGGCACCTAAAGAAGAAGAAGAACCGAAAGGACTAGAGACGTTGGCTGAAAGAATGAAGGCAGCGACAGCTGTAAAAATCCTTATATAGGTAGATAGATATCGCTATTGATTTCGGATAATTTAAAATAGTACTGTTCTGTCCCTGTATATTTTTAGGTAGGTAAGTATTTACAATTTTCATCTCCGCCCTTGGATTTAAGTCAGTATTTCCACCTCTCGAACTCACTAATCTCCTTTTTCGCGTAACTCTTTGTGATATTAAATCTAGGATTGTATCGTGTGTTGTATATTTCCGACGTGTGCGTAACAGGTAGGGGGAAGATGCATTTGTGTTTATTGTGATCAAATTATTAACACTCCACTTGATCCCCATTATTCTTTAGGGCCATGCGAACAGTTTCATTTTCAATACGGTGTTTTTTCGCGTTTGATGGTTGAAGGTTTAGTCGGACAGTTATCCGCGACAAGTCATGATCGGGATGTTTGGTGGTAGGTGGAACAGTGGTCAGCAAAGGTGTCGATCGATGAAAAGTAAGAGAAACTTTTTAAACATTTTAAATTTTAACATTGTTTTTTTAAGTATATTTCGTTATCTTAGATATTGCACTTGTCTGTATTTGATTTTTTTTATTACAAAAGTTTAAGCTACATTTTTGGGTTGGAGTAATGGATATCTTAATCTTGTAATAAGCTGCTTTTCCAATATGTAATACAATTTTTATTAAAAATACTTTATAAAAGGTAAATTTCTTTAAAAGAACTCTTTCGGTCTAAACACCAAAACGTTTTCGGAATTAATATTCCATCTTCAGTGCTGCTACTAGGTATACATGTTTAAAGTCATTTTACATGGGTGAAAACCCTTTAAATGTTATTAAATTGGTATTAGATTACATGGTTGCTGATAATTTTATAGAATGTTAAAATTTTAAATAGATTTATTTCATGGCTTCTTCTTCTTCTTCCTTCTTGTATGTAGGCTTTAAAGCCTGTTTCTTCTTCAATATTAGCCTCCTAAATTGTTTAAGTTATCGCACCATCTTTTTCTTGGTCTGCCAATATAGACCAGGACGGATCTGTGAAAAATCGTCTATTTTTTAATGTGCGAGGTGTCATTCCGATTTTTGCAGATAAAGTTAGGTGACAGCTTCAATAATATGTAATAATTGACTTATGCTCCTTCTCAAATATGCCCGGAACATTAATAAAAAAATTAAAATATTCGATAGCAATAGTAGTGTTACGATAAAAGTGACTATAATAACAAAACAATAGAATTTTTAAATAACCAAAATAGTATAACACTAAACAAAGACCCCACAGAAAAATACCGAAAACAAATTAAACTAGCCATTGAAAATTCAAAATCAATACTAAATCCAACAGAACAGAAATACCTTAATATTATGAACCCACAACCCCCTAAATTATACTCTTTTATTAAACTACACAAACCTGACCACCCAATAAGACCTGTAGCTTTTTATACAGCTCCGTCATATAAACTTTCAAAAAAACTGTCAGATATTATTACAGAATACACTAAATTTTCACCTAAATTCACCGTAAAAAATACACTAGAACTAGTTAATAAAATACAACATTTTCAATTGCCCAACAACTCCAGACTAATTTCATTTGACGTAAAAAATCTTTTTCCTAGTGTTCCTCCTACAGAAACTTTTGTTTTGGTTAAAAACCTTTTAGAACATAATAGTACAAATCCGATCATTGCATCTGAAATTTTACACCTTCTTGAAATTTGCATAAATCAAGACTATTTTGAATTCAATAATCAAATTTACACAAACAACAGTGCAGGACTTATTATGGGTAATCCTCTAAGCCCATTACTATCAGATATATTTATGAACCAACTTGAAACAACAATTTCTAAACACCCCGTATTTAAACAGTTCTTATATTGGTGGAGATACGTGGATGACATACTAGCCTGCTTTACAGGAACTAACAGACAACTTGACCAATTTCTATCATACATTAATTCACTTCATAGTAATATTGAGTTCACAATAGAAACAGAACAGAATAATTCCATAAACTTTCTAGATGTAACGATTACCAGACTACACAACAAACATGAGTTCTCCGTATATCATAAACCTACCCATACTGACACAACTATACACAATTCATCATCCCATCCTACACAACACAAATTAGCAGCCTACCATAGCATGATACATAGACTGACAGAAATTCCTATGACAAAAAATAACTTCGAGACAGAACTAAATATCATTAGACAAATAGCAGTAAACAATGGCTATAACGAACAAACAGTTAACAACATTTTAAACCAAAAACTCCATAAGAAAGCCTTGAAATTAGTGTATCCACCACCACAGAAAAAACCCAGTACCTTCTGCTCTCTCACATATACTGGCAAAATAACAACAAAAATAGCCAGATACATAAAAAAGAAAGGAATAACACCAGCTTTCAGAACTAACAACAACTTAAGCAAACATATTAAAAACAATAAAAGCCGAAATAGAAAGCAAATACAGAGTGGTGTGTACAAACTAACTTGTGGTGACTGTCCGAAAACTTACATCGGTCAAACTGGCAGAACTTTTGACAAACGGATAGCAGAACACAAAAGGGCTTTCAACAATAGAAAAACAGACACTTCTACATACGCACTTCACCTTCTAGATCATAATGATTCTTTCAATGAAGAGTTTCAAATTCTACATATTCAAAATAAAGGCCTTAAGCTATCACTTTTAGAATCAATGGAAATTAATAAATTGAAAAATAAATATATAATTCTGAATGACCAACTCGAGACAAACAGCTCCCCACTCCTCAACCACTTCAGTTAAAGACTTAAAAAGACAAACACATTGTAAAATATATCACTTGAGAAAGGCACTTTGCCGAAACAGCTGTAGTAATAACATAGTTGTAATAAATTTTGTGGAAGTATAGAAAACAAACGTTTTTCAATTATCTTTATTTTATTTCTTTACGACTTTGTTCCAAAATGAATCGTTTTAAAGTTATAAGCAATGAAAGTTGAAAAAAAAAAACGATGTTTTTCGAAACTTTTACATACTTTAATTTTTTTATTAATGTTTCGGACATATTTGAGAAGGAGCATAAGTCAATTATAATTACCGAAGCTGTCACCTAATTTTATCTGCAAAAATCCGAATGCCACCTCTCACATCCACGTCAAAACAGGTCCTTCCTGGTCGAATACTTCTTCGTCCATTTGGTGATTTATCTCGTGCTATTCGTACTATCCTATCCTCTACCATTCTACTAATGTGTTCGTTCCACTCCTGTTTCCGTTTTGTCACCCATCCATTTATGTCTTCTATATCGCATGATCTTCTTATGTTTTCGCTTCTCTCCTATCCAACAGACTTTTCCCTGATATTCGTCGCAGTATTTTCATCTCTGTTGTTTCTAGTAGTCGTCTCGTTTTAGATGCGTCAGGTCTTGTCTCCGCCGTGTATGTCAATATACATATATAGGTCTGGATCCCGCGTATGAAAAAAAAAGTTGATTAATAGCAAGCTGAAAATTTGTTAATAGCTTAAGGGTGTCTAGTCGGACAAACTTTGATATATGGGAACACTGGAACAGGGTAAGTTTTAATTGTGGAACAGGTTAAAAATTTGGAACGGCCAGACCACGAAAACGGCACATGTATTTTGTCCGACAGAACAGACTTAAGATTAAACTCTCATGCAAAAATCAGACTGCTATTTATCACCAAATGGGCGTTTTAATGAGTGGAACATGTAGAATATGTCAAATGACAGGAATTATGACAGGTGATAAATAGCAGTCTGATTTTTGCATGAGAGTTTAATCTCTGTTCGGAGAGTTTAAGTCTGTTCTGTCGGACAAAATAAATGTGCCGTTTTCGTGGCCTGACTGTTCCAAATTTTTAACCTGTTCCACAATTAAAACTGCCCCTGTTCCAGTGTCCCCATATATCAAAGTTTATCCGACTAGACACCCTTAAGCTATTAACAAATTTTCAGCTTGCTATTAATCAACTTTTATTTCATACGCGGGATCCAGACCTTTCATTATAAGGCAGTTGATGGAAAAATACAGGAGTAAAGAAACAAACGCTCATATAGTATTCATTGATCTTGAGAAAGCATATGATAGAGTTCCTCGAGAGATTCTGTGGTGGTCACTCAATAAGAAAGGAGTACCTGGTGCATATGTCAAGATTGTGAGGGATATGTATGAGGGAGTAACGACTAGTGTTAGAACAGGTGTGGGAGAGACTGATAAAGGGCCTAGCCGGGTAAGATGATGAAAAGTGCCCTTAACTCGATTCGAATTCCATATAGGTCACCGTTTAGCATATATAGTGAAACTAACTTTCTGAAATTTTTAGCCCCCTAGGTGGTCATGTGACCCACCTAGAGCTTAATTAGGCTTTTTAAGTTTTTATTTTTTATCTCAGCCGCATCGAGAACTAGCGAAAAACTTTAAATAAAAAAGTTGTAAGTTTTAAAAAGTTCTGTCCGAAAAATTTTTTTTTTTAATTTTTGGCGGGAAATTTAAATTTTAGAACGATTTTAAAATTTTAAATGAGTATAAAAAAATAACTAAGACATTCGTTTTCACGAAAAAAATATATAACGTGTATTTTTGCATAATATTTCACCCTGAATTTTTTCAAATTTTTAGAATTGGTGAAACGCACCTTTAAAAATAAAAAACCGCATTTTTTCGGTTTTTTTTTTCGTTTTTTGATACAATTTTATACATATTTTTCAAAAAAGGTAATACCGTCACTAGAATAGGTAAAAAACTGAAAAATAATTGGGGTTTGCTTAATAAGAAATTTTTGTAATCCCATCAATTTTCAATATACAGGGCGTTGAAGAAAACAAAATTTTACACATTTTTTACGATTTTGCCGAAACTACTGGTAACATTGTAATAAAATTTGGCGAGTTTTAAGAGGTAGTTGTTGTGCATTTTTTGACATACAATTAAGAATTTTATATTTATCATTGGCGCGTATACGGGTAATAGTCTGAACTTTTTAAAGAAAAATGATAGTACGCCACTGACATATTTCAAATTAACAATCCTTTTTGAATTCCTCGTTTAATTTGTGACAAAAAATCTATCTTCCTATTTTTTCATACAACGCGCCATTTTTATTCAAAAAATAAAACATCCTAACCCTTACAAAGTATTCGAACTTCTATTAGTAGTTTCTACATCTACATACGTAAACTCGTACGTCCATTATAAAAACTAATTCGAATACTTTGGAAGCGTTAAGATATTTTATTTTTTGCAGCAAAACGGTGCCTCGTATGAAAAAATGATAAGATAGTTTTTTTATCGCAAATTGAATGAGGAATTTAAAAATGATTGTTAATTTGAAATATGTCAGTGGCGTACTATCTATTTTTCTTTGAAGAGTTCAAACCATTACCCCTAAGCGCGCCAATGATGAATATCAAATCCTTAATTGTATGTCAAAACATGCACAACAACTACCTCTTAAAACTCGCCAAATTTTATTACAATGTTGCCAGTAGTTTCGGCAAAATCG
Source organism: Diabrotica virgifera virgifera (assembly GCF_917563875.1). Classification (NCBI taxonomy): domain Eukaryota; kingdom Metazoa; phylum Arthropoda; class Insecta; order Coleoptera; family Chrysomelidae; genus Diabrotica; species Diabrotica virgifera. Next base: position 189,135,364 of record NC_065449.1, read on the forward strand.
TAAAAAATGTGTAAAATTTTGTTTTCTTCAACGCCCTGTATCTTGAAAATGGATGGTGTTACAAAAAATTTTTATTAAGCAAACCCCAATTCTTTTTAAATTTTTTTACCTGCTCCAGTGACGGTGTTAACTTTTTTGAAAAACATGTATAAAATTGTATCAAAAAACGAAAAAAAAAACCGAAAAAATGCGGTTTTTTATTTTTGAAGGTGCGTTTCACCAATTTTAAAAATTTGAAAAAATTCAGGGTGAAATATGCAAAAATACATGTTATATATTTTTTTCGTGAAAACGAATGTCTTAGTTATTTTTTTTATACTCATTTAAAATTTTAAAATCGTTCTAAAATTTAAATTTCCCGCCAAAAATAAAAAAAAATTTTCGCACAGAACTTTTTAAATCATACAAATTTTTTATTTAAATTTTTTCGCTAGTTCTCGATGCGGCTGAGATAAAAAATAAAAACATAAAAAGTCTAATTAGGCTCTAGGTGGGTCACATAACCACCTAGGGGGCTAAAAATTTCAGAAAGTTAGTTTCACTATATATGCTAAACGGTGACCTATATGGAATTCGAATCGAGTTGGGGGCACTTTTCATCATCTTACCCGGCTAGGCCCTTTCATGTGAAAGTAGGATTGCACCAATGCTCGGTGCTTAGTCCGTATTTATTCTCATTGGTTTTAGACCAGATAACAGCGAAACTACAGGGTAGCATTCCATGGTGCTTAATGTATGCTGATGATGTCGTGTTAGTAGGAAATAGTGAAAGAGACTTAGAACAAAAACTGGAACAGTGGACACGAGCCCTGGAGGAAAAAGGTTTAAAACTTAGTAGGACAAAGACAGAGTATTTGGAATGTTTATTTAAAGATGGAGTTACTACAAATAAAATGGTATCTTTGGATGGTGAACTGATTGTAAAAAGCAATAGTTTTAAGTACCTGGGATCGGTATTACAGAGTAATGGGGAAATAGATGGAGATGCATGCAGTAGAATTAGGGCTGGATGGATGAAGTGGAAGGAAACGAGTGGTGTGTTATGTGACAGAAAAGTTCCAATGAAGCTGAAAGGAAAATTCTATAAAACAGCAATAAGACCGGCTATGATGTACGGAACTCAATGTTGGGCAGTGAAAAAGAAAGAGGAACAACGAATGCATGTGGCGGAGATGAGAATGCTTAGATGGATGAGTGGAGTGACAAGAAAGGATAAAATTAAAAATGAGTATATTAGGGGAAGTCTAGGTGTGGCACCAATTGATGCCAAAATGAGAGAGCATAGGTTGAGATGGTTTGGTCATGTTCAACGTCGAGACGTTAATCATCCAATACGAAGAGTAGTTGAAGTGCAGATTCCTGGAAGGAGTAGGAGAGGAAGACCAAAGAAGACGTGGGGGGAGACCATTAGGCAGGACATGTTGGTAAAGGGGATTAATATTGATATGACCCAGGATAGAATTGTGTGGAGAAATGCAATTAGGGAAGCCGACCCCGCATAGGGATAAGGCAAAGAGAATGATGATGATATTGATTTATAAAATAAATATAATCCCACACTTTGACAGCGATTTTCGTGTGGATAAGTATGTATAGGCAAGCAGTGAATCCCTAAAGCCGGCCACTCACGGTACTGCGGTGTCGTTCGACAAAATCGTCGATGATTTTTAACAGACAGGCCAGTCACCCTCTGTGGTTAAATTGTAACGATTTTGTTGGATGTACGGTCACACACGATCAAAATTTTTGTAAATTAGTCGAATTCGACAAAATTGAACGATGCCGCAGGATCGTGATTGGCCGGCTTAATAGTGTAACGGCGAATATCACCCGTGTGGGAATAATGGAAAATAGAATTTGACAAGATGTTGATATGTCATATAAGGGGATGTTAACGTGTTACACAATTTGAACAACATGTCCTCGGTTGCTCAGTACAGAAGAGATATGGGGGTGGTTCTTAACGGAGTGTTATTAATATTCTCTTATTAGCTTAGAAATAAAAAAATAGAAAAATCAAATAAGAATATCAAATAAAAAGAAATCAAATATTGGGCGCCACTGGTTTTCCTTATTGGAACCAAACATATACTAAAATAGGAACATTAAAGAAAAGATAGCTAAATCAAAAATTAAACAAAAACATAGTCAATAAAAAATATATAAAACACTTTTAAATGAAAGCAAATATGGCGTGACTTACCTTATCTATGTATTTACTAAGCCAAATCCTTGTTGTACTTACGAAACAAGAGAAAGGGAAAAGACAATAATAAAATTGTATTTTGCAATGAATCAAACAATTATTTATTGAACTAAATAAAATAAAATTAAAAGGAACTGCTATCTCTTGCTGTATTACAAAAGTAAGAGATCATGTTTACCAAAAAGAATTAAAAGTTTACAAAAAAAATAAAAACTAGTACTAGTCCTGTATCTCTCTTGGTTGGTGTTCAAAAGTCCAAGGCACAGTTACACTTCACTAAATGTCACTTTACAAAGGAATAGCTTCATGAACAGCATCAATGGTTATTTCCATAGTTTATAGAAAAATTCAGCATTTATTTCTTAAAACAAATCGGCACTTAAACAAAATATTGAAGAAACCATTGGTTCTTTAGTATATTAAACGGGATCAAAAATACAAGCAACTCCATGCTTTAACTGTAATGTTAGAAACTACTAACACAAAAAAAAACTTCAACTAACTCCTGCCTGCATACGAAGAGATTATATACCGGCATTGGAATAAAAGGTCGCGTTCGTCTAAAAACAGCGAAAACGCGGTGGTCTACGACTTGCTTAGACCATAGTGGAACACTATAACGCAATCTTCTGCATTCTAAACTTGCAATCAAATTTGACTAAAACTGAACAAGAACTTCACTACTTAAATTTCTTTGGTAACCGCCTTTGGCGGCTACCGCCGAGGCTCTTACAACTTGAACTCGCTACAGCTCCAACTTGACTTCTTGACGGCTCAAACTTCACTCCCAAACTCAATCTTCAGAAACCAAACGCCCCTTCCAGAATCATTCGATTTCCCCATCAATAATCCTCAACAACCAATTACAGACCTAAGGCACTCACTTAATCAAAACCTTGACCAATAGGAAATGCAAAATACGCTCTGGGTTAAACCCTCTGGCGTACACCAAAAAACATATCCAATCGTCGAGAGAATAAACAGAACGGATTTCAATAGTTCGTACAACCTTCTTCCCACCAATAATGCCAAATCAACGTTTTCACATCTGTGGTCTCTGGAATGCTTACAAAGGCTGTGTTATTGCTTTATATAAACAATTCAGCTCTTAAAAAATAACATTCCACAGTTTCACAGTCGCCAAAAACACATTAGTGAAAGATTTAGAACTCTGATTCCTTTTGGCGGTACAAAATAAAATAAACACGTGGAGAAATAAAAATTTATCCAGTCCAGAAGGGAACCAGTCTCGTTGGAACTTTACCGCGCTGAGCAGATGGGACGTGAATTGTAAATTGTAGAATTCCCTCATCTTCCTTAGTCTCAGCATCCGTATGGCTTGCAAATTGTAGAAGCCTCGGAGGTGTAACCAGAGAAGGTTCCCATTGTTTTCATTCTGGTGGGATATGCTATATGCCATTAGAGTGAAAACTTAGTCTTTTGCTAGCAGTTGCCGCTAGGGCATCTATGCCATTTCGTTCGTTGCAATTCGGGACTGCACGCTGGGGTTTGTTTTGGTTGGATCAGGGAGAGCAGCATATGTGCCTCCTGATGAGAGACTAATAAGTTTCGAAACCGGTAGAGGTGCTTGCAGCACTCTCTGATTGGACTTGAATATGGTTCGGCTGTATTTTCGTTTTGCAACGAAATTGAAAATGGTTATTCATTTTTAAAAATTTATCCATTCGCGAGAAACAAAACTTCTGCCTATGACTGATCCAATATCGTGAGAACGAAAGAACCAAACAATTTCACGCCATACACAATGCAATTTCTGAAACGGGTTTAGCATATAGGGTGAAGCAAAAATGATAATGATTTTCGGACCGTTACAATAGGTCATAGTTATCTTTTTAGGCTGATACTGCGAGTCGTTACTAATTGACAAAAATTTTGATCGCGTGTGACCGTGCATCCAACAATATCGTTACAATTTATCACAGATAGACTGGCCTGTTTGCTGCAGTAGGTACTGCAGAATTGATATCATCGATGATTTTGTCGAACGACACCGCAGTATCGTGAGTGGCCGGCTTTACTCGTTGGGTACCGTGCAAATTTGGTATGGTGCTTCTCAGAGGTTTTTTTCAGTGCTACACAAATGACAGAACAAAGGTACGTCCGTGATACATACACATTTATAACATTTATTCCAGTTGTTGATAGATGGCGCTATAATTGGAACAGAAATGATTTATGTATTTTACCCAGTATTTGCCTATTGCATATCTATACGACTATAATTTAAAGTTCTTCTCAGTCTTTCAGTGTGTCATTAATGACGTTATATATGATTTTAAGAATGTAGAGAATCATAGCATGACATTTTAGTTAAATCTGACAGTTGTGAGAATCGTAATCGTAATTTGGTATAAAAACAAATCAATTGTGTTTATTTCATTTATAAAAAGTTATGTTCTTTGATTTGTGTAGTCTTATAAATTGTACAGATTATAGTCGTATAGATAATACCTACATAAATTTTTTTTGTTCGATTATAGCGCCATCTATCAACAACTACAATAAATGTTATAAATGACTTTAATCATGGACGTACCTTTTTCTGACACTTCCAAAATGCGTTAGAAAGAAATCGAAAAACTGTGACGCACTGAAAAATGCCTCAGAGAAGGAGTATATGTACCAAAATGTTCGTAATAAAACACTGCACAACTTTTTTTAATCATTTTTGGGGTTGGGGAACATGTAAGTAAACTAGAAAAAAAATTTGATTTTATAATTTTAATGAAATTTTATATTTACTCACGATGTCCCTGCTGGGTGTAGATATTTCGATTTTTGACACAATATAATATGACTATTTCCGCAAAAAATGTACCCCTAATGAGATTTACCCGAACTCGTTAATTTTTAATATAAACAAAATGTCTATATTTTTTGTAAATCGTATGCTACTCGGTAACTATTTTTTTAATTAAAAATTTGTGTCACAAATTTTTGAATCTACCTTTTTAACCAATTGTGTATTAAAACATAATATTTAAAGAAGTTTTCTGAAAAGTTTCAGATTTTCAGGTTGAATGTTATACCAAAAAGTTATAGTAATTTTTATTCACGTGTGAGTACTGCGTAAAGGAAGCGAGTTGTTCGTTGTGCGACACAAAATTTCTAATGAAGCTGAGGAGAACAGTCTATAACTTTCGTAAATCCAGCTATGACGATTTAAAGAGGTATCCTTCTGGCCTATTCCACTGCGACCTTTTCAGATCTATTGTGGTCCTCTAGTCCTAGATAACATTCTCTAGCCTGACCCTTTTTAAAAAGTCTAATAGCTTTGAGACTGAACCTTCCATGTAGCTATTTGCCGTTGGATGTTATTCTCCTAATGCAAAGAACCGCACATTTGCCAGACTGTCACACTGACATATAATGTGCTCTGCTCTTTCTTCTTCCAGGTGACACAATCTGCACAGGTCATCATCTGCCAATCCCTAAACTAGCTATGATGTACAGAACTTAATGTTAGACTTGGACAGTTAAAAATAAAGAGAAACAACGAATGCATATAACGGAAATTAGAATGCTTATGAGTAGAGTCACAAAAAAGGATAAAATTAAAAAATGATTATCTTAGGAAAAGTCTATCGGTGGCACTAATTGATCCCAAAATGAGGTAGAATTAGTTAAGATAGTTCGGGCATGTTCAACGTATAGTTTAAGTATCATTTACTCACTTCTGTCTTTACACGTTCTTCTTCTTAACTCAGGCGACACTCGTTAGTCTCTGGCACTTGGTCATAAGACCTTTGTACCAAGCCCTGTTCTTCTCCTTAAACTCTAATAAGTCCTGTGGCCTCAACGAAGGCCAACAGTTTTCTTATTGTTAGTTTTAGGATCTCTTCTGGTTCAAACCTCATTTGACCAGTGAAATCCCGCCTTACATCACCTAGCACACTGCAGTGGCATAGTATGTGTATGGCAGTCTCTTCTTCCATTTCGCACTTCCTGCACCATGGTTCATTCACCTTAGCTAGTTTGTATAGGTGATTTCTTAAACGCCAATGTCCAGTCACCATTTCAGTGACCGTTTTGATCTCTCGTTTATTGAGGTTCATCGATAGTTTTTTACCAATATGCTTGATTATTTTTTAGTCGGGATTTGCCCTTGAGTGGTTCCCCATTTATTTTGATCAGCCTTCTTTAGCCATTTAGCCATTCTTTATCAGCCATTTCTGAAATTCGTTTTTCGTAGCATCTTTAGTGATGCCACAGAAAGTTTCTGGGCCTTCAAAGTTTCTCTCGAGCCTTGTTTCGCTAACATATCTGCTCGTTCGTTCCCATGACCCGGCACCCATATTAAAGACACTTTATTGTCTTTTGCCAGGTTATTGAGGAGATCTTTGCAGTTTCTCACCAGTTTTGATTTGGTGAGAGGGTTCTTTACAGCCAGAATAGCCGATTGGCTATCTGTGTAAATGATGATTCTCTTAGCTTTAGTGTCTTCATCAATGATTTCATCAGTGCAGGCCACCAAAGCAAAAAGTTCAGCCTGGAACACTGTTGTATGTTGACCTAGGCTGTAAGATTTATTGTAGTTACATGTTTGCCCAAAGACTCCTGATCCAGTACCATGGGAAGTTTTAGATCCATCAGTGAACCATATTAAGTCCCCATTAACATTTGGGACTTTTTGTTTTATAGATGGTATAATTGTGTTAATCTTCTCAGTGAAGATTAGTTCTGGTGTCATCATATCTGAGTTCATCATAAAGGTGGATTCCTCAAGTATAGTCCCAGTAGTGTTTGTGTGGCTATTCAATACATAATTCGGCCTCCAAGCATTGTTTGCTTTGAGTCTCAGGATAGTCATAAAGGCTACCGCAGAAATATATAATTCCAGCGCGGAGGGAGACCTGTGATAGCCTCTAATGAAGCCGTTCCTGTACTATTCAAGGCTCCTGTTATATTTAGAAGCAATTGTCTTTGTAGGGTGGTGAGAGTGGTCACACAAGATTGCAAAGTCGTCTTTTTCCACCAGAGTACTGGCCCATAAGTGACTGTCGGTCGTATCACTGATGTGTATAACCAACAGATCACCTTCGGTTCCAATCCCCAGGTTTTACGTACAACTCGTATGAAGTTCCAGAAGAGTCGCTTAGCCATATTGGTTATATTGGTAATATGAGTATTACAATTGAGTTTCGAATCCAGGGTCACCCCTAGATACTTAACCTCATTGGTTCTTTCCAGTACCTCTCCAAATAATTTCAGCTCACTCAGTCCAGTAAGCTTCCTCTTATTTGTAAAGGCTATCAGTTTAGTTTTAGAAGGGTTCACGTAGAGGTTCTCTTTCAGACACCAGTTATCTATGTAGTGAAGGGCATATCGCATCTGATTCGCAACAGTGCTGGGAAATTTTCCCCTAGTTACTATTACAATATCATCTTCGAAACCCTGGACCCAGATTCCTTTGACGCTTAGCCCATGAATCAGATCATCGATAACTATGTTCCATAATGACGGTGACAATACACCGCCTTAAGGGCATCCCTTAGTTGCCCTCAGATTTATGGCATCTTCATACGTATCTGTGGATATTATTCTGCTCTGAAGCATCTGAATAATCCACTTGCATGTTGTGTTGTTGATTTTCTTCCTCACCAGTGCGCTTTGTATAGACTCGATTGAGGTATTATCAAATGCACCTTCTATATCTAAAAATGCAGCAAGGGCGACTTCTTTCTGATGCAGACTCCTTTCGAGTTCCGACACTAGATTGTGCAGGGCGGCTTCTCCTGATTTCCCTGTCTGATACGCCCATTGCCGTGGGTGCAGTGGATTTTCATTTAGATTGTTTTTCTTGATGTGTTAATTCAAGATTTTTTCCATGGTTTTCAACATGAATGAGGTCAGACTTATAGGCCTGTAGGATTTTGCTAAGGTGTATTCTGTTTTCCCTGGTTTGGGAATAAACGACACCCTTGCCCTTCTCCAAGCTTTGGGAATGTATCCCAGAGCATGGCTAGCTCTAAATATTGTGATCAGGGGACCCATGATTATTTCCAGACCCTCCTGGAGAAGCTTAGGAAATATACCATCCGGTCCCGTAGTTTTATAAGGTTCAAAAGTTCCAATAGCCCATCTGACCTTGTGAAAACCAAAGATCTCGTCAGAGGTCAGCCAGTCGGATTGAATTGTCTTATTATAGGTTTTGGATTATTATGTATGTGATATAACAAAGCATATTTAACTTAAAAAAAATAATGATGATTATTTCATTCATAGGAGATTCTGACCAATAGAAAGCTACAGAAATCTGAATTAAATCGATAATTTTTGATAATCTCCCGTCGTTAAGTATATTACGTCAGATGCCCTTCGTTGCTACGAAAAAATACATTCAGTGACATTAATGACAATTAATGTTTTAAAAATTATAAAAGTGATGACTTTCAATCGTCAAATATTTATAAAAACTGTGTGTTTAATGGTACTTACATAAATAAATTACAATAAAATTTTGGTTTTGAACAGTTTTATTCATGAAATAATCGCAACAAATTGCACTCGACTTCTGAAATTAATATAGAATTTTTGCTCTCGTGACACTTTGACATAATTTCACTCGCCTTCGGCTCGTGAAATTAAAACTGTCATAGTGTCACTCGGGAAAAATTCAATAATTTCAGAGCTCTTGTGCAATTACTACTGATAATTTACAAAATTGTTTAATTCGATAAGGGTTAACTCTTACAAAGTTTAATCCTTATACTATTAAACGGTTTAAAGTTGAACTTTAACTAAAATACTCTAATTTTGTTTTATTTGAAACATTTTCCTTCTTTATTACAGTTGCTGAAAGTGACACTGTGGCTTCTCATCAAGGTTACCACATCCAGTATGTCGAACCAGAAATATACGCTACCCAAACGAACGGCGGGCAGGCACAAATGTAAGTACCTACCCTTCTACTAAAAATGGCGCAACGTATAATATTAATTGTGAATATCAGCAAATGAAGTTAATCTATTTTATATCAAATTGATATCTTTAAGACGAATAACTTTTACCTTCTCCTTGTTCGCCAAAAAATTTAACATGTTAATTTCCCTCAAAATAAGACAAAGTGCATGGTTATAACAGCAGATCCAATAAGATGTAAATTGGAGCTGGAAGGTCAGATAATAGAATAAGTGATGAAGTTTAAATACCTAGGCATCACACTATCTAGCTGCGGAAGGCTCGAAACAGAAGTGGAAGATCAAGTGAATAGAGCAAACAGAGCCGCAGATTGCCTGAATGACACAGTATGGAGAAATAAAAATATCGGGAAAGAAATGAAAGTCAGAATTTACAAAACAGTCATCAGACCAATAATATATATGTAATGATATACGCGGCAAAAACACGATCTGGCACAAAGAGGACAAAAGAATGCTAGAAACAATAATTAGAGATGAAAAGCCTTAAAAAAATTTATAATAAGATACTATGGGGCAGAGCTAGAAGTACAAATATACGAGGTAGATTCAAGGTGAAGAACATTAATAACTGAGTAAGAAACAAAAGAGTAGAATGGAACGACAACATAAACCGAATGACAACCAATAGAGCAGTAAGGACGGCGAGAGGTGGTCACATTGAAAAAAAAGACATGTCTACACAAAAAGAAAGAAGAAATTATTTATCTGTAAAATAAGGATTGTTTTAAAAATCAGTTTCATTTATGTGTATAATTTCAAAATCGGCATATTGATATAATTTTTTTTAAGTGTATTTGTATTGTTACACTTAGGGCCGGTTGTTCGAACGCTAATCAACAATGATCACTATCAAATATTTAATTACTGTCACCAAAACTGTCAATGTCAACTTTTATTGGGTTGCTGAAAACATAATTGATTATAATTATGAGATTAGTTAATCAATTAACATAACAATTATTAACATAATTGATTAAGTAATTTCATAATTGTAATCAATTATGTTTTCAGCAACCGAAACAAAGTTGACATTGACAGTTGGTGACAGTAATTAAATATTTGATAATGATCATTGTTGATTAGCGTTCGAACAACCGGCCCTTAAAGTAATATGTAGTAGAGAAAAAGTAAAATACATGTTGTTTGATTGCAATTCGTTTAATAATTATATATAACATATACCACTGCCTTGTAATTATAAATTAGTATGCATCAAATTAATTTAATAGGATAATTATTTAAATAGAAACCACACACTATATACTATTATGATTATACAGATTAAAAAAACAAATGAATATAATATCAATTAAACTCAAATATAGTCCGTCCGCTATAACTTTTCCCATGCGGTACGATTCATAGCGGACGGACTATAAACTTCAAAATTTAAATCACTTTTAGAGCATCATAAAATTTTTGCATAGAAATAAATAGATACCATCAACAACTAACAGAAATTTATCCATTTAGACCATATCAGTATTGACCCCTTCACAGATAACATCATGAAATTTTTGCATAGAAATAAATAGATACCATCAACAACTAACAGAAATTTATCCATTTAGACCATATTATCAGTATTTACCCCTTCACAGATACTTATGTCTTGTCTAATCGTCTTTAATCATGTATTTTTTTGACCCAATTGAACTATGTATTAGCTATTAGACTGGAAGAAATATTACGAAGGTCTTCTTATTGAGAATAGGGCGAATTTTTTTGATGTAAGATACTGTTACAAAACTGACTTGACTTTCCTATGATCTTTTAGGCACTAATGTTTAATAGTTTAATTTTCGTTGAAAATTGTAAAACAAAACAGAAAGATAAATAACAAACATGTGACATTTATAATGTTAGTGTTTTTATTTAGTTTGTTTACTTGATGTTTCATTTCGTTTACCTCACCATTACTAGTCAATTTAATAAATAATTAATAATAATGTTACGAATCTTGTATTGTAGGGCGTATCCGGTGTATACTGTTGGGGAGTCTGCAACACTATATCCAATAGCGAATGCTGGACAGGGACAGAGTCAGTACTACGCAGCCACCAACTCTGGCACCACGACAGTAACCGGAACAGTGGGATACACTACCACTGGGGGTCAGTATGTTGTTCAGCATACTGTCGATGCCGATTCTCTCATATCTTCAAACAGGGTATCTCCGCAAACTACAAGTGCGGTAAGTGTCTAGAATATTTTAAATAATAAACTAACGCAAATCATATTGAATAGGATGTAAAAGTAGTTAGAATTTGTTTTATGCATTATGTTTTACATTATTAAAATATTTATTTATAATTTTGAAAAATTGAGATTTTGAGATAACCTCAGAAAACCTGAGAAATTGAGGTTGGGATAAAGTATGAAACCACAAAAATATCTTTGAAACGAAAAAGACGATATTCATGGAACTTTGCAAGAAAGTACAATGTCACATAACGCATCTAATGCTATATTTTGTGTTACCACTCTGCTTCCGATTTCACTAAAATACCCTTAACTTATTTATTTTAATTGGGACACCCTGTCTATTTTTGCAGATTTTCAAAAAAAAAACTTGTTATTTCTAATTCAGATATACAGCTGCGGCTGCGGTCACTGAATAGTTTACACCTTCTGGAAGACTGAAAAATCGCAGGGTCACACGGATTTGCTAAATGTCAAACTTTAACCCAATTTTTTTCAAAATAAATTATATCTATAATTTCCATTTTGTTACTTTTGTAAAATAGATTGATTTTATTTTGATTTTTTTATCCTAATCGACCTTTTCTGGGTCCACCACTGATAACGTCACTTTGACATAAAATGTGCGTTTACGAGGTAAAAATTCAAAAATGCTATAGTCTAATAGGGGAGTGCATATAGATTTTCACTTCGGAAAAAATCAAACAAGATAGAACTTTTTGTAATTTCATTAAGAAATGTTTAATAAACAACATATCAAAAAGTTCTACTCGAGAAGTCACTGTGGGTGCTTCATTTTTTATTAAACAAATGAACTGAGAAATTCGATGTTTTTTTAATAACTCCGAAAATATAAATTTTAGAAAAAAACTGACTTAACCATTGAAAATTTCAGAAAATTTTACAAAAAAAACCTTATATAAAGATTTTTCTAAAATTAAATCTGTAGCTTCTATAATTTTTTATTTATAACGCTAAAGTCACCCTTCTCACAAACATTGGCGCACTGTATACTAGCGTAAGGCGAAGTGCATGGTTGAGTTATTTTAATGTAATTCTTTAACTAATTTATAATAAATAAAATATCCGGACATAAGTACGGTGTGGACGGAAAGTGAGACTTACATGAATTTTGTTTAAAAATGATTTAAAAATGTGTAACTAATACAATTTTTCGTATAAAACCCTCAATTTTGCACAACTTACCTTTAAAATAACTTTATAAACGATGTTTCATTCAAAAAAATCTCAAAAATTTAATTCAAATGATACGACTTCTCAAAAAATGTAATTTTTGAAAACTTCGTAGATTTACAGAATTACTACCAATTTTAGACGGCATTACTCAAGTTTGAACAAATTTATTAGAAGTTTTTAGGTGCTTTTTTAAAGCTTAGGATGTATTCTTTAAAATGCACTAAATGATTTTACTTTAGAAGTGAAATAAACTATTTTTCTTTTTGAGAAAATTAAGAAACATAACACAAATGTTTATACAAAGTGATCAAAACTTTTTTCTGTATAACTTACCTAAAATACAAATATTAATAAGCTTCAACGATAATAAATGTTCAACAAAAAAAATTTTCAGCTCTTATACAGTATGTCTGCGTAACTGGAAACCTATTGATAACTTTTTTATTATGAGTTTTACGAAAAAAAGTTATTCTTTATAAAATACTCTGATTCGTTTATAATCTAAGATGCAGCCATCAAATATCAAATTTTATTAATTTTATACGAGGTATGTCAAAAAATATGAATTTCACTCAAGAGTAAAGTACCTTTATATTTCACAATATCGAAAATTGTTATTAAGAAAAGTTATTTGGAATTAAAAATATGTTTCAGTATTCAATTACATCTTTCTAGTTAAAATATTGTGAATAATAAAGGCTCTTAACTCTTAAGAAAAATTCATATTTTTTACATACCTCGTATAAAGTTGAAAAAGTTTGATATCTGATGGTTTTATCTTAGATTTTAGACCAGGTAGAGCATTTTATGAAGAATAACTACTTTTTTTCGTAAAATTGATAATAAAATAATAGATATCATAATTGTATTAAAATGATGATGGGCATGTTACTCTTTAACGAAATTCATATTTTTGACATAACTCGTATAAAATTCATAAAATTTGGATATATGATGGTTGAGTTTTAGATTTTTGACTATCCAGAGCTTTTTATGAAAAATAACTTTTCTTCGTAAAATTGATAATAAAAAAAGTTTTCCATGTGGTTCCTAGCTACACAGACATACTGTATAAGAGCTTCTGTATAAGAATTTTCACATTGTAATGCCATATTCGGATTCAGCATAATCAAAAACAAAATTGAAACATGTTTGATCAGTGATAAATTCAACAATATTTTTAAAATTATTTATACAAAACAATTGTTATTGCTTAAACAATTAATAAACAATTAGCGGCCAAATCTGCGAGTAGAACTTTTTACTTTAACGTATATATAAACTAACAAAAAAAGTTTTAGAAAAATATAAGCTTGTTTGATTTTTCCGAAACAATGAATGTTTTCGTTCTAATTGCACTCCCCTATAAGTCAAGATACCATATAAGGTCGATCTGCACCGATCTGTTTAATGGATAAAAATTATTGGATATGTAATTTTGTATGTTAACAATTATAAAAAATAAGGGGTGTCCGATCTAATTTTGTTTTGACTAATTAATTAATAATTATTTAAAAATGACTTTTTTTATAAATTAAAAAAATACGGCCCGGGCCGGTATTATTTTAGATTTTTTGGATCATTCTAAACAAAAAAGGTCTTTTGTAATGTTTCTCTTAAGTTGATCGTTTTCGAGTTATAAACAATTTAAAACTGAAAAAAGAACGAAAAATTCTATCAGTACCTATCAGGACCTTATTCTATCTAATTCTATCAGGACCTTATTATATCAGTTCTTGATAAGTATTATGGACTTATCTCATTTTAAAGCATTACCAGACGCCATCTTCAAATGGTTCTAGCTCCTTTAGGAAGCATTTTCGGACTAGATGAATTGGGTTAAATTGCCTTAAAATTATCTGAGGAATCTCCCGTCGTCGTTGGTCGGTAGAGTTTCTGGACATCCTGTATATCTATCGTAAAATTAAAAATATTTGAAAATATTTTTATATGTTTGAATAATAATTATTCGAACACCATAAAACTGATAGTACAACTTTATAAATGCTTAGGGGGTAGGCGCAAAATCTCGGACCAATGCATTTTAAATGTACTCATCTTTTTCGTATCCTGAGAAATCTAATGTTCATGGCCTGAAAAAAGTTTTTTTTTCATGAAAGTCCCTGAAAACTTCTATAATGTTTATTTTAATCAGTTTCAGGGTGAAAAAGAAAGAGAAAATTTAGAGTGATTTTTAATTTCAAATATTTTATTCAAAAGAAACTTTTTGTTTATTCTAAGGGACTTTCGGCCCTTGGTAATAATGTAATCTTTCATTCTGCGCTTAAATTTTTCAAAAATATTTTTTATTTTTTTTAGGATTCGAAAAAAAAAATGAATACATTTAAAATACATTGGTTCGAGATTTTGCGCCTACGCTCTTAAACATATCTATTATATGTATATCGATCAAACATAATATTTTGCTTTTTATTACTAAACTAACTTAGCTATGTAAAATTCCGCTTCTCTCTAACCTATTAATTTAACTAACCTTGATGGGTGGTGCAGGAGACAAGTTACGTAGCTACGGCGACAGTGCATGCTTCCCAGCCTTCGGGACAAGTAGTTGCAGGTGAAGACGTAGGATCCGCTCTAGGACATGCTACCAGGGTAGCTCCTGCCACCGTAAGTCGCTGGTTTCTTGTAAATCTAACTAAGATTACATACACTTAACACTTTTTTGGTACAAATGCAAATGTTGGTAATGGGTCAATACTTGAAGACATTGTTAAAACATGTTGAATAAATGTTACTGTTGATATAAAATTTGTAAAATTATTGCAACCTTTTTTTGTGATACCAGAGAAACAGAATTTTTAATGGAAAACAGGAAATATTGAGATGAAAAATTGCTTTGCCCGTATGTTGAAACTGTAGACTAGTCTATATGGAATATCCTCATCTTAGGTTATCAATATTGCCTTTTAATTTCTTTGTTTCTCTTTCTTTTGGTATAACCGCTTCCTTTATTGACGCTTTTGAGCTTAACTCCATCCATGGTTAAATTGAGCAGTATAGAATTTAGTGAGTAGCTAAAACTCAGGTTATTCACGAGACTAGGGGACTTCGTAAAGGGACTTACGAATAATCACAAACCTTTACTGGAATCAAAGAGCACAAACCATGTCTCCATTACTATTTAAGAGCATAGGCGCAAAATTGAGGACCAATGCTTTTTAAATGCAGTCATTTTTTCTAATCCTAAGAAAACTAATAAATATTTTTGAAAAATTAAAAGCAGAATGAAAGATTACATTATTACCGAGGGCCGAAAGTCCCTTAGAATAAACAAAAGGTTTCTTTTGAATAAGATATTTGAAATTCAAAATCACACTACATTTTCTCTTAGTTTTTCACCCCTGTAACTTATTAAAATAAACATTCTAGGCGTTTTCAGGGACGTTTGGCCCTCGGTAATAATGTAATCTTTCATTCTGCGTTTAAAGTTTTCAAAAATACATACTTATTAGTTTTCTCAGGATTCGAAAAAATTGAATGCATTTAAAAAGCATTGGCCCAAAATTTTTCGCCTACGCTCTTAATGTATATAGTGAAACCATTTTTGAAGAAGCATTACTATCTCAAAGTGAAAGAATAATCATTAACGGCAGATCTATCAACAACATAATATATGCAGATGACACCGTGATTATGACAAGGCCTGCTGAACAACTCCAATTACTGCTAAACAAAACAAACAGTTTCTGTGAAAAATATGGACTAAAAATGAATATAAAAAAGACCAAATAGGAACCTGGATTTCAGACAATAATGATCAAACAACAGAAATAAGGGCCAGGATAGAAATAGCAAGAAATGCATTTGTAAACAATGAAAACAGTTCTCTGCACTAAAGACCTTAGATTAGAACTGGGAGTAAGGGTACGAACATGCCGAAGATACATGGATGTGCGCGGTGTAGGTCGCCATCGCGGTCGCTACATCGATGTCAAAACAAACTTTCATTTTCTTATAAGATCGCACATACCAAAGATGTGTCACCCGTTCACCCTCACGACCTATCATCGCGGTTTACAGCGATGTCGATGCCAAAACAAAATAGTTTGTTTTACATCGCGATCGAGCTGCTGATCCCGTGGTAAATTAAAGTTTATTGGTGGTTTTTAAACCACGTGATATTCGCCGGAGATACGGCTGGTGTATTTATTCATTTCTTGTTGTAATCAGGTTGCGACAAGTTTTGGTTATATGGAAACCTTAAAGAACACTGAAAGGAAGGTATCTTCGGCAGGTTCGTACCCTAAGAGTTATAAGAGGCTACGTGTTTTCGATACTGCAAGATAGACTTGAAAGCTGTACATTGAAGCAAAAACACATAAATAAGCTACGGTCCTTTGAAATGTGGTGTTACGGAAGGATGCTTAGAATAGCATGGACACAGAAGAAAACTAACACAGAAGTATTACGAGAAATGGGAAAGAATACGACATAATAACCACAATAAAAATAAGTTACAATATCTGGGACACGATGAGGGGACAACGATATGAACTGCTAAGGCTGATAATACAGGGAAAACTAAGAGGAGGAAGTATAGAAAGAAGGAGAGTGTCTTGGTTGAATAATTTAAGGGACTGGTTTAAATGCTGTTCTATAGAACACTTCAGAGCAGCGGTAAATAGAGTAAAGATAGTCATGATGATATCAAACATACGAATGGGAGACGGCATTTAAAAAAGAAGAGGATTCACGAGACCCACGAATTGGCGGTACTATTTACAATAGATCGATACAAATGTTAGCATATGCTCATGACGTTGACATAATACGGCCTAGAAAGCCAGATGTTGGTCAATATTTCCTATCATTGGAAACAACGGTGAAACATGTAGGTCTAGTCATCAACGAAGACAAAACCAAGTGCATGTTGGTTATTAAGGATCCTACAGCAAATGAGGTAGAGGAAACAGTCTTTGGAAGTGTTGACAGCTTCACATGTCTTCAACTCGAGAAACATCCAAAGATGAACTAAACCTATTATACATATCCAAAACACTATTAAGGCCGGTCCTCACATATTTATGGAGCAGAAACATGGACTCTAATACAGAAGGGCGAAAGACTTTTGGGAATATTTGAGCGTAAAATATTTAAAGCTATAAACGACCAAGGACAGTGGCGCAAAAAATATAACTGTGAATTATACCAACTTTTTAATGAACCAGACGTCATAACCAGGGACGCGTCAAGTAACTTCGACGCCGTAGTGCAAAATATCGATAAGCGCCTTTATCAAAATTACCAGGGTAGAAATATTATAATCAATCACTCCTTCACATTTCAACGTGGAAAACTATGAAATTTTTTCTACATCTACCTACATTTTTTTGAAGGAAACAATAAGTACATAGTACACTTATAAAAAATAAAATATTATTTTTCTTCCTTCTTGTATGTAGGCTTTACAGCCTGTTTTTTCTTCAATATTAGCCTCCTAAATTGTTTAGATTATCGCACCATCTTTTTCTTGGTCTGCCAATACTTCTTCGTCCATTTGGTGACTTATCTCGTGCTATTCGTACTATCCTATCCTCTGCCATTCTACTCATGTGTTCGTTTCACTCCTGTTTCCGTTTTGTCACCCATCCATTTATATCTTTTACATTGCATGCTCTTCTTATGTTTTCGCTTCTCTCCGTATCCAACAGACTTTTCCCTGATATTCATCGAAGTATTTTCATCTCTGTTGTTTCTAGTAGTCTAGTAGTTATTAAAAATAATATATAAAACACTATATTGGACAATAAAACAGAACAAAATAAAAACTATTAAAATTATTAAAGTATTTAAAAAATGAAGATAAAAAAATAAAACATATCTATATTGCGATATTTTTTAAACAAATACACTTATTATGCTGAAAACCAATGGATATTTCTTATAGAAATTGAACTTTTTTGCTTTACCTTTGACAAATTCATTAATTCGATTTTCAATATTCAGGTCCTTTAAAAACTCAGATTCTGTAGAAAAAAAAACAAGATTTTCTAGCCGCTCCTGACTCAGTTTAAGTAATTCTTAATTAGTTTAAGTTTAAAAAATGATCTCTCGGCTGAAGCTACATAAATCGGTATATAATAGTTAATAATATATGTAAAGTAATAGTAATGTTTGGGAATGAGTGGACTAAGTTATTTTTTGCAATGTTTTTTTGCTTTAAAAAATATTTAGTTTTGAATTGGATATTTATTTACATAACTTTGCCGAGTCAAAGGGCGCCTTTATCGCCTTGGCGCTGTCGTGCGCCATATGGACGGCGCGTCCCTGGTCATAACGTTCATTAAAACATAGCGACGTAGATGAGCTGCACACCTAATACTAATGCCAAACAACACAATTTATAAAAAGGTAACCACAGGAACACCTGTAGGAAGAAGTAGAGCGCGACCGCGAATTAGGTGGTTATTGCCTGGTTGCACCAAGAGATCTTAGGCTTAAGGCGTACATTAAGCTCAGCTTATGAAAAATACGCGTTGCACCATTGAGTCTTAGATCAATTTTCAGCTTTCCACAATGGATTGCCACGTGGAGTGCTTAGATAAGAATCGAAAATTATGGTGCAACGTAAATGAGTCCTAAAGTGGCCCTATCTATAAGCTGGGCTGGGCTAAGCTGGAGCTTAAGATTTGTTGGTGCAACCAGTTATAAATGGAGTTGAGATCGACTTGCGACCTACTAAGGGATATTAAAAAACAGAAGATGGTAACAGTTTGCTAGAAACCTAACAGAATGGTGACAAATCTTGGAACAGGTCAGGATCTACAAAGGATTGTAGACAAAGATGATGATGATGAACATATATTATTTATGACAATGATGATACTGATTGGCATAAGCGTGAGGGCTTCTTCTTCTTCAGGTGCCATCTCCGCTACGGAGGTTGGCTATCATCATAGCTATTTTAATGTTTGAGGCAGTAGCTCTAAATAGTTGTTTTGAGCTGCATCCAAACCATTCTCGCAGGTTCTTCAGCCATGAAATTCGTCTTCTTCAGATGCTTCTTCTGCCATCTATCTTTCCTTGTCCGCATCACATGTCCGAGATACTGTAGTTTTCTTTCTTTAATTGTAAGTTCAACTTCCTTCTCTTTACCTATTCTTCTTAGTACTTCGTTTTCGTAACTCTATCTACCCAGGAAACCCCTTATAATTCTTCTATAGGTCCACATTTCAAAGGCGTTAAGTCGTCTCATTGTCTCTTCATTTAACGTCCATGATTCCACTCCATAGTATAGTACACTGTATACGTAACATTTTGTTAGGCGTACTTTAAGAGCTAATGTTAAATCTTTGCTACATAGGATGCTTTCTAGCTTCCAAAACTTGCAGATCGACATGTTATCAGTTGATTAGTAACGCTTCAAAGACTTTTCGAAAACTTATTTGCTCCAGAATATATCAACCATGCAAAAAAGTGAAGAGACCTACTTTGCTTTTTTAGCAATCAACTTGCGCTTCTTATTTTAGTAAAAGATCTATTTAAAACAATTTATATAAAATAATGAAAAAATAATTATACCCAAATATATTAACTTCTGGAACTAAAAGAGAGTTCGTTGAGAAACGACCAAATTAAAAAACTTATTACGACGGGCTACGATTTCTCTCTATACTTTTAAGAAACTAAAGACAAAGATTGTTCTGTCAGTGTTCATTTCTTTAAAATTGTTCATTTAACTTCTAAGTTTTCTCTTTTTTAATTTCAAGTATTGACTCATACACAACAACACTTCTTTCACAATATTAAAATGTATTTTTAGTAGGAAGTAGAATGCTTTTTCGCCAGCTTTATTAGGTAGAGAGCTTGTTCTATAGCAGTGACTTTTAGGTGCTTTCGGTGTATTGTGCAACTTATATCAACCTAAAAATTAATCAAAAACATGTGTATATAAATGGAAATTGACAACAAGGTACTTATCTTTGCGAAAATAATGTTTATAAACTGCTTGATCACAAATTTTTCAGCAAAAGTTACGTATAGTTGGTCAAACACGTGAGAAACAAGATTCAAATAATAGAACGTGGATAGTACCTAGTCCAATTAAACCAAGAAATCAAAGCTAATACTGTATAGCAAGAAGAATAATATTGATTTATTGATTTCCCAATAATTGACTATTGAGGATGAGTAGTTCTAGTAACTTACACATTGCTGATAATAGGGCTATTGGCTGTAATTTTTGGGATTATCATATTTGGCTTGTAAGATTTTAATATGGCAATGAGATTTGAGCGTTTAAGTTCTTGAGATATGTTACAAGTCTTCATAATATCTATAAAAACGTGAGCCATCTTATCTCTTGCATATTTGTCCCCGTTTATTAAACATTCTGTGAGCATATTATGTATTAAAACCTGGGGTCTTACCTGGTTTTACATCTTTGAGCTTTACATCTTTGTGACTTGTTCATTTGTCAAGAGACGAGAGTATGATTGTGTGACTTTGGATTTTAGGGCTTTGAACTCACGTTTTACTTTAAGAGGGCATAAGAAAGAACTATATACACAAATACATATGACAACAAATAACAAAGGAGAGATAACACTCATTCTAGTAAGTATACGGTAAACAGTATTCGTCAAACACACCTGAACAAAACAATTTAAGCTTCTATGCGATAAAGAAAGAATCGAAAATTGTATAAGTCAACCTAGAAGCTCGAAGCCTATTGACAAAAGTGTCATTGATGTTACCAAAAGGCTACTAATTATGGGACAAATTGACAGAAGTAGTATACCTATGTGTTAACTTTTATTCTACAAACTATACCTTTATAGTATAGAACCTTTTCCCTACTTGCCCCAAAAGTAAGATTATTCTTAATTGCTGATAAATATAGAACAAATTTTTATTGAGCTAATTCGTCGTGTATGCCATAGACTGTCTTACAAATTGTAGCAAATATAGAACATTTGCCATAATTACCCCAAAATAAGAGCGCAATTGAGGATTTGTTATTTTCAGTGACATTCATAAAAACATATCAGTAAGAAAAACCGGTTTATGATTACTATAACTTTTAATTTTAAACTTTCACTTAGTACATATTTTGTCAGCATACTCGTATTGCCGTACCACCAAATGATAAAAAAATATTTTTCCGAAGGTGCAATGGTTGCTAGAAAACTATGAAACTGCCGAAGGAGTTTCATTACCTCGTTCTACATTATACGCTCACTACCTCAGACATTGTGCCGAAAACAAATTGGAACCTGTGAATGCTGCCTCTTTCGGAAAATTAATCAGGTCCGTATTTTTGGGACTGAGGACGCGACGATTAGGAACTAGGTAAGTTCAATCTCATTAGTACATACATACATAATCGTTCCTCTGCTACCGTTATAGCTCCTTTCCACGGTCTGCGATTCTACGGATCTTCACGCACAGCCGACGACTACGGACAAGAACGCACCGCGGACAGAGGTCTTCCCATGTTCCCATGGTCCGCGGTCCGTGACAGTCGTGTGCTTTTGATTGAAATTGAACTATTTAACTTTATTCCTCGCTAGCGAAAGCACTAACGGTGTCACTCATGTGACTCATTTAATTTGTAATTTATGTTCTCATGTTTCTGATCTCTTTCAATGTTTTCGTTAATAGCATACGGTGTGAAATGTGTAGTATACATATTCCATGTAAATCAATAATTATACACATATGTGTTTTATTTTTAACAAAATGTGTTAAATTATCAACTTGTAAGAAAAATCAGTGGCCAAAAACAAATCTTGGGCCAACTTTGGATATGCTTTATAATAGCCCGGGAGGTAGTGTCAAATTTGACCGGAGCATTTTAGCATGGGTGTTTTTCTTTATTTAGTTAGGTGTTCCATTAACAAATGAGGTGTCAGCTGACCCAAAACCGGGGCTTTTAGGTAAAACAAGATAAAATATGAAACTAGATGGAAAAACCCTACAACTTATATGTCAAATATTTATCTCCGTGGCTACATCCATCATGGCCTAAAATACCTACCTCCTGGCTTTCACCCAGGCGAGCCGGGTTCCATTCCCCAAGTTGGAAGTTTTTTTTTGTTTTAAAATTGACATTTTGATTTGAAAAAGAATTATTTTTATAATACCAAGTTTTTATTATTTAGGTATACAACACAGGATAAAAAGTCTGTATGTCCTTTATAGAATCGTAAACTATGCATTTGATCATTTAAAGACAATGTTCATTTAAAGATGGAGTTACTACAAATAAAATGGTATCTTTGGATGGTGAACTGATTGTAAAAAGAAATAATTTTAAGTACCTGGGATCGGTATTACAGAGTAATGGAGAAATAGATGGAGCTGCATGCAGTAGAATTAGGGCTGGATGGATGAAGTGGAAGGAAGCGAGTGGTGTGCTGTGTGACAGGAAAATTCCAATTAAGTTGAAGGGAAAATTCTATAAAACAGCCATAAGACCGGCCATGATGTACGGAACTGAATGTTGGGCAGTGAAAAAGAAAGAGGAACAACGAATGCATGTGACGGAAATGAGAATGCTTAGATGGATGAGTGGAGTGACAAAAAAGGATAAAATTAAAAATTAGTATATTAGGGGAAGTCTAGGTGTGGCACCAATTGATGCCAAAATAAGAGAGCATAGGTTGGGATGGTTTGGTAATGTTCAACGTCGAGACGCTAATCACCCAATACGAAGAGTTGCTGAAGTGCAGATTCCTGGAAGGAGTAGGAGAGGAAGACCAAAGAAGACGTGGGGGAGACGATTAGGCACTACATATTGGTAAAGGGTATTAATATTGATATGACCCAAGATAGAATTGTATGGAGAAATGCAATTAGGGAAGCCGACCCCGCATAGGGATAAGGCAAAGAGAATGATGATGAAACTATGCATTTGATCATAGTATGATGATCTCAAGCAAAGTTGTTGTACATGAACCCGGGAAGGTTTCTGAGTTAATACGACCAACCTAAGTAATCAATATTTATGCAGACACAACAAAAAACTATTGTTTATTAGAAAAAAGGGTTGGAAAATTAGGAAACAAACCCATCCATTTAAATACAAACGCTGAATTCTTTTGAATTCAGCTAGCCCAAAGTGAAAGTATTCCTTTGTATCCGTTTGTATACAGGTGGCCTAAATGATCTTTAATGATAAGTTATTTGTATCTGTTGATGTAAATGATACAACTGGCTTTTAACGTGTTAAAAAATCATGACAGCGTCCGCACAGACGTGTCTGTGCTACCATGGACGACCACTTCCCACGGTGCGTGGTGCGAGCTGGTCTGTATCCGTCCGCAAAATTGCTGATCCTGGGAAGCCGTTGTTACTACGAACTACCACGAACGATACACTTCCCACGGTGCGTGGTGCGAGCTGGTCCGTGTCCGTCCGCGATATTGTCGATCGTGGGAAGCCGCTGTTAGAGGTGTCGAGGGAGCTAATTCTAGCCTTTGATGAATTTTCTTCAGCCTTTCCTGCTCTTTGCCATGTG
Source organism: Diabrotica virgifera virgifera (assembly GCF_917563875.1). Classification (NCBI taxonomy): domain Eukaryota; kingdom Metazoa; phylum Arthropoda; class Insecta; order Coleoptera; family Chrysomelidae; genus Diabrotica; species Diabrotica virgifera. Next base: position 189,159,395 of record NC_065449.1, read on the forward strand.
TGTTGCTGCTTGTCAATATTTACTTTTATTTTGTAATATATCTTCTATGTCGCTGTTCCACTCTTTTATTGGTCTGTCTCTTCTGTTTTTCCCTATTGACTTAGCTTACCCAACACTTCTCACTTGCCTGTTACTATCCATTAGTGTTAAATAACCGAACCATGTTAATTTTTTTATGTTAGTAACGGTTTGATTTTAAGTCTGTTTCGTATTTCTACATTTCTGAGTATGTCTGCCTGTTTCAAATCTGCTGCTTGTACCCTACTCTGGTGTCTTCTGTTTAAGATCCAGTTTTCTGCTCCGTGTGTAAGCTTTGGGCTATTCAGGGTGTAACAAAAATACAGGTCATAAATTTAATCACATATTCTGGGACCAAAAATAGTTCGATTGAACCTAACTTACCTTAGTACAAATGTGCACATAAAAAAAGTTAAAGTCCTTTGAAGTTACACAATGAAAATCGATTTTTTCCAATATATCGAAAACTATTAGAGATTTTTTATTGAAAATGGACATGTGGTATTCTTATGGCAGTAGTATCTTAAGAAAAAATTATAGTGAAATTTGGACACCCCATTAAAATTTTATGGGGATTTTGTTCCTTTAAACCCCCCCCAAACTTTTGTGTACGTTCCAATTTAATTATTATTGTAGTACCATTAGTTAAACACAATGTTTTAAAAACTTTTTTGCCTCTTAGTACTTTTTCGAAAAATCAGTTTATATTGAGATATTTTGAATATTTGTCAAATCCACCACATATTTGTATATTATGGTTATAGGCCAGGGTAATAAGACAAAAATATACCCTTGTCGTGACACTTCAACAGCCAGGGTACTGAAGTGTTTTTTCGACAAGTAATACCTATAGGAACAAATTGTAACTATTTCCTGCGTAGGATCTGGCGGCCATTTTTATTTATAAACAATTAACTGTCAAAAATGGCATTTTTCCCTTTTTTTTTTTAAATCAATGGAAAACAGTAAAACTTATGATTTTTTAGTACAAATATCTTTGAGATTATGGAAAAAGCTTTAGAATGACATATTACAAAGTTTGATATACTCATTTATTGTTAATATAATTGCGAAAAAAGGTCGGAATTGCAAAAAAAATATTTTTGCAATAACTGTTGTAAAAATTAGTGTACGGGTTTGAAATTTTTGTCAAATAAGGGTTCTTTGGTGCTTAATATGTGATAAAAATTTCAAAGCGATTCATACAATTGTTTAAATTTTATTCAAATTGTTTATCCCAGAGAGCATTTTTTTGCAATAAAATAAGTCAGAAAAACATGACGTTACAACCATTCCACAGGTGTCAAATGAAAGAGCATGATCTATATTTTCAACATGGTTTAAAAAAGCGAATAAAAAATGCATTTATTAGTAATAAATAATTATGCAAAAGTATCGTAAATCTTTCCTTATAAACTTTTTGGATAACTTTTTCCAAAAAAAAAACTTTTTTACCCTGTTTTAAGTGTACAACTACCAAGTAATGTTTTTTTTATATCATAATTGATAAAAAATTGTAATAAATATATATAATTTCTTATATAACAAAATAAAAAGTTTATAAGGAAAGATTTACGATACTTTTGCATAATTATTTATTACTAATAAATGCATTTTTTATTCGCTTCTTTTAAACCAAGTTGAAAATATGGCTCATGCTTTTTCATTTGACACCTGTGGAATGGTTCTAACGTCATGTTTTTCTGACTTATGTTATTGCAAAAAAACTGCCCTCTGGGATAAACAATTTGAATAAAATTTAAACAATTGAATGAATCGCTTTGAAATTTTTATCACATATTAAGCACCAAAGAACCCTTATATGACAAAAATTTCAAAGCCGTATACTAATTTTTACAATAGATATTGCGAAATTAATTTTTTTTGCAATTCCGACCTTTTTTAGCAATTATATTAACAATAAATGAGTATATCAAACTTTGTAATACGTCATTTTAAAGCTTTTTCCATAATCTCAAAGATATTTGTACTAAAAAAACCATAAGTTTAATTGTTTTCCATTGATTTGAAAAAAACGGAAAAATGCCATTTTTTGACACTTAATTGTTTATAAATAAAAATGGCCGCCAGATCCTACGCAGGAAATAGTTACAATTTGCTCTTATAGGTATTACCTGTCGAAAAAACGCTTCAGTATCCTGGCTGTTCAAGTGTCATGGAAAAAAGCTTATTACCCTGGACTATTAGTACGATTATGGAGACTTTGTAATAATATGAACATTTATTTATGATTTACATTTTTAGGTATATTTTGAACAGTATTAAAAAAAAGCCACATCTCGATAAAAGATGCTTTATCGGAAAAATACAAAGAGGCAAAAAAGTTTAAAAAAACACTGTGTTTAACTAATGGTATCGCAGTAATAGTTTAATTGGAACGTACACAAACATTTGGGGGGTTTAAAGGAACAAAACCCCCATAAAATTTTTATGTAAACATATTAAAAAGAAGCTGCAACTCGATAAAAACTGCCTTATCGAAAAAATACTAGGAGGCAAAAAAGTTTTAAAAACATTTAGTTCAACTAATGGTACCACAAAAATAAGGGCTTAAGGGAACAAAACACCCATAAAATTTTCCAAAAGATGTTCCTGCCATAAGAATGCCACATGTCCATTTTCAATAAAACATCTCTAATAGTTTTCGATATATTTGACAAAATCGATTTTAATTTTGTAACTTCAAAGGGTACTTCAATTTGTACTAAATTCGTTGCAAGATATTTCGGATTTAATCAGATTTATCATTTAGTAAAGTGCCTTTAAACTTTGGATAGAATTTAAAATTGAACCTAATGTAACGAAAGACTAATGGTGACTATTCGTTACAGCATTAAGGGAGTACAGTCATTTTGTGCTTGATATCGGCCCAGTCTCTTAATCTGGGGAATTCCATCCGAATTATCTTGCAACGGATAGTAAGTTAGGTTCATTCGAACTATTTTTGATCCCAGAATATGTGATTTAATTTATGACCTGTATTTTTGTTACACCCTGTATATTGTGTCATATATTGTCATCTTCGTTTTCCTTGATATTTCTTTGTTATTAAGGAATCCTCAACAACAAATTGAAATTTAGAGGCTGGAATAGTTTTCCTGCACTCTCTAGTCTATTATTGAGATCGTCCTTGATGCTGCCTCTTGTTATTTATTACTGTTATTATACCAAGTGTTTGTATATGTTTAATTTGTTACTATTACCAAGTGTTTGCTTTATTTTTTTTTGATCTATCACCATTTCGATTAGGTCATCCGTGTCTTTTTTCCTTGTTATTTTCATTATCTGTATCTTCCCTTTATTTACATTTAGGTTGTATTTTTTGCTTCTAAATTCCATTTTTCTGTCTAAATTGTGCTTCAGTTTTCCTGCTGTATCGTCGAATAATAGTATGTCATCTGCAAATATGCATATCTATGCAGTTATAATTTGCATTCTATTCCATCCTATACAGTATTTTTTAAAGGTTTTCTTATGTTCCTTCACTATCTCATCTATTACATGTATAAAAAGTATTGGGCGTAAACTACATCCTTATCTAACTCCTTGTGTTATTTCAAATGGTTGCGATTGGATATTTTGTGTTCTTATTGTATTTATTGTTGTCATATAATATATACTTTTTGTTGCATCTATCAGGTCTTCGTTTACTTTTTTTTCAGGCTTTCCCATTATTTGTACATCCTCTAGTTTATGTTCTATTTCTACCCTGCCGAATTGTTTCTGAGACCCGGTTTTATATGTAGAGGTGGAAAAATAATGGTTAATTTGTCAACAAGTGATTGATGTACAATGTTTGGATCTACAGGTTTCAGGTCAGATCTTGGCAGCTCAAAAATCAAAGTCAACAGATTTTTTTTCAAGTTGTTCCCCAGTGAATTCTAGATATGCTTCTCCGTTCAAAGGGTACCCCCCGTTAAGATAGGCAAAATGCCCTCACTCCCAGAATTCAATTTTATTAATTTTTTTACTTTCTATGCAACTAAAAAATAAGATAACGCGGATTTTTAGCTCGCCACCCCCCTTACCCCTCCCCCCACAGCCAAAAACGTAGATTTTTAGAATTAATTTTTTTTAGTTGGGTTGCAATTGATTTAAAAATTTCAAAAAATTCACACGTGTAGCTGAGGCTTTCACAAAACATGTCCATTTTTTATGGACCCATGGGTCGAGTGTACATAACCTCAAATTTTTTTTTAACTTTTTTAAAACCTATAACTTTTTTTCGGAGAGAGCTACAGGTCCAATTTTTTTTGCATTTTGTGTATTTTATCAAAACCTATGTATCTGATTTTTTTCAGATTTTTCTGTCAGGTGCGCCATCTTGAAAAATCAAGAAAACTGTTTTTTTAGGGGGTTTTTGGGGATTTTCTCCATTTTATAGACTGCAACATAGACCAACTCAAGGTTTTATTAATAGATTATGTATAATTTAAAATAACTGAGTATATTAGGATATTCAAAAGTTGGGCGAAACACTTTTAAACCCCCCAAAATCCATGTTTTTTTAAAGTTTTGTAAGGATTTTTGCGGGTCTAATTATATTTTTTGTGGTCGATACAGCCTGAATATTTTTTTAATTTTTATTACGTTCTATATGATTTTAAAAAATAGGAGTCACTGTAATTTTAGCCCACTTCCCCTATTCCCCCTCCCCCACAGCCAAAAATGTCAATTTTTCGATTTTATTTTTTTTTAAGTTGGTTTGCAATTACAAATGTTATTCTGAAGCTATTTCTTTGTGGCATTTTTGTAATTAACTATTCTAAATGGTCATTTTTTTTAGTTAAATTGTGTAAATTTAATAATTAATAATTATTAAATTATAATTTACAAAAAATTCACACGCACAAGCTGAGGCTTTTACAGATCATCTATTTTTATGGACCCGAAGGTCGAGTGTACATATTATAACCTCTTTTTTTTTGTGTTTAATAGGTACGTATATTTTTTTGGTGATGGCTGCATGTCTATTTTTTGTGTTTTGTGTATTTTATCAAAAACTATATTTCTGACTTTTTCAGATTTTTCTGTAAGGTGCGCCATCTTCAAAAATCCGCAAAACTGATTTGTTCGGTGCTTTTTAGGGATTTTCTCCATTTTATATACTTCAAAATAGATTAACTCAAGGTTTTTTTTATAGGTTATGTAGGAATAATTTGAAATAACTGAGTTTTTAGGTATATTTTATATAATTTGCTATTGAATAAACTTAAAAACCACCTGCTAGTTTTCACAATCATAAACTTGCCAGGATGACACGTTCCACAATTAAAATTACGTTTTACAATTAAAACTTCCCCTGTTTCCATACCTACGTCAAAGTTTGTCCGACTAGATACCATTAACGCGGGATCCAGGCTTAATATTTTTTGAGATAAATACAGCCTGAATATTCTTTTTTTCGTTTTTTTTACGTTTGATGTGTTTAAAAATAAGCCTTAGCTCAATTTTAGCCCTCCTCCCTCTCAACCTGCCCAATAAATCATCATTTTTTCGTTTTCATTTTTTTTTTCTCAGTATATCTGTTGCTCAGTTTGTCCTCAAGTAAACTACATTTAACAAAATAATTTCAAATTTTTGCAATATTTTTGTATAAAGTAAATATGTCATTGTGATATCTTTTAGGTAGGATACAAAAAACCAAAATAAAACAGAATAATCAATTTAAGAAAAATACATTATTTTAATATATCATACTTCTTGTCGTTTTGTGAATCAAAACATTTTGTTCTTTGTTCATTAGTTTGTATTTAGTAGGTACCCTAATATTACCTTACATTATACATATTGTAATTATTCAAATATGTGCTTGTACCATCTACATAACCTATATCTCTGCTCTGCCTATTAAAATGTCATTTTGCTTCACGTTTACTGCCACGTAAAACACCATAAAAAGAATAAAGAAAGTATTACCAAAGAATATATAGCTTCGTATATACCCTTAGCGTATTCGGAGAGTATATTCGTTGGTATTACACTTTACAGTTCTAAAGTCTTCATCGCTGTCTTCGTCTATTACAGGTATAACATCTGTATTGTCAAAGAGTTTTGTAAGATATTCTGCTGGCTTGATGATTTTTGTAAAATATCTTCCATGCGATAAATATCATATTATGGCAGCTACATGCGAACAACAACCTATGGTTATGTTGCCGTTTCCGCAACTCACATCTACAACAGTATCTATCGTTTAATGTTTTCCAAACCATCTTCGTTTGGCTCATATTGCAAATAGTCCATGCTGTATGCTTGTCCCCATTAGGTAAATTATTCCGATTCATTTTTTTGCACAAACTTGCTCAAAAACAGGTCCTTATAACAAATCCACAAGGTGAAAGGCAGTACCGCGGTCGGAAAATTGTTTAAACAATTTTTTAAACGAATTCAAAAAATCAATTTTTTCACTTAGGACAAATTTGTTTTAGATTCTCTGGATCAACCTGAGCAAAAAAGGCCTCTTGTGATTTTTCTATAAAATTAACTGTTGTCGAGTTACATGCAATTTAAAATTTGAAAAACGCGAAAATAGCCATTTTCAAGGCTTTAACTCGATTAAAAATTATTATTATGAAAGTCATAAAGTGACCAACTCAAAGTTTATATGTATTCGTTATAAAAGGTTATATGTATTGTACACTCGACCTACGGGTCTAAAAAAATAGATATGTTTTTTAGAAGCCTCATAAAATTTTTAAATTAATTGCAACTTTACTAAACAAAAAAAAAATAGAAAAATTGACGTTTTTGTGGGGGCAGGGGAGGGGGTGGTGGGCTAAAAATGCGATTAGTCTTATTTTTTAATCACATATAACGTAAAAAAATGAAAAAAAATATTCAGGCTGTATCGATCTCAAAAAATATCATTAAGCCCGCAAAAACCCTTACATAACTTAAAAAAACATGCTTTTTGGGGGGGTTTAAAGGTGGTTTGCCCAATTTTTGATAATCCTAAAATAGTTATTTCAAATTATACATAATCTATTAAAAAAACCTTCAGTTGATCTATGTTGCATCTATAAAATGGAGAAAATCCCTAAAAACCCCCTAAAAATACAGTTTTCCTGATTTTTCAAGATGGCGCACCTAACGGAAAAATCTGAAAAAAATCAGAGAGATAGACTTTGATAAAATACACAAAATGCAAAAAAAACTGGACCTGTAGCCCCCTCCAAAAAAAAGTTATAGGTTTTAAAAAAGTTAAAAAAAAATTTGAGGTTATGTACACTCGACCTACGGGTCCATAAAAAATAGACATGTTTTGTAAAAGCCTCAGCTACACGTGTGAATTTTTTGAAATTTTTAAATCGATTGCAACCCAACTAAAAAAAATTAAATCTAAAAATCTACGTTTTTGGCTGTGGGGGGAGGGGTAAGGGGGGTGGCGAGCTAAAAATCCGCGTTATCTCATTTTTTAGTTGCATAGAACGTAAAAAAAATTATAAAATTGAATTCTGGGAGTGAGGGCATTTTGCCTATCTTAACGGGGGGTACCCTTTATTGCAAGAAGAATGACCCAATGGCTACACAAATATTAAATCGAAAGTTTTGATTACTAATTATTTTCTATCATATTCTCATAAAACTGTAGTCACCTCTCTGGACCATCTTAATTTATTTTACTGTTTTAAAGATGCAGTTTTTAATTTTTCAGTACTCTAAACGTAGTATTTATTTTATTTTCAGGGGAAACTCAAAATACCATTACTACGGAATCAGAGTCAAACCTGGCTCTTCGTTAATGAACTTAGAAGACCAAAGCAGTCGCGTGGTACTGAGCTCTAATAATACAAACGGAAAAGCTCAAGGAACCGTTCGGCCTTTTAAACGCAGTTCAGATTCTTCAGACTCGATTAACTCTGGCTTATCTCAACATGTTGCGTATCTAGGTAAGTTTTGCGTCCATTTTTAAATACCTATACCTACATAATTATAGACTGTTAAAGACGTAAAGAACATAGATAGAAATGAAAAAGAAACAAAGAAATGACTACTGTAGTCCTGTCTTCGTTTCATGTGTATATACACACATCGGAAAAGTCTAGGGATATTTTTATAACATTATAAAATTAATAAAAATAAGTTCACGTGATCATTTAATTTCAATTGAATTTATACAGTGGCTCATCTTGTAGATTTTTGTGAGTAAAACGTAACAGCAAAAGTGATAACGAATATTTGACAAATCTTCTTACAAGAGAGGAACAAACTGTAGGTTTTACACTGCAGTAAATATTCTGCTAGTTTCGATTTGGTTCATGATATACAGTTCTTGTTTACTTAGTGCATTGAACATATTATTTTTTATCACGGAACGACGTCATGTAACTTTTGGTGAGATAAATAGGGCTGTAGGCCTTCTTCAATGTGGCATGCGGCAAACTAATGTAGTTGAGCGCATGGGAATCTCTCAAAGTGTTATAAGTCAATTGTGGTGGCATTTTTGTGACACTGGAAGTCCAGCCTAACGTCATCTAGGACGTGAGCACGCTACAACTGCAGTTCAAGACCGATTTTTAGTGTTAGCCGCTAGAAGACAACCAACAATTACAGCACATGTATTGGTTAGCGACTTCTAGAGGACATACCAGGTAATCCTATACTGTGATACTGTAGGAAATCGTCTCCACTATCGAAGGCCATTGAGATGTCCACCTATCTCCAGAAGCAATCGTGCTGCAAGATTAGAGTGATCTAAAGAATATCAAAACTGGAATGAGAATGATTGGGCTACAGTTTTATTCTCCGACGAGTCTAGATTTCATCCAGATTATCGTCGAGTAAGAGTGTGGAAACGATATGGAAATGTAGAACGTTTAAAATATATTCAGCACGTTTACACATACAGAGGTGGTGCAGTAATGATATAGAGTGGAATAATAGTCGGTAGCAGAACGGACCTCGTTTTTCCAAACCGCTTCCTTACAGCTCAGCACCTCCTTAGACCATTTTACAATCTATCGTTCATCCGTTTGCTGATAAGGTTGGTCAAGGTCAACAGTTCCACCTCATGCATGACGTTCACATGTCGCACGCCCAGTGACGTACTGGCTTACCAACGAAGGTATTGGTGTGTTACCTTGGCCAGGACAATTCCCCGACCTGAATCCCATCGAGCATGTATCGAAGCATGCTTCAACGAAGAATTACTCTAGATATGGGTAACATATACACGCCGTTTTTTTCCGAGAACATCTGATAGAAGAATGAGCAAACGTACCTCAACAGGGTATCGACAATCTTATTTTGTGTACATGAACGGCAGATGTAGAGCCTTAATAAACCAGGGTGGAGGCGATACTTTGTATTCATTCTGTTTTTTCTTATTACGACCATATTTTGTGATGGCCTATTGTTTTTTAATTGTACTTCTCGATATTTTTGACATTTCAACAAATTTTGTTGTATATGTTATCTGCCAAACCCGATTTCAGGATAAACTAGTTTGGCCTAGGCGTCTGTCCTGAGCCCGATAGGATAAACTAGTTTAGCCTAGGACAATCTAGTTTATCCTGATACTAATACAGGATAAACTAGTACGGCCTAGTTTAAACATTATAATATACCTACAAAGCCAAAATAAATAGATACATTTCTGAATAAAATACTCTGTAACTAGAAAATAATTATTTTTATTAAAACAATAATGATTCGTCGTTAAAACTAATGGACAATTGGTAATACAAACAATCATAATATTATAAAAAATATTCAACGTTTTTTATAAAAGCAACCGTTATTATACCTCAATTGAGGAGCAACTAAGCAAATAGCATTAAATCCAGTTTTAGACATTTTTTAAGTAAATAGTACAAATTACTTGGTTTAGTTCAATCTACATTGTGAACTATTCACAATGTGTTTGTGAATTTGCTTTAAATCTAATATATATTGCTATATGAATTATTCAAAACTAAACAAAAATGCATTAAATCCCATTTTAAGACCAAGCAAACTGACGTAAATCCATCATGTTTAACCAAACTGCAATAAATCCTTGAAAAAATATTTAGTGGGAAGAATAAGACCTTAAATGGTATAAGGACATTCTAGAGAATGCGATTGTCTAGAAAATGATATAGGTCTACATATTTGAGAAGCTTTGTTTTATAAATTAATAGCGTTTTCGTAAGTTGGTGTTTTATTTTGGACACTTAGGTATTTATTTATTTGACAAAAAGACATAAATCTAACCAACAGTTCAGGAAAACGAAATAAATCCATTCATATGGAGAAAATGTTATAAATCTACACAACGTTTAAGCAAACTGAAATAAATCCAACAAAATGAAAGCTTTAAAAATTGAAAACTCAGAAATTGAACACAAAACTCCAACTTACTGTTAAAAATAATGTTAATAATAAATTTCTATAGTCAATAAAATATTTACTTTTAACTAGGTTTAATTCAATTAGTTTTTTGTTGATAACTCAAAATCATATATTTTGGATTTAATGCGTTTTGCTCAGTTGCTCCTCAATTATAAAAATTATAATTTATTTTCCCATGGAGTGCTTTGGTGACACTTAGAATTGCGGAGATTGCGGAGTATCATTGCTTTCTTGCACTTGCATCTGTTTGTGGAACAGTTTTTGTTACAGCTGCATTTGACATCCAACTGAATCTCTCGTAGCTGCAACCTTTAACGATATTTTAGCACTCGATGACAAAATAAATAATCATTTTTATAATTGAGGTATAATAACTATTGCTTTTATAAAAAATACTGATTATTTGTTTGTATTACAGGGCATTTTATTCAGTTTAAATATCTATTTATTTATGCTTTGTAGGTATACTATAATGTTTATACTAGGCCGTACTAGTTTATTCTGCATGTGCGTATTAATATCAGGATAAACTAGTGTAGCCTAGGCCAAACTAGTTTGGCCGTAACATATATACTACTAATACAGATGTATAGTACTAATACAGATATATACTACCAATACTACTAAAGGAAAAGTCAAACAATAAGGAATACACTTAATTTTCCCCTTGTTGCCATATTCTAAATTTGAAAAAATATATAGGGAATAATCAGATTTTTTTGACATGCCTGCCATCTCATTGAGGGATTGAGAGATTGTAAATGGTAACTGACGTCTGTCATAATATTGGAGGTTAAATATAATGTCAAATTATTGTTTTCAAATTATATTTTGTTTTTTATTTAGTTTATATTATATCGACAGTTTATTTTTTAACGCTTTCCCTTCCTTATCCTTGATTGGTCGATTAAATTCGTAATAGTTTTGTTGTATTTAGTTTAATTAGGCGTTAATGTTAAGCAATGTTGTTGGCTAAATTGACACAGCTCCCAAAGGCCCAAAAGAAGAAGAAAAAAAAATAAACAAACAAAAATCTTACATAACCTTCTATATTACAAAATGACTTTGACACTTATATTACAGACAGCTATCTTTGTTTCACAATCTTAAAGACAAAGAGAAACAGTGTAGCCGGTAGCTGTTTGCGTAAGTTTTTTATTCGGCAACAGCGCTTTCCTGCTATACCTAACGGTAGCAAAAAAAACTAATATAATATGAGGAAAAATTTGTTGAATTTGTTTGTCGTCAAGTTTGTGCTGGTGGTTTATGATGTCATTAGATCTATGACGTGCATTCCTAATTGTTTGACTTTTAGTTTATATACTACTAAACATTACAAATCGATTATTATTTATTCAAAACAATTAAAGAAGAAGTTATGTTTTTTTTTTAATATCTCTAGACTTTTCCGATGTGTGTATTATGGACGTAGGTACTTTACCTTACGAAAACGTTTTTAGGTGATGGTAGTAGTGCAATTCCTGCATTTCCTGATATACAATTTCGTGAACCATTGCCAGAAGATTGCGGTTACGAAGACGTAGACACATTAAAATCAATCTATAGAGAACACTTGGAAGCATTTTTAGATGCCATTTTGAGTTTAGAATTCGCTACAGTTGAATCTTTGTGGAGAGAATTTTGGAGGTAATTTTTGTTGTTAAGAAACTATTCTCTAAGAAAATAACTTATATTTTTTTCAGGTCTCAGTATAATAATAACAGCGATGAATGTGAAGAAGAAAAATATCTTTCGAAGTCAAAGTTGTTTTCTCTATGCAGTTTGGAGCCTGTTCAGCATTTTATGAGACAAGTAGATTTGGTGTTTTACCAAAATCTTATTCAAGTTTTGGTGCCTGACGTTTTGAAACCGATACCTGCCACTTTGACTCAGAGTATACGTAACTTTGCTAAAAGTAAGCAATAGTAAGAGTAGAAATATTTTTTGTAACTTCATTATTCATTTATTTTACTTGTATGAATGATCAGTAGTTTTTGGTCCTCTGCGCTATAGTCTGGGCTGATTATCGGAGAATAGGCCATTTTTGGGAAAAGTTATTTACCAGCAATTTTATTGCTGGAATCGAATCTGATGATTGTATATATTATATAGGTATGCAAAGTCCGCAGATAGTGTGCTACTTTTTTTATAAACAAAATGGCGCCCGAAAATCAAGTTTTTTTTTTAAATTTGTGCTCTATAACTCCAAAGATTTTAACTTTACACCAAAAACACTCAAATAAAAATTCACCGCAATTAAATTCTGCATAGAGACGTGTTTTTTCCGATTTACTTCGACGAAAACTTTCCCCGGAAAAAGCGGGTTTTTCCAACAAAATCTTTAATTTTCAACTAAACTTTTAGATAAGTAATTGTTAATCAATAATTAAATAACTTGGTAATGTAAAAGCCCTTTTTGTATAGATTATAATTCCAGAAGCCGATGGAAATTGAATGAACAGTTTAGCAACAATTGAATTGTTAATTAAAAATTTACGGTCGCTATAATAACGACAATAATTATGATGCATAAGAATAATTATGATTTTTTCATAAAAAGATATCTAATGTACTTTACAAAAGTGAAATTGGACTATTTAAGCGGCCTCAGGAATATTTTAAAATTATAAACAATTTTTTGGCTTATAAACAAATAGAATATCTCGTGAAATATTAAACTAAATTAAATTGTGAAAACGGTATTCGAAAAACAGCGGCAGGACGCTTCTTTTAAAAGAAAAAACGTTTAATTACGACGAGTGATTCCTGAGATACAACCGGTGAAAGTTGACCGGAACGATAGGATCATAATTTTCAAACCATCACCTTTTTTATTTTTGTCCTCTTTCTCCACACCAATTTTCATATCCTTAAAATACTCATAACATATATTATTATAATAAAAACTATCGATAATACGTGTGAAAATTGACAAAAATAGCAAAATTCCAATCAAAAATTAGGTTGGAGAAAATGTAACCCTCAAAGTTCAAAATCGGTATACGTAAAAAAAATCATTTTCTCGGCTTCCCATGGAGCAATTTCCTTCATTCTTTTTTTGTTCCCAAGTAACTCGAGTAGAGCCATCGAACTAATGCATTATTAAATGTGAGACTTGCTTTTGTTTTTTTATAATAAATTAATTTATTTATTATAACACAAAATTTTAATTTGTTTAAATAAAAATTGTTTAAATAATTATACAGCTTTCAAATGAGAATATTTATGTTTTTAACTTTAAAAGGTACACTTGTAGTAAGTTTATCTAAAAAAAAGCGTACAACTGGGAAAAATATGTAGTTTTCTGTTCTTATAAATAAATTAATCTATTATAACAAAACAAAAGCAAGTTTGACATTTAATAATGAGTTAGTTCGATGGTTCGATGGCTCTACTCGAGTTATTAGGGAACAAAAAAAGAATGAAGGAAATTACTCCATGAGAAGCCGAGAAAATGCATTTTTTTAACGTATACCGATTTTGAACTTTGAGGGTTACATTTTCTCCAACCTAATTTTTGATTGAATTTTAGCTATTTTTGGCAATTTTCACACGTATTATCGATAGTTTTTATTATAATAATATATGTTATGAATATTTTAAGGATATGAAAATTGGTGTGGAGAAAGAGGACAAAAATAAAAAGGTGATGGTTTGAAAATTATGATCCTATTGTTTATATCTTTTCCGTAAATTCCGGTCAACTTTCACCGGTTGTATCTCAGGAATCACTCGTCGTAATTAAACCTTTTTTCTTTTAAAAGAAGCGTCCTGCCGCTGTTTTCGAATACCGTTTTCACAATTTAATTTAGTTTAATATTTCCCGAGATATTCTATTTGTTTATAAGCCAAAAAATTGTTTATAATTTTAAAATATTCCTGAGGCCGCTTAAATAGTCCAATTTCAATTTTGTAAAGTACATTAGATAGGTATAGTGTCTTTTTATGAAAAAATCATAGTTATTCTTATGCATCATAATTATTGTCGTTATTATAGCGACCGTAAATTTTTAATTAAAAATTCAATTGTTGCTAAACTGTTTATTCAATTTCCATCGGCTTCTGGAATTATAATCTATATGAAAAGGTCTTTTATACTACCAAGTTATTTAATTATTGATTAACAATTACTTATCTAAAATTTTAGTTGAAAATTAAAGATTTTGTTGGAAAAACCCGCTTTTCCGGGGAAAGTTTTCGTCGAAGTGAATCGGGAAAAACACGTCTCTATGCAGAATTTAATTGCGGTGAATTTTTATTTGGGTATTTTTGGTGTAAAGTTAAAATCTTTGGAGTTATAGAGCAACAATTGAAAAAAAACACGATTTTCGGGCGCCATTTTGTTTATAAAGAAAGTAGCCCACTATCTGCGGACTTTGCATACCTATATTATTAATACATACAACAATAAGATTCGATTCCAGCAATAAAATTGCTGGTAAATAACTTTTCCTTGTATTTTGCTAATTAGCCCAGAGTACTATTATGAAATCACTTGATGCGAATTTACTATTCGTAGCGGTACAGTATCTCTAATTGCGTAGTAAGGTCTTCCGTTTATATTTTGTAACTTAACAGATATTCGTAAAACCATCAAATAACTGGACATTATTAACAGCATGCAAATGGTCAACGGTCCACAGAAATACTTACTAAAGAGGAGTAAAACAAGAATAAGATAGACAGGGTCTCATTTCAATTTTATTTAACATTATGCTTCCTATATCTTAAAACGAGACAGCGGGTGCAAAACAAAAAGTAAATAGTTAAGGAATGATACTGTGGCATTTTTTCGTCCACTATTTCATAAGGTTTTTATTTACCCCTTTGAAAGTTACGTCTTAAAATCATCTAAGAAAATAAACATAATCTAAATGTTTATTTGCTCTGCCAGATTCCTCTAATGAGATAGGTTCTGCCCTTATTTTAATTCGCGTTTGTCTCTTGATCCCGTATTCATTTTAATAATATCTGAACTCTGAACGAAACATCGAAATAAGGGAGAGAAAGTCTAAGGTTAGGATACTTAGCGTAGCAGCGAGGAACATTTCACTTCACTTTCCATTTGGGTGTCAGTAAGCCGACCTCAATGTAGAAATTTTGGTCTTTTGGCGGGCGAACAATTTTGTTCGCCCACCAGAAGTAAAAGGAGTGGAGTTTTTGTGCTTTTATTTTCGAGGAAGCTATATTATGGTTTTCTTAAGTTTTGGTTTATCTCTTGTTATCAAGAGGATGAAGTATGTCTGGCTGACACAGGGTCCGTCAATTTCATGTTACCTTTAGTGTGCTAATGTTGTCATAGGTAAGACAACTAAAATTTTACAAGAACTAATGAGCCAGAAGATAAGCTTAGCAGATGAACAACAGGGTTTTCGTACTGGAAGATCGTGTACAGATACTATATTCGTTATAAAGTAAATTACTGAGAAATCACTAGAGTATAATACACCAGCAACATTTCTATGTTTGATTACCTTGAAGAAAACATTTGACAGAGTAAGACTCAAAGATGTAATCCATCTTCTGTACAATAGAGAAGTTCCCCTAGATACCATAAAAACTATTGAAAACATCTACCAAAACAACAAAATGGAAGTCAGAATAGATGTACAATTTACAGAACCTATAGATATATGTAGGCAGCGAAATAAGACAGGGGACTCATTGAGCCCTATTAGTGGAGTCACTGAAGGTTTTCACCTCCGATTTCGTTGAACCTCCATCGATTTTCATGAAAATTGGTGAGTAATTAGAGGATACCTCAAGGAACAAAGGTGACATGATGCCAACTTGCGCTTTTACCCTAGGGGTGGATGCCACCCCTTCTCGGGGGTGAAAATTATTTTATTAAAAATAATACCATAAATCGATAGATGGACAATTTATAAGCAAAATTTGTTATATAAAGTTATTAATATAAATCAATACTTTTTGAGGGGTCTACCCCAAAATCCCGACAGCCAAAATCCTGACAGCCACAATCCCGACGGCCAAAACCCCGACACGCCAGAATCCCGACAGGTTTGATAAGTTTTTTTTTAACATATAATAGGGAACTTGCATAAATTTTTAAATTCGAAAAAAATAAATCACAACAGAACATAATTTAAAACATGTATCAAAGATAAAAAAGTTTTGTTTGTCTTTCGTTTGGCCCCTAAAGACGATTAAAAATTCAAATTAAAACAGGTGGCCCTAAACGCGTCGTGACGTCACTGGGTTGTACGTTTACATTTTTCCAATACAGTAAACAGAATTTTAAATTAGACGTTATAAACGTCAGTAGAAAATACATTTATGTGACGTTACAAGTGTTTTTGATCGTTTGAACTATTCATAGAAATTTGTAATTTTACAAAATGGTTTTATTTTCAATAGTAAACCTTCGTTCCTTTCCTTCAAAAACAGTATAAAACTCCAATTTTAACAAACTGGTATATATTATTACAATGACATATGATAAATGTCATTAGAATATAAACATTTTTGACTTATTCCACGACGATGAGCTGGCCAAATACCCAAGTAGGTGAAGGCCAATAAACTGAAGAAGGAGAAGAAGACTATACCTAAATATAAGGTTGTGTCTAGATATACGCTAACGTGTACGCAAATAAAAAGTTAGAGTGTTAGTGATTTCTTATTTTTTATTTGTTTAGTGTTTGTTTTTAAATTAACTATGGAGTGTGGACAATTATTTAGTTCTTTTAATGCGTTTAAGAACATTTTAAAACAGTACGAAAAAGATAAGAGACTATAAATTAATATATATTTTTTTAGTTATAAATGAAATAGTATTACCGTCCAAGATTAAAATAAAAGGAAGACCTAAAGCTTTCACAATAATAGTTAACTTGTTCTGAAGCTATTATCCTTGTGCAATTTTTGTATTCAACTATTCTAAATAGGAACTAAGCCACAATTTAACTAAAAAATTGGTTTTATTAACGTTTCGACGTCTAAACCGGATGTCGTTGTCAAAATACAAAATATTATTAAATTAAACAAAAATGTTGTTGCTTAGTAAAAAATTTTTTCTAATAATTTATTGAATCTGACTAATTTTTGTATTTTGACAATGACATCCGATTTGGACGTCGAAACGTTAATAAAATAATTTTTTTAGTTAAATTGTGGCTTATTTTGCATTTAGAATAGTTGATTATAATAATTCACTTACGTATAAAAATTATTTTAACAATATTTTGTACCTACATGTCATGTCAACTAAATACATATAATTATTTTGCTAACCTAAATATATACTTTTATATATATATATATACATTGATTTATTACAATTAAGTTTGAAACATCTGAATAGTTCTGCTTCCCTTCCTTTAACAAATATTTTTCTATCAAACAAACACTAAACATATCAAAGTAGCATGTACCAATATATATAGTCACTGCGCAAGCTAAATAATGACGTCACTGGCTTGATGAAGTTTAATTCGCGTCTACCTAACTTTTTTATTTGCGTACACGTTAGCGTGTACCTAGACCTAGCGTGTAGTTATTAATCAATGCCTAGACACAGCGAAATATAACCATAATCAAAACTAATGTTATTCTGAAGCTATTTTCTTGTGGCATTTTTACAATTTTAACTATATACAGGGTGGTTCATCTTATTCGCCTCGGTCTCTGTACGGAAAACCACTTGATATTTTAAAAAAATTTCTTCACATAAATATACACGGCCTCTAATACTACAATCTAAAAATTATGTGAATTATACAGGGTGCTCCAAGAAAGAGTGGTATATCAAAGTTATATTTTTTCTTATGGAATGCCCTATATCTGATAACATTATTGAATTAACCTTAAAAAATAAGCTATACTTTCATAAGGGTTCCCTATACCTAAATACAGGGTGTTTTGATTTATTTCGATTTTTATAAAAATGTAAGGTTTTAGAAAAAAATAAATATTTACGAATCTAAGAAGCAGTAACAAATTATTTCTTGGATCTTAATAACAGACTATTTAGCATACTTAAACAGATGCTTATTGCAACAAAATTTCTTACAAGGTGGTCAAAATATGAGATTGTTCTATTAACAAATTCAAGCTGTAATATCTTACTTATTTTAAATGGAACACCCTGTATCTTACTGGTCTATCGCATATAAAATTTACTTAGCTTTCAATTTGTATTAGGGTTTCCTATACCTATTTTTTACAGGGTGGTCAAAATATTAGATTGTTCTATTAACAAATTCAAGCTGTAATAACTTACTTATTTTAAATGGAACACCCTGTATCTTACTAGTCTATCGCGTATAAAATTTACTTAGCTTTCAATTCTTATTAGGGTTTCCTATACCTATCTCCCTTCATTTTTTAAATATTTAAAGATTTCCTAATTTGTAAGCTTTAAAAATTAGAATTAAATACCTATGTCGTGGTTATATACAACACATCACCAACGCCGGTAATATACTTAAATATCTTAGTCAAGATAGTTTCATTAATAAAATTCACATTGTTATCATTTAATCATACAAAGTGTTCTTATTTTAAATGACATACTCGATATTCTATTCTTTATAATGGAAGATATTTAAAATCTCTACAATTCCATGTAAATATTCTCAATACACATGTTATTCTGTAAATATAAATTCCATGTTATTCTGTAAATACCCATTTTTACATATTTTTGTACAATAGGCTCGTTTTCGTCAAAGTAGCCATTGCATTTAATTGTTTGTAATTGCGATTCAAAGATTCAAACAAAAAGTGGTGTTCTTAAATTTACTTAATAACCGTTGGGTTAAGATATGGAAAATATTTATACGGAATGAAATATAATTTAAATATCTTCCAGAATAGGGCATCTAATATAGGGTTTGCAGTTTAATATAAACATATTATTCAATGTCACAT
Organism: Diabrotica virgifera virgifera; assembly: GCF_917563875.1. Lineage (NCBI taxonomy): Eukaryota > Metazoa > Arthropoda > Insecta > Coleoptera > Chrysomelidae > Diabrotica > Diabrotica virgifera. The sequence continues at coordinate 189,178,661 of NC_065449.1, forward strand.
GTAGGCCAAAATCAACTAAAATAATACAACACTCTGTGTGATTACATGATAACAATGACAATTTTATTAATGACAGTATCTTGTCTAAGTATATTGCCGGTGTTGGTGATGTGTTGTACATAAACACGACATACGAGTAGGTACTTAATTCTAATTTTTAAAGCTTACAAATTAGGAAATCTTTAAATATTTAAAAAATGAAGGGAGATAGGTATAGGAAACCCTAATAAGAATTGAAAGCTAAGTAAATTTTATACGCGATAGACTAGTAAGATACAGTGTGTTCCATTTAAAATAAGTAAGTTATTACAGCTTGAATTTGTTAATAGAACAATCTAATATTTTGACCACCCTGTAAAAAGATAGGTATAGGAAACCCTAATAAGAATTGAAAGCTAAGTAAATTTTCTACGCGATAGACTAGTATGATACAGGGTGTTCCATTTAAAATAAGTAAGTTATTACAGCTTGAATTTGTTAATAGAACAATCTAATATTTTGACCACCCTGTAAAAAGATAGGTATAGGAAACCCTAATAAGAATTGAAATCTAAGTATATTTTCTGCGCGATAGACTAGTAAGATATAGGGTGTTCTATTTAAAATAAGTAAGTTATTACAGCTTGAATTTGTAATTAGAACAATCTAATATTTTGACCACCCTGTAAAAAGATAGGTATAGGAAACCCTAATAAAAATTGAAAGCTAATTAAATTTCCTACGCGATAGACTAGTAAGATACAGGGTGTTCCATTTAAAATAAGTAAGTTATTACAGCTTGAATTTGTTAATAGAACAATCTCATATTTTGACCACCCTGTAAGAAATTTTGTTGCAATAAGCATCTGTTTAAGTATGCTAAATAGTCTATTATTAAGATCCAATCAAGAATTTGTTACTGCTTCTTAGATTCGTAGATATTTATTTTTTTTCTAAAACCTTACATTTTTATAAAAATCGAAATAAATCAAAACACCCTGTATTTAGGTATAGTGAACCCTTATGAAAGTATAGCTTATTTTTTAAGGTCAATTTAATAATGTCATCAGATATAGGGCATTCCGTAAGAAAAAATATAACTTTGATATACCACTCTTTTTTGGAACACCCTGTATAATTCACATTATTTTTAGGTTGTAATATTAAAAGCCCTGTATATTTCTGTGAAGAAATTTTTTTTAAATATCCAGTGGTTTTCCGTACAGAGACCGAGGCGAATAAGATGAAGCACCCTGTATAGTGGGAAATAAGCCACAATATTATTAAAAAATGATTTTTATTAACGTTTCGACGCCCAAATCGGGTGCCGTTGTCAAAATACAAAATACTATTGAAACGTTAATAAAAATAATTTTTTAATAATATTGTGGCTTATTTCCCACTATATATAGTTAAAAATAATCAAAACTAATGCAAAACTATGTGACGTCACGGGCCTATTGCTTTGAACTATTTTCCGAAGAAGACTTTAAATATGTATTTCTAAGTTATTACGAGTTGTTGAAGCGTTAAATTTTGGAAATCTCATATTTAAACAAAACTGAACATTATTATCTAATAAAAAAAATGTGCAAGTTCCCTATTACATTTATTTCTTGTTTTTTGTTTATGGCCATCTGTTTTTTATTTTTTGTTACCAAACAAAAGTATTTTGTATTAAAAGTATTTAACAAAAGTCGGAATTTTTTACTTATGCGAGGATTGTTGCATGTCGGGATTTTGGCCCGTCGGGATTCTGGCGTGTCGGGATTCTGGCGTGTCGGGATTCTGGCGTGTCGGTGTTTTGGCCGTCGGGATTTTGGCTGTCGGGATTTTAGGCGGCACCGCTTTTTGAGTTATTAAAGACCAAAGATTTTATTTTTTCGTAAAGAAATGCATGTTTTAAATCAGTTTTTCACGTATAACTCAAAAACTATAAGCTTTTACAAAATAGTTATTATCACTGAAATTGGTGATAATAAAAAACTGAATACATTACTCACTTGAAGCACTAAACTAATGTTAGTTCAAAGTGAGATTGGCAATTGAATGTGTATTTCTTTCGACGAGTACTTAAATCTAAGTATTCAAGCTTAAATAACGGGACAACGATGAAATGTATAAAATATACCTGCTAATCATTTGTCAACGTATTTCGGAATACCTATTAAATGAGCTTCAGTACAAGTTAATAGCGTCAAAATTAAGTTATGATGAAAATAAAAGAACCCTTTCGAATTTTTTAGGAAAAAGTGAAAAATAAAACACACGCTATTTCCACAAAAATTAAAATTTATAGCAATCCTTACAAGAACTTCTTTATATTAGCATAAGTAACGATTTCAATAATTTTGACCGGTTTAGAATGCATATTTTTGAAAAAAAGATATAATTTAAAAAAATCATAATTTTTAAAATTTCTGTAATTTTCATATTCTTTTGATAATAACTCCAAAAATACTCAATATACGTAAAAAATAAAATATATACCTAAATTTTAGTTTTTTCTTTGTCAAATATTTTACTTGTTTTACTATTTCCGTAGGATAAAAAATAACCGAGATAGAAACGTTTAAATCTTAAATTTTGCTGTGAAACCATGCAACCGGGGCCATTTAACCTTTTATTTTTAAAAAAGTAAGTTGTCTAAAAGATTAAATTTAACGTGGTTAAATAGCCCTTGGAATTATCTTTCATACTTTTTTTAGATAAACCTGATATCGTAAAAATAAATGGAGTTTATAAAAAAAAAACAATAACATTTTTTGGAAAAAATTTTAAAAGATAAATTTTGAAAGAAATTTGATGCATAAATTTTAATGCTATCAACATGTTCGGGGGCTTATTCGATAGATATTTTTAAGTACTTTGACAAATGTTTAATAAGTTTATGTTATAAAATGCATCATTTTCCCGTTATTTGAGCTTGAATACTTAGATTTTTTTACTCGCCGAAAAAAATATATTCAATTACCCATAACTCACTTTTAGTTAACATTAAAAGGTTTTTCTAGTAAAGGGTTTATTTCATTTTTTATTAGCTTCAATTTTGGTAATAATAACTTTTTTGTAAAAACTTATAGTTTTTGAGTTATTGATGTAAAATCGTTTAAAACATGCATTTTTCTCAAGGAAAATTAATATCTTTGACCTTCAATAACTCAAAAAGTTTTCATTTATTTTAATAACTTTATATAATAAATTTTGCTTAGAATTTGTCCCTCTATCGAATTATGGGGTTATTTTCAATAAAATAATTTTCACCTCCGAGAAGGGGTGGCATCCACCCCCAGGGTAAAAGCGCAAGTTGGCACCATGTCACCTTTGTTCCTTGAGATATTTTCTAACCACTCACCAATTTTCATGCAAATCGATGCAGGTTAAACGAAATCGAAGGTAATAGCTCATATCCACCTTCAGTGACTGCAATATATGCTCTTCAATTTAATCATGGATGAAATCATCAAAAGCGTCAACTTAGAAAGATGATACAGAATGAAAAACAAAGAAGTAAGAATACTCTGTTACGAAGATGACGCAATACTGATAACCCAAAATAAAGATAGTCTGCAAAAGAATTAAATATGACAATTTCATCCCAGAAAACTCTGTGTGTGTTTTTGTGTTTTATTGGCACTGGTTTTCACAACCAACTGGCCAGTCAATTTCATAATGATTTTTTAGACTATAACTTATCACTAACTCAGGGTAGTAATGTGTAGTGTGTGTGTTGAGTAAGTGTCTTGTTACTTTGCAAAGTCGACGTCATTGTCTTTGCAAAGAGACGCTAATTGTATCCGAACGTCTGCGGTCTCTACGGTGAGTACCGATCCCACAAGGACAGAAACTATTTTCATTTATTAATTTATAATAAACGAAAAATTTCTGACCCTGGTGAGATTCGAACTCACGACCATTCGGACCTTTCGATCCAAAGGTAGGCGCTCTCACCACTGAGCCACAGAGGGGGTATCTCAGAAAACTAAATAGTAGTCAATAAATATCCAATCAGATGTAAAATAGAAATTGATGGCATCAGTATTGAACATGTAATGGAAATAAAATACCTTGGATTTACACTGTATATCTATATATTTTTTCATGGGCATTTTTCAGTGCGTCACAAATGATAGAAAAAAAAGGTAAGTCCGTGATAATACACATTTATATCATTTATTCTAACATGACATTTTTTAGTTAAACCCGACAGTCACATTTTATTTGCAATTTGGCATAAAACCAAATCAATTATGTTTATTGCATTTATAAAATGGTATTTTATTTGATTTGTCTTATAAATTGTACAGATTATATTCGTAGATATATTATACAGGGTGTAACAAAAATACAGGTAATAAATTTAATCACATATTCTGGGACCATAAATAGTTCGATTGAGCCTAACTTACCTTAGTACAAATGTGTACATAAAAAAAGTTATAGCTCTTTGAAGTTACAAAATGAAAATGGATTTTTTCCAATATATCAAAAACTATTAAATATTTTTTATTGAAAATGGACATGTGGCATTCTTATGGCAGTAATATCTTAAGAAAAATTATAGTGTAATTTGGACACCCCTTAGAAATTTTATGGGGGTTTTGTTCCTTTGAACCCACCCAAACTTTTGTGTACGTTCCAATTTAAATTTTTTTGTAGTACCATTAGTTAAAAACAATATTTTAAAATTTTTTTTGCCTCTTAGTACTTTTTCGAAAAGTCAGTTTTTATCGAGATATTTTGAATATTTGTCAAATCCACCACATATTTGTATATGGTTAAGTACGATTATGGAGACTTGGTAACAATATGAAAATGTATTTATGATTTACATTTTTAGGTATATTTTGAACCATATTAAAAAAGAAGCCACATCTCGATAAAAGGTGCCTTATCGAATAAATACAAAGAAGCAAAAAAGTTTTAAAAACACTGTGCCTTACTAATAGTACCGCAGTAAAGGTTTAATTGGAACGTACACAAACATTTGGGGGGTTTAAAGGCACAAAACCCCCATAAGTTTTTTATGTAAACATATTAAAAAAGAAGCCGCATCTCGATAAAAACTGCGTTATCGAAAAAATACTAAGAGGCAAAAAAGTTTTGAAAATATTGACTTTAACTAATGGTACCACAATAATAATTTAGTTGGCACGTACACAAAAATTTGGGGGGGTTTAAGGGAGCAAAACCCCATAAAATTTTTAGGGGGTGCACAAATTTCACTATAATTTTTCTTTAAGATGTTCCTGCCATAAGAATGCTACATGTCCATTTTCAATAAAAAATCTCTAATAGTTTTCGATATATTCGAGAAAATCGATTTTCATTTTGTAATTGCAAAGGGCTGTAACTTTTTTTATGTGCATATTTGTACTGAGGTAAGTTAGATTTATTCGAACTATTTTTGGTCCCAGAATATGCACTTTATTTATGACCTGTATTTTTGTTACACCCTGTATATTTCGTAAATATTTTTTTTCGATTATGGCGCCATCTATCGACGACTAGAATAAATGTTATAAATCTGTACTCTGTAATCACGGACGTGCCTTTTTTTCTGTCACATACAATTTAATGCGTTAGAAAGAAATCGAAAAACAGTGACGCACTGAAAGATGCCTATGAGAAAAAGTTTAGCTACGGAGACCTGGACAAAGAAGTGGGAAGTCAAGTACAAAAATCAAATAGACTGACAGGATGCTTTAATAACACTATATGGTAAAACAGACATATTAACACTGAAATGAAGTCAAGAATTTACAAAGCCAGTGTAAGACCAATAATGACATATGCATCAAAAACAAGACCTGATACAGCCACAACTCAAATTTTACTAGAAACGGCAGAAATGAGAATACTGAGAAAAATTACAGGAAATACATAATTATGACAGGACGAAAGAGGAGTGGAGACATTAGAAAAAAATGTAACGTACAGTGTATAAACGAATGGACACGAAATAGAAAAAAAGAATGGAATAACCACATAAGTAGAATGGATAAGACACGTGTGGTAAACATTGCAAGAGTTAAATCACCGATCGGTAGAAGAAGTATCGGCCGACCGCGCAAAAGATGGAGTGACAGCCTTCCATAGAGGTATAAATCCGCCAATGAACTAACAGATTTGCTTATAAAAAGGAAAAAGAAGAAAACTCTCGAAATCCATTTATTCGTCATTAAATGAATCAGTATAGACTGCAATCAAAGTGTGAAATCATGATTCATTGTAAGTTTTTTTATTCTATTTTTGATTAAAAAAAATCAACAGGAGCTGCATTCTACATCTATTTGGAATTGTATTATTAGAATGTAATGAGATAAGATAACAGATATATCATTCGATGAACTTACCCCACGTTGTATATATCCATCTTATCAGTATTCTATTTGATACGTGTTGTATAATTTTGCTTTTATTTCAGATCTAGAAAATTGGTTAACAACTGCAATGACTGGTGCTCCTCCAGCGATGCTCCAAATAAAGCTTACTGCAGTCTCAGCCTTCAGCTCAAGTTTGCGCCGCTACACTTCACTCAACCACCTCGCTCAAGCAGCTAGAGCTGTCTTGCACAACAGCAACCAAATAGGACAGATGTTAGCGGATCTGAACCGTGTTGATTTTCATAGCGTTAGAGAACAAGCATCATGGGTATGTCAATGTGACAACGATCTGGTAGCCCGATTCGAAAACGACTTTAAACTCACCTTACAACAGCAAAACTCTTTGGAACAGTGGGCTTCATGGTTGAAGAACGTCGTCAAAAGTGCTTTGAAGCCTTATGAAGGAAAGCCAAGCTTCTCGAAGGCTGCGAGGCAGTTTTTGCTCAAGTGGAGCTTCTACAGTTCCATGGTTATCAGGGATTTGACGCTGCGATCTGCAGCTAGTTTTGGAAGTTTCCATTTGATAAGGTTGCTGTATGATGAGTATATGTTTTATTTAATTGAACATCAAGTAGCTGAGGCCACAGGAGTTGTACCGATTGCTGTTATTCTCGAAGGAATCGTAAGTTGACCTTTAAACTTGATATGTAGATTTTTTAAGTAGTGATCTAAGTATGTATTATTATTATTATTATAATAGACCAGGACGGATCTGTGAAAATACGTCTATTATTGGATGTGCGAGGTGGCATTCGGATTTTTGCATATAAAGTTAGGTGACAGCTTCAGTAAGAATAATTGACTTATGCTCCTTCTCAAATTTGCCCGGAACATTAATAAAAAAAATTAAAATACATATATAAAAATTTCGAAAAACATCGATTTTTTCTACTTTGTTTGCATATAACTTTAAAACGATTCATTTTGGAAAAATGTCGTACGGAAATAAAGTAAAGATAAATGAATTTTGTATCATATTCTTCCGGTTAAAAATGTCTTAAATTATTAACCTTTCTGCAAAATAGCAATAAATAAAAAATAAGGGGGCAAAATAAGCCTGTTTTTATTCAACGTTTTTCAACCACTTTGGTTGCACTTAAAACCTTCGTAATTCACTTAGAAAATTCGACTTAATAGATTTTGCATAATAATTCTGCAATCTATTTTTTTTTAAATTAAAATTTTTTAACAACTTTCTGAACAAAAGTAGACCATTTCGAAGTTTCCTCATTTTTTAAATATAAAGAGGCGCTCTACTTATCTGATACACTTTACAGAACTAAAATTGGACTATTTGAGCGGCCTCAGCACTGTTTTAAAGTTATAAACAATTTTTCGGCTTATAAACAAATACAGTGAGGACGTTTGGGCTGGAATAAGTTCATTTTTCAGTAATTTATCAACTAAACATTTTTTTCTGTTTTAGGACAGCAGTAAAATGTATTTCGAATTAAATGAATTATATGCTTTCTTCTTTTTGTCTCATTTAATTAAAAAAAAATTTTGTCTCAATTAATAATTTTTGGGCACCCTGTATAAATAATTATGTTAATGTCTATATTAATGAATAGAGAATTGAATAACCTTTCGAATAAGCTAGCACACGACCCCTATTCTCATAATTAAGTATTTTCTATTACTATAATAATAATACCCCTATTCTCATTTAAAAAAATCATCGATTACGTCATCACACCCAGATTGATGACGTCACTGGCATGATATATACAGGGTGTCCAGAAACTCTACCGACAAACGAAGACAGGAGATTCCTCAGATAATTTTAAGACAATTTAACCCAATTCACCTAGTCCGAAAATGCTTCCTAAGGGAGCTAGAGCTCTTTGAAGATGGCGCCATGTAATTAGTTTTTCTTAAATACCTCCAGAACGCTTCTATTTACAAAAACGAAAATTTGTACACATATTTACTTTCCATAAATGAATCGATTCCATCCATTGCGAATTTCTAGTACCGGTCATAGGCGTCCGTTTTGGGTAGAGCAACGGTTATTTTATCGCATAACATTTTTGTCTTCAACTTTTAAGCATTATTGATACTGGATTATTAAATTGTGATGTATTCTAGTACTAAAAGATACTCTTACTTTAAGTCGGTAGGACACACCATTTTCTAGAAAAATCGATTTAAAAGTTTTTAGTTTTGGGAATTTGAAAAAAAAAATTGAAAAAAATTAAGAAACAAACGATGTATTTTACCAACTTAAAGCAAGAGTAACTTTTAGTACTCGAATATCTCATAATTGAATATTCTAGTCTCAAAAATACTTAAATTAAGGACAATACAGTTATGCTATAAAAGAACTGTTGACCTACCCAAAACGGACGCCTATGATCGGTACTAGAAAATCGCCATTAATGAAATCGATTAATCTCTGGAATATAAATAAATGTACCAGTTTTCATCTTTCTAAATAGTTTTTTTTTAACTTTTTTTTTGAAATTCAAAGAACGAAAAATTTTCAAATCGATTTTTCTAGAAAACGGTGTATCCTATCGACTTAAAGTAAGAGTACCTTTTAGTACTAGAATACCTCGAATAATCGATTTTTCTAGAAAACGGTGTATCCTATCGACTTAGAGTAAGAGTACCTTTTAGTACTAGAATACCTCACAATTTAATAATTCAGAGTCAAAAATGCTTAAAAATTAAAGACAAAAAAGTTAGGCTATAAAATAACCGTTACCCTACCCAAAACGGACGCCTATGACCGGTACTAGAAATTCGCAATGAATGGAATCGATTCATTTCTGGAAAGTAAATAAGTATACCAATTTTAGCTTTTCTAAATAGAAGCGTTCTGGAGATATTTAAGAAAAACTAATTACATGACGCCATCTTCAAAGAGCTCTAGCTCCCTTAGGAAGCATTTTCGGTCTAGGTGAATTTGGTTAAATTGTCTTGAAATTATTTGAGGAATCTCCTGTCTTCGTTTGTCGGTAGAGTTTCTGGACACCCTGTATATGCCAAAAAAATATAATTTAAATATAAAAATCGACCTCTGTCGGGATTTATCTCCAGAGTCGCCCATTCTCGAGAAAATGAATTTATTCCAACTCATACGTCCTCACTATATTTGTTTATAATCCAAAAAATTATTTATGACTTTAAAACAGTGCTGGGGCCGCTTAAATAATCCGATTTTAATTCTGTAAAGTGTATTAGATAGGTAGAGCGCCTCTTGATATGTAAAAAAAAATTAGCAAACTTTTCTAAATGGTCTACTTTTTGTTCAGAAAGTTTTTAAAAAATTTGAACTTTAAAAAAAAAATTATATTGCAAAATTATTATGCAAAATCTATTATGTTGTAAGAATTTTCTAAGCGAATTACGAAGGTTCTAAGTGCAACCAAAGTAGTTGAAAAACATTGAATAAAAACAGGCTTATTTTGCCCCCTTATTTTGTATTTATTGCTATTTTGCAGAAAGGGTAATAATTTAAGACATTTTAAACCAGTCGTATATCATATAAAATTCAATTATCTTCTTTGTTCCAAAATGAATCGTTTTAAAGTTATAAGCAATGAAAGTTGAAAAAAATCGAAGTTTTTCGAAATTTTTAAATATTTTAATTTTTTTATTAATGTTCCGGGCATATTTGAGAAGGAGCATAAGTCAATTATTATTACTGAAGTTGTCACCTAATTCTATCTGCAAAAATCCGAATGCCACCTCTCACATCCACCTCAAAACAGACCCGCCTGGTCTATAAAGTAAGATGTGTTTACCTGAAAAATACACGCATATGACTGTAATGCTACTGATGCTAAATTTAAATCCTAATACTTCGTATCTTAGCTTTTTCTATAATTTGTTAGTGCATCGTCTAACACTAAGTTGTGGCCAACATTAGTATGGTATAACTAGATCCAAACCCAGACATCCAAAGGGAAAGTTATCCTCCAACACCAAATTGTTCTATATGGTCCACATAATGTTCAGAAAAGTCACACTATTTTGAGCGTCGGGTTTGGGGGGGAGAGGGGGGAAAAATCGGTAAATTCGTAGTTTTTTAAGTTTTTCGTCAATATTTCAAAACTATGCGGTTTAGCATGAACAACCTTCTATACAAAAATATTCTACATTAAATTTGAAACAAAAAAGGCCCTATACATAATCCTTCTAAAATGAACGGTTTCAAAGTTACGGAGGTAGTATAGTATAACTGGTCCAAAAAAGGCCTAACCCAGACATTAAAAGTAAAAGTTTTCCTCCAACACCAAATTGTTCTATATGGTCCAGATATTGTTCAGTAAAAAGTTACACCATTTTGAGCGTCCGCTTTGGGGTGGAGATGGGGGAGAAATCGGTAAATTAGTAGTTCTTTTTATGTTTTTCGTCAATATTTCTAAAAATATGCTTTAGCGTAAACAATGTTCTATACAAAAATGTTCTACATCAAATTTAAAACAAAAAAGGTCCTATACATAATTGTTATAAAATCAACGATTCCAGAGTTACGGAGGGTGAAAAGTGGAGGTTTTCGATACTTTTTATATTTTTTGGACAATTTATACTATTTTTACTGATTGAAAGAAATTTTCTTTAACAGGATTTGCTATTTCAGTGGCCGATGGTATGTTAGTGATAATCCCTTGAAGAAACGTCAACCTCACCACCAAAAATCATCATCAATTGCCTAAAAAATATAAAAAGTATCGAAAACCTCCACATTTCACCGTCCGTAACTCTGGAACCGTTGATTTTAATAACAATTTTTGTATAGAACATAGAACATGCATATAGAACATTATACATTTTTGTATAGAAAGTTTTTGTATAGAACATTGTTTACGCTTAAACATAGTTTTAGAAATATTGACGAAAAAGGTAAAGAAACTACTAATTTACCGACTTCTCCTCCATCTCCCCCCAAACTGGACGCTCAAAATGGTGTAACTTTTTACTGAACAATATGTGGACCATATAGAACAATTTAGTGTTGGAGGAAAACTTTTACTTGGGATGTCTGGGTTAGGCCTTTTTTGCACCAATTATACTATACTACCTCCGTAACTTTGGAACCGTTCATTTTAGAAGGATTATGTATAGGGCCTTTTTTATTTCAAATTTAATGTAGAACATTTTTGTATAGTAGGTTGTTCATGCTAAACCTTATAATTTTAGAAATATTGACGAAAAACGTAAAAAACTACGAATTTACCGACTTCTCCCCCTCTCCCCCCCCCCCCCCGCCCAAACCCGACAATACAATTAAAACAATACAATTAATACATTTATAAATTTTATAAACACTTTAAGGTAGATAGAAGTCATAACATTTAGGTAATATTTCTGTCCGAAACAAACTATTCCACAGTATAATAACATTTGGTAAGCAATAAGCTTTTAATGGATTTCTTAAAGAAATATTTATTCATTGTCCTATATTTTTTTTGGTAAAACGTTAAACAATCTAATGCTCATATACTTTACTGACATTTCAAATTTACTCGATATATGACCAGGTACACTCGGCAAGTCGCCACCTCGCGTCGAATAATTGTGAAAACTAGAATTTCTGTCATACATATGAATATTATCAACAGCATATAGTAACATTCTGAAAATATAAATACATGGAAAACTTAAAATATTATTCTTAATAAATATGGGCTCTCAAGAGCCCAAAGGGCCTCATAAATTGCTCTCAAGAGGTCTAATTCCAAACATTTTTCGTATTATACGTTTTTGTGTTATAAAAATTCTGTCACTGTTGACTGAATTCCCCAAAAAACTATGTTGTAACAAAGTCTACTATAAACAAGGCTATAGTATACATTTAACAGCGCAGAGATGGGCATAATATTTTTAATACGGGATAATACATAGTACGACTTATTAAGGGACTTACTGAGCATGGCTATGTGAACTGACCATTTTAATTTTGAGTCGAGATGGATACCTAAAAATTTTGTATTAGTTGAGAAATCCAGTAGTACATTGTTAAAACTTAGGTGTAGTACAGGATTTGCAGAATTTAAGTTATTAAAATATATTACTTTGGTTTTGTCTACATTTAAAATTAGGTTATTAGATCGACACCAGTCATTAAATCGAGCTAAAAAACTGTTGCAAGTAGATGCCAATTTCTCATAGGTCTGTACTGAGACCACAAGAGAAGTATCATCTGGAAATAACGTCAGGTCCAAAACATCAAACTGGTTGGATGCATCGTTAATAAACAACAACAACAAAAATCAGATATACGGTTATACACAATTCTCTCAAATACTTTCGAAAGTACGCACAATAAGGAAATAGGTCTATAATTTGAAATGTCTTCAGGATCGTCTTTTTTGTAAATAGGAATAACGATTGCTTTTTTTTAGAATACTTGGAAAGACTCCTTTACATATTGATAAATTTATCAAATATGCAATGTGGTTTACTATATAAGATGACATAGCCTTTAATACTCTTATCGAGATATAATCAAGTCCACTGCTTTTTTTATTTTTTAAATTATTGATCACATCCATTACCTCATTACCAACAACAGGTCTAAAGAAAAAACTGTTTTTAAGAATAGCAGAAGATGTGCAACTATTAGATCGAGAATTCCCAAAATGATTTGACTGTTTTTCTTCGGTTACTGTAGCAAAATAATCACAAAAAACTTCAGACAACTGCTTAGAATCAGTACAACTTTCACTATCTATATTTAATGCTATGTTTTTTTGGATAGACTTTCTGCCAGTTTCCTTGTTAACAAGATTCCATGGAAACTGGCAGGAAGTCTATCCAAAAAAACATAGCATTAAATATAGATGGTGAAAGTTGTACTGATTCTAAGCAGTTGTCTGAAGTTTTTTGTGATTATTTTGCTACAGTAACCGAAGAGAAAGTGTCAAATCATTTTGGGAGTGCCATACACTGTAGTGCCATAGGATGGATGGATACGCTAATAACATGAGGTGAAAGTAGAGAGTGGTTGACACAGGGTTGAACATAAAAGAGATCGTTTACTTCAAATATTTGTTACATTTCTCAAGTTGTTTGTCTACCTTTTTGTTTCATATCATGTAATAACAAAATTTCTCTATTTTACTTTTAGAAGCAAGATATAATGGAAAACAGCCTGAGCGTCTACGGCAACGATGGATTTTCTGCAACAAAACTGACATGCGTCAGTCCAACAGAGCCCCTATCAAAACGTCCTAAAATTAGCTAGCTTAAAAGCAAAACCAAAATTGTTGTTTACCCATTTCATTGATTACACTATTAGAATAGGTTTTTTCACCAAAAAATTATTTATTCATTGTTTTGTAATAGTTACAAACGGACATTTTTGTTTTAGTTTTATTTTCAGGTTTGTTGGGACCACCTCTATCTATTTCGTTCGGTTCTGGTCATTTATGGTTATACTGATGCTACTTTTCAACTAATATTAGCTTTTTGCAAATTTATAGATGTTTAGATATTTTATAAAGATCACTAAAATTATTAATTTGAAAATGATACAGCGCACTATATAATAAAAATAAGAAACACTATTTTTGCGAATCTATTATCCTTATGATTTAATACCACACATCACGGACAGAATAATATATGTCACTATATCTGTTTCTGTTGGTTTCATAATAGTTCTTATAAATTGGCTGATCTATTCGCTTTAGTTATAAAACTATTCTTTTAAGAAACCGTTTCCATACTCTTTGAGTGGATTTTTCTGTCGCATCAATATCTGCAGGTTATCAGCGTTGTGATGAAATGAAATATGTAGTTACAGCCGGTTCCTAAAAAAACTGATACGACTCTTAGTAAGATTTCATCATGTTGAGCAGTGTATTTGATTGATCTGACATTATATTTATTATGACAGACAAATAATAAAATAAACAAACAACAAACAACTGATTCATGAAAAAACTAATAAGTATTTTAGAAAAATTTAAACGCAGGATGAAAGATTACATTATTACCGAGAGCGGAAAGCCCCTTAGAATAAACAAGCAGTTTCTATTGAATGAAATATTTGAAATTAAATATCACACTTTTTTTATTTTCAGCCCTGTAACTTATTAAAATATTATAGAAGTTTTCAAGGACTTTCAGCCCTCGGTAATAATGTAGTCTTTCATTCTGAGTTTAAATTTTTCAAAAATATTTATTAGCTTTCTCAGGATTCGAAAAAAAATGAATACAATTAAAATACATTGAGAATTTTGACATGCGTCACAATTTTGCATTAACTCAATGTAAAATTCTAAACTGTTCCAGCTTCCTTAATTATTTGACATCAAAAGACATTAGAAACTATTTGTAGATGATTCAAATCTGTATTGAAAACAAAAACAACTGTTAAAATTGGTCTACGTAATTAAACATATTCCAAAATTTTGTAAAAATGTAATACATTTTAGTTTTCAGCCCAAATTTAGGCCACACACAATGCAATAATGTTCACATTTTTGAACTGTCAATATTTTTATTTTATCATCTATTGTTTAAAAACAATACAGTTGATAAGATACCCTCAGTTGCGGAGAAAATATTAATAATAAAGATTAATAATAAAGTCTAATAACCGTGGAACATAATAAGCTATCTGACAAATTTTAAGATTTGGCAGCGACATTGACAGTATGTAAATATTAAGTATTTATCCTTCAAAATACACTGCTCAATTTTCTACAAAATACGCGTCAAGAGTCGTATCAGTTTTTTTTGGAACCAGGTGTACATATTAATTCAGCTAGATTCACTTCTAATATTAATAATACTTCACTAGATTCGGCTACCACGGCATCTTTAGAATTGTGTTTCTGATGTTTTCTTCATCTACCATATCTTTTCAAAACGTTTGTTATCATTATAGATAGTTTAATCTTCACTGCCACCCTAAATAGCATGTTGTTTCAATACCATGCTAATCTCACAACTTCTTCAACCATGAAGGCTTTCTTCGTCCTGGGCTTGCCTGATATTTTTACTTGCACACTATTTTGTAGCGTAGCTACCTATATTTAAGGCATCTCACTACATATCTGAAGTACTCCCATCTTTTTTTTATTGGTGGTTTTTATAATTTCGATGATCTTGATGAGACGTTTTAGTATTTTGGAGTTTCGAATCTTCTCCACCTATGAACTTTTAAAATTCTTCTATAGCACTACATTTGGAAAGTCTCAAGGAGTTTTAGATCACTTTTATTTTAAGTCCAAGACTCCACAACATAAAATAAGGCTGAGAACACATAACAAAGAAGTAGACGAATCTGCAATGTCAATTTTAGGTCTCTGCTGCATAGTACTGAAACTGATACTGTTTGATTCGACCGCAAATATCGTTTAGAGCTTCGATAACTATAGAGTGCTTAATACGATCAAATTCCTTTTTCAAGTCAATAAAACAGCCGTACCCGTTCTACAGATATATCACATCTTTAAGTAAGTTCTTTAATTCCAAACATACCTCCCTCGTTCCAAACCCGTTTCAGAAACCAAACTGTGTGTATTACGTTTAGAAAATTTTTCAATAAATGACTCAACAAGTCATCAGATCTTGGGTCTTATCGTCGTCGAATAGATTTCACTTTGTCTTCTACTTCAAGTATTATTTTACCATGTTGTCGTGTAGTATTTCAATTTATCTCTTATTGAAAATACCAGTCACTTCTTTTACTTTTTTATACATTTCGTACCTATTTTATAGTTCTTTATAGATTCTTATAATTCTTCTGATATAGCTGTTGTTACGCTGGACAGTCTTGTACTATATGTTTCACTGACAGTGCTGCTTCATAGTTTTGGCAAATTGGTTGAAAATCTTAGCAATAACGTAGCCATGAGTAAGTTTAGTATGATTAAGGCGTTATGCTGAGAAGTACTTGATCTTGACGTTAGAATTGAATTGGGGGTTGTTTTGAAGTAACGTCTGGCTTAATGGTTTTTAGTTTGGAGTCTGTTTGATTATAGATTTTTGTCAGGTTTGGTTGACAAACTATTTAATTACAGGATTCTGATCTGAGAGCGATACCAACAATAGAGATTATTGCGTCGTTTACACAACTAATAATTTAATTTCTTGTATTGATGTCAGAAGATCGCAGTTAAAATATAGGTTTAAATTATGGTGACCCCTTCTTTTGTTAAATATAATAATCCTAGTTTCTCTGATAGCAAATTTACACCAGTTTCTAATGATCATGTTTTCAGTGTGTTTCGAGTTCCTGCTTTTACGTTTTGTTTTTGATATACACCATTATAAGGTTGCATTGCATTACAAGTTTATTGCCATTGGAAATAAAAATGGGCTTAACACTGGTCCTTGTAGAATTCCGATTTTCAATCATTGCATTGTTGGTATGGTATATCATTGGATTTTACCTTTACGGATCTATTTTCTAAGAAGTTTTTGCTGAAGACCAAGAAGCTGTCATCTATATTCCCAAGTTTTCACAGTTCTCATGATATTTAGGTTCGAGTAGTTTCAAAAGCTTTCTTAATATCAATATGGATCTATTTTTCAATAAAGTTCACATGAATTTTAAATTTTAGTAAAATAACATTTTTAAGTGTGGTATCCACTTTGAATAGGTGTGATAAGATTACTGATTTCTAAATACGAGTTTGACAACTGCATCACTTAAAGGAACAAAACAGTTTAAATGTTTATTTTTTATTTTTTCTATTTGTTTCATTATTCGTGATTATTCTCCTTTTTTCAATTAAAGAAGTATGTTTGTTGTATATTTCCGACAATGACTGTCAAAATATCTCGCAAGCTCTGTGGATCGACTATACATGTATACAGCATATACGCGATTAGAAACATATCGTCGCTGATTTGCAAAAAGGGGCCAAGTAACATTTTTATATTTTTACTAAGTGGAACTTAGCTCTTTTTTTACACAACCAGTTTAAAAAAAAATGTTACTTGGCACCAGAAAATTTTGAGACCATCTCAACAACAATAAGTAATACACTAGACCCCTTTTTACAGAATAGGTAGAACCTTCGTACTATCATTTTTGCACATAACCCCTCTTTTGAATAAAATATCACTTGGCACCTTTTTGCAAATCAGCGACGATATTATTGACTCAATGTGATTATAAGAATTATACTGGCAACATAATCTACGGAAAAACTAAGGCTCATTTCGCACCAAGCGAGTCCAATCGAGTCCAGTCCTGTCGAGTCAAATGCAGTCAGTCAGTCATTAACTTTCACACTGAATGCGTCTTGTGGAATCATCAGTGTAGATACACATGTGGTTAAAATGGTTGTAGTTGTTCAAATAGTAACATTACGTCGCCTTCGAAGAAGAAGAATGAGGCAACGCGGAAAACTATTTTAGTTTCATCCCATAGCACAAGAAGATCTGTTTTTAGTTGATTTAGGTCCGGTTTCACCAACAACAAATAAATCAATGAATAGATTCGTCGAATAAAATTTATTAGACGTTTATATATTTTTATTTTGCTTAAATATAATTTTGATAATTTAAAGTTAAACTGACTGATTTACTTTCTTATAGATATTTACAGCGAGATTAACTTGCCAATTTATCCGAAGAGTAAATATTTATTTGATAAATAAATAAAATAAGTCTTATTTAACGTTAGTAAAATGGAGAAATGTCAGTTTATTGGTAGAATAACTTTAATCGTTAAATAAAATACTATTTGTCGTTGGTGAAACCAGTCATCAGTCATAATGTTTCCTGATTTACTAATAGATGAACCTAAAATGTTTTACAACTATTTTCGAATGATCATAGATTTATGTTTAATTAAAAAATGCTATAAATTTTAAATATCCATTTTAATAAAAAATACTGATGTAAAAATTCGACCTCTCGAATCATGAAGAGTTTTGACTCGACTCGACCGGTTGTGATTGGGTTAGGCCTTTTTCATACTTTACGGCTTTGGTCGTCACGACAAACGGTCGTACGACCGTTTGTCGTGCTCATCGGACTTTCACACTTGACGACAGTATTCATCTTATTGTCGTAGAGAGCACAGGGCGTAGAATAAATCGGGCAAAAATTTATTATTTATACATAACATATTATTTATACGTAGAAAAAGTTCTTTGAACATCTGCAGATGTGATTGGTGCGTATTTAAATTTAGACAAATGTGCCGGTACTATTTTACAATAATATAATAAATTTGGGCTTTCTGCAGACAAATATTAGTTTATTACATGGCAGGTATAACGATGAGTTTTCCCGCTTATCTAATAGGCCTAAGGGATTAAATTTCTTATGATTTATTGAATTTATTAGAGTTTTATTATAGCTCTGTATACTTCATAGAATTTTGCTTAAGACAGGAAGTAACATGAAATTTCACTATAGTTTATCATAAGAAGTAAAATAAACAAAGATAAGCAACATATCTTTAAAATAAGCATTTTTACTAAAAATCCTAATTATAATCTTTTGTAATTAAATAACATAAAATTAAAAATAATAATATAATTTAAATTTAAAATAATAATTGTTCTGAAGCTATTTTCTTGTGGTCTCTTATGCAATTTACTATTTTAGTTTGGAATAAGCCACAATTTTATTTTATGATTAAGTTTATTTGACGTTTCGATTTCCACTTCGGAAATCGTTATCAAAATAGTTCTTCTTCTTGTTGTCTTTATCTTTATGCGTATTACATTACATGCCATAATTATTTCAAAATATTTTATTTAATTTGTACTTTATGTTTTGTTTTAAATAAAATGTAACAATAAAAATTTTATTCAAGTAGTGATACATTAAAAATAATACAATTAAAAATGTTGCGTTTACATACCGTTGGAAATTAATGGGCTAAAAAATTCAGATTTGTAATCTACAAGTATACTTTAAATGTAAAATAAAGTAAGTACAACTTAACAAACTTAGTTTTCTCCTGGTCCTCTAAGTTTAAAACATCAGGGTTAACCTGCACTAAAACTTCACACGCATGCATTCCTTGTCGCATTTCTGTCTTTATACACATCCAAAGTTTTGTCCCACAACACTGGTCTACTTTGTACCAGTGCAATTAAAAATTCTCCATCTATATTGCCTGCCATTATGTACGTGCCACTGGATTCACTGGTACTACACGACTAACTGTCGTTAAGTATGGAAGCACTAACTTATGCCTGTGGTTCACTGATAGCACGGCACGACACGACCGTCGTCCATTGCAGTGACATTGGACGACAGGCGAGGAGCAACGGCACGACAGTTAGTCGTGGTCGTCCTGTGTGAAAGGCTCCGTACATTGCTGTATTGGACTAATGGAATGTACGACTAACTGTCGTTACTACCGTTTGTCGTGACGACCGAAGTCGTAAAGTGTGAAATAGGCCTTAGTGTGAAACCAAACAGACGCATTTGCTTTACTTTCGTGTTAACGAAGCTGGACCTCGATTTTTGACCCGTACACTCTACAGATACAGATAGCGATTGATCGATAACGAAGCGAAGGGTCAAAAATCGAGGTCCTGGACGAATCTTCGAGCGTCTGACTGGATTGGACGTGACTGGACTGGATTCGCTTGGTGCGAAATGAGCCTAAGACCTCGATGTGAAAGACTAGAAGAAGTTTCAATCAACATTAAAAATTGCTAATTAAGTTGCTGTAAGTTGTTGTCCTGTCCCCGGTGCTGTTTAATATATACTCTGAATGTATCTTCGAGCAAGCGCTGGGAGAACTACAGGAAGGCGTATTAGTCAACGGAGTGCGTCTGAACAACATTAGATATGCCGACGACGCTGTAGTTTTTGCAGACAGTCTAGATGGTTTGCAAAGAATAATGTCGCGCATATCAGATATAAGTAGAGAATACGGACTTGATCTCAATACGAAAAAAACAAAGTATATGGTAGTCAGTAAGCGCGAAATATTAAATACACAGCTTTTGGTTAACCAACAACTAATTGACAGGGTCGACAGCTACGCATACCTTGGTACCAACATAAACAGCCAGTGGGACCACTCAAGTGAAATAAAACAACGCATAGGAAAAGCGAGATCAGCGTTCATAATGATGAAGTCTCTTTTCAGAAGCCACGATTTACCTCTTGCTACCAAAATCTCTATCATCAGATGCTATGTATTTTCTACGTTATTATACGGAGTAGAGGCCTGGACACTTTCCGAGGCTTATTTGAGAAAACTCGAGGCATTTGAGATGTGGTGTTACAGGCGCATTTTGAGAATTTCGTGGGTGGATCGTGTGACTAATATTGAGGTTCTACGTAGAATAGGCAAGGAATGCGAGATTATTAACATAATCAAAGAGCGCAAACTAGAATATCTTGGCCATGTTATGAGGAATGAACAGAGATATGGCTTGTTGCAACTCATTCTTCAAGGCAAGGTATTTGGAAAGAGAGGACCAGGGAGAAGAAGAATATCTTGGCTTCAAAACCTGAGAAAGTGGTTTAATACATCGACAACCGGACTATTCAGAATAGCAGCAAGCAAAGTTAGGATAGCCATGCTGGTCGCCAACATCCGGAACGGATAGGCACCTTAAGAAGAAGAAGAAGTTGTTGTAAATATTTCGATAAGTTGTGTTCTGCTAAATAGTTATTGTATTATTGACACATGTAAATAGTTCATATCCATAAGTTTGCATAAAAGTTATCTTGGTTGAAAGGTATAACCTATTGTAGCAAAACTGTAGCAAGTGTAAGAAAGTTTAGGTGTTATTATAATTGTGCAATCTCAGTTATATTAATATAACTGCATATTTAAGTGCCGTCAAAACATTGGTGTGACAAATAATATATGTATATAATTTTGTGCATATTATGTTTTGGCACCAGCAATTTTATTATTTGGATTTCTGTATGAAGTTGGTGTAGCAAAACCGAAATTACATATATTTATATTAGATAATTTGAACGGAAGAATCAACAGATATTTGGACAAATTATGTTAAATATGCGGGGTGATTTTTTGGAAATTCTAATTAGCACAATTGTTCAATTAATCTAATATATTTAGAGCTAAGTACTATTAATCCAATATATAGTGTTATAATAGTCAAAAGTTCTCTCCCTCTCGTATCTTTTGAACGGTTATAGGTATTTAAAATAGTGACATTTGGAGGGAGGAAATCAACGGACGTAGGCTTCTCAAATAGCCATAACAAGTGACGTAATAGTGACAGATGACGTTACAGAGTCACTTTGACCGATAATTTTAAATGGGACCTTGTGACAAGGGATATCTCGTTTGAAAGGTATTGAAAATTCTATTCAATCATATTAATTTTGTTTGGGTTTTAGTTGATTTTGATAAATAAATTAAATATAAAATTGTAGTTTCACATTTAATTAATAAATATTCAAACGTCCGCCTATGGTTACTTGTCAAAAAAGTTGACGTTGACATAAAAATAACTAGAGAAAAACGTCAACTGTTTTGACAAGTAACCATATAGCGGACGTTTGAATATTTATTAATTAAATACGAAACTACAATTTTATATTTATTTAATTTATTCATCAACATAAACTAAAACCCAAAAAAAAATAGTATGATTGAATATTGAATGGGTATTTTCAATACCTTTCAAACGAGATATCACTTGCCATAAGGTCCCATTTAAAATTATTGGTCAAAGTGGCTCTGTAACGCCATCTGTCACTATTGCGTCACCTGTTATGACTATTTGAGAAACCTAGTTCGTTTAATTCCTTCCTCCAAATTTTACTATTATAAGTTTAACCGTTCAACAGATACGAGGGAGGAGGGGAATTTTGACTAGCACTTTATTTACAACCCATCATGTCATACCTTATCAAATGCTTGTGAGACATCCAAGAAGGCTGCAGTGCAGTATTCTTTCTTTTCAATTGCATCTCTTGTAACCCCCAAAGAATCACCCTATATAATCATTATCAAGTTAAAAGATGTATTGCTTTCGATAAACTTTTTTAAACATTCCTCTATTCCGTCGTATATTCAGGTTTTATCTGAAATTTACTGAATTGCATGAAATATTTTTCTTTTTACTTATTTATTGTGTGGTCACTTTATTCAATTAATTCTTTGTATTACAATTTATATTTTCTCGAATCGTGAAACTACTAATTATAAAATAATATCTTTTTTGAAAATTACCAAATTTTCATAACATCTGTGGAGAAAAGTATGTTATAAGATAATCTTTATCATTAATTTTTATATAGTTTAGTTTAGTACATAGTATCATTAGAAATCAAGTACATAACATTGACAGTATTTATAAAATGTCTTCATCAACTTCATGCAGTGTTATTAATATTTATGTATTTATTTATATTTATTTTCATATTAAATTAATCGACTGATTTTATTTGTTGATTTACTTCGAATTATATTGTTTATGTTTCATACAAATTTTTGTTTTCACGATTAGCAGAGTTATTTTAGCTTGCGAATTTCTATTTTTCGCTGGTTTTGTTTGGATATTTTTGTATTGTATTTATACTATATAGATATACTATATGTATAGAACTATATGGATTTTATGTATATGGGCATAACAAATGCTTTGAGAAGATATTTAAAACCAAATCTGATAATATAAACTTCTCGTAAACGACTTTTACTGCTATAAGCTTGTATTTTTTTCTAAAATCATTATATTTTTGCCGATTAGCTCAGGCGGTAGAGTGTCTGACTTCCACACCGAAGACCGGGAATCGAAACCCAGCGCCGCGCACAGGCGAGAACATCTAGATATTTTTAAATATCTACAGTCCCCAGGTCGCCTGAATAAAATGAGTACCTTGGGTAACCTAGGCAGTTGAAGCGTAGCACTGGCTCTGTTACCTTCCTTGTTAGACGGAGAGGCAGCGCTGAAAAATCTCTTTGAATTTACTAAAGCTAAATTTTTCACAGTTGATTACTGTGATTGTGTAGAGAAACATACTGCAGTCGTTCAAGCGAAACGTAGAACAGGGGTTACTGAGAGGGTATCAAAGTTGCTTTCCTACGAAGGTAATTAAATCCATTTACTAAGGCTAAAAATCAGTACACACATTCTAAATTGAATATAAATAAAAGTTAATATAGTCGGTCAGCTGTATGACAGGACAGAGCCGGTCGGTCGGCCCCAATAAATGTACAGGGTTATTCACTATATTTTGACCCCCTTGTAAACTGCTTTATTTACAGAATTAGAAAAAAATGTAAAATACAAAAGTTATTCAATTTTTTAATTATGATTTTTTAACATATATATCGTACTAGTGACGTCATCCATCTGGGCGTGATGACGTAATAAACTATTTTTTTAAAATGAAATAGTGGTCGTGTGCTAGCTTATTTGAAAGGTTATTCAATTCTCTATGCAGTACTATAAACATTAAGACCATTTTTTATACAGGGTGTTCAAAAACATTTTTTGAATTATTAATTAAAAAATTAATTTAATTTAAAAAAAAATTTTTGGACACCCTGTATACTTAATTATGTTAATGTTTATATTACTAAATAGGGAATTTAATAACCTTTCAAATGAGCTAGCACTCGACCCCTATTCCCATTTAAAAAATAGTCGATTACGTCATCACGCCCAAATGGATGACGTCACTAGTACGATATATATGTCAAAAAATCATAATTTAAAAATCGAATAACTTTTGTATTTCACATTTTTTTCTAATTCTGTAAATAAAGCAGTATTCACTGGGGCCGACCGACCGGCTCTGTCCCGTCATACAGCTGACCGACTATAATAACTTTTATTTATATTCAATTTAGAATGTGTGTACTGATTTTTAGCCTTAGTAAATGGATTTAATTACCTTCGTAGGAAAGCAACTTTGATACCCTCTCAGTAACCCCTGTTCTACGTTACGCTTGACCGACCACAGTATGTTTCTCTACACGATCACAGTAATTAACTGTGAAAAATCTTGCTTTAGTAAATTCAAAGAGATTTTTCAGCGCTGCCTCTTGGACTATGTATGCCGTAGTCCTAGAGCCGCGCTAGCGGTAGAAAGCTATTATTAAATCTTTGTATTTGACTGTTTAAATTTCAGGTGCATTAAAGAAAAAACGTTCGAATGCATGAAAAAAATTTATCCATAAATTTATAAATATTGTGTACAAAGTTAGGTGACATATTTTTTTTAAGGAATTGATAAAATTACTCCTTGCATATGTTTCTTAAATATTAAATGGTTTTAAATATATTCTCAGACTGTAGATAAGTTCATTGCTCAAGAGTGTAATCCATCCATTATAAATAAAAATTAAAAATTCATAAAAACAGAATACGCAGGGTACATAATATTCCTCTTAATCAGTACAAGTAAGTAGGTATTTTTGAATATTATATATATAACCGTTCATTTTGTTAAAAAAAGTAATTTCTTTCAAATAGAAGACACTAATCACATTCCAAATATATCATAAAAATAAAATAAATGTTTAACTTTATTAAATATTGGTAGAAAAACTTTCCTACTTTATAGTACTAACACAAAATAGAGAGCCCAAAGCAATTTAAATTAACAGAAAGGAAAGAAAAACAATTTAATATTTGGCCATATTTGTTATTGGTGGAGGGTCAGATAATAGAACAAATGATGGAGTTTAGATACCTAGGCATCACACTATCTAGCTACGAAAAGCTCTAAGCAGAAGTGGAAGATTAAGTGAATAAAGAAAACAGAGCTGCAAGTTGCCTGATGAAACAATATGGACAAATAAAAATATTGAGAAAAATGTAAAAAGCAGAATTTACAAAATAGTCATCATACTAATAATAAAAGAAACATGACCTGACACAGAGAGAACAAAAAGAATGCTAGAAACAGCAGAAATGAAATCCCGTAGAAAAATCTATAGTAAGACACTATGAATACTAGAATATAACTCATGACAGATTTTGAACATAAAAAAAGGAGAGTTTACATGTAATTTCACTAGTGCTACTTGGTGGCTACTGGTACAAACAAGTCTCATTAATGGTGTACTAGTTGTGGAGAGTCTGTTAAGCTCGGATGTTGCAAAGTTAATAGATTGCTACCAGAATGTGAATCTGAATATTTGGAGCAAGAATTGCAACCTCCCTAAAAAAAAGTGATGTTACAGAACGGGTATTTTTCAAGAAAAATCAAGCTACAGTCATACGGGTAATATCAGCCGTCATATTATCCGTATGCGCGCCAATGGTGAATATTAAATTCTTAATTGTATGTCAAAAAATGTGCAATAATTACATCTTAAAACCCACCAAATTTCATTTGCATATCTCAACCTGTTTTAAAGCCATAAAATAAATCGTCAGTTTGTAAGAAAAAAATCAGCATGCCGTATCTCGGAAACGAAGCATTTGCGTACATACGTTTATAAAGCAAACTTTCATTATTTTTTCATGCAGAATTACCCCTTGAAGTTTGCCATACTTTTTTAAAAATACCCTGTATTGATGAAAAACATGGCTAGTTGTTAAAGTACCTAACTTTTTGATGGTCCAACATAAGCGAATGAATAAAAAACAGAATGTTGAGAAAACATGAGGCTGTAGTTTGGTTTTAATTTTAGTATTTTACAAAGGCTAGAATATTCCACAGGATGATGCAAACTTTGAGAAAAAAACACAGTTTGATTTGTACACCCGGTATACAATGAAAATTTGCCAGTTTAGCAACAATATTATTACAGCGATATTGTTAAAGAATAAGGCTATAACATATTAAACAATGACTTAAAATTCGAGACATCAAAAATTACACATTTTTAAGGTGGGCATAATTTTGGTCCAGAGTGTATTTAAGTATCCGGAAATAATTAACCCCAATATCAATTAACACATAGAACCAAAAGGTTGTTTTCTTACTGTATGATACAAACGTTACCGATCAAACTGCTAAAATGTTTGCCAAGCATGACGTCAAGCCTATTTTCAAATTAACAAGGCGATAAAACAAAGTCATAACTTTTTTTCATTTGTTATAAATATAATGGAATTAAAATACAAACGTAATTTCAATACTAGTTTGAAAGAAACACACATCACACAATGTAAAAACACAGGAGCTTAATAAAACATCACTTTAGTGTAGAAATAAAGTAGGTATAATCGGGTATAATAAATAATCGGGTAGGTATAATTGGGGTATTCAATCAACGGTATAATAGATGCGATAACATGGTAGTACAAAAAGTATTATCACTGCACTTATAGTCAGACATTAAGCATTAGTTATGCAAATTAAGACTTGTTGAGCCAAAAATCAATCCTTACGTAGTTGTAGATGTTCTGAGTTAAGTATGTTTTCAAAAAAAAAAACAAGATATGTTAAAACTTATTTACCTTATAAATACCTAATAAATTAATCGTAGGGGAAAGAAATCAATGAGAGCTAACAGTGGTCTTATATAAAAAAATGTGCACTTAATATTTATATCTAGACTTTAATTCAAATAAAATGCCTTCACATTCGCCTTTATATTCTCAATTATGCTATAATGCTTATGCTGATAAGACAGACATGGTACAACATACAAAGATGCACTCTAAATGTCACAACACGCATCGTACTCACGTTTAACCGTGTTAAAACTACTACAATTCAGACACAGCATATATCGATTATTACATCTAACTTAAGAATATTATTCCATAGACACTGTAGATCTTTTACGATCAGTATCATATTGCCATGATATACTGTATATCATACAGTATCTTAATACCGTTTTCGGACATCAGGGCACATCTAAATATCCAATGTTTTTTGCAGTCAAATACAGTACCCTGGATTAGTTAATTTTCAAAATATCTTAAAATGTTTAACTTAAGATATTGAGTAACGTTGATCATTTAGACAATTTGGAACACTTTCATTAGAAATAGACCATTTATGAAATTCAAAAGATATTCATCGAAACTTTTTAAAACTAAATGTATCACGATTTGTTTTACGCAAAAAGTAATATACACATTTTGTTGGTAGTATAACATATAAATAATTACTTTATTACAGAAAAACTAACATTTTATTAGTTACAATTTTCATATGATTCCACTTTTTAATAATAATAATGCGACTGTACCCATTTCTTTCACTTTCACTTTGTTTCTCCCTACATGAGCATGTACTAACTAGAGGGAGCAGGATCCTGCCTCTATATATTTTTGCTCTCGAGGCAATTAGAATCACTTTTAATGCTCTGAGCGCGAGATGTGTACCGACAGAGAAAGCGAATAAAACTAGACTAAAACTATCTCTCGTACCCAGCGGTTCAGCTTTTGTACGGGAAAGTAAAGGGGTTTGAGATCGTTCCATCAGATCAAGGCGCGAGAGAGATAGCGTGTAGTTTATTTGCTCTCTCTTGCGATACTTTTCTCGCGCTCAAAGCATGAAGGCTGCCTCTAATTACTATAATATGCTCGAAGGTGTAAATAGAAATTAAAAACAACTAGTTTGAAAGGATACAGGAAATAATTACGTTGCATGAATTCTAAGGTGACAGTAGTAGAAGTCAAAAAATAGTGTTTTCAGAAACCATGCGTATACTCTTTAAACTTATCATATAAACAGATTTTGGACTTTTATTTCTTAGAATTAATGTGTGTTGTACAAAAAAGTATGACATGAATTGACTTGTACTCTTATGAAAATGTAGAGAAGTCAATAACAGATCAGATGATGAACAATACTCAGAACCAACAAAAATTGACTTTACTGTTACTACTTATCACCTTAGAATTATTATTTTTTTGGAATAAAGATAACTTTCTATAAACGAAAATGTGGCACCACAATAACGTGGCGTTTTAAATAGTATCTATTATCAAAAATCTATCAGTTGTAATGTGATTAGTGGTCTTAAACACAAAAGTTGCCTCACAAAGATACGAATATAGCTATAAGTTTGTGAATAGAAAAATATAAATTTTGTATTTACAAAAATTAAATGTGCTGTTGACAATTTTGTATAGTCGCCATATTTCACAAATAAGTATTTACTGATTGCATGTGCTTCAATTACTGGACCGCATTGGCTTCGAATTTTCTTAAATCGTTGGTCCCATTTTGGAATGCAGGGAACTAACAAAACTTGTCGGTTTGTTGTAAAAATTAAAGTTGCTAGTCAGGGCAATTGTCGCCCGTTAGAAGCTTTTTGAAAGCCAATCCGGACTTTAAAATGCGTGTGACTCGCTAACTTATCGGTAAATTTCCGAATTTGGTAGCCAAAACGCACTAGAGGATGGTTTTGATGGTTCGGTTGCTACTATTTAAATCATGGAACGTATAAAGATTTCTTTAGAATAATTTATTTATAGACCTAA
Source organism: Diabrotica virgifera virgifera (assembly GCF_917563875.1). Classification (NCBI taxonomy): domain Eukaryota; kingdom Metazoa; phylum Arthropoda; class Insecta; order Coleoptera; family Chrysomelidae; genus Diabrotica; species Diabrotica virgifera. The sequence continues at coordinate 189,207,300 of NC_065449.1, forward strand.
TTTTATATATGTAATATGAAAATGGTATTGTTTTAAAGGTATTAAAACAGGAAGTTAGAAAGCAGTAGGTCTAGACCAAATCCCAGTAAAAAGCTTAAAATGCATAAATCATGAAACCTTAGACATTGTAGTAGATTTGTTAACAGAGTGTACAAAAGAAGGGCACATACCGAAACAATGCCTACTCTCCACCTTTTTTGTGCTACCCCTAAAAATGCAAACGCTATAGACCACAGTGAATACAGAATAATATCATTGATAATAAGTCATGTTCTCAAATTATTCTTGAAAATAATACATGGTCGTATAAATAAAAATCTGGAAGTAGGAATAGATGATAGTCAGTTTGGGTTCAGAAGCGGAATAGGAACCAGAGAGGCGTTATTTGCTTTTAATGTGATAGCTCAAAGATGCATGGATGTGTTTGTTACGTTGATTTTGAAAAAGCATTTAACAAACTAGGACATCAAAAATTAGTCCAAATTCTACAGACCGTAAACATATACATATTACGAATAATAACAAAACCTTTACTGAAATCAAAGTCAAATCCCAAAACCCCGTCCAGAAATTGAAATCAGGTGAGGAGTTAGGCAGTGTTGTATTATGTCTCCATTACTATTCAATGTATAGTGAACCAATTTCTGAAGAAGCATTACTATCTGAAAGTGAAGGAATAATGATTAACGAAATAATTATTAACAACATAAGATATGCAGATGACACCGCGAATGTGGTATGCTCTTTTGAATAACTCCAACTACTACTAAACAAAACAAACAGTTTCTGTGAAAAATATGGACTAAAAATGATAAAAAGACTAAATATATAATAACTAAGAAAACAAATATATAAACAAACATACATTCGTGTAGCAAGAAATGCGTTTGTAAAAATGAAACCAATTCTCTGCAATAAATTCCTTACTCCTAAAGTCCTTATAGGACTTAAAGTCCTATTTTCGATACTACAATATGGACTTAAAAGCTGGACATAAATAAGCTACAGTCATTTGAAATTTAGTGTTACAGAAGAATGCTTAGAATGGCATGGACACAGAAGAAAACGATTACGGAAGTATTGCGAGAACATGGGCAAAGAATACGATATAAAAACACAATAAAAATAAGAAAGTTATAGTCTCACAATATCTGGGACACGTATGAGGGACAGCGATTCGAAATGCTAAAACTGATAATACAGGAGAAGATAAGATGAGGAAGGAGAGTGTCATAGGTTAAAAAATTTAAGAGATTGTTTTAAATTCAGTAGAAAATTAATCAAATTAGTTTAAATTTCAGAGCAGCGGTAGCTGCGGTCAAGACAGTGATGATAATATCCAATATTTTATCATTTTAATCGGATTTTATCATTTTAAAATGACACTACTAATTATTGCAACGTTGTATATTTAGCTTACTAGAATATTTTTGTAGTATGTAATTTGCTTTCCATAAAACTCTGCCGATTTAATATCGGATTTTAAATTAACAAGTTAATTTACCAAAAAATATTTTAAAAAATTAAAATATTTTTACGAGCTTAATTATTTTGATCCAAAAAATCTGAAAAAAATCAGAGTATTTATGGGCATAATAAAAATGTATGTTCATGAATTTTTTCAGATTTTTTAAAGCAAAGATCGCTCATGAATATTTTTTTTTGAAAAAAACGCATTTTTGCGATAGAGGACACCTAAGGCCATCCAGGGAGCTAAAAATTTAGTAAAGGGGTTTTTAATTATGCACTTTTGATTGCCCAGTCTCAAATAAGAACCCCCGAGTGCAGATATTACCATCTTATCCAGCCTTTATAAAAAGCTGAATTAACACTTCTTGTTTGTTTTAAGAAAGAGAGGTATAAGTAAAGAGGTAGATACAATTAAAATTAGAAAACTGCAATATCTCGAACATGTCATGACGGGCGAGCGTTACAACTTGTTCCAATTAGTAATACAAGGAAGAATATAGGGTAGGAGGAGTCGTAGAAGAAGACGCATCTCCTGGTTTGAGAGTTTGGTTTAACTGCACTTTTGCTGATGTCTTTAGAGCAGCGGTATCGAAAGTGCGAATTCCCATGATGGTTGCCGACCTTCTTAGAGGAGACATAATATGAAGTAGGCACATGAAAAAAAAGGATTGTTTTAAAGTCAATAAACCTTATTAACGTTTAATATGTTTAAAAAAGTTAGAGAAGTAGCTGGTCTTTATCATAAGAAAACTCCACATACTATAACCGATTCGTCGGGAAAAATGATAATAGACGAACACGAAATTCGAACTACCTGGTATAATTATATAAATGAACTGTATAATGATGATAGACCCGAAGAACTGGAAACTTTAGATGAAGGTGAAGGACCAGAAATACTAAAATCAGAAATACTACATGCTATAAAATTGGCAAAAAAACAAGAAAGCGGTTGGTATTGACAACATACCTACAGAAATTTTAAAGCTCATAAATGAGCAAAACATTGGAATACTAGTCAAACTTTTCAATGATGTTTATTCGACTGGTGATAGCCCTGAAGATTGGTTAAAGTCCGAATTCATAACTCTACCAAAAAAACAACGTCCGAAAAACTGTAGCGATTATAGAATGATAAGCCTTATGAGCCACACTTTGAAAATCTTTCTACGTATTATCCACAGTAGAATCAGAGATAAATGTGAAGAAGACCAGGATGAAACACAATTTGGCTTCAAAAATGGACTGGGAACCCTGGACGCACTCTTTGCACTAAATGTATCATTGCAGAACTGCCGAGATCAAAGGAAAGACGTCTTTGCTGTATTTATTGACTATGAAAAGGCCTTTGATCGAGTACAACATCACAAATTAATTAAAATATTAAAGGATAAAGGAGTTGATAGTCAAGATGTACGAATCAAAGAAAAATTATACTGGCGTTAACCAGCGACAGCTTACATAAATGGAAAATCAATAGGAATATGCAAAATACAAAGTGGTGTCAGACAGGGTTGTATACTGTCATCACTGTTATTTAATTTATATTCAGATAGAATATTTAAAGAAGCGCTGCATAATTTGGAATGGGGTGTGAAAGTTAATGGAATTCTAATAAATACAATCAGATATGCAGACGATACGGTTATTTTAAGTGATGATATGAATGGATTACAACACCTTTTAAATGCCATTGACACAGTGGGAAGAGAGTTTGGCCTAAACATAAACTGTTCAAAAACAAAATACATGGTATTTAGCCGTTTGGCCCATCAAGATTCTCGGTTATATGTTGATGGTCATGTAATTCAAAGAGTACTCAGTTTTAAATATCTTGGTTGCCATATTACTGAAAAATTAGATCCAGATAAAGAGATAAAATGTAGAATCGAGCACATTTTTAAAAATGAGGTCATTCTTCTGTAATGATAACTTGCAACTTCAACTTCGAAAGCGCATGATTAAATGTTACATTTGGTCAGTCCTCTTGTATGGTGTCGAAGCATGGACATTAATAATATCCACCATTAATCGTTTGGATGCCTTTGAAATGTAGCTGCACAGACGTACACTGAAAATACCATGGACGGCTATGATGACAAATGTGGCAGTCCTTAAGAGAACAAATGCTGCCCGCGAGCTGCTTGATAACATCAAATATAGAAATATGGCCTATTTTGGACACGTAGTAAGGGGAGACCGGTATAATATTCTTCAACTTATTATGATGGGTAAAATCGAAGGACGCAGAGGAATTGGTAGAAAGCAGGCCTCTTGGTTGAAGAATATCCGAGAGTGGACAGGAATAAAGAAAGCAAAACAACTATTTAGAATAGCTCGAGACAGAGACAGTTTCGCCATGTTAATCGCCAACGTCAAGGGGACTTGATAGGGCACGTTAAGAAGAAACCTTATTAAATAGTATTGTTATCTTGGCTCATATTTTTACATAAAGTTTGACTTTGTCAAATGTTAAAACAGATCTTGCGTGCCTTTCACTATGTGAGAGATTTTTTTAATATTGTTAATATGTTTATTCTTTTAATTCTTCTTTAACACGGCGTAATACTTCGTAATAGAAAGAGTACTATAGCACATAATTAATTCCTAATTTAATAAATCCATTTCCACGTTTACGACATTGTCGTACGTATAACAGGGTAAAATACTATTTAAATAGTAGCAATCGAATTATTAGAACAGCAGATGCCGGTGTTGGATGTTCTGCAATGTATTTAGGAAAAGAAATAAGTGTATTTTTGTAGATGTTTAGATAAAAGACAGCAGCGAGCTTTTCATACTTATTTTGATCTTGTTTACATCACGGACAATTTGAAATTTCTTTTGCACATAATGGACTGTGTTAGATCTCGAAAAATAAAAGTAATTTTTATATTTTCAATACTATGTAATTACGGTTACAAATAAACTAGTCTTGTGTTGTTAACATTTTATTTCATTTTTAATCACTCAATCCCATCATCTTCAAAGAAAGATCAAATCCATAGAAATAAAAAAGAATGATCTTGCCACTTATCTAAAGAGAACAGAAAAGCAAACGAAAAATAAAAAAATAGGGTAGTTGAGATTGTGAATCGACGAAAACAACATGGCAAGGAAACGGACACGAAGCAAGGAAAGCAAGTAACAAATTAACAAAATTAAATAACAGAAGAACTAGTAAAAGCAGCGACTTTGTATATAAAAGGGACCTAGAAATACTGAAACATTTAATAAGCGACGTTATGAAATATAAATTTGACATAAAAGAAATTGGGACAGGGTAGCCAGGATATAGACAACTATATATTTTTCATTAGCCGAGGCAGTAACAGATTGCTGGGTATAGATTTTATAAGTAAAAAATTGAAATAATCTTTCATACTTTAAAGTAACATCGGATATGTTGTGTGCACTCAGACTACAAGGTAAAGACCAAAAGATAACATTTGTAAATATACATGCATTCTCGGAAGAAAAGGAAAAAGAGTTTAAAATAGTTATTTATGATATAAGTGTTAAAAGTACACGTTTAAGGCACACATGTGAAACTTTGCAGAATGAGCGATAGCGAGTTCTGCAATTCACATGAGTGCCTTAAAAATGTACTTTTTAACACGCATATCATACAATATTTTTTCTACAAACGTAATTATAGAACAATATCTACAAAAACTTTTACTTGAACTTGACTGACATTTCATTTTTATATTTTTTTGACATTACATCAAAATTTCCTATACGGTCAATACGAGTTGCAGTGCCATAAAAATTTTAAATCACTAGTGCCTTAAAGTAGCATTTTTAACGCACGTATGGAGTGCTAAAAATTGCATTTTTAACACGGTTGTAGAAAAATAATTTTATAGTAAATTAGATTGATCAAGTATAGGAGACTACAGGTTAGTATAATCTAATGAATATTCTAATTCTATGAGACCTTAACGCCAAAATAGGTAGAGAAGAAATATTAATGCCCACTAAAGACAGTCACAGTGTACATACAGAAACCAAAATAAATATTTCCTCATGGATTTTGCTAAAGAAAAGGGAATTATGATAAAAAGTACAAACTACCAATGTAAGCACATTTATAAGGGAACAGAGATATATTCGGACGGCCATACAGACAGCCATATTGGCCGTTTTATTTGAAAAAAAAAAAGAATGTGTGTACTTTGTATGCACGTAAGAAGTTATACTTCTATTATATGATTTCAACGAAATAAATATACTTTCAACAGGTTATTTGTATTTTATTTAAGGATTAAACTAATTTATACTTACTACTTCCAAAAATTTTTATCAAAACAATACCAAAAATAAAAAAAAAAAATAGAAAACACACGGATTCGAACCGGGGACCTCTCGATCTCCGGTCACACGCTCTACCACTGAGCTATACTCCCTTTGCTTTGACAGGTTACAAGATTTCTCATACATACTGACAAATTTAATAGACCAAGTGAAGTATACAAAAATCTTATTCCCGAGGAAGACAAATCCAAAGACACAAAAATTATAATAAATATATTTACTAAAAACACTAATAATATATTCTTTTCACGCACACCTTATTTGCGCTACATCTTTATGTAGCGCAAATAAGGTGTGCGTGAAAAGAATATATTATTAGTGTTTTTAGTAAATATATTTATTATAATTTTTGTGTCTTTGGATTTGTCTTCCTCGGGAATAAGGTTTTTGTATACATCTTTATGTAGCGACTAATACCATACTGATGGTGTGCGCATGCGACCGGGAAAATAAAAATTCACCCTCGCGCCTAAAGAAATATAACTCCAAAAATCAAGAAAACTGTATAAAGGTGGGGACATATAGAGTACTCCATATGGACTTAAAACACTATTTAGAAGGAATATGGATGAAACATTTAGTATCAATCCTCGAAACGGCCAGAAATTAAAACACAAAAGAAAAAACAATCAGATTACATACAGAAAGTAAGGAAACGTTATAAGAACAAGTCACCAATAACAAATTAAAGAGAATAATAGACGAAAGAAATGTAGAATGGATGTGGAGAACATTAAGAGATATAATTAAAGGGTCAACAAATATTTCCTGCACCAATAACAACATAAAGAAAATAAGAATGGTTTGAAGAGCAGATAGAAGAATATGAACAATAATTGGAAGAGCGGCCACGTTTCGATTAAAAATGATCCAAGAAGCAAGAGAAGTGTAGAAAAATTAAATCAAGCAAAGAAATATAAATGGAAACATAAATGTAAGCTCAAAAATATAGAGCAAAGCTATAAAAATAATCAAATTGGGAACCTGTATCAAGTGATAGACAGCTAAGTTTAAATCTTAAAATTCGCCTCATGCGAGATGTTACGTGCTGTCAGTTCTTTTCTATGGAATGGAAGCTTGGGCACTGAAAAAGATCGATACAAGGAAAATAGAAGCATTCGAGATGTGGATGTACCGCAGTATACTGAGAATATCGTGGACAGAAAGAGTGACAAACATGGAAGTGTTGCGAAGGATGCAGAAAGAAAAAGAACTTGCGCTTACTATTAAAAAGCGCAAACTGCAATACCTGGGACATATAATGAGGGGACAAAAATTACCAGCTACTACAATTAATTATTTAGGGAAAAATAATAGGTAAAAGATCCATTGGCAGAAGAAAACATTCATGGTTGAAGAATTTAAGAGATTGGTACAAGTGCAGCAGCTGCCAATTATTTAGATCTACGGTATCAAAAATACGCATAGCCTTGATGATAGCCAAACTTCGGAACGAGGACGGCACCTGAAGAAGAAGAAGATCAAGGGATAAAAAACAAAAAACGATAACACCAGTCGAAATCTACATTATAAAGACAAGAATGGAGGAATGATTAAATGGTGAATCGAAAATGTTAACGTTGGAAGAAATACGTTGATGAAATTTATTCAAATGTAAAATATATTTCTGTATTGTCAATATGAATGAGTCAGATAAAATCAAATTATTAGATGTTTTGTGTTTCCAAGTGACAAAAATAATTTAATTTGTATTTTTGGAACGATTTGCGAAGTGGAAATCGAAACTTTAAAATAAACTTATTTTAAAGTAAAATTTCGGCTTATTCCCTGTAAAATAGTAAATTCCGTTATCAAGTACACCGTTTCCCATTTATAAGTACTCCGTTATTAAAATATAAAAATTTATTTCCACGCCCTATTTGAGATATTCTTTATTATGTTTTCTTACCATGTAGAGGACGTTTTTGTTACCTGCTGGAATACCCTCATCGTTGGCAAAGTTGAGGGAGAACACCATGTCACTGTTTACTTTAATACCCATTCTGCCGCATTTGTTTGTCACTCTTTTAAAACTTCATTGAATATGGTTGGGACAATACAGCATCTTCGTCTCAATTTAAACGTATTGTTCTATGATTTTTATATTCTTTAACGTTGTTTTTCTTACGAATTGCAAAAAGTAGAAGTCAGACAATTCTCCTGTTTCATTGAGTGTATCAAAAATATTGTTTTGAAGCTATTTTCTTGTGGCATCTTTACGTAATTTACTATTTTTTATGGGAATATGACACAGTTTTACTTTAAAATTAAGTTTATTTGACAACAGGCCACAACAATGTAACCAGGATGATCCTAAGAGGGGGGATTACAACTACTGGAGGGTCTCTAGGGGGTATGGAATAGTAATGGTGTTAAGCGTATATAGCTCAAAATACATCCCAATGGTTATAACCCCCTGGTTACGCCACTGACAGGCCAGGACGTCGTCAGAACCAGGAGACTTTCCGTTTTTCATATCCGTGAGCGCATATATTAGTATGTACCTCTTTATTTATTATCGTTGGTCAGCTATCCGGTTCTTCAAATATTGTTTTCATCTTCATTTTTGTTTCGTTGTCTGCTGCTATCAACCCGTTAGCACAGTATAAAGAGGGACAGTATAACCACTCTCCGAAAAATTGGAAGTAAAATATGTAGTCGCGCATGGCGACCGCGCAATGTTCTTAGTCGCTTTTGCCCCACTCTCGCATTGCTAGTCGCATAGAAACGTACGGATTTTAACAGGGAAAACCCGAATCCACCACTGGTGAATTACCAATTGCGTACTGCCGGTATTACCTCTTGAGATCAAAGCGCCGACAGATGAGTGGTTTTACTGTGGAACCTCTATATACTGTGCCGTTGGCGTCAATTAGTTTATTTCCGAGCCAACGTCAGAAGCTTCCGGTGATTTTTCTAATCTTCATATATACATTAAACCAGTAGTGTAGTGCTTGTAGATTTTCTATCTTACAGCATTTCTCATTCAATAAAACAAATAGTTGTAAACAAAACATTTATTTAAAATATTTAACTGCCAGCTAATAAAAAAACTAGTATAAAATTCCTGATAATTAATATTTAATAATAAAAACATATTGGCACTACTAATAGTATATCCTGATACTACAACATAACACAAAACTTTATTATCAGAAACTTTATTATATTATAGTGGTAAAAATATTTTAATTATAACTTTATATAAGTATAATTAAGTACAAATTGAGAGACTTCATACAATATAAACGAATAAAATCATTGGTAAAGTATGCGTTTAAGTGTTATTTCAATGTCTTATAACAGATCAAGTTTAATATGATTTAAATATTTCAAATATGAGTAAAGAAATATGTGTAGATAACATAATACGCCATTCTATAATTACCATCCCTAATACATTATTAAAAATATATGAGTTTTACCTAAATGTGTTAAATACTAATGGATTTGTTCATGGGGGTGGATCTCTAACAGATCCAGAGCATATTCGCATGAGCATGAGAAGTAAATACGTGGACAATTTAGCATTCAACAGTAAAAATAACTTCTCGACTTGTTCTGTGTTTCATATGTATAGACAATCAAAGTATGATTAATTCAGCATCACTTCAGCGAATATACCTATTGCTTCATGTAAACTTATTAGTAATTAACAATAGTTTTGTGTTTACTTCTTTCTTCTTTTTATTGCGCCGTCACCTTTCGAAGGTTCGCAATCCAAATAGCAATTATAGCTTTGGAAACTACTGCACGAAAAATTTCTGCGGATAAGCGGTCATCTCATCTTCTCAGGTCTTTCAACCACGAGTTCTGGGGTCTTTTGCCCCGTAGTTTACCTTACGATATGCTTTTTTTCCTGGATTATTCTTAGTAATCCTTTTTATTTGATCATGCGCCAAATTACCTCGTTGTTAGTACTTACTTCTTTACCACCACTTGAATTTTTCTCCGTATGCAATATGGAAATCTCAATATGCATCTGGAAAAACAAACCCAACTGACTTTAGGCTTACATAAAAGTTGGGTGAGGTCTGCATAATGTTATTCCTCTTTTCTCTGCGATCAATAATTAGTGAATTATAATTCATTCTTCCTATTGTGTCTTATTGTTTGGATCAGTGGCGGCTCGTGGCTTTAGGGACAGGGTCGGCAAGGTTTTGTCTCCTCAGATAGGTATGCCATCTAATTAAAAGGCTTCAATTGCATAGAAGATTTTTGGTTTTCATTTTTTTTTGTTTTTTCCTATAAATTGAGAACCTAAACCTGTTTATAAATTAACTCTAGTCTATGTTGTTTCGAAGTAGCAAAATGGGTTATAACGTCATTGTAAAATTTATTATTGTTTTGGAGAGGCTTTAAAAGTTTTTTTCTATTGACATTTGAGACAAGTTTGACATTCTCTCTTGTTTCATGGTGTTTCGACAATACGTTTTGACTCTTTTGAGACAAGAGAAATCCCGTTCATTTGAGGCAGAATTTGCCCACATTTGAGCACAATAATTTATTAATTTCGGGAACAGTTTGTTATACCTAATGAATTGCAGTATATAAAATTAAACATATTATTTTGTAACTTATCCCACCTTCCGAAAATATTTAGATCAGCATATAAAACTGTTAATCCATTTTCTTATTTTATTTGATTAAAGAATGATGGATAATTTTTAATGAACTTGTCTAATAGATATTTTGAAAATTCTTTGGAAAAAATAATTGAGTTATCCTTCCACTCAAAAAGGTCCGGAACATTGTTTAAATAATCAAAATGTCAAAAAATGAAGAAAAACTTCGATTTTTTTCTTCGTTCTTTTATTTTAACTTTCGAAGTATTCACTTCTGAGAAAAGTTACACTGACATAAAAGTTGCGTAATTAAATTTCCTACAATATAGGATTGATTAAAAATTTTAAAAAGTGTCATCCCTGTTGCAAGACAGCAATAATTGCGAAAAAAACATAAAAAAATAAGTATTCGCATTTTACGGTTTTCAACCATTTATGCTACACTTACGACCTTCATATTTTAACCAGAAAACCTTTATGATATAATAAAACAATACTGTAAATTTCATTAAGATTGATTCAATACATTTTGCAATCCAGCTTTTGCAAAAAAAATAAATTTTTTCAAAATGTTGTAGTACTGACAATAAGCAGGTAGCAAGTTGATTTTTTTATATATAGAAGAAAGGTACAGTAAAAATAAATTCAACTTGCTGTCTGCTTATTTTCAGTTGTGCAACATTTTGAAAAAATGAATTTTTTTTGCGAAAGCTGGATTACAAAATATATCTTGCAAAATCTATTGACCCGATCTTAATAAAATTCACAGTATTGTTTTACTATATGATATAGTTTTTCTGGGTAAAATTATGAAGGTCCTAAGTGTAGCATAAACGGTTGAAAAACGTAAAATGCGAATACTTGTTTTTTATGATTTTTTCGCAATTTTTGAAATTTGCGTGACAATTTTTAAAATTTTTAACTAATCTAATATTGTAGGAAATTTAATTACGCAACTTTTATGTCAGTGCAACTTTTCTCGAAAATGAATGCTTTTAAAGTTATAATCAAAAAATGAAGAAAAAAACCGAATTTTTCCTTCATTTTTTGACATTTTGATTATTTAAACAATGTTCCGGACCTTTTTGAGTGGGAGGATAACCCAAATATTATTATATGAGTTATTTTCAAGCAATTTCTGCAAACAAATATGAGTCACCTCTCAACCTCCAAATTAATGTTACTAATATTTTTACAGATGCGCCCTGGTCTATAGGTACGTGTCTTGTTGCCGTTTGCAGATCACCGCTCGGCAGATTGTTTATCTGCCGTACTTGCCATTCAAATAAATACGGGGAATGTATAATTGGTTGCCTATCGGCTAATATTCCATAGCTTCTTATTTACAAGCAAATGGTCAATCTGGTGACGGCTTGCCGAAGCGGGCCTCATAAGAATTCACACAATCGCAATCGGGTGCATGGCTAGGATCATTAATTTGAAAAGTCTCTTACGCACAACGCACAGGGATCACTTAACGTATCGGATCGATCGAATTCTTTTAAAAACAATGAATAAAATTTAGTATGTATTATCTCACAGATATTTTTTTTATTTCACAGAAACCAATATCATCAACTCTGATTAACTTATATATTTAAAAAAATCTATAATGTGTCCATAAATGTGTGGGTCGGCACTGCCGACCCTGACCAGCCACCACTGGTTTGGATTATCAATTCTAGTTTTTCTACTGTGATCGCCTATCTTTATAAGCAGGCGTCTTTCCTGTAGGTTCTTCCCACTACCACCATTTCCGTTTTTCTAACGAATACTTTGATTTTATGGTTTAATTTCTATTACTCATTTCATAATCGGTCTCTTTGACATCTGTAAATTCCTATTTGTATTTCTTATTATAAATTATTAGGCCACATTAGTTAGTCATTGCCCATTTGTATTTCCAATCTGTTTTAAGCGTTGATAACAGCAAATAAATACATAATATTATGAAATGTGAAAGAATTCTGGTGCTAAATCGTAATATTGTTGTTGATGGAAGGGATATTGAGCAAACTGGTTCTTATAAGTACTTGGGACATGGAATTCGGTTGGACAGAGATAACCAGATATGTGAGCTCCCACGTCGCATAGGATTAGCCTGGGCAGTGTTTGGTAAATTAAACTATGCATTTAAATCCGACTTACCCATATGCCTCAAAGAAAAATCTTTGACCAGTGTGTGTTATCTGTACTCCCGCATGGAGCGGAAACATTAACACTTACAAAAAAGGTAGTGAACAAGATTCGCGTAAGTCAGAGGGCTATGGAGTGCCAGATGTTGGGTGTCTCACTGAAAGACCGAATCCAAAACGAAGAAATACGGCGTAGAATAAAAACAACAGACGCTGTCGAAAGAATTGCGTCGTTAAAGTGGAACTGGATAGAACACATCGCCAGGTTATCAGACAACCGATGGACAAAACGTATTGTCGAGTGGAGGCTACAACAAGAAGCACTACGGAGCAGAGAACGCCCACGAAGCAGATGGACCGACGATCTGAAGCGTATTGTTATTAACTGGATGCAAGCCGCATAATACAGAGAGAGATGGAAAGAACTGAGAGGAGTTCTATGTCCAGCAGTGGACGCATACAGGTTGACGATGATGATGTCATACCATTATCCCTACCAATATTTACGATCTCACCCAATCTTTGCTCTTTTAGTGCCATTAACTAAATGTAGTTTTCTTCAATATTGTTGTTCTGAAGCTTTAGTTTTATTTTAGTTTTCGTGATTTACTATGGAATCTCTAACGCGAGAATTTTACTGTCATCGTTGCATTTGGTTCCTTTTTTAAAGACAGATCACATGCTATGATTTTTTTGTGACGGATATCTTTTAGTAAAGTCGTCCCAAGAACGCAACTCATAAATATTGGCGATATCATTTTAAAGTCTTCTATTTTAAAATGTATAATATACGTCTGAATTGCCAATATAAATGAGTCAGATTAAATAAATTATTAGAAGAATTTATTTACTTAACAACATTTTGTTTAATTTAGTAGTATTTTGTATTTTGACAACTGCACCCGATTTGGGCGTCGAAACGTTAATAAAATTATTTTTTCAATTTAATTGTGGCTTATTTCCCATCTAAATAGTTAACTTCAATATTGTGTTTTCTTTTGTTTCTATATACCTACCTAGCTTCTTTAATGAGAAATGAGATTTAATTTTATGTTCGCAGATCTACTTCAAATGAAAGGCGTCGTAGACATATCCAAAATCAAGTAGTAGCATATAAAGATTTTCGTTATTTTTTCTCGATAATATATTGACTAGGGCAAAAAATTGACTGCTTGTTATTTCCGTTCTAGTTCCTAGTACTATTTGTCTAGATTTACAATATGGTATTATTGTAACACGTTCAGTACTAATGCAGGAGTAATTCGAAATGCAAATTTCTTGAGGTTATGTACAGCCTATGGACAAAATGGTAACAAGTATAGACGTTTAGAATGTTAACACGTATTAAAACCAATTGAAAATTCTGTAAATATCTAAAACGGGCTTCATTAACCATATAAATGTTATGTTAAAATCAGTAATCTATTTTTTATTCCAACAATTGGGAAGTACTTTGTATTGCTTATTTTTTCCACAATATAAAAATATCGCAGTAATTTAAAACACAAAATGTGCAGGTAATATTAGATATCCATATACTTACATAGTTCACATTGTGTGAAGTTCCAATATTCACCTTATCGCTTCAGCACAAGTAGTATACATTGATGAGTGTGCTAATAACCGGCAAAATAACGCAAAAAACGGAAAACATAATACGTTGTGCAATAAAGAGATTAAACTAGTAAAGGTGTGAAATTATCAATAGAAACCTATAAATTTACATAATATTGACAGTTTCCCACCTTTAGACGTATCGGAGGAGTTTGGCAACTGCCTCAGAATTTTATAAAATTCTCCTGAGTTTGACTCCCATAAGTCTAACGTTGGGAAACCATCAATATAATCTCTCTCACCTCTACTACTTCATTCTCTTTTTATTTCACAACGTAGTACGTTTTGCATTTTTTGCGTTATTTTGCCGGTTATTAGTGCACTCATCACTGTATATTTATTTATAGACATAAATTATAATCAAATAATTGAAAATCCAGAATGTTTGAGATAAAAACATTTAAACTGTTCCACATATGTTTACTTTGCCAACTCTAACGGTATAAAACTAATAACTTTAACTACTTTTATAAAAAATCTACTTTACAAACATATTTTAAATAAATAAAATTTAAGCTTAGATAAATAAAATCTTAAAAAATATATAAACTTTCAACTAAAAATAAAGCAACGAGTTATTTTTTCTGTTTCACGTTGAACAGGGAAGAAACAGTAATAGAACGTTTAGTTTTTAAAATACTGTGGTGATCATCAATAGGATTCAATTTCAATAAGAATAATTGTTTGCGATTATAGTCCATTCACTCACGGTAAAATACTGCAAAACCTCTGAAATTTAAAAGAATTGTTTGAATTGACATGAAATTTTAATACAATTATTTTTTTCAATTTAATTGTGGCTTATTTCCCATCTAAATAGTTAATTATAAAAATGCCACAAGGAAATAGCTTCAGAACAACGACATGAAATTTGACATATACATACAGTCCGTACAATATAGATACCGTTGCACGTCATCCGCGTCATAGCACGTGACGTCACATGATGCCAACACGAAATATTTAAGTCGTAGGTGTGTTCCTTTTTAGAATCGTTTAGCTAAGTACACTGGAATTACAGCCACTAGACACATTTTATTATAAACGCGTAGAAATAATACTGGAAGATGTCTATCAATGTAAATTTAAAGAAACATATCCTAACTTGTTTCATTTAATTTGTATAAATGGAATATAAACAATGAACTGTCAATATACGGATGGAATGGCCCTGTCCCATTCAAATAGTAAGCGAGATTACCACCAACATACAAGAGAGAGGTCCTAGAGAGAGACAGAGAATGTGCTGGAAAATTTGACAGGCCGTGTAATTTCAGTTGCCTATATCAACTTAAATCGGGGAAATGGACCTCATATTTTTTTAACCTGGTATCAGGGCTGATAGGCAGTATTTAAAAATTAATTAAGTTAATAAAATTTAAAAAATATGAGGTCCATTTCCCCCATTTAAGTTGATATAGGCAACTGAAATTACACGGCTTGTCAAATTTTCCAGCACATTGTCTGTCTCTCTCTAGGATCGTGGCCGCATTAATTTTCTTCGTGCCTATTCCATCCGTATTGACAGTTCATTGAATATAAAGCGTTTTCATAAAGCACACTTGGTCGGATTACACTGTAACTTCGATCGAACAAAGGTGACATTTGGTCATAAATTGGTAACATTTATTTGACAGTTGCGGTATTGACACTCTAGATTTTGTTTTTATTCTTTACTATTTGTGTGTATTGGTAATTCATAATGTCGTGGACCTGACGTAATCATTTAGTGACGTCGATCTACGAACAAAACAATGATATCGGGCATTCCTAAAAACATGTAGTTCACTTCAGTGCGTTATCGTAGCGAGACAGAGACGAACTAGTTTTTGCGTTAGTGAAATAGCTTTTATATTTTTTTTGTGATTATTAATTGATAACTTTGTATTTAACTTATTTCGCCTTAAAACATAATACCAGCAGAAGTGGTTCTAATTTATTTAAACAATAATTGTTTTTAAACAAATTGTATAAATCAATTTCATCTGCCCGGACAAATGTTTTTTCGGTATTTTGAATCATTCTGAATAAAAAAGGTTAATTGTAATATTTCTCTAAAGTTTATCGTTTTCAACATAAACAATTGAAAACTGAAAAAAAAAAACGAAAAATGATGATTTTTAAGGCTCAAAAACACACAATTATTTCTGAATTCACCAAACCTTGTTCTATCAGTTTCTGATACTTTTGTTTGGGCTTATTTGATTTTAAAACATTGTTTTTAGCTGTTTGAGGCCCTTATCACAACCTAAAAAATGGATTTATACAAAACTGTTCAATAAATTAGGACCACTTTTTGTATGGGCGACCTCTTGAACATTATTCTGCGGTATTTTATGAAAGTGATTATTATGCAAAAAATTTCATGGGCATATTTTTCCCAAGGAATTCTGAGTTTTCGTCTCCTATAAACATATTTTGCTGAATTTAAAACCAAAATCCTATTATTTTTCTATCATACATTGATTTTTTATGTATTTATTTGTCCTCTAGATTTTTTTCAGTTCTTAAAAGGTTTATTTATAAGCCAAATTAGTGCAATGTAAATATTTTACATTTTTACACAGCAATTTTTATCGTCAGTGAAGACACGAAGTCGTAAATTTTTATTACATCTTTCAATGTGATATAAAATAAAAATGCGATGACTAACTAATTTGTTTAAAATTAATAAAAACATAAAAATAAAAACATAATATGTCATGTTTATTGGAAATACTCGACATCATTTACGGCCGGTTTCACAAAGTAAAGTTAACTTTTGGTTAAGAGATAACCAGATGTTACCCCAAAATATGCGTTTTAGTTTCAGGTCAACGGCGAAGTATGGTTAACTCAAAGAATTTTTAACCAGAGGTTGGAGTGGGTTACCCTTATGGGTATACCCAGAAGGGTAACAATTATGAAACTGAAACGCATATTTTGGGGTATTTTCAGGTTATCTCTTAACCACAAGTTAACTTTACTTTGTGAAACCGGCCGTTAGCAGGTCCAAATCCTACCCTGTCGCCTAATTTCCTATGAAATTAAAATGGTGAATGTTTTTAGGTTCCATTTACTTTTTCGGGCATGCGTATTTACGAGGTTCACGAGGTTTTGAAACATTACTAAGTATTTGTTTTATTATATTTAGTTTTTATTATTTACCTTAACGTAAGATTATAACGTTAAAACTTAATTCTTGTTATCTATTTATAACGTTTTTATTTATTTACATTGAATATTAATTTGTTTTGTTGTACAATCCACTTCGCAATAATTATGTGATATATTTGATTTAAAATGAATTCAAGAATTTTTTGTAATTGGGCAACAATGTCAACTTAGATCTCTGACGTAGATAATGACGTGCAACGGTATCTATATTGTACGAACTGGCTAACATGTCAAAGAAAAAAAGGATATTGCGCTGATGTGTGTTTTTGCCATGGTGGAGTACCACTTCTTCTCGAGGGTAAAAAAATACGTTCAAAATAAGTCGGAAAGTGGATAAACTGACTAATTCTAAGCAACTTTTGTTCGATAGAGTTTTATTACAAAGTCAATACTTTTCGAGTTATTTGCGAGTGAATATGTTAATTTTTCAACAACAAAAAAAACACGTTTTTAGACGGTTTTTCGCAAAAAACTCAAAAAGTGTAAGTATTTTATCGAAAAAATATTCTTAGCAAAAATATAGCTTATAAACAATTTAAAAAAAATGGTGTATGTACGAAGTCTGTATACCCAGTACAGTAGAGTTCTGGCTAATGAAAAATAGATTATTCGTCAAATTTCAAATCGAAATTTCAAAGTGAAATAGCCAAAAAATTAAGCACTTTTCGTGGAAAACTCATCACAACTTTTTTAAAGTGAGAACCAAACCGGATTTATAAGTTAACATAATAGTTTAACATAACTCAAGAAAAAGTATTAAGCAAAATTTAGTTATGAAGTTGTAATAACCTTTTGATATTAAAACAAACTATTATTTTTCATTAGAATGAAGACTAATAAATTTCCACCACTGTATATTTAAAACCATATTGAACTGTGTAGATGTAAAATTCACATTCTCCAAATTTTCATATTTTCAGTTATGTATATCAATGAATTCGTCTTTTCAAGGCGAATCGAACCGTGATAATATTTTGAACCCAAACTCACATTTTCACATCTAAAAACCATACTGAAAATGAAGTTCTGAAACATAAATCACATTATCCAACAAATGATTTGCAGCAAAACCAACATTCTCCAATTCGACCAATCAGAGTGCGTAGGGCGCATCACGTGATTGTCGTCACTCTGGTGATGTTTTGTCAACGGTTTTTTGAACCTCACCTCACTTGTTGCATTTTCATGTGCTTGTTAAGGTTGATTAACGCTTTTATGATTGTGATTTAAATAATACGACTTTTATTACTAGTTAATAAACTAAATTACTGGTGCATAATGGATGAACTAGTAGAGCCCTCGACTGGTCAAACAAGGAAAAAGAAAATAAGTAAGTCACGAGAAGTGGAAACGACACAAATCTGAATTAGCAAGGTTAGTTGTTAGTAGTCTACAGTCTAAAGCAAAATTCAAATATTTTGCATCATAACTAACATTATCCATGAGATTTTGGTGCAAAACTCACAGTTAACCACATTTTGGTACAAAACTCACATGGTCTGAATTTTAAATTAAGTTTACAAAACAATCTCCATTAAATACACCCATAAATATTATGCAAACAGTTTCTATTACTGCAAAGTTGTTACACAAAAAAAAAATTGAAGGACTATACCATGGCCTTCAATAGTAAACAGTTTTTCTCATTTTTCCGAAAGTTGAGAAACATGGAGAATGTGAATTCTGCATCTACACCATTCAATGAAGATAAGTATACCTTCAAATTCAGATATAAAAAATTCGTAATTCACAAATAATTCAAACTGTCACAATTTTCTTCATTTGTTTATGAATTATTAGGTTTGTTCCAACACAACGAAAAACCGTCATGTAACGGTCACACCTGCGCAGTAAACAAAACATGTTCCAACAAACAGATGATCGTTCATCGCATCATCCTCCCGATTGTTCCAACAAAAATTGTGATCGTTTAGTAACAGTTTCGTGACGATCATTTCAGTACAGCACAACCAGTTTTACAGCACAACCAGTGGTTGTGCTATACACGGATAAATGCAAGTACTGGTTGGCCTGACTTGCGCTCTAGGATCGGTTTTTGAATTGCCGTCACTGGATGGTACAAATGATGCAACATGCACATAAAAACGGCTCAAGCAGTTTCGTGACTACTTCTCAACGGTACAAAATTGTGTGTAGGAACAAACCTATAATAAACCGATTCATCAAAATAAGCGTCAGCCTGAAACTAAACATTATAGATTAACAAATTTTGCGTAACATATTTGCAGAATATAAAAAAATATTTAGAAAACATTTACTCTTTTGAAATACCAAAACCACATATAAATTTTTCTGTGACTTGGATAGAAACAAATAAGGTTTGATATCGAACTGATTAGTCTTATCTGAAGTTGTAGATTCGGAAGATTCCATATGGTTGAAAAAACGTTCTAAACTGTGTGTACTTCTCCAGGGATATGATTATCCTCCATTTCGTGATTTATTCTACTTTTTTCGTTACATATTACACTGCCATTGCTAACATTTTTAATATCTGACTCATTTTCGGATTTGTTAACTTCTGTTTGATTAGTTTCGATTTTATTGTTCTCCTTATCACTATTAATACTTGAAGGAATGTTCGTTAAGCTATCAGTCAAATTATTTGTGTCTGCGGATTCTTCCTGGCTCTGGTTTTCTAGTGCTTTTTGTCCCTGATCGGGATTTACCATAAAATTACTCCACCACGATGATAAGGCTCCTTTAGCGTGGGATAGAGCTCCACCTAAAATAATAAAACAAAAACAAATTAAATCATTACACCACAATATATCTACATATACAGTTGAGGCCCTGAATCTTTACCCGTGCGTCATAATTTAAAGCATACGAAATAAGTCGATGATAAGTCGGAAATTGAAATTTACTAAACGCAACAGCAAGTGACAGTAAGTGACTTGCTGTTGCGTTTGATAAATTTCAATTTCCGACTTATTTCGTATGCTTTAAATGATGACGCACGGATAAAGATTTAGGGACTCAACTGTACAGCACGCCATCAATGTTTTATCGCAGTACAAGTTAAAATTTCCCTAACTAATTTTAAATTCCAAAACATAGATCGATGTTCACGAGAATTGATATACAGGGTACAGCGTTAGAGCGAAGAAGTTCAATTACTCATTTGTGTTAAGAGATACAAAAAAAATAATTTACTCTTTTTTTTAATCAAACACCCTGTGTATTTTACATTTTTGGACTCTTCACCGTATTATCGTTTTTGCAATATAAAGTTTTGCAATGTTATATAAAGTAGTTTAAGAGATAATTACGTTTTTTTATTATTTCGTGTGCCATTAACACCCTGTCGAATTTAGAAATTTGATATCAACAGATCTATGTTCAAACGATTTTTAATATAGTCATTATTATCCAAAATGATTAACATGGCGAAATATGGAATTTTGTACACAGAATTCCACGAAACTTGGAATGAGTATTTTCTGAGTTCTCTTAAATGGAACACCCTTTATTTTAATAGTATAATGCAGGGGTTCCCAACTAAATTTTTCCAAGGACCCCTTCATCAAGGTACTACAATGACGAGGACCCCCACTATTTCCCAAAGACCTAAACAAACCTAAAGTTACCTGAAAAGAGCCAAAATATGTGAAAACATAAATCAAACTAATGCTATTTAGGATTTATTTGTGAAAATACAGAGTACCTACACAAGTACATTATTAGTTTTAATTTTCACTCCTCAATTAATGAGATACGTTGAATTTAACCTTAGAATCCATTATTTCTGTAATGTTAGGTTCCAAATATGAAACTTTCACTCTGAAATCCAACCGCATGTCAAGCCGATTTCTATATTTGTTTTTCATGAAGCACATGGAAGAAAAGGCTTGCTCACATGCTCACACCGATAGGTTGTTGCAAACGGAACGATTTTTTTCATGGCCTTATCTCCAAGTTCTTTGTAATCCTTGCGGGCTGTTGCCCAGAAATCTGCTATTTTCTCGCCATTAAAAATGTCCTTCATCGTACCACAACTCGACAAATTCACAAGCTTATCTTGTCCTTCTTCTGTGAGGCCTTGGATTTGTTCAATTGCTTGACAGCTGAAAGGATTTCGAATCCAACCATCGTCAGGGTCAGGTTCAGGGAAGTATATCCTAAAAGTCGTGGCTAGTCTGCGTAGGTGCTCGGCTGCGTTGATCTTTATCGGATCAGGTAAACTTTGCTTTGCAGACTCCAAGAATTGTTTCAAATTAGGAAAGTTAGTGAACGACTCGTTTTCAATTCTTGCCGCCCACAGCTGGCACTTTTTTACCATAGCACTGATCTTATTTTCAACTTTGAACATGTCTACATTTTTCCCTTGCAAACTTAAGTTTAATACATTCAAGTGTTCAAACACGTCATCTAAGTAGGCAGTTGAGCAAAGCCAAGAAAAGTCAGTGAGAACATCTGCGTACTTGGTGTCAAGAAGAAAAACACGAACTTCATCTCTAAGTTCAAAAAATCTTGTCAATATCCTCCCTCGAGAGAGCCACCTTACTTCCGTATGAATAAGAAGGTGTTGATGCTCACTGCCAATCTCTTTGCACAACAAAGAAAATAATCTGGATTGCAGAGGTCGAGTTTTAATATAGTTAACGATTTGAACTACTTCGTTAAGTATCTTCTGCAAAGGTTCAGGCAATGTTTTGGCTACCAAGGCTTCACGATGAATACAACAGTGTGTCCATTTCCCCTCAGGAGCTACTGCTTTGACACGAGCTTGAAGTCCTACTTTGTGGCCAGCCATTGATTTTGCTCCATCCGTAGACAAGCCCACACATTTTGTCCATGTGACGTCATGTTTATTGAAAAAATCATTCAATGCAGTAAAAATATCTGCTGCTGTTGTGCGAAGTAGTTCGCATGAAAAAAGAAAAACTTCCAATATCTGGTCCTCCTACAAAAATCGAACAAAACACAACATTATTGCTTTTTTTGATATGTCGGTGCTTTCGTCCAATTGAAGAGCAAACATGTCGCTCATGCTAGGTCTGACCAGCAATGTATCTTCAATGTTATTGGTCATATCTGAAATTCGTCTTTGGACAGTGTTGTTAGAGAGCGGAACAGTACTTATTATCTTAACAGCCGCATCACCTAACATTCTCTTGCATAGAATTATTGCTGATGGTAGTATAAGTTCTTCAGCAATTGTATAGTTTTTTCCACATTTAGCGACAAGCTGAGATACCTCATAAGATGCAAGGGTTGCATTTTCATTTACATTTACACCATAGTGTTTAGTAATGTTTTTACGAGATCCTTTAAGCTCTCCTAGTTTGTTTTTAAAAAAATCGAATGACTTACTCTTGTACACTCATTCGAAAGGCTTTCGTAGCAAATTACACATTGAGGTTTAGGCTGCTGCTCAGGGCCAGTGAACGTGAAACCCATTTCCAAGTAATCAGAGTTGTATTTTCTAATTTTTGCAGCACTGATCTTGGTCGAATTAGGTTTAAGAGACGCCGACGAGTTGGGTTCAAGAGACACTGACAAGTTCGGTTCGAGAGTCATTGACTTTTTAACTTTAACATTGAATGTATTTTCTCCCTCTTCGTCTGTAGGTCTATCCCGTTTTAACGATCCACATTTTAACCAACGGTCCATAACGTACGCCCGTACGCGTAATGTAACTTTCCCTGAAAAACAAAGCTTTAAAATGTTGCACAAAATCACACGTTTCAACACGGTCAGGGACCGCACTAGTAATGAACTAACTAACTTACTAACAATAGCCGACTGACATCTCTGAAATGTGAATTGGCTGTGTAACTGTAATGCAAACAGACATGACAGCGACGCATTTTAACGGCATAAAGCCAAAGTAGGGTCTTATCTATTTCCAGTGCCAGTGGTGGTGAAGAGGGGAGGCCGAATCTGTCTTACACGAAAATATTTTTTTTTTTAGGTATATAAACAAAATTATAGTTAACAATATAAAATTTGATATAACTTTAAGCTTGCGCGATATATGTTATTAATTTTAAAGATTTAGAGAGAAAAATTTGTTTTCGCTCTCCTAAAAAAATTTGCAAAATGGACTTATATCGTTTTTCTCCCTGGCTCTTCATACATTTATTTTTATATCTTGCGGACCCTTCAGTCATACATCGCGGACCCCAGGGGTCCGCGGACCGCTAGTTGGGAACCACTGGTATAATGAATTGATATTTTATGGTAGTGTATTATTTTTTAAGCATTCCCTAAACTTAATTGTTTTAATTTGTGAGTTATTGGTGATTCTGTGAGCCAAACATTAATTGCAACAACAATTAGGTACAATTTTATTAGGTTAATTCTACAACCTATCGCTCGTCCGTTTGCTAGTTTGGTTGGCCAGAACTTCCACCTTATGACAGATAATGCTCGTTATCATGTAGCACGCGCAGTGACAGACTGGCTTACTAACGACGGTATTGATGTATTGCTTTGGCCAGCACTATCCCCCGACCTGAATCCCACCGACCATGTATAAGACATGCTTCAGCGAAGCATTGCTCTACATATGGGTAACATATACACCGTTTTGTTTCTGAAAGCGTCTGATAGAAGAATGTTCAAACGTACAGATGTAGAAAACGCAAGATGTAGAAAACGCAGATGTAGAAAACGCATTTTGTCTATAAACGACAGATATAGAGCCGAAATAAATCAGGGTGGACGCCATACTTTGTATTAATTTTGTTTTTGTTTTTATTACAACCATATTTTGTGACGACCAAATTTTTAAATTGTACTTCTCGTTATTTTTGACATTTCTGAAAGACATTCTCGTTATTTTTGACATTTCAATAAATTTTGTTGTATATTAAATACTGCTAATAGTGGAGTCACTGAAGGTTTTCACCTCCGGTTTCGTTGAACTTTCATTGATTTTCATGAAAATTGGTGAGTAGTTAGAAGATACTTCAAGGAACAAAGGTGACATAATGCCAACTTGCGCTTTTACCCTGGGGGTGGATGCCACCCTTTCTCGTGGGTGAAATTTTTTTATTAAAACTAATACCATAAATCGATAGAGGGGCAACTTCTAAGCAAAATTTTTTATATAAAGTTATTAACATAAATCAATACTTTTTGAGTTATTAAATATCAAAGATTTTATTTTTTCTTAAAAAATGCATGTTTTAAAGCTTTTTTCACGTATTACTCACTATAACCTTTTGTAAAAAAACTATTATTAACAAAATTAAAGATAATAAAAAATTTAATACACTCCCCACTTAAAGAACTAAACTAATGTTATTTCAAAGTGAGTTATGGGTAATTGAATGTATATTTTTTTTGAACGGGAAAACGATGCATTTTATATAATATACTTGTTAAGCACTTGTCAAAGTACTTCGAAATGCCTATCAAGTGAGCTCCAGTAGAAGTTAATAGCATCAGAATTAAGCAAGTTATGATGAAAATAAGAGAACCCTTTCGATTTTTTTAGGAAAAAGTGAAAAATAAAACATACGCCATTTCCACAAAAATTAAAATTTGTAGTAATCCTCACAAGAGTTTTTTAGGTTAACATAGTTAATGATTTCAACAATTTTGACCGGTTTAGAATGCATATTTTTGAAAAAAAATGTAATTTAAAAAAAATCAGAATTTTTAAAATTATCGTACTTTTCATTTTCTTTTGATAATAACTCCAAAAATACTCAATATACGTAAAAAATCATATATAACTAAATTTTAGTTTTTTCTGTTTCAAATACTTTATTCATTTTACTATTTCCGTAGAGTAAAAAATAACCGAGGTAGAAACGTTTAATATTTCAATTTTGCTGCGCGAATCATGTAACCGAGGCAATTTAACCTTTTATTTAAAAAAAAAAGTAAGAGGTTGAAAATACTAATTTTGACGTTTTTTAATAGCTCTTAGAATCAACTTTTAATTAGTTTTTAGGTGAACCTTATATCCTAAAAATTAACCGAGTTATTTACAAAAAAAACAATAACATTTTTTGGAAAAATTTTTAAAAGATACATTTTGAAACATTTTTGGTGCATAAATTTTAATGCTATCAACTTGTTCGAGAGCTTATTTGATAGTTATTTTTATGAACTTTGACAAATGTTTAATAAGTTTATGTTATAAAATGCACCATTTTCCCGGTATTTAAGCTTGAATACTTAGATTTGGGTACTCGACGAAAGAAATAATCATTCAATTACCTATAACTCACTTTTAGTTACCATTAAAAGGTTTTTCTAGTAAGGAGATTATTTGATTTTTTATTAGCCTCAATTTTGATAATAATAACTTTTTTGCAAAAACTTATAGTTTTTGAGTTATTTATGAAAAATTGGTTAAAAACATACATTTTTCTCACGAAAAATTAAAATTTTTGATCTTTAATAACACAAAAAATTTTGATTTATTTTAATAAATTTATATGACAAATTTTGCTTATAATTTGTCCCTCTATCGAATTGTGGGGTTATTTTTAAAAAATAATTTTCACCCCCGAGGGGGGTGGCATCCACCCCCAGGGTAAAAGCGCAAGTTGGCACCATGTCACCCTTGTTCCTTGAGATATCCTCTAACCACTCACCAATTTTCATGCAAATCGATGAAGGTTCAACGAAATCGATATGAACCTTCAGTGACTGCACTATAATCACTACAAATCGATTATTATTTATCCAAAATAATTAAAGAAGAAATTACGTCTCTTTCTAAAAATATCCCTAGTCTTTTCCGATGTGTGTGTATTATTGGTGTGTAAAATAGTAATACTCAAAAAACAATAATTAAGATTAAAGAGCGGTGAAAAATTAGTATACCAATAATAGTACTGATACTTCGTACTGGTACTGATACTAAGTAGTATTTCTGTATTTCAAAGATCTTTGATGGCTCCGAGATAAGTTGTATTATTTATTTAGCATTACACCATATTTTTCCCAGATAAATGAGAATCTGAACCTTGTAAAACGTTTTAGAAATGTACTACATTTTAACAAGATGAAATTATGTAAGTCATATCTGGTTATTATTAATAGAATAACAGCATAGTGCAACTTACCTACAGCTTTACCTGTCGTCACTACGGCTTTTCCAGTAGATGCCATCGCTTGATTCAATTTCCTACCACTTTCAGTATTCTGCATCGTACTAAAACACATTTCTCATATGATGATCAATTAACTAAGTAAAAGAGGTACATCGTTCACCCACTCACTCTTAATCTAAAGATGTTCATCGAACTAAGCTTTCTTGATTATCTCAAGGATCATCCACAAAATAAATAAAATTCTCAAAGCGAAGGGAATACGAATAGACTTTACTGTTCACCAAACACTTTTTTTCTCTTACCTCACCCGAAACAACATTCCAAATGAACAACATGAAGTTTATGATAATTCTTATGCGACCGTCCACATAGATCATGCTTAGATAGATAAAGCCAATTGAACAATTTTGAACAGAATCTATGAACGTTACATTTCATCCGCAATTCTGACCCAATTTCTGCCATAGTTCGGCATCATCACCAACAAGTTGTAGTTGTAAAAAGAAGTATGGGTCAAAAGAAAAAATCGTAGCTGAGAAATATAAGAGATTGAACACCACCGGAAATAATCTAATACACGCAGCTCACGATAGAAATGAATTTGCCGTAATGGTGGCCAACCTCAACAGAGAGGGTACATAAGAGGGAGGATCTAAAAAGCAATCGATATCGAATAACGTATAAACAATATGGTACGTAACGTAATAAAAAAATATGATAATGAAGTAGATATATAAATATGATTAGAAATCATTGAACAAATTTACATTATTTAGAAATAAAATGTTCATTGTTGTGTTGAGTATGCATTGTAGTGTTAGTCCTCCCATGTACATTAAAAATATATCTATCTAACGAATTACTTACTGTGAAAATCTTAGCTTCATATCTGCAACTGACAGTTGACCGGCAAACGGGTGGCCAGGGTGAACGTCTAATATCCCTGGATTGATTCCACTCAACCAAATTTTGTAATTGTGCGAATCTCTCCATGCGGTTATAAAACTTGAATTAAAATGATCAATCTCTCGGGAACCATCTAAAAGTACCAAAAGGTTCACATGAATGTCCAATTTGGAGATACCAATATAATATACATATGCTCACCGCCAACATTTAAACGAACTATTTTTAACTCTTCGGTACGGGTATATGTTTTAATATCACGGAACACAAAAAATATCCGTTTTCGCACTAAGATTTATTTTGTTAATTTTTGTTCCGAAAATTGAATATATCGAGGGGTTCGAGCGAAAAAACCCGATACCTAACCCGATAACTGACAAAACCATTGTTTAGAGATAATCGCGATTAAAGATTTTAGGAAGTTTGAAGAAGATTTAAAATCGTCATAGGTTTAAGTTTTATCAAATATTTGTTATAGCCAAATGGCAGAGAATTTAATATTTAGTTAAAATAATTTATTTTAAGTTTAATTTCTAAAAACGTATTTACAAAAAAAAAATAAAACGTGATATTTATCGGGTTTTACCTCGTTGAATGAGTATAACATTTGACTTTATTGGTTTTTATTTTCAATTTTTTTAATTATAAAATAAAACTTAATTGTATATTACTCCAACAAAAATGAATTAATCTGCATTCTTTTTACAAAATTAAAAGGTAAAATATGTCTTCTTCCGATTCTTCTCACATCATTAGGTCTGGAAATCGATCTACGATATAATTACCGGTTTTTAAATTTGTTATTCAAGCATGCACCTCTTCTGGAAAATATTTTCTTGGCACATCTTTATCAAATCCGTTTTCTTTGCTTCACTTATTGGAAAGGTACCTTTATATAACTTTGGTAAATTGCCCGGAGTTGGTAAGTCTATGGTTGCTTTTTGGGATGAAATTTGTTTTAGCCTTTTAGGTAGTAGAGTAGCAGTTTTTTTTTAATTCAAACCAATATCTTCTGACATTTTTATTAACTGGTTACCGTTTTCCGCTGTTGTCTTTTTTAGAATATCATCCAGTAGACTCACTGTTAGCTACAGCATTTATTATATCATCTGAGAATATACACAGCGTTTTTTAAAAAACTTTTGACACACTGGAATTCATTCATGGTAAGCTAGTGGGAAGAAACATTTCTTACTAAATGTTCGTTCCTTTCTTTGGGAAGTCTTAGGGACAAGCTTATTCCTAATTAGTTTGACAGTTATATTGTACAAAATCAAAATTTTTCTAGACTAGACTACTACTACTAGACTCCAGTAATTTCTACAGGGTTTCAATAGTCTTCAGACAATTTTTCAGTACACTTAAATTTAAATTTACTACAATCGATTTGCTGTGGTACCTTGGAAGCTCTGAGTTTGTTTTTCATTATAAATATGGACCCCATTCTAACCGCTTTTTTTTCGTAATATTCAATTGTCAATTTACGCATCTTTTACTGGGTTTTCGCAGGAAAAAAGTGTGCTGATATTTAATAAACTATCATAGTCTAAAATTCTTTATCGGATTTTCGCATGAATATATTTTGTCAAAATAAACAATTTTGTAATCTTCATCTCCGATAAAATTAATTATCAGTTTTTAACTTAGAAATATTTCTAATAAAATTAGTAACTTTACACTGGAAAAAAGAAGATAAAGATTCTACCGGATTCTCATATTATAAATATGTTTACAACAAAGTATTTTTATCAGTAAAGTTATATATCGGGTTGGTGTTATTTAAAAATATGAGTTAACGGTGTTTACCATGTTTGGTTTTTATTAGTTACTGTGCTTAAAAATGTTAATATCAAATAATAACATTTACCAGTGGTAGGAGACGTATTTTACTACAGCGGAAATAAAAATACCGGATTTCATAATTTTGGTATTTATCGGGTTTTCGCTCGAACCCCTCGATATGATATAATTAATTCAATTTTATAAATCGTTATAAGAAAATAAATAAAAAGCAAATGAAAAAAAACAATAGTAGCAATATCAATTAGAATATTATAAAGTATTATACATATATAACTTATAGATAGATTATCGAACAGATACAACTGAAAAAATATTCCCAATAGAATTGTCATAAGTCGAAAATCTTCGATTTCTTGTTTGATAATAATTTGTGATATCCTTTTTAAAAATTACCTTGCAACATAGACGTCCTTAACAAACACAGCAAATACACCCTAAACTGTGTCCTTATCCATTCATCCCCACCCTCCCAGCCAACACCATCCAAGAACACGTCGTGCCGTTCTTCCGATACATGTTTCACAATGTAGTCGGCGAACCTAAAATTACCAAAAATATATTAAGAATAATGATAGAATATAATATATATTATATTGTATATTAGATTTTTATTAAATGTAGACTTAACAGGAAACCAGTAGAATTAAATAAGATCTTACTCTATAAGATAATATCAATAAGATCACTAACATGGTATTGCATGTTGCACAAATAAAAATGCTTAGGCATTTAGGTTAAGATACGTTTAATGTCGCAAGGACAATCATTCTATGATTCAGTGATTCTTTATTCACTCAAATAAAATAAAAACAAGTGAGGATTGTTAAGCAAGAATTGATACACTACGCATAAGCTAACGCTACGTCGTTGCATTCCATTAAGTCTGTATTCTACTAAGATATATCTAAATATGATGAAAAGGTTGCACGTGTGAGTCCATGATGCACAGAGTTGGGACATAAATTGTAAATCCCGAAAACGGTTGCTTCTTTTAACATACAGTGCGCTGGAATAACTGTTACCCCCCTTATTAACTTAATTATTTTTAGCACATAAGCAAAACGCTCGGACAGGTCGATTTTTAAAATAATCACAGTATATTACAGCATCAATGTTTCGAACTTTACGCGATCCCTCTTCAGGTGACAGACATAACTTTGATCTTTTTAAATGGGAAAGAAAGTACATCATGTGACACCTCATTTAAAAGCTTTTGAAATACAGATTACAAAAATGTATAATACTTTAATCCTTTTTGAGAGCGTAGGCGCAAAATTTCGGTCGAATTATTTTAAACGCATATATTTTTTTCGAATCCTGAGAAAACTAATAAGTATTTTTGAAAAATTTAAACGCAGAATGAAAGATTGCATTATTACCTAGGGCAGAAAGTCCCTTAGAATAATCAAAAAGTTTCTTTTGAATGATATATTTGAAATTAAAAATCAGACTAAATTTTCTCTTTTTTTCACCCTTGTGACTTATTAAAATAAACATTATAGAAGTTCTCAGGGACTTTCGACCATCAATAATACTGTAATATTTCATCTGCGTTTAAAGTTTTCAAAAATACTTATTAATTTTCTCAGGATTCGAAAAAAAAATGAATGCATTTAAAAATAAATAAAGAAATGGAAATCTCAAATACCATCAAAACAAGAAAATTGGAATATCTCGGATATATTACACGTGGAGAGAGATACAGCTTGCTCCAATTGATTATGCAGGGAAATATTCAAGGAAAAAGAAGCATAGGAAACCGTAGAATATCGTGGCTGCGCAACCTGAAAGAATGGTACGGATGTACATCGGAGATGGCACTTAAAGAAGAATTTAAAAATAATTCGACCGAAATTTTGCGCCTACGCTCTCAAAAAGGATTAAAGTAATATATATTTTTGTAATCAGTACTTCAAGAGCTTTTAAATGAGGT
Source organism: Diabrotica virgifera virgifera (assembly GCF_917563875.1). Lineage (NCBI taxonomy): Eukaryota > Metazoa > Arthropoda > Insecta > Coleoptera > Chrysomelidae > Diabrotica > Diabrotica virgifera. The sequence continues at coordinate 189,238,240 of NC_065449.1, forward strand.
GTCACATGATGTACTTTCCCATTTAAAAAAAAATCAAAATTATGACTGTCATCTGAAGGGGGATCGCGTAAAGTTCGAAACATTGATGCTATAATATACTATGATTATTTTAAAAATCGACCTGTCCGAGCGTTTTGCTTATGTGCTAAAAATAAATAAGTTAATAAGGGGGGGTAACACTTATTCCAGTGCACTGTATAATAAACAAGAATCTACAGGTCGAGCAAGTCTCGTAAATTTCACGATTGCGAGCCACGCTTCACGCAACCGTGTTTGCGTACTTGTGTTTCAAGTTGCGTGGTCGTACGGAGTTATATTTACCAAATTTAAATATAATCGTTTTCAAAATTAAATCAATATGTCAATATGGCTACTGGGTGTAAAAGATAAATCTTATTCTATCTGTTCTTAATGAGTTTTAGATAATTTTAGTTGTATTTCTTTGTAATTTTGTGTTGTACAAAGATTAATTTAACATTTTCTCTGGAAGTATTAATTTAGAAAGATAATATGCTTCATTGGTGTTGTGTTTTGAAGTGTGAAATGTGATAAAGTCAAGATAAAGTTCACTTTTAAACTGAACTAAATAAGGTATCTGAGAGACAACAATGGTTAAATGCAATACAATGTACAGGTTTTACTAGCGAAATGAAAATTTTCCTGTCCTGTCTGCTGTAATCATTTTATATCTGGTAAGTTACAATTACAACAGTAACGATTTTTGAAGATGTTAACATTTTAATCTTATAGGAAAACCAGCCGACTTAATAGATAATAACAATCTCCAGATTGGGTTCCTTCAATAAATATGGTCTATAAACACAATGAAATAAGTTCCCCAAAATCTAAAATGGAGTGGTATCAAAGGAGAATTAAAGGGAAAAATATTCATATTGAAATTATTTATAAGGCACTGGACTGTCTTAAATTCTACAATAATACTAGGTGGGTAAATGATTTTAGACATTTTTCATTAAGAGTAGATTAAGATTAAGTAGATTTTCATTCAGTAGATTTAAGACTTGTTTACACGGGTAGAGTAATGATGCAAGTACTTGATAGAGTAGAGTAACTCTACCTGTAAAAATGCTCAGCACAGTAGAATAGCTGGTAGAGTGTATAGTTGGAGTTAAAGTAGAGTGACTAGCAACCTATGGCAAAGTAACTACTCTATGACCACCACTACTGCCAAAATGTCTACTCGGCTGCACACTCTACCCATGGAACACGCTCAATTATGGCAGAATAGAGTAGGTAGGAGAGTACATGGGGGCGCTGTCATTCTGGCTGGAATTGTGTTTTGTGTAAATAGTGAAAATGAAGTTCACCGAAGATGAAACTTTAAAACTTGTAGAGCTATAATACGGTGAATACCAGTGTTTATGGAATTTAGGTAGTGTATACTACAGAAATAAAAGTTTGCAGCAAGCTGCGGAGGATGAAATCGTCGAAAGAATGGCAAAGGGGGCTTTGGAGTAAACAAGCTTAAGCAAAAAATTAAGAATTTAAGGTGCACTTATAATCAAGAGTGTTTAAAAATACAAAAATCGGTTTCACTATACTAGCATCAGTACTATACTTGTACTCTCCTCACGTGAATGGTATCAAGCCATTTTTGGTAGAGTACTACCACTACTCTACTCTCCTCAAAACTCTACCCATGTAAACAAGTCTTTAGAAACAGTGGAAAATGAGGTAGCTAGTAGAGTAGTAGTAGAGTAAAATATACTGGTTTAGCAAATTGCAATGTTTTAAGGTAATACAGTAGTGATAAACAGGTAGCCAAAACGTGTTCCAAGATTGTCACTGTAATTTTGAATATTTTTTCGAGGCATTTGGCACACGTATTCGTAAAATAATAAAGAATGGCGGTACAGAGCCCAATTTGAAAAATATATTAATATGTGGAAATTACTCTGTAATTATACAATATTTAAAAAATGAGCCTGTACCGCCATTAAGAAGAACAAAAAAATACACTTTCTTCAAATAAACTTTTTTATCCGATGCCTAGATTTTGTGTAATTTTGGAACTACTAATAAAATAAAAAATTTTAGTAGTTCCAAAATAACACAAAATCGGATAAAAAAGTTGTATTTGAAAAAAGTGTATTTTTTTGTTCTTCTTAATGGCGGTACAAGCTCGTTTTTTTTATATTGTATTTAATTACAGAGTAATTTCCACATATTAATATATTTTTCAAATTGGGCTCTGTACCGCCATTCTTTATTATATTACGAATATGTGTGCCAAATATCTTGAAAAATATTCAAAATTACAGCCGCAATCTTGGAACACATTTTCGCTACCTGTTGATCTATACTGTTTCCTCTTAAGATAGTTTTAATAGTTATTTATGATATAAGTATTAAATTTTAAGACGCGCATGTGAAAGTTAACTTGAAAAAATAATTTTATTAATGTTTTGACTTCCACATCAGATGTCATTGTCAAAATACAAAATATTCATTATTATTAGGTTTGTTCTAGCAAACGGTCAAACTAGTCAAAAACCATCAGCAAACAGTTGGTCAGTAAAAGAACATAATACAGTCACCAGTGCGATCCCCTCTACTCGCGCTGGTCCACTATTCGCTGATGGTTTCAAACTGATGCTAGAACAAACCTATTATTATTATACATATCATTATCTGTAAATAATATTTCTTCTGATTGTTAATTGTAAAGGATAGAAAAATTACCCTTTATTTTATTTTTTTTTAGAATCAGCTGAGAGAAGTGGTCTACAAAAAAACCAGGAAGGAAACGGAATATGTGGCTACGAAAGGCAAAAGAAAGGTTTACAAAGCAAATGTGACACATTTTTTTGAAATATTTAGGAATATCAGTAAATTGCATTAAAAAAATGTATGAAAAGATTTTGTTCAATAAAAATGTTTATATTTATCAAGGATGTATTATTTGGTATGGCCACATATCGTCAGTGATGTAATAATACATCCTATCTGTTTTTTCATGAGTTTTGTAAGAGAGACTAAAAACTTGTCTTAGGGTCACCTCCTGTTTTCATATGATATTTTTTGACTTGTTTTGTAGTAAATTAAACTATCTATGAACTACAAAACAAGTCAAAACTTACATATGAACACAGGAGGTGACCTTAAAACATGTTTTTCCATCTCTCATACAAAACTCATGAAAAAACAGATAGGAGGTATTGTCACATCAGCAAGGATGTACAGTGATGAGTGCCCTAATAACCGGCAAAATATTTAGTTGTGAGATAAAAAGAAATGAAACTAGTCGAGCTGGGAAATTTAGCGAAATTAACCTTTAAATTTACGTTATATTGATCCCACCTTTACACATATCGGAGGAGTATGTCAACTAAAACTGTCACTGTGACAGTGGTAGTTTCCAAACTCGTCTGGTACGTCTGAAGGTGGTACACAATCAATACAATCTAAATGTATAAGTTAATATCGCTAAATTTCCCAGCTCGACTAGTTTCATGTCTTTTTATCTCACTACTTAATACATCTTTTGTGCTATTTTGCCGGTTATTAGAGCGCTCATCACTGTATTTCTGGTATATCCAGGGAATGTCTACAAAATATATTTTGAATGTCCAGAGAACATTCGTGGACATTCATGGAATGTTCCAATAAGACATTCAGGTAATGTTTAAAATGCTGACACAGGATTTTCCTGGGATGTTCTCAGGGAACATGTTTTCGGGGATATTCCAGGAATTTTTCAATGTCTGTGTACCTTCTATGGACCTATATGGAATATTTTGGTGTTATTACCGCCGCACTCCACTTGCGATTTGTAATCAGGAAGATTGAACACATTGTTTCAAATACAAGTCAATCCATTTGTGACTAAATAATCATGGATTGACTTCTATTTGAAAGAATGTGTTCAATCTTCACAACTACAAATCGCAAGTGGAGTCCGGCGCTTAGGGCTACTTCCTCTTCGGTATTATGTATTATACTACAGAAATCAGGAACTTTCCTTCTAAATATATGTATGCATCTTGGCCATCAAACATATTCTTCCAAACATTTTTTAAGGGGTCTTGTGGGTAAAAAAAGTGACTTTTTAAAAAAATTATATCTCGAAAACTAAAATTTATTTTTATTTATAATTGGAACATATAAAAGTATAGTACTTAAGGTAGTCTCAAAAAAAGTTTCAGCCAAAAATATTCATTTTTGTAGAGTTTAAGTTTTTTTGCGTTGGCAGCATAACTAAGTCCAGTCTCATCTGAAATCAAAAAGTTTCTTGTAGTTTATACCTCTGGCTAGAATATGAACGAAGGAATTAAAAAAAAATGAAATTTGAAGATTTTACATAAGTTTAAACACATTTTTGACCCCAATTTTTCTCATTTTTAAAGTAGTTTTTTTTATAAAACAAAAATGACCTCATCTAATAAAAAATCCTTTGTTGATTCACTAGCCAGAGGTATAAACTACAAGAAACTTTGATTTCAGATGAGACTGGACTTGTTATGCTGCTCACGGCAAAAAAGGGCTGTTGTCGAAAAATTGCAGTCAACTCTACAAAAATGAATATTTTTGGCTGAAATTTTTTTGAGAGTACTATACTTTTACATGTTTCAATTATAAATAAAAATAATTTTTAGTTTCCAAGATATAATTTTTTAAAAAGTCACTTTTTTTACCTGCAAGCATTGATTATAAATATTCCTCTGCAAGACAACAACTTAACAAATTGTTGATTTCAAATTGTAACAGTTGTTTTGCAAAGTATGCTGCCCTCTTGTATTTTCTGTGTTATCTTCATCATACAATTACTTCATCTAAAAACTTTCTGCGATATATTCGCAACAACAAAAACAAACAAAACAAAAAAAAATAAAACAAAAGTTTAACCACCTTCACACCACAGAATCAAGCAATCAAGTTACACAAATTTTCAAACACCTCACCTGACACAGCGTCTCAAGTACGATTGCGCGAATTGGTAAATATAACTCTGCACGACCACGCAACTCGAAACACAAGTACGCAAACACGGTTGCGTGAAGCGTGGCTCGCAATCGTGAAATTTACGAGACTTGCTCGACCTGTAGATTCTTGTGTATAATAAACCGTTAGGATTGTGAGTATTGACCTTTTTTCGTAACTGTTTGTATATGTTACGGTAAGAGTAGACATTTGGTAATTGTATACAATTACCGGTAAATGTAGGAAATTATTTTCAATCCAACAGCTATTCAAGAAGTGTGATCTTTATTGAATTGAATTAAAAACAAGAGACATTTTGTTTAACTTGAATTGAGTTTTTTTGCCTGAATTAATACTACTATAGACCTGGATCCCGTGAATAAAAAAAAAGTTGATTAATAGCAAGCTGAAAATTTGTTAATAGCTTAACGGCGTCTAGTCGGACAAACCTTGATGTATGGGAACACTGGAACAGGGGAAGTTTTAATTGTGGAACAGGTTAAAAATTTGGAACGTCAGACTAAGAAAACATTCCATGTATTTTGTCGGACAGAGCTTCCAATTGATTTGTTACGATTTCATTAAACTCTCATACAAAAATCAGACTGGTGTTTATTACCAACTGGGTATTTTAATGAGTGGAACACGAAGAACATGTTAAATGACAGGAATCATGTTGGTTAGTAATAGCAGTCTGATTTTTGCATAAGAGTTTAATGATGTAGCTCGTTGCGCGAATGGAAGTCATTTTTATGATACACGACAAATTAGATAAACATGAAGATATACTTAGATTTGACAAAATTCGTGCTACATAATTTTTTTAGTACCTTGGCCCATACCAAACATTTCTCTACCAATCAGGTGGCAAGAAAACTTATTCAGGGCATCCCATAAATGTCATGATTTTCGCTTTCTACCGATACGTACTCGTTATCTTCTCAACAACAAGATCCCTACGTTTTCACGAAATGCTATGACTCACACTATTACAGTTAGTTTTTGCGAACTCAATATTTAATAGTTCTACTAAAAACATCGGCTTATCTAGCTTGAGTCTTCTTGTTCCAATACACATACAATAGGTTTCTTGTCTGTAAATATCATAAACCTTTATACTCTAGTCTGCAACTCTGCAGGGGTACTTCCTCTAGCTATTTGGATATACCGACGAAAATAACTCAAGACTGTAAATGTCATAAAAACCTTTTATCTTGCAAGCTACATCAACGCTGGTGTTTATTGAAAAATATTCCGTTTACAATTTTGTAGGATATAAACAATTTGGGGTACTTTCGTACACCAAATTTCAGAGAATTGTACGAACAACGAAACAAGCTTCCAAACCCGTGAGAAGTGAATAACGCCATACTCTGCACTATGCGGAAGATCGATATACAGGGCGTAGCGAAAGTTAAACTGGGTCGGAATTTCAAATATTTAGACGGGGGACTTTGAGCGTGTTTCAATGAAAGGGTAACAAATCAATTGGATGTTCTGTCCGACAAAATATATGGGACGTTTTCGTAATCTGACGTTCCAAATTTTTAAACTGTTCCACAATTAAAACTTCCCCTGTTTCAGTGTTCCCGTACATCAAAGTTTGTCCGACTAGACACCGTTAAGCTATTAACAAATTTTCAGCTGGCTATTAATCAACTTTTTTTTGGTACGCTGGATCCAGGTCTACTACTTTACTTACATACTTACTATTTGTTGTTACATGGCAAACTCTCATGAACTCGGAATTACACAACTTTCCATTTTTTTACAGTTACGCTTATCTGTTTTACATTTACTTTTGCAAGCACATCGCTGAGATCCTTGCTCACCCGACAAAGACGTTTTTCTAACATACCTACTAGCGCAATGAAATGTTTAGTTTTGGAACCATGTCTAAAGAAATGAACGATTCTTTGCAGATGGTAAATTGATTTCTGCTATACAACTGTGGCAGTCGCCCTTCTTTAGTACCCAATTCGTATAATTCATTTTAAACACTCATAAAAACTGCCAAACGTTTTGTTTCTGATGTTTTAAGCATTTTCTTCGCTTGCTTTTCAAGACCTTTCTTTGCTCATGTTCGTTTAATTGCAGAAAATAGTTCACTGATGGTTGCTCAGATTTTTCTGGTTCTTGCTCTATTAGAAGCTCATTTGGTTCATCCACTTCCGCTTCTTCACGTTCTTCAGGATCAGGACCTGACTGCGTCTCTTCTACTTATTCTTCTGCTTCCAAATCTTTTTCAGTCGAAATATTTTTTAAAGCATCTTCTGGCAGTGATGAAGTTTTGAAGCAAAGGGCAGGAACCCCAAACATAGCTTCATAAGGACTACACTTGATGCCAGAAGGGTAAGCTCGGTTCTTCGCGAAATGTACAGATCGAAGGCCCTCTGACAATTTGCTTGTTTGATTGCTTTCCAACTATAAATTGCGTATATTTTCAATGTCTTTATTCACAACAGATCCTTGTGACTGACTGTGTCTTGGCTTAGCGTGCACTATATTTAAATGTTTCCACATGGAGCACAGTTCTTCTATAATTATGTTGAAGAATTCTCGTCCATTGTCGCTTTCAAGAATGCTCGGAGCTGCAAAAGCACAAAATATGTCAAGAAGAACTAATGCAACTTAGTTTTCAACAAACGTAATTGTACAAATTTTGTTGACATGGTAAAAAAAAGTGATCTTGGTAGACAAAAATGAACTTGAATTAATTTTCTGCTTGGGCTTGCATATCTATCAAATCTATTTGACATCTACTATTTATTTCTTTTTGACAGTATAGGTTTCACTACTAAACCTTCTTTGAGAGCCTAAGATTTTTTCTGGCAAGTTTCACACAGATTAAAATAGATCGTTATGATTTCTACAGTTACGTATTGAGGCATTTCGCTTGCGTGTCGATCGTTATAATTTGAATTTCTTACTTTTACCAAGATGCTCTGGGAAATGTATACAATTACCGGTAAAAGTAGGAAATAAAGGGTTTTTAAAGAATATTTCCTACATTTACCGTCGACTGTGGTAATTGTATTCAATTACCGGGAATTATGTACAATTACCAGATTATCTACTTTTACCGTAACATATACACATATTAATAACTTTTTTTCTTCTTATATATTCTTCTGATCATCATCATCAATCAGCCCTGATTTGTTGATTTGTCCATTGTCGAACATAAGCCTCCTTCAGATATTTCCATCTTCTTCTATTCTGCGCATCTGCTATCCAATTGGTCACAATTCTTTTGAGGTCGTCGGTTCACCGCGTTGGGGTCTTCCTCGCCTTCGCTTGTCTGCCCGTGGTCTCCACTCAAGCAATTTTTTGTCCATCTGTCGTCTTTCATTCTTGCAACATGTCCCGCCCATCTCCGTTTTTGCCTAGTAATATGTTCGATAATATCTTTGACTCCGATTCGCCTACGAACTTCCTCGTTTCTTACTCAATTTCTTAAGCTTATTCCAAGCACTGATCTCTCCATCGATCAATGCTTGAAATAAGCTTAAGTTTTTGAAAAAAGAAAAAAAATTTGTGTTGGAGGTATTCTAACACTATATTATATTCATTGAATCATTTTTTAGGATAACCAAACAAAAATGTTTTTTACCTGAGATCCTCGGTTGTCAAATGTAAATATTTTCTTAAATTCAAATCCTGGCATTCTATTCTATTCCCATCTATATCTACCAGTATATCATAAAGCTGCCTTTTTTGCTTAAACAAAACGTTAGTTGCTCCTACTACGTAACTCCGTACGTTGACATCGACAAGAAGATCCAAATACGGCAAGGATAAATATGGCAAGCACAGAGCTCCTACAATTAAAAAAACAGTGGCGTGGATAAAATAGCTAATTAACCGAAGACGATAATAGAAACATTGGACCTGAAAGCATCACAGCTAAAACTAATAAAATCGTGGTATGGTAGACTACTTACATGAAAACATGTTAATATCTGCAATGTATTTTCACAGCAAGACATAGTCGAATTAGTTTTTGCATTAATACAATAGTTGCGAGTATTTATTGTCTTACTAACAGTTGTTTGCAACACTTTATACAGGGTGTCCCGAAAAGATTGGTCATAAATTATACCACAGATTCTGGGGTCCAAAATAGTTCGATTGAACCTAACTTACCTTAGTACAAATTTGCTCATAAAAAAAGTTACAGCCCTTTGAAGTTACAAAATGAAAATCGATTTTTTTTAATATATCGAAAACTATTACAGATTTTTTATTGAAAATGGACATGTATCATTATTATGGCAGGAACATCTTAAAACAAAATTATAGTGAAATTTCTCCACCCCATAAAAAATTTATGGGGATTTTGTTCCCTTAAATCCCCCTAAACTTTTGTGTACGTTCCAAGTAATTCATTATTGTGGTACCATTAGTTAAACACAACGTTTTTAAAACTTTTTTGCCTCTTAGTATTTTTTCGATAAGCCAGTTTTTATTGAGATGCGGCTTCTTTTTCAATATATTTACGTAAAAATTTTATGGGGGTTTTGTTCCTTTAAACCCCCCAAATGTTTGTGTACGTTCCAATTAAACTATTATTGTGGTACGATTAGTTAAACACAGTGTTTTTAAAACTTTTGCCTCTTAGTCTTTTTTCATAAGTCACCTTTTATCGAGATGTAGCTTCTTTTTCAAAATATACCTAAAAATGTAAATTATAAATAAATTTTCAGATTATTAACAGGTCTCAAAAAATCGTACTTAACCATATACAAATATGTGGTGGATTCGACAAATATTCAAAATATCTCGATAAACACTGGCTTATCGAAAAAGTACTAAGAGGCAAAAAAGTTTTAAAAACAATGTGTTTAACTAATGGTGCCACAATAATTTAATTGGAACGTACACAAAAGTTTGGGGGGGTGGGGGTTTAAAGGAATAAAACCCCCATAAAATTTTTATGGGGTGCACAAATTAAGATGTTGCTGCCACAAAAGTGGCACATTATGTCAATGTACAATCAAAAATCTCTGAGAGTTTTCGATATATGAAAAAAAAAATCGATTTTCATTTTGTAACTTCAAAGGGCTGTAACTTTTTTTGTGTGCACTATTGTATATAGCAGGGGTGGCCAAACTGCGGCTCGCGAGCCACATGCGGCTCTTTGAAGAATTGCTTGTGGCTCTCGATAAATGTACCCGAGATCATTTTCAATTTTGTGTTATTATTTATAACAATTATTATCGTTCCATATGTGTTTCAGAATGTCTTTAAAATTAATGACAACAAATATGAAAGACCAAATGCAACTTTGTAACAAATTCCATTTCCATCCAAGCTAAAAGTGATATAACAAATCAAAAACTGCGCGAAAGAATATGAAGAGTGGCGCGACATAAAAGTCAGTAATCAACCCACTCCAGACCGATTTGTATACATATTTAGTCATTTTACTCGACTTAAAAAAATTTGTTACAATATTAAAGTAGAAAATCTTAACGAGTAGATAAAAAAGCCAAAAGGAATATTGACCAAAGTCCAAAATTTATTTCAAGACTTAAAATATTTTAAATCTCTTCATTTTTTTTAATTCATTTGAAATATACATAATCCATAAGGTGAATTTTTGTATGTATTACCAATATATGACCCAAACAACATCTGGTGAATTAAAATTAATAGAGACGCAAGAAGATCAAGCTCGAAAATAAAACTATAAGTCGACGCCGATTACCGAATTTTGGAAATTTGTACCAAAATCGAAGTACATACTCTAAATTAAAAAAGGATGTTTGTCGAATTATTTCCATATTAGAAACAACGTACTTGTATGGGCCATTTAATTCCATTTTAAAATTCGTGAAATCCTAACACATCAGTATTAACTAACCAGCATCTGAAAGAATTACTGAGAAATGCTACCACAAATTATTCACCAAATTTTAAATAATTACCAAAAGAAGGAAAACAAATGTTGGACAGGGAAAGGAACGAAAACATTAGAAACATGCTAAGACAGGGACCAACAGAGAGAAAAAATTGAAAAAAAAAGTCGAATTGGTTTGGACATATAACTGGAATGAACGAGAACAGACTAGTAAAGAAGGTGACAGATGCCAAGAGACAGGGGAAAAGAAGAAGGAGCAGACGTAGAAAGGGGTGGATGGAACAAATCCAGGAAATTGGAACCAAGAGACGGAAAACAGCACAATAGGCGAAGGAAATGGGAAGAAGGCCGGAAGGCGTGGAAGAAATGGGTAAAAGATGGATAGGTGATAGGTGATAGCAAAGTTCGACCCTCTTATTGGGCAAGGACAACGAGAAGAATAAGGAAAAAAATGTAATTAAGTTTTAATATTTCGTAATTTTATTTCTGTTTTCAAAAAATAAAAGTTCTGTTAAAAAACATTGTACATACCTTCTTTACATACTTTTTGAATGCGTTTTTAATTGCGGCTCGCGAAAAATTTTAACTTATAAGAAGTGGCTCTGGCTATCAAGGAGCTTGGCCACCCCTGGTATATAGGTAAGTGAGGTTCAATCAACCTATTTTTGACCCCAGAATCTGTGGTATAATTTATGACCAATCTTTTCGGGACACCCTGTATACAGATAACCAAAAATTATTGCCCATTGTTGTTTATAAACAAGGAATTTCAAAAGATTGAAGATAGAAAACAAAATACCACAAGCAATCCAGAAACGCTCACAAGAAGGGATCTAAAAATGTCAACAAAATAATATGTAAAGGGCTTATCATCAAATTAAAAAGGATAGGAAATAAGTACATCGTAACAATATTCAAAACAATCAATACACTGAGATCTACTCTGTCCAAAACCAAACCTAACAACACATAAGAGAGAACAAAGAACTGCATTTACAAAATAACCTGTGAATGCAACAACTATTATGTGGAAAAATCCGCAAGACCATTAAATGTCAGAATATACAAACATGAAACATAAATCAAAAACAAATCACAGATACGCAAACATACCTGGGACAATGAGCACAAAGTACAATAGCATTGGTAGATATATCAATAGTGATATGAAACAAAATACGTGAAAAACAGAAAAATCAAAGAAGCAGCTCTCATCTTACTTAATGAAAAAACATGTGTAGCAACGCTCTGTATCTGTAGAGTAGGGAGGGTGAGTCAAGTCCCACAGCACTTAGGCCACAATTGACCTATTGTGCATCCTCCCTGGGGGTTGTCGTTCTTATGCATGATCCATCCTGCCATTTCCAGGAAGGCGGACAAATCACCAGGGGACATCTCCCCTATGTGGGCAGGTGTAGGCCAATGCTCGCCGAACGCATACTCTCGTATTGACGATAACTCCGGACATTCACATAGGACATGCTCGACAGTTTCGTCATCTCGTTCACACCTCCTGCATAGAGGTGTGTCTACTAACCCCAGTATGTGGTGTTTTCTTAGTTGACAATGGCCAGTTAAAAAAAAACAAATGTCAAGCGTAGGTTTTTCCTGGTCATTCTCAAGTACTTTTCTGATGCTGACTTCCCAAGGTTCTTCAGTGTTACCTTGGCAAGCCTACATCCTGGCCCTTCTTCTCATCTTTTCACGGTTTGCGTGTGGGAGTGACTTTTAGCAATTTCCGTGATTGTTGCAGTTGACCAGCCAAAAAGATCACCAGGTCCTAAGATTCTTAGGCCTACTGCCTTCCTAGCTAGCTGGTCAGCAATTTATTTCCGTTGTGTTTTTTAACCCACCTCAGGATGATGTTGTTACCATCCGAAGCTTTTGCTAGTGACTCATGACACTCCATTACTAGCCCTGATATGACACGTGGTCTGTTCAGGGTTAATAGCGCTTGTCTGCTGTCTGTGCAGTTTATTATGGTTTTACCGGCTATACCTTTCCGGGTTATTTCTTTTGCGGCTATGGAGATACCAGCCAGTTTAATCTGAACTAGGCTGGTATTTTTGCCCATACCCCATTTTATACTAAGGTTCAGTGATCTGGAGTATATCCCGCATCCTGAGCCTTCTTCCGTTTTGGAGCCATCGGTGTAGATGCAATATGCATTTGCCACGTTTGACTCACTATGTTGTCTTGTTTCGATTTTGTAGGGTTTGTCGAAGACAAACGTAGGTTTAATTAAGTCGCATCCATGGCCAGCATGTAGCTGGGGCAGTGCCTCCATCTTACCCCGCCAGAAACGACATCTCAATTGTCCCATTCCTACATAAAGGTTTGCACCCGCTGAGCGTAATCTCATCAGCGCCACCTCTTTGATATATGTGTCTAAAAGGGTGATGCTAATGAGCAACTCCATTGCAGCAGTTGGTGTTGTAGCAACGCTATCAGCAGAATATAGCAAGCTGTGGTTGCCAATAGTCAATAGTTGCCATACTAAAAGAATAAGTCAACAACAACAACATATAACTCAGAGATACATCATCTACTACAATTATACATAATACATATTATAATCTCCTTCTCACAGGCATCTTTCAGTGCGTCACTGTTTTTCGATTTCTTTCTAACGCATAAGTTGCAAATAACAGAAAAAAAGTACGTCCGTGACTATAATAATTTATAACATTTATTCTACTTGTTGATAGATGGCGCTATAATCGAAGAAAAAATTATTTAGATAATATATAATAATATTAATATTATTATCTACATGACTATTAATCTGTACAATTTATAAAACTATACAAATCAAAGAACATACCTTTTTATAAATGAAATAAACACAATTGATTTGTTTTTATACCAAATTGCGATTACGATTCTGACAACTGTCAGATTTAACTAAAATGTCATGCTATGATTCTCTACATTCTTAAAATCATATATTACGTCATTAATGACACACTGAAAGACTGAGAAGAACTTTGAATTATAGTCGTATAGATATGTAATAGGCAAATAATGGGTAAATACCTAAATAATTTCTTTTCCGATTATAGCGCCATCTATCAACAACTGGAATAAATGTTATAAATGTGTATGTATCACGAACGTGCCTTTTTTTTCTGTCACTTGTGTCGCACTGAAAAATGCCTCTGAGAAGAACCATACCACACAATATATAAACACACAATACATAATAAATAAACACAAAAAAAATCAGAATGTGATATTATCCTGAGGTTACAAACTTCAACCTCAGAATTATCAACTAACAGTTAGTTATATGCCTATAAGATGGAGGCCAAGTAAGCCAACCGTCAATTTGACACCGCCAAACAACTTGGTTATGATGGCTTACTAATTTAAAAATAACTTTTTTTTTTTAACAATTCCCGGAGTGGAAATCGAAACGTCAAGTATTTTTTAAGTAAAAATGTAATTGTCATTACAACAAACAGTGGCGAATCCCATATAGATATAATATTTAACTTATACAAGACATATTACAAGAAAATAGTTTCAGAACCTTTTTAAACAACGAATATTATAATTTATCTTACCTTTAGTGAAAATAGCTAATGGAAATCCACAACTTTCCGTGCTGAGGTGCGTTAAATAAGTTAAATTATTATGTGCTACATCAGATATTGTATCCGAACTTAGATCCCTATGAAGAGTGCCAGTTTTTCCATCGTGTCCATTTATGGCTTCGTCTTCGTCTTCTAAACATACCTTTGTTTGCTAAAAATTTAAATAACTTTAAGTATAGTAAACTTTATAATATATACGCTTAAGAACTTGAGGGAATAGTTTGAATGCAGTAGTGCAAAACTATTTCGGGGGTATTCAACAGGGTGCGCATAGACATGAGGATTTCTAACCTTCGATGTAAGATGGAACTTAAAGAGGAAGTAAATTTTTCTGTGACTATATTTTTTCTTGTCAATTTCAACGGTTTAACTTTTTCATTTCAACTAATGCTTAATATGATTATTATTTAGGACGAACTATAAGTAGGCTATTGATTATGTATTTTAGAAAGGAACTACAACGTTAACGGGGTTTTATTGTTTCATATAGTCAACGGACCTCTAAATATGAAAAAACTGCGGAGTGCTACTATTTAAAGGGGTGCGTTTTTAAGAAATGGGTGAATTAGTCCGTAGGCACAGGGCGAATTAGGGTGAGTTCTATGCACGTTTGGTACACACACGTCTACAGGAAAGTTGTTCCAGGTTAAATTTATTATCAAAATATCACATTTTAAAGTCAAAAATATTTTTTTACAAAAATATATTCAAAAGAAAAGCAAGAAAAAACACGAAATATAGCAATTTTGTTTTTTGCCCCATAACTTTTTTTTCACCGGGAAATAGGTATAGGCATTGCTTCATAGAAAAAAATCTTCCGTCCTTTCACTTTAAAATGACGTTTCGTAGAACTCTCTATAATTTACATTTTCTAAAATATGATTTTTCAAAGTTCGCCATTCACAGCGATTTTGGGCCATTTTCCTTGTTACTTCGGAAACATTATTCTGTAACTTTTTTCTACGCAGCTTTGGGTGTATGCAATGTTACATTTAATAGGAAGAAAAATCAATTATCTTTAAAGTGGTTTATTGTAGAAGGCTGTATCACTATTTTTAAGCAAGATATGGTTTTTCAAAGTTTTATAGTTTTAATTGTTTTTGATATATTTTACAATTATTTTTAAATTTTTCATTATACCTTTTTTATTGTATATTTTGGTATATACATTGTACAATAAAAAAGAAAGCTTATTTTATTGACTTTAAAATGGTGTATTGTAACAAATTCTAGGACTATTTTTAAACAAGATATGCTTTTTCAAAGTTTGACATATACACATGCAATAGGCCCCACTAAATCGCAACCATATGGAAAACTTTTTTATTATTAACTTTATGAAAAAAAATTATTATTCTTTATAAAATGCTCTGCATAGTCTAAAACCTAAGATGCAATCATCAGATATCAAATTTTATCAATAGTGTACGAGGTATGTTAAAAAATATGAATTTCGCTCAAGAGTAAAGTACCTTTATATTTCACAATATCGAAAAGTGCTATTAAAAAAAGTTATTTGGAATTAAAAATTATGTTATAATATTCAATTATATTCTTCTAATTGAAAAAAATTAAAAAATTTAAAATTTTACTTAAATTACGGAAACCCTTGGATATTCCACGGATATATTGTTTAAAATAGTCCTAGAATTTTTTGCAATACACCATTTTAAAGTAAAGAAAATATTTTTTTATTCCACAATGTATATACCTAAATTCACAAGACAAGAAGTCATAATGAGAAATTTAAAAAATAATCATAAGAAATATCAAAAATCATTAAAAGTATAAAATCTTGAAAAAGCATAACTTTCTTAAAAATAGTCGTACAACCTTACACAATAGACCATTTTAAAGATAATTGACTTCTCTTTCTACTAAATGTCATTGCATTACCTAGTAATGCTAAAAATGCTAGCTGTGAGCGGCGAACTTTGAAAAATCCTGTTTCGGAAACTGTAAATTCTAGAGACTTCAGCCAAACGTCATTTTAAAGAGAAAGGATGAAAGTTATTCTTCGCTGAAGCAATGGCTATACCTATATTACTGTGGAAAAAAGTTATGGGGCCAAAAACAAAATTACATTATTTTGTGTTTTTTCTTGCTTTTGTTTTGAATATATTTTTGTAAAACAAAATACTTTTAACTTTAAAATGTGATATTTCGATAGTAAATTTAACCTGGAACAATTTTCCTGTAGACGTGTTTGTACCAAAAGTGCATAGAACTCACCTTAATTTACCCTGTGCCTAGGGACTAATTTACCCCTTTCTCAAAAACGCACCCATGTAAATGGTAGCACTCGTTTTTTCAAATTTAGAGCTCCATTGACCATATGAGACAATAAAATACCATTAACGTTGTAGTTCCTTTTAGCTCTCTTATTTTGAACATAATCAATAGCCTAAAGGACAAAGAAAAGTAACTAAATTAGGAAAATATACAGATATCGGTTACATTTGAAAGACGTTCATTCTAGAAATAATTTAGGTAAAAAAACATAGGATGTTTTTGTAACATAGGTAAAAAAATATGGAGATGAAAACATAGTACGCTATATTAAAGCAAACCGAATACGATGGGCGGGTCACGGGGTCTAGGACATTTCGCCGTCGCCGTTTCGCCGTCGCCATTTCGCCGTCGCCGTTTCGCCGTCGAGCCATTTCGCCGTCGCCGTTTCGCCGTCGAGCCATTTCGCCGTCGCCATTTCGTTGTTAGCATTCGTACTTATAATTTCGGGATGATCATTACTTGAATATAAGTTTTGAATGGTTTTCGAACGATTATAATACTATCACTTTTGCATAATGAAGTTTTTTATTTTTGATGCAGTAAAAACAATTGAAATTGAAATCTGTAAATATTTTATTTTTCAGACGAAAACAATGTATATTTGAATACGAAAATATAACTTGGTTTTACTAGCAACATCAGCATTTTATTTACACTGACATTTAGTATAAAAAAAAGTTAGTACGTTATCACGTTCTTGCGACATTTAGTATAAAAAAAGTTAGTATATTATCACGTTCTTGTAAACTTAACCAATGCCGGTATGGCGACGGCGAACTGGCTCGACGGCGAAACGGCCGACGGCGAAGTGGCTCGACGGCGAAATGGCGACGGCGAAACGGCGACGGCGAAGCGTCCCAGTCCGCGTGTCACGTGCTAAGATCGAGTGACGAAAGACTTCTGAACGCCACATTCTGGGAAAGGCCCGATGGCAAAAAGGTCAGTTGGTCGCCCAAGAAAGAGATGGAAGGACGCAGTGGCCAGTGATCTACGCAAAATGGGAGTACAGCAATGGGAAATAGCTGCTCAGGAACGACAACAATGGAGGGAAATAGTAAACGCGGCCAAGACTCACATAGAGTTGTAGAGCCAAATGATGATGGATTTTTGGCACATTCAAGAAATCCATTCCTCTAACTTAAGATTAAATTTATGTTTTGGTATTATGAATTATAAACCATGCACTTACACTCATCGATTCTGTTAATTCCAATCCAACTTCAGTTTGATTATCATTAACCAAATTATCCTCAATTTGATTACCGTTGGAGTTTACCACATCGTTTGTCTTTTCGTTTTTTTCTATATCTTGAACAATTTTTGATTCTTTGGCTATTTCCACGTTTTGAATAACGTCAGTTTCCTCTTTTATTCTACTACCTTTGAGGCAAGGAATATTTTTAATATTGTTTAGTTTGACAGGACTGGAATCTTCATCGGAATATTCTGGCATGGGAGACATAGGTCTTGATAACCTGAAAATAAATATTGATGAAATAGTTTACAATGAAAAAATATCATTCTATGTTAAAAACAGAAAAAATAATAAAAAGTAAAATATAAACGATAACAGATATTTCCCCCTTTACATATCACCATCACTGAAACATTCAGCGTAGTGATTAAGGCCTGGCGCAAATTGAACCCAACCGAGACACAACCTGCGCCGGCGAAATGCGTGGACAGTTTTGTGATGCACGGTTAGAAGCGAGGTAATACCGCAAATTGAACCTACTCTACGATTAGTGCATGTGCTCGCAGGTCTCACATGAGAATGTTTGCCGTCATCGTACAGTTTTCGTGGGTCGTGGCACGCGTGACTCACTGCCAGTTGTTTATTTTTAACTACTTGTTTTTGTTTGCTAAATGCGCATAAAGAAACTAATTGAACTCGTTCGGGATCATATTATGTATATTTTACATTAAAATGTAAAAATTATTAGTTAACTTTTCTTGTACCCGTTGTTTTTATATTAAAGTAGGTACATATATGAAAATTGAATTTTACATTGTAATGAGTTAATTTATTTTTATTTGAGACATACGGCTAATTTTTCTACGCTGTCAATAGGTTTCTGAGCATTACATTTTCTCCCTACTATAAGAATTCATCTAGGAACCGATCCCGATCCTTATTGTCGAAGTAGGTAATTGACAGAATAAAAATAAAAATTAAAATGCAACGCATTAGATTTTAATAACAAATACGCATTATTCTTATATTATCAGTCTTAGAGAAAAAAAATAGCTTTAGATTGACCGGAAAAAATGTGGAAATGATGTTTCTACACTGTATTCAACAATTTTAATTTTACATGTATGGCAATATTTTTATGTTTTTATTGTTTCATTATATATGTATTGTTTTTATGTATTCAAGGTTTTTATTATTGTATTATTAATAGTAACGCATATCACATTATCACATGCTTAAATGTGTTAAAAAACCTAATTAGAGTTACAATATTGTAATGTAAAGTCGGACAAACATAAGTTTGGGATTGCGTCGTAGCGTTTCGCGCAGACAAGCAAACCATTTCTACCAGTGGCGGACGAAAACAGGCAGATTTGAAATAAATTTTTATAAGTAAATTATAATATGTAATACCTAAATTATATTTAATTAAAGCGAAGAATGGATTTGTTTCTTTTTATTTTCATAGTTTTTAATAATTATGAAGCTTATAATCAGTTGCATTTGATAAAATAATGAGCAAAATATTAGGAGTACTTTAATATATGAAAAATTCCTCAATACTTACAATTGTTTAATAACATTATCAGGAAGGAAGGAAGGAAGGAAGGATTTCAACTATAAAAAAAATTAAACAAGTGTTTATTTTTACTAATTCTAATGTATTTATTTTCTAAACAATGATTTTAAACAAAGTTTTAATTACGATTCTTCGGATGGTTCTAAGATATCTATTCCGGAATTTGAATCACTGTCCTCATCCTCAGAAAAGCTTTCTTCTGATGAACCAGTATTAATAAAAAATTTTAGGTTTTCCAGCGTAGCGTCTAACAAATGCTCTTTTTTTATTAGGGTGTCTTCATATTTGTTTACGTGTTTACATATGCTAGCCCATTCTTGTATTAACACTTCTGAAAATTTTTTTTCGTTATATTTTCAACATCGTTTATGTTGCATGTTGTATTATGACTGGCCACCCTACCTTTTACCAAAGCCCATATTTTTTCTATAGGGTTTAACTCCGGATGATAGGGAGGCAAGCGAAGTACTTTGTGTCCGTGTTGTTCAAGCTCATGATCTAGTACATAAACAGGTGGAATACGTGGTTTATGGACTTGTATAATTTTGTACAATTCCGGCTTGGTTAAGTTCACTGGAAAAGGGATGCTTTTTTCCTGTAACCACTTTACCATAATACCTTACGGTTGGCAGACGTCACATTTTTTTCCATTGTTACATTATGGTAGGATGCATTGTCAACTACCAGGACCGAATTTTTGGGTAAGTTGGGTAAGAGCTGACTTCTGACCCACTTCATAAAATTAAGGTGTCGTCATGATAGTCACCACAAATAAACTTGTAAAAGAATTGTATCTATCTACCATTTTTGTTAAAAATGTATCTATATCAGTGTGTTTACGAAAAAATTTCGTTCTAAACGTGTACAAACAATTGTTTTATAATTTTACTTACTCTATTTTATTTACCATAAAAAATATAGGTATCAATTTCCCATTAACTAATAATTTTTTAACTTTTAAACTATTTACCATTAATTGTAGGGGATCTTTTCTCGATGGTGTAGAAGTCGTATATAATATTTTTAATGGTTTTCACTTGTCCACTGCTCAATTCAATTTTTTTGGAACGACAACGTTTTCTTTTTGGACTTTTAAAAGATAAATAAGTCGCTCCATTTTTATTTACGTCTCTACCATCTTTTCTTATTTTGGTTAAGGTGTTTTTGCTTATACCCGTCGCTGCTAGAATCCTATCCCTACAATTACCAATGTTAAATGTTACTAAACGAAAATATTGCGAAAAAATTGCAAAAGATTGGCGTGAAAGAAGAAACAGTGCCTAAAAACTTGTGTATTTGGGGATTTGGGGAAAGCCTATGTCGAAAGGTGGATAGAAATGGGCTAAAGAAGAAGAAGAAGAATCTGATGAAACTTCATAAATACAATTATAATAAGAAAATAAGAATAATAGTAACTTTAATATCAAGAAAATAAAATGTCATTAACAATAACTACGTCAATTTACTTAAAGGTATTAACAGGTTTTCGGTTGTTTTGAAATGTGTTGCCTCTTGTTCCATACATGTAGTAACATTATAAATGATTGCCTTTGCTTGGCTATTCAATCCCAGCCCTTTGATTCCTATCTTTTTATGAGGCATATTGTTAAATAACTAATGACTTAACTTAACGCACTAGAGATACACTAAATGTCTTAATAATACACTAATTACTACTACTAATATACCAAACACTAAGCTAAAAACTATTAATAAAATATCCAACACGATCAAACCAATAAGTTAAACACTCTCTGCGGTACGTAATGCACTTCTAACTACGACACTGGCGATCAGCAAACTGGCCGTTTCCATGGTAACGCTAGTAAACAAGAACCACTGCGCATCATCGAGTTTTGAATCATATTCCCAAACTTATGTTTGTCCGAGTCTACATCACATCGATAGACACAAAATACTGAGAAATGCGATTCTCGATTCATATTCAAAGAATTCCTAATAGTCAAACTAACGAATAATGTAAATCTGCTACTGCAGGCTACACCAAAAAGAAGGTAAAAACTTCGGCTTGTGGGCTTGTTTAGCTACACCCACGGCAATTAAGATGGCCCATTCTGCACTACAGTAATCTTTACATTTTTGATTCAACTCATATTATTTCATTGACTGCATAACTATTACCAAACAACACTACTGCCAAAGATATTTTTGATTGCAAAAAAATAAAAACAGATGTTTTCAAACACTCAATTAATAAACAATCTAATCCAAGAATGAATTTAAAAAAAATCGTCTCTACGATTTACTGCTAGTAATACTGCTACTGATCTACTAATAGCTGAAAATATTGCCAAGTTCTGCGGCGGCCACGTTATTAGAAGAAATTGTTTGGAAAGACTTAGTGGTGGGCACGGTCTACGAGAAAAGAAGTCGATGAATATCGCTAACCAACTAAATGGTAGGGGAGCAAAGTATGCTAAATGTGCAGTAACTCGAGCGCTTTGGGGACCTATTGGGTTGTGATTATTAGGTCCTAAAACCAAAACAAGTTAAATAAAATTTTCCATTTTAGTGGGAAATTTTCCATTTCCAACAATCGTTTTTTCCGATTATAGCGCCATCTATCCATAATTCGAATAAAAGTTGCTAATTTTTATGCAAATAATCCAAATCTGCAATAAAAAAATGGGGGCTCCAATTTAAGATTTTACAGTAACCCCCCACCCCACCTCCGTGTTTGGTACCATTCGATAGAGTTTTCAAAATCATTGAATAAGTGTATTTTGTAGTCTTTCGATCTGATGTTTATTTTGCGAAATATCGCGGGATTTGTATTTAAAATTTTAAATTTACCCCCCACCCCTCTCCGTGGGGATCATGTTTGGTATCTTTAGATAGGTTTTTGAAAAATATTGAACACGTAGTTTTTAGTTTTTCGATCTGACGTTCATTTCGCGAAATATTCGCTTTTTTTTGTGAAACGTTTTGACTCAGCCATTTCCGTACGCCTCCGCTCAAATCGTCAGATTTTTGAAATATACACTCTTTTGCATGTTAGGTCTGGATCCCGCGTATGAAAAAAAAATTGATTAATAGCAAGCTGAAAATTTGTTAATAGCTTAAGGGTGTCTAGTCGGATAAACTTCGATATATGGGAACACTGTAACAGGGGCAGTTTTAATTGTGGAACAGGTTAAAAATTTGGAATGGTCAGACCACGAAAACGGCACATTTATTTTGTCCGACAGAACAGACTTAAACTCTCCGAACAGAGATTAAACTCTCATGCAAAAATCAGACTGCTATTTATCACCTGTCATAATTCCTGTCATTTGACATATTCGACATGTTCCACTCATTAAAACGCCCATTTGGTGATAAATAGCAGTCTGATTTTTGCATGAGACTTTAATCTCTGTTCGGAGAGTTTAAGTCTGTTCTGTCGGACAAAATACATGTGCCGTTTTCGTGGTCTCACCGTTCCAAATTTTTAACCTGTTCCACAATTAAAACTTCCCCTGTTCCAGTGTTCCCATATATCAAAGTTTGTCCGACTAGACACCCTTAAGCTAATAACAAATTTTCAGCTTGTTATTAATTTTATTTTTTCATACGCGGGATCCAGACCTATGTAGTTAACTTACCTTATTTTAATCTGACAATTTCGAGTATTTTAAGGATAGCTTTTTTTTCGGGCCCCCATGAACGAACTCCCTTGTGTTAAGAGCCAATATATGGTAGAGGTACATCTGCAGGGTACCACCTTTCTCCCCATATGATAATCTGACGCGCTCGAATAACTGCAAAAATCCCCGCTTGGGCTCCCCTACCATTTTATTACGAAATTGACAGGTAATACTTTACCACAATAAATAATTATTTGAACTTAATTGAACTGCTGATAAAATAGTGAAAAACAAACTAATATTCATCATAACCATATAAATACAACATATTTGCAGCTGTTTCTTATCAAAGTTTACATAATAACTAATGAAATTTATTATAAAATTATTATTTGTTGTTATTTTTCATTTAGAAATCCCAGAAGATATACTTCACTTACAGTTTTTATTTTTGCAATATTATGCAAAGTAAAATGTTTGCACTTTCTATCTAACTACAGTAGAGCGTTGATAATCCGAACTAATTGGTACAGGGGTAGTTCGGATTATCAAATTGTTCGGATTATCAAACATATGTTCAAAATACATACAAAGCTCATAAACATAGTACTCGTACATATGTACATACGTTTTAGTTACAAGGAATAAAACACCAGCATAATAAACAAATATATTGTATGTATTTCAGCATAAACAAAACAAAAATCCGCGGTCATATTTTGCCCATATTGTCATATTAAATCCAAAAATTCGGTCCGTGATCATATTTTTTAATTTTATAATTTTTTTGCGTTCGGATTAGCGATCGTTCGGATTACCAGGGTTCGGATTATCGACGCTCTACTGTATTTGGAACCCATCATCATTAACATTAGTGATGTTGTCATTACAGGGCCCCAACTTTTTCTGCTTTATACTGTTCTGTGCTGTGCTTGGGTTTTTTGAGTTGGGAGCACCTTGCGTTACCCCTCTATCCACCTAATATTTTCTTTTTTCCTGGTTACTACTGGTTGCGAACAAAGATGTTTTTATAAAGAGATGATTATGATATGTATATGTTTATGTATGCTTGTATGTATATAATACGTAGTTCAAAGTTGTATCTGCGTTTATATGGTCCATCCTCACAAACTGCTTCAAATATTTTGCGTCCAGAGTTTGCCCTCTTAGGATCTTCTTAATAGGCAATAAATCTTTTAAATACAACACTCAAATTGACAAACAAGAATTATAGCGACAAAAATAAACGAACGCATAACTCTGTAAGAGGAACAGCAATGATTTCGGACAGGAAGATCATGCACGGATGCAGTTTTTGTAACAAGACAACTAAAAGAAAAGTCCATGTGCCTGATATATTTGAAGAAAGCGTTTGATAGAGCGAGAATTCGGGACGCGATACATTTATTATATGAAAAGGGAATATCACTGGATTTAATAAAAACCATTGAGAATATTTATAAAGATAACATAGCTATGGTAAGATGTAAGGGAAAACTATCGCAACCTATCAAGTATGAAACTGGCATTAGACAAAGAGATTCGCTGAGCACATTAATATTTAATCTGATAATGGATAAAATCATAAAGAAAGTTAAAAAAAGAAGAGGATATAGAATGAGAGAAAAGGAAATAAAAATAATGATGAGCTACAAAGATTAATTAAAGAATTCGAAGACACGGCTCTCATATACAACATGGTAATCTTCTCAACAGAGAAAACTAAATCGATAGTAATATCAGCGGAACCGAGACGATGTAAATTGGTCGTAAATAACAAAATAATAGAACAAGTGATGGAAACGGAATACTTGGGAATAAAACAGTCAAGCTACGGAAAAGTGGAAGAAGGTACAAAAACAAGTGAACATGGCGAACAGAGCAGCAGGATGTCTCAGCAACACAATCTGGAGAAACAAATACCTCACAATGGAAACGAAAACCAGGATATATAAGTCAACAATAAGACCGATAATGACGTACACAGCGGAAACAAGAGCAGATACGGCGAAAACACAAAGACTGCTGGAAACAGCAGAAATGAAAGTCTTACGAAAAATAACAAACCAAACTCTAAGAGACAGTAAGAAGTGAGAAAATAAGAGCGAGATGTGATGTAGAAGAAATAAACATGTGGACCAAAAGAAGAAAAGTATAATGGAATCAACACATAAAAAGAATTACAGAAAATAGAATAGTACGAATAGCAAGAGACAAATCGCCAGATGGAAGAAGATCATTGGGACGACCGAGGAAAAGATGGTCAGACAATGTCAACTGAGGCTAAAAAACGAAGTGAAACAGGCAGTGAGCCTATTTATATAGTAGGAAAAAGAAGAAGAAGGATCTTCTTCTTCTGGTGCCGTATGCTATGCTCTATGCACCATGTAGAAGTTCATGCTGGTTACAGTATGTGTACAGATCCTTCCTCTAATCTTCTTATTATTATGCTGATATCATGTATGCCGAACCAGTATCTTATGTCCCTGAACCATGAGTGTCGTTTGTGACCTGGTACTCTCAACCCTTCAATTTTGTCCATTCATTATTTGTCCGGGCAATATTTGTGGCCTTTTAAAATATGGCCTAAATATAAGATCTTTCGCTGTTTAGCGATAGAAGCTTAGAAGCTCTTTAGATATTAACCGTCCTTACATTTACAGCCATTTTGACAAAGTTGAAGGTTGAATATTTTCTTAAAAATTTAAAACAACAATCGAGTATCCAGAAGAATCCAGCTCTGTAAATTATTTAAACTATAAAATCAACTATATACATATGATATCTCAGGGCTCTTTTACTAATTAAAACAAAACGTGGCTTCAAAATATTGTTTGCTAGTTGCCTTTGAGGAAAAAGGAATAGACAATATGAAAATAAAATTTACAGCAAAATTACGAAATTATAAAGTAAAAGTTATATTTTAAAATCAATCAAATATCAAAAGTAAAAAATCTGAATAAACATGTGCCATATACAATGATTAGAATAATAAAAATTTCAACCATCCATCAAATCATACATCCAAAATTATCAATTCAAATTAATTAAACTTATATCCAAATCAAAGATTTGTTAATTTTAGTGCTTCACAATAAATTATCATTTATTTTAATTCTCAATAAAACCAACAAAAAACGAATAACTCTAATTTAAATAGGTGGTCGTAATTGATATCTCTGTTTACTAAAATGACGAAACTAACCTTTTGTCTCCAAAATTGATGACTTCCTCTCACTATCCTTTGATTGTGTCTTGTCCACTTTGCTCGTACTTTTCAGTTTCTCCGAATACTCCTGCCAATTCCTCTGCTCCAAATCTTGACTACATGAATAAACCCCTTTCTCTCCAGACACAAGGATATCTCAACTAATCGACTTGGTCCAGTATCAAACTATACATCTGTTTATTATTTACAGCATGTCAGTTATTTCTTCTGTCTGCTACCACAGTTGGAACTCCTTCCACCACACACAAATACAACTTTTCACAACTTATACTTTTTTCAAAACTTGGCAAATTATCAACGTCGTCTCAGCATAAACTGTAGTGCTCTCGCGCGGTATTCAATTCACAATGACATCTCCTCTCCTGGCGAACTCCATCCAAAAATCATTAAATCTCCCACTTCGTTCTTTTCACCCAATCACGACCTATATGTATCCAAACAAATTTTACTGTCTTCTCAAGAAAAAAACCAACTTTCTACTATCTAATAATCCGTAAGTCATTCTTAGTAAACACATAATTGACCTTTTCAATTTCTACGGAAAAAAGGATAATTACATATTCTCAAACGACCATTTACTAAACCTACTCTTTTGTGTAATCTTTTCATTTGTTTCGTGGTATGCCGTACAATAGAAAGTTCATCGTCAAATGTTTACAAACGTCTATCATCTAACTAAACGGTAGAAAAACCAATATATTGTTTTATTATTTTCGGGGAATGTCTTCAAACCGAATACGATTCACTAATTCCGAAAAACACTTTCTTACATCTAATGCTTAATATACAATATACAGGGTGTTGCGATTTCTGTTGGTCGGTGATTTGATTTTTGTCTTAATATTTTCTGTTTTATTTTTGAAAAATATGGAAACCTTAATAATACATATACTACATAGATATACAATTGAAACTATAAAATCAACTAAAATACATACTATCAAGATTTCTTAACATATATTATTTTATGATTACATACCTTATGCATGCTGAATTATTTAATCCGGTCTCGATCATATCCGGAAACAGGGATATTAAAGTTAAAATTGAGGAACATAATGGATGCACTGGTGATTTGTAGAAAATTACTCTTTTCTCTAGAAGTAGCAGCTTAAATAACAATAGAGCTTTGTGCTTCCACTGCAGTATAAAATCACGAGCAGATAATCCTAAAAACACAAAACATTTTACTTAATTAATTATTTATGTTTATTCTATTTATGTTTCTAGTGTGCAAGAAAGGTTACGATACGAAGAAAAAGGAAAATGGGAATGCAGGAAATAACAATGACCTTCAGGTCTGGCGTACATTTTATTGGTGTCTACCGTCCTCATCATTTGTGGACACACATTCCACAAATGATTACTCCCAGGAAATCAAAATAAGAATAGAAAAGTACAGAGCAAATTTTAACAAAATGAGAAGAATAGTCTGCACAAGAGATCTGAGGTTGGAGCTAAGAGTTAGGTTGGCTAAGTGCTATGATTTCTCGACTTTGTTTTATGGAATGCAAGCTTGGACCTTGAATACGGCATCAATGAAAAAAACCGAAACCATTCGTGTTGTGGGTCTATAGAAGAATTCTGAAAATATCGTGGACAGAACTCCTCAAACACAAAAAAGTTCTGAGAGAAATGAATAAAAACATGGAAATCTTAAATACAATCAAAACAACAAAATTGGAATATCTTGGACATATTACACGTGGAGGATAAAACTTGCTCCAACTGATTATGCAGGAAAGATTCAAGGAAAAAGAAGCATAAGTAGGGAGACATAGAATATCCACCAGAAAAATAGATTAATGTTGAGCTCCTTTCTTAAAAATTAAAATATTTATGCATTTATGTCATCAATTTTTTCTTCAATTTTCTTATTAAAAACATTGTAATAATAAAATGGTAATTGATAATGTTTTATGTTATTTCCCTAGACCAAAATAAGCGACTTAAAACTTTAAAATTAAAATTGTATAAAATGATCAACATCGGATTCGTTTTTCCCATAAAGTTATATGGGATATAAACAGAACATGTCACCGATTGTCACGCAGTACAGATAGAGATGCTTTCAATTAAAGTTATGTAATATTGAATGATGGAATCTTGAATTCATTGAATAATGGATGATTCACTGTACACTGTATTAATCATTGTATTATGTTTACCAGAATATATAAAAAAACTAATATTCTTGCTAAAAGAAACACGAACTGTGACTAACTGTAATTTTTATATTATTTCCTTTTTATTTTATTTATAAGTTTTTATAACTTATACCATCAGGAACAGAATTATTTGATAAATAACACCAAAACAAAATAGGGAGAAACACAATGTATATAAAGAAATGCAACAAAGATACAAAAATGGAGAACAGAAATGGAGAACAATACTTCATATTTTATTCTCATAACAATGCTTTAAAATTACATATTTTTATGTTTTTCGTTTCGAGTTTCAGTCCGAAAAATGTTTCCAAAAAAGAAAAACAGATTATAAATTTTTTATAATTTTATTTCATAAGTTTTTTTGAACACTATTTCGGGACTGAAATCTGAAATTTGAAAAATCAATAAGATTAAATAGACACCAATATACCAATATAAAGAAGATCAAAGGGGAGACTCAAAACTCAAGCACATAAGAGGTTGAAATGGAGAAACATCTTAGAGTAGGCGACAGTTCATAAAGGGTTGATGATAAGAAGAAAAATATTTAGATATGCTGTAATTTCTACATAGATATGTCTGTATTGAAGAAAATCAGTAGATAAATGCAATATTCACATTCAAAAGAAACGGCCAATAATATTTAACGACGTTCTACACCTTCGTTGCGGGGTATGCCTCTCAGAGGAAAGGGGGGGAAACTTATATGCAAGCGAAAGTTGGTAACAATGCATTTATAGCAGCATACTCAAATCATATGTTTCAGTATTGAATACTTTATAAAAATAAATTATAATAAATTACGGAAATTACGGAATAAATTACGGAATTAATTGTAATAAATAAATTAAAAATAAATGGTACGGTAAACAATCCTCATTTTTTAATATGTTATTCCTTACAAAAAAACCTTTAATTTAAGCACAAATAATTAAAAATCGTAAATTTGGGTCAAAAGTTATTAACTTTTTAAGAATTCCCATAAGAGCCCATGTTAAAACTTAACTTTGACCCTTAATAGTAATTAAACGGGACGGTAAAACAATTTTTAAAAAATCAAGTCTTAGTTTTTTAAGTAAACTATAACATACTAAAATTTCATGCAAATCCTTAATTCTTTGCCGAAGGTGTAGAACGTCGTTAAACAACTTAAACAAATGGATACCGCATGAAATGTTAATTCTCCAATTTAAAACAATAGAACGGTCATATCAAAATTAGCAGTTTGAATAATGTGTATTAATTAAACTATTTTTAAATGTCGTATTACTATCAGCTTATCACAAAAACCAAACGCGTCTAATCTTTTTTACTTCCTATATTCGTACATCAGTATCACACTAAACTTTAAATTATTCTTATATTATATAATACACGCGTTTCTTTAATTTAAATGAGATTTGGGAAAATGATATTTGCCTTACAGGTAGTAGAATAAGTCATATTACTATTGAAGTTATCATCTAACTTTTACATGCTTTTACTGCAAAAATCCGAATGCCACCTCTCACATCCACCTCAAAACAGATCCTGCCTGGTCTATTCTGCGTTCCGCAGTCACTTTGCAGTGTGGGCAGCATATCCCAATATAAAACTTATGGAACCTTTCAGCTCAGTGTTGCCGGTTTTAAGAAGACGAACTTAAAGGCCGTCTAAATAGAATATTCCAGAAGTCCAAAACATCTTGATTTGAAAATCTGTGGGTTTTATTATTTTTAAATAATTCATAGATAGGTACTATGAAAGGTATTTATACGATATTAAAGATATATCATTTGAATATTAATTATAATTAGCCTGTGATTAATATTATATTTAATAGTTATTTATGATATAAGTGTTAAAAGAACAATTTTAAGGCACGCATGTGAAAGTGTGCAGAATGAGCGAAGCGAATTCTGCAATTCACATGAGTGCCTCAAAAATGTACTTTTTAACACGTGTACTTTGTACGCACGTAAGAAGTTATACTTCTATTATGTATATGATTTCAACAAAATAAATATACTTTCAACAGATTATTTATATTTAAAGATTAAACTAATTTTTACTTACTACTTTCCAAAAATTTTTATTAAAACGATACTAAAAATAAAAAAAAAAGTTATGATAACACACGGATTCGAACCAGGGACCTCTCGATCTCCGGTCGAACGCGCTACCACCGAGCTAAACTCACTTTGCTTTGACAGCTTACAAGATTTCTAATACATACTGACAAATTTAATAGACCAAGTGAGGTATAAAAATACTTTAAAATTTATTTAATATAAATATTAATATCTCTTGGCAACACTGTTCTTCATAAGAGTCTGTACTGAAAGGTGACCGTGGAACGCAGTATAGTAAACATTGGATAAAACCAGAGGTAATAATAGGCCATTGAAGCGTAGCGCTGAGTTAATCTATAGCAGACTACTCCGTTTTACTCAGACACTGATCTAGCAATGTCTTCTTCATAAAGTGTCTTCTCCCTCTTTCTTTTTATATTACTCTACTTTTTATTTACGTCCATAAGTTGTTTGTTATCATAGACCACTCATTAGCGGTAAAAAAACTGTAAAACCGTGGAATTTTGAGAATCAACACAGATTTTAATGAACATTTGGGTTTAAGCTCTGTTGACACTCTTCTTCAAAATCTACCCTATGCCGAACTGCGCTTTTGCAATGGGGGTGAAAACAACCCCATCTTCTTCTTCTTATGGTGCCTATCCGTTACGGATGTTGCACACTAACATGGCTATTCTTACTTTGTTGACTGCTGCCCTGAAAAGTCCGGTAGTGGTTAAGTTAAACAATTTTCGCAGGTTATGCAGCCAGGATATTCTTCTTCATCCTGGACCTCTTTTCCCATGCACTTTACCTTGAAGTATGGTCCGAAGTAGGTCATATCGTTGTTCATTGCGCATTATATGGCCCATAATTCTGAGTAAATTTTGTTCTAAATTTTTTTTGCAAAATTGACACTTTGCAAGTTATTTGCCATTGAAACTATGCATTTTCATTGAAAAAACTCACGTTTTATAACCGTTTTTCATGAATAACTTAAAACAATTTAATTTTATAGAAAAAATCATTGAGAACAAAATTGTAGCTAATAAAAAAACAAAGAGATTCGCGTCTGAAAGACCTATGTAAACCCAATAACGACTGAGTTATTGTTGTTTAAAGGATGGTTATTTTCGAAGAACATCGAAATGGAGAACCTTTAATCTCAAATAACTCGAATGTGGTGCAATTTTTTGGGAAAACTTACGAGATATCTTTTAAAGTCCATTAAAATACCTTTCAAATAAGTTTTGACAAAAGTTTTTTGCATAAGAACTGACTGACTTATGACGAAAATAAAGTCGCTCCCTACTTTTTTCTGTTTGAAATGTAAAAATTAAACCCTCGTCGTTACAATTCTAATAGAAATTAATAGCTTTCCACTTGAAATTAACTTTATTTAGTTGATACGAACCATGTGATTCGACCGGTTTGGAATGCTTAGTTTAGAAAAAATAGTTGATTAAATAGAAAATGACATTATTATAATTTAAAAAAAGTGCATTTTTCTTAAATAAACCTAAAAGTATTCATGATACAAAAACAAAAAAAACCAAAATTTTCAGTAAAAGAAATTCTACAATTAATATTTTAAACATTTTTTAATATCATGAATACTTTTAGATTTAAAAGCTAAAGCTTTCAATCCTAATAGCGACATGAATAATATTGAAAAATATTAAAAATATTACTAAAAGATTTTTAAATTGAAAACTTATTGGTCCATTTCCATTTTTTTAAAATCTTTTAGTAATATTTTTCAATATTATTAATGCCGCTATTAGGATTGAAAACTTTACCTTTCAATAATTGCCAGATGACGCTAGTCACCTAATCCATTCAAGTCAGTTGCGGTGTGAGGGATAAACTCTCGGTGTTGGTCACTTAGAGTATGGAGCAGCAGGCCTAATTCTCTCCGATGATGACTCCAATAAGAGTCGAAAATCGTCGATTCAGAGTGCTGGACTGCGCTCCGTATTCTAAGTGAAAAATAAGATTGTTTTGCCTTCGCATTGCAACTGAATAAAAATGGTATACATTTTTACTTTTAGATTTATTTAAGAAAAATGCACTTTTTTTAAATTTCAAAAATGCCATCTTCGATTAATCAAATATTTTTTCTAAACTAAGCATTTCAAACCGGTCAAATTACATGGATCGTATCAATTATACCTAAATAAAGTTAATCTCGAGTGGGAAGCTATTCATTTCTATTAGGATTGTAACGACGAGGGTTTGATTTTTACATTTTAGGCAGAAAAAAGCAAAGAGCGACTTTATTTTCGCCATAAGTCAGTTCTTATGAAAAAAACTTTTGTCAAAATTTATTTGAAAGGTATTTTAATGAACATTTGAAAGATATCTCTTAAGTTTTCCCAAAAAATTGCACCACATTCGAGTTATTTGAGATTAAAGATTCTCCATTGTTTCTCTTTGTTTTTTATTAGCTACAATTTTGTTCTTAATGATTTTTTCTATAAAATGAATTTTTTTAAGTTATTCATTAAAAACCGTTATAAAACGTAAGTTTTTTCAATGAAAAATGCATAGTTTCAATCGCAAATAACTTGGAAAGTGTCAATTTTGGAAAAAAATTTATAGAACAAAATTTACTCAGAATTGGTCACTCTATCGATTTCCTCAGTTATTTTGATTAAAAAAATTTCATCCCCTAGATGAGGTTGTTTTCACCCCTAGGGCAAAAGCGCAGTTCGGCATAGGGTATATTTTGACAAAGGTTAAGATTACTACCTAAATCCAAATTTTCAAGAAAATAAACCTTGGTTCTCAAAATTCCACGAGAAAATGGCTGTTGATTGGACTACAATCATTAATGATTGGTATGTTGAGAGCTACTTCCGAAGTGGAAATCAAAACGTCAAATAAACTTCATTTCAAACTAAAGTTGTGGCTTAGTTGTTCAGCATTCTTGTGAATACGTATTATAATATGACTATCACTATCATTAGTAAAATAATTATAACAAAAGAGAACAAATTGAAATTAATAAGTTATAAAAAATATTTGAAAACTTGATACGACATACATACCTACAAATGGTTGCTGAATAGCATCACTTTGTGTCATAACAGCATTCAAATGATGATAAGTATCTTTCAATATAGACACTTGACTGAAGTCTCCTTCATCAAAATAGGCATGTGTTATCAAACACATTTTGACTTGTATTTGTCCATATAAAGGAACTTTGCTAAGTACACAGACAGATTTTTGCACTGTACCTCTTGTTATGTCTGAAGTTTTATTTTTGATTTTCTGAAAAAAATTTGGACATTTGGACAAAAATTTTTCACGCATTAAATATTTTTTTATTGTATATTAGGTTATCACTTCCATATAGTGAAAGATATACACTAAAACCTCGATATAACGGACTAATTGGGGGACGGAATGTCCGTTAAAGCCGAAAGTCCGTTATATAAAAATAGGTTTCAAATCAATAAAAAATTTTATTTTGATAATATGTACTAGTGATGTAACGAATATTCGTATTCGCATTCGCATTCGCGAATATCCGCATCTTTTTGCATATTCGCATTCGCGTTCGCATTCGCAAAATTTGTGCGAATGTTTTGCGAATATGAATATCAGAGAAAAAATAATTTGAAAATAACGTTAGATTAATAAAATCAAAATCTATTCTCTTTCTCATCTTTTTTTATTAAAAAAAAGGTAACTTGACCTCGTATAATCAGATTATCAGCCCTCACGTTGTTTTATTATTTGGTATAATGTAATAAAGTTTAAGATTCAGATTGATTTACACTAAATATCAATTAACTTCTTATTATAAATTTAGAAAACATTTCAAAAATAGAAACAAATTAAAAAAACTGAACATTCGCATTCGCATCCGCATTCGCGAATGTCGTTATTAGATATTCGCATTCGCATTCGTATTCGCGAATGTTCAAAAAACGACATTCGTTACATCACTAATATGTACCCATTGTATTTAGATACAGTGTATACATCTGTAAATTAAAAAAAGGTATCAAGTTTTGTTTGCTACTTTTTTACTTTTCTACTTCATCTAAAAACTTTCCACAATATTCTCGTTTGGTTGCCAAAATTATTCACTGATCCATGGGTTGAATAAGTGATGTATTTTTTGGTGAAAACAAACAATCAAAGTTGCCATCTTCTGAATGTCGAATATTTTCAGGAGGATAAGCAGGAGCGTTGTCTAAAATCAATAAACATTTCACCTCTTTCGGCGGTATTTCCTGTTTCTTCTCTTGAAGTTTTCTCACTGCAGGTACAAATTCTTTAAAAAAACCAATTTTTGAAAATATCTATGGTGAACCATGCCTTATTAGAGCTATAATATGAAACGAGCAGATGATGCATTACCTATACATATCTTTAACAACTCTAGGTTTACGAGATTTGCCAACAAAGTAGCAGTCGATCGATGCAATCTATCGGCGTTAGCACAAAGCAGTACCGAGATCCTGTCCTTGCTGATTTTTCTTCCAGAATTCGATTTTTCATATTTTTTGCATTCAATTTTTTTTACATTTGATCGGATTTTTTGTCCGTTATGTCCGAAGTCCGTTAAGTCCGTTAAATAGAGGTCCGTTATATCGAGGTTTTACTGTACAGTAAAACCTAAGTTAACCGAAATATTTTTAACTGAAGCATCGTTTACCCAAAACGACTAACAGTTTCAATAATTCCGTCAATAAAAAGTAATTTTTATCACAATACAGAAACAATAGGGCTTTTCATTCACAGTCATTTGTTTCGAGCATCTGTCATATGTCTTATAATCCGTGTATATTAATATTATTCACATATTATACAACATGACAGGAGCTCGAAACAAATGACAATCGATGAAAAGCCCTATTCAATGTTAATTTGTCAACATTGCTCTATCAAATTGAATTAAGCAAAACCTCATAAATAAAATTATTTTTTTGGTAAAATTGTGGCTTATTTCCCATTAAAAGTAATTGATTATAAAAATGCCACAAGAAAATAGCTTCAGAACAAAACCTCATAATGTTCTGCAAATGAAACGATAGAGACATAGCTGCAAAACATAGCTATCAAAGGAAAACACAAAAGAAAATAGAAGATTTCTTAAAAAAAACACTTTAAACATGTTCATTTTCCATGATCTTATTGCTTTATTCTGTATTTACACATTAAAGAAAACATTACGAACTCTCCTCATAGTATTTTTTAATACCAACGACCAAGAATACCATGTAATTTGATACAAGAAAAACAATGTTATCTTTAACCAAAATTCTTGCCCCCCGCCCCCGTTATTACGGTTACTGGAGGATTTATTGTAACTACAGTAGACTCCCTCTATAACAAGAACTGAAATGGCGGTCTAATTACCTCGTTATAAGCGGATCTCGTTATATCAAACAATAATAATTAAATTAATATTTATTGACGGAAAACTCCATTTTACAATTAAAATTAAAAGTCAAAATTAAACATTGAACACAAGTTAACTTACATTACTTACAATTAAACTAACGACATCAAAAAATTAAAATCAAATTAAAATAATTCACGTGAAATAGTCCTTTTAAAAGCATTTAAAGTAACTCCCATAAAGTCTATATTTGGAAACTCATTTACATTAGAAACAATTCTATTTAAAGGCATATTTTCCGCATGACGTGTATTGCACGATCTAGACGATAGCAAGGGACATCTTCTCAAATTCCTAGCTGGAACATAAAAATCTATTCGACCCAGAATACTAGGTGCAACAATAATACCATTTAACACCTTAAATACGAAATTAAGATCAAAGTATCGCCTGCGATCCTCTAGATGGTGCAAATGAAACATTTGCATGACCTGACTGGAATTCAATTGCATTCCTCTAGTACCTAATCTATACCGCAGATATCTAACGAATTTATTTTGAATCGATTCAATTCGATATTTGTGATTCTCATAACTTGGACTCCAAATCACTGAACAATACTCTAGTAATGAACGAACATAACTCAAAAACAATCTCACAATTACAAACAAATTATTAAAATCATATGACATTCTGATGACTAACCCTAATGTCCGATTAGCACGCGCAATAATGGCATCATAATGGTCCACGACTTAGCTTACTATCCAGTAACACACCTAAATCCTTAATTACCTGAACCCTAGATAAATCCACATCTCCTATCTTGTATTTAAAATCACTGGTGGTCTTATTACGTGAAAAAATAATATATGAGCATTTCGAAGCATTCAATCTAAGATTATTTTCCTGGCACCAATATACTAAAGAATCCAAGTCTCTCTGCAAACCCTCACAATCAGATTCTGACCTAATGCATTTAAGTATCTTTAAGTCGTCTGCAAATATCAGATATTTAGATTTAAAGTTCCTACTAATATCATTTACCAACAACAGAAAAAGCTTAGGACCCAAATGGGAACCCTGCGGAACCCCTGACACGGCTTCAAATCCATTAGAAACACATCCTGCTGATCTTACTTGCAATGTTCTTCCTTGCAAATACGAAGTAAACCAAGCTAATAAAGAACCAGTGATACCAAAGTTTCTCAGCTTTGTAATTAAGACATTATGATCTAGTAGGTCAAAGGCCTTACTGAAATCGGTGTATATAGAGTGCACCTCGTAACCCTCATCCATTGCTGTACCTATACTATCGATATACAAAAAGAGGTTAGTGAGAGTAGAACGTCCGCCTACAAATCCATGTTGGTTGTCCGTAATAATGTTCCTAAAACAATTATCCAAACTTGGCAAAACCATTTTTTCAAATACTTTAGATAAGGCTGACTGAATACAAACTGGCCGATAATTTTTGATATCACTATGATCTCCTGCCTTGAAAATAGGACACACAAAGGA
Source organism: Diabrotica virgifera virgifera (assembly GCF_917563875.1). NCBI lineage: Eukaryota > Metazoa > Arthropoda > Insecta > Coleoptera > Chrysomelidae > Diabrotica > Diabrotica virgifera. The sequence continues at coordinate 189,275,624 of NC_065449.1, forward strand.
ATGTTTCCATCTGTTCGGGAAAATTCCCGTCTGGAGAGATTTATTAAGAACATATACTAATGGTTCACACAAGGACACTGCACTTTCTCTTAGGAACAAATGCGGTATCAAATCAGGGCCAGCCCCTTTATTGACATTTAATGACAACAACACATTCAGTAAATTGTCAAAAGTGACTTCCGAGGTTACTAATTTCCACCCTGTTGTGAGAAAATTTCATTACTCTCCAGGTTATCCAGAGATTTACCATTAAAAGTGCTGTATACAGTACCAAAATGTTTCGCAAACAACTCTGTTATTTTTTGTTTGTCATTCTCACTTTCCTCACCTAGAAACATAGAGCCAGGGAGAGCACCATGTCCGTTGGTTTTATTTTTGATGAACTTCCAAAATTCACCAGCGTTCTCATTCATTCTCACTTCCATCTTTGATTGAAACGTAAGCATTGTAAGACTGCTTAGTGAGTGATGAGCATTCATCTCTCAAATTTTTAAATTCAATATAGTGGTGATACTTATTTGTAGTTTTATATTTTTTATGCGCAATCTTTTTGGCAATGACTTTACTCTTAAGTTCAGATGAGAACCAAACAGGAAAATTCGATCTTTTTACAGATATCTTTGGTACAAAAAGTTCAATTGCGTTCCAAATAATGGAATAAAAAGCATCTAAAATGTCATTTACATCCTCTAAACAGGACAACTCAATCCAATTGATCTGAAGCAAATAATTATTCAAGGCACCATAATCCGCCTTGTGAAAGTTATAATAAATATTAGTTTCCAAACTGATATATTGATTATCAAATAATATTAATGCTTCAAGTGAGGGATGATACCTGTCACACGTCATTAAAGCTTCCGCTTTTTTTAGATTTAAATAAGTATCAGAGAAACACAGATCAAGAATTGAGTCATACTGGTTTTTAAAATAATTATATTGACCTAATCCTAAAAAATTGAACTCGTCACAAAACAAAATTTCAGTATCATTACTTATATTTTTAGCAGTCGTCTCACCGTCCCATATCAGATTTGGTAGATTATAATCCCCAAATAATACTAGTTTAGAATCTTTACACTTATTCATAATTAGTTTTACAGTATCAATGTGATTGGAATAAACATCCAATCTAGATCTGGGCGGAATGTAGACATAGCCAAAAACATATTTAATGCAATTAATAGTAATTCCAGCAAAAACCTGTTCTACATTTGAACTGGCAATTTCCACTAGACAAGAACTGATATCACTTCTAACTGCTATTAACACTCCACCTCCTCTTGATTTCTCGCTGGAAATATGATCACGGTCCCGACGGTATACGGTAAAAAATCACAGAAAACTTCATTACTTTTAATTTCAGGACCAAGCCAACTCTCTGTTAGGAAAATAACGTCATATTTAGCTGAACAGGATGTCAAATATATGTCCTTTAGCTTCGTACGCAGACCACGCACATTTTGATAGTAAAGTGATATACTATTCATACTTATGTTCGCATTTGGGAGTTTTTTGGATTCTGGTGGTTTTGTTCTTTTACCTTTGAAATAAACGGGTTACCATTATTGTATAGTATTGCCAAGTTTGATTCACCATTTCTTCTACGCCTATCAAGTTCTTCATATAATTTCTTGAGATGATTTCGTTGCATTTGAGTAAGATCTGATTTAATCAATATGCTCGATGGCTTCTGTATTATTATGCTCGATGTATTATTTTGAAAAATTACCTTAAGTGGTCTTGGCCTGTCACTACTGCTATTACCACGTCCTACCCTCAAAACCTTAAACTCAGTTGCTCCAACCTCCAGTTTCGTTAGTACTTCTCGAGTATTTGCCTTGTCATGATCTATTTTCTCATTAGTAACCTTAGATTGGCTCTCATCAACATTATAGATTAGTATATTTTTAGATCGACTACTTCTATCTTCTAATTCCAGGAACATATCTTGCTCATCTTTGATAATAGATACACTTTGATTTCTTATCTAAATGTTTCTGTTCTAAAGTTTCAACTTTCGCCTCATTAGATTTTACAGACGCTTTAATTGTATCTATTGTTGCCTGCACTTCAGTCCTCTGATTTAACAATAGGTTAATTATGTGAACAATAACTACTAGTACATCTTTATTGGTAGTGGTACTTTTCTTTAATAAATGATTTATTTCAGCCTTGATTGCAGTTTCACTCTCTACAGCATCCACAGTATTGCACAGTAGACTTGAAAAATCAGCATTGGGTACCTGTTTTCCATTGTCAGCATTTTCTTTTGATACCGAATTTTTCCGGCTATTTTAAGCAGAATTCAAAGATAATCTCTTCACCACCGTCTCTTTGCATACTTTACATTCCCAGTTATGCGATTTAGTTTTGCGAAAGTCAGCACAGATTTTTTCATATTCACTTTTAGTCAAACCCGTGCATCACTTATATGGACCCATGAGCAACAAGTGATACACTCAATGGAAATTTGCTAATATTGAAATATTTTCATGAATACATAGTTTATTAGGTGTCGATAGTCGACCTGAACAATGAGACTTCACCATCGTAAATTGTAAATTTCCTACAATATTCAATATCGGTTTGATAAAGGAAGAAGTTTATTACAGGCGGTGGAATTTATTGCAGCACTGGCCTCGATAATATCACAGATGTTGGGGATTTCTGTATACAGGCAGTTGGGATATTTATTTATAGTCATTACTGCGCTAAAAACAGGTAAAGAAACATATTCTTTGATTTCATTTTTCCTCGTTATAACCAAATATGCCTCGTTATAGAGGTGTTATAGTTCAATAGGAATTTCATGGGACATCTAGTGTACCTCGTTATAAGCGAAACCTCATAATATCCGTGTTCGTTATAGAGAGAGTCCACTGTATATCAGTGGTATATAAGATCTACGGAACACTACTGAACACTACATAAATGGTACCTTTGATAAAACCTTTGTGATGCTACTCGTGCTTTATGGGCACCGAATATGTTAAATCATAATTTTTTATTTATTGTAACGTTTTAGGAAAAAGAAAAACCTCTGCTAACATCGGAACAAAAAATTGCTTAAATTGAGTAATACATATTAAGATTGCCCCAAAAGAACTGTGAAGTTCCCTAAAGGCATTATGATTTGGGGGTGAATATCATCAACAGTCTGGGAAGATATGAGGTGGTAGAAGGCACATTTATTAATGTTGAATAGAAATTGAATAATGATCCCCGGAGATCTGCTGCTATGAAGAGAAAACGAGGTCAATTATTAGATAGTTTCAATCCAGATTTATATTTATGCCAATCCTCAGTAAAAACAATGATACCAAAAATGGGTGCACTAATGTAGTAGTTCGCAGCACGGTTTTCTTGCAGGGAGGTCAGTTGAGACAGCTACCTATGATTTTATCAAAAATTTTAGAAAAATTAGAGTCAAAAATGAAAACACTAGGTGCTTTTTTAGACCTATCTAAGGCTTTTGATAGTCTAGATCAGTGGTCGCCAACCTGTCGATCGCGAGCTACCGGTAGCTCGCGGAGGCAATTCTGGTAGCTCTCACAACGATTTTAATTTAAAAAATACAAACTGCAAAAATCAGAGAAGCTTCCGAAAATTCCACAAAAAAATCTAATTGTCATAATATTAAACATAAACAGCGGCAACGTTGCGGTGAGTGATCTGTCGCTGACGCCATCAAGCTAGAATCGGCTATTTATAGAACCGACCTGCCGGACCAGCGCGTTAGTGTTAGAGAACGATCTGGATTGCTTTGAACGGGATAAATACGCACGGCGCGGCGACATTGCGCTTAGTTTAAAACTGAACGCGTAACCAACGTCCAGCGGTTGGGTTAGTAGAGAACAACAAAAATAATATTATGGCAAGGAGTTGTAAGAAGGTAAAGACACTTTCATTCGGAATGGGAAGAACAATACTTTTTTTACAGAAGTTAAAGATAAAAATGTGTGTTTGTTATGTAATACTTCGGTCTCCGTTGCTAAAAAAGGAAATATTGAGAGACATCATAAAACTGTACATTTTAATTTTGAAAAATCATTCCCACTACATTCTGCCGCCAGAAAGGAGAAACTGAAACAGTTAAAAAACAGTTAATTGGACAACAATCAATATTTTTAAGAACAGTCGACAAAAATAAGGCTGCAACTGAAGCATCGTACCGTGTGTCCCAGATAATTGCACAAAAAAAGAAACCTTATGAAGACGGGGAAATGATAAAACAGGCGTTTTTAGAAGCTGCTGATTCGTTATTTGCCAACTTTAGAAATAAAGACAAGATAGTTTCAGCTATAAAATCTATGCAACTTTCTGCTAATACAGTGATGAGACGTGTAGAAGTAATGAGCAATGATATTTTTTTACAGTTAAGAACTGACTTAGATAACTGTGTTTATTTTTCACTTCAACTGGATGAATCAACAGATGTCGTTGACACTGCCCAGATGGCCGTGTTCGTCAGGATGGTTTATAGTGATTTTACGATTAAAGAAGATCTTTTGAAGTTCATTCCACTGAAAGGACACACTACTGGACAGGAGTTGTTTTCTCATTTAAAAAATATTATTTCTTCCGAGAAAATTCCAATATCGAAAATGGTAGGCTTGACAACCGATGGCGCTCCAGCTATGGTGGGTTGTGATAAGGGTCTGGTGGCGTTATGTCGTAAAGATGAAACTTTTCCGCAATTTCTCTGTTACCACTGCATTATCCATCAGCAAGCATTATGTGGAAATTTCCTGAAACTAGACAACGTTATGAAACTGGTGGTAAAAATTGTGAACAAGATTAGAGCTCAAGCGTTACAAAGAAGATTATTCAGAACCTTGGCCGATGAAGTTGACTGTCAATACGGGGACCTACTCCTTCACTCTGAAGTCCGATGGTTAAGTAGAGGACGGGTGCTGAAACGTTTTAATGATGTCCTATCTGGCATAGTTCAATTTTTCAAACAACGCGATGAGCCGACTCCGGAACTAGAAAATTCAATCTGGCTTAGAGATTTTGGTTTTCTCGTGGACATTACAGAGAAATTAAACGAACTTAATTTGCAGCTTCAGGGGAGAGACAAAGAACTAGCGGAAATGATTTCTGATATAAAAGCATTTATCAAAAAGCTGGAGTTTTGGGAACAAAACCTAATTAACAGCGATTCCAAGCATTTTCCTATTCTTTCAGAAAAAATATCTCAAAATCCATTAGAACCCTATGACAACAAATATCATGTAGAAATAATTTCTACCCTGAAGAGTAACTTCAAAAATCGTTTTAAAGATTTCAATGAAATGGCTTTAGTAGCGCAGTTTGTTGTTTCACCCTTTATGGAAATTGATATCCAACAGTTTGCAGCTTGTGTTATGCAGAACTTTGGCGAAGACATCGCTGCAACAGAAATGGAAGTCATTGAGTTTCAAAATGATTTAGCCTTAAAATCGTTAGTCTCAAGTACTGAATGTATCTGGCCTATTGTAAGTAAAGACAAATATTCAGTTCTATGCCGTGTTGCCTTGAAAGTGAAAGCATTATTCAGTTCAACCTATTTGTGTGAATCTTCTTTTTCCAATATGAAGTTTATTAAGAACAAATATCGCAATCGACTTACAGATGAACATTTGGATAATTGTATTCGAATGGCTGCATCAAATTATACTGCAAACATTAAAAAAATTATCGATGAGTCTGAGTGTCAGCCTTCTAATTGAACGTGCTTTTTTATTTTTCAATGTTTATGTTTATGATAGTGCGTTACTTTTTTGTTGTTATTATTAACTATTTTTAAATCATACGTGACATGCCGTTGTGGCTGGATAAAAGTTTGTGTTTCTTTTTCAAACACCTTCGTTTGATAGGTAGGAATGTAGCTATGAACAAGTATGTACTAGTAATATTAGTTAATTTGTTATTAGTTTATTATTAGTACCTATGTATTATGTATTACCAGTTAAATAGTAAAATAAATACATATAATGATAAATTAACTGTGGATTATTTCATTTACGTTGTGTTACGTGGCTTCCGTGTGGGTAGCTCGCTGTTTATTCCAAAATTAACAAAGTAGCTCAACACATTGAAGAGGTTGGCGACCACTGGTCTAGATCATGCTCTCCTATTGCAAAAATTATATTGTTATGGAATACAGGGACCAGCATTGAAATGGATAAAATCATTTCTTACAGATAGATCACAAAAAGTATGCTTGGAGAAACAGGGATATAAGGTTTACTCTAAACCGATAAACTTAAAATTAGGTATACCACAGGGGAGCGTTTTAGGGCCTTTTCTCTTTTTGGTCTATATAAATGACCTGCCAAATGCGGTGATTGGTGGTTCCTCAAACCTTGTAAACTTTGGTGATGACTCAAACATGCTATTTTGGGGAGAAACAGAAACACTCCTCACAGTGGCAGAACAAACTCTGGACAAGGCTGAACAGTGGTTCAGTGGAAATCGGCTGGTGCTTAATACTGATAAGACAGTATTTGTTTACTTTAGAACCAGCCAATCACGAGAAGAGCTCCCAGATACAGTCAATCTTTTATCCCAAAACACAGAACCTTCTAGATCAGTTAAGTTTCTTGGTCTTCATATTGACCAGAACTTGAATTGGGGAGAACAAATAAAAAATTCGACAAAAAAACTAAATAGAGCCTGCTACTCATTAAGAGTTTTGAAAAGCTATCTAGACCAGGGAATCTTACTATCGGTATATTATGCAAACTTTTATTCTATTATGCGATATGGAATAGTCTTCTGGGGTGCTTCGGTGGATAGCTCAACTGTCTTCATAGTCCAAAAAAAGGCAGTCAGGGTGATCCTAGGACTAAAGGCGAGAGAATCCTGTAGAGACTGATTCAAATCACTCAATATACTCACTTTCTCAGCTATCTATATATATATATATATATATATATATATATATATATATATATATATATATATATATATATATATATATATATATATATATATATATATGAATGTATTATGTTCCTCTTTAAAAATTTTACTTTATTTTATCACCTGCTACCAAATCATGAATATAACACAAGAAGCCTTAATTTGAATATTCCACTTCAAAGATTGTCCCTAACAGAGAGAAGTCCTTTGTATGCATGTGTTAAATTTTACAATAGTCTACCATCTCACATTCAACGGGAAACAAGCTATAAAGCAGTGGTTCCCAACCTTTTTCGGCCTACCGCCCATTTTTCCAAAAACAAAATACTTAACGCCCCCCTTAAAAAACTCTTCCATTCTTAAAATTAGTAACGCACTTTCATTCACATATGTTTTACCTTTTTTGGGTCAAAGGCTACCTTAAATATGATTCGACGGCCCCTTAACTAATCCAAGCAACAACAAATTAAAAAAAAATGTTTTATTCAAAAATACAGTATTCATGTATTGATCAAACTTTAACTTAAATACATATCATAAAAAACAATATAATAATAATATAACATTTTTAATGAGAAGGCTGAGCTTAATGTAATTATAGTAATCTGTCAATATTTGGTTCCATTCTTGTCATCAGCAATCCTAAATCACCGCGCTCCACTATGGACAGTCTATTTCTCTTCTTTGTTAATAAATTGCTGACTATGCTAAATCCTCTTTCGGCTAAATACGATGAAGGAAAGGCAATGAAAAACTTCTTTGATGCAGCCCATCAAGCTGGATATAATACTGAAATTTGACATTGCAGCCAAAATTCTTGATATCCATTTTTAAATTTCACTTTTAACTCTTCATTTGTTGACAATTCTATCAATTCCTCCTGTAGTGATAATTCTGCTGTTTCTAAACTTGAGAACGGTTCTAGCACCCAATCTGGAATAATCAGACCAAGGATATCCTGAAATCTATTCCTAAAATCTTCTTGAAGTGCTTCCAACTTCCAAGTGCTGGCAATATACCAGAATGTCTTCATCATTTGTCTCCACAGAGGAAAGATTTTGAAACTGATGAAATTGTCTCCGACCCAAATTTTGCCTATACAAATTAAGTTTTGACACGAACGAGGAGATAGTTCCTTTTGCTTTGATCAAATTCAAATTATCACCTTGTAGCTGTAGGTTTGTTTCATTAAATTTATCGTATAAATCAGTTAAATAAGCAATATCGCTCTAAATTTTAATAAATTGTCTCTCAAAGAATCATCTTTGCTTTAAAAAAACTCTAAAACTGAGTCAAAGAGATCATAAAATCTTTTTAGACAGGTACCCTTCGAAGGCCATCGAACTTTTGTGTGCAACAATAAACGATTAAAATTCTCGTCGTTTTCATCACACAGTTTTCTAAACAATCTATCATTGAGAGCACTGCTTCTGCTCTTGTTAACTGCAGTAATTACATATTGTAGTGAACAATGAAGGCGATCACTAAGATTTTTTGCAACTAAATGCTGTCTGTGAATTACACAATGCACGGCGAGTATATTTGGTACCGCTTTTTCCAAATATGCTATCAGTCCGCGGTGTCGTCCAACCATTGCCGGAGCACCATCTGTAGCAACAGTTATGACATTTTCCAGAGGTATACCTTTATCTGTAAAATAGTGTTCCAGAACATCAAATATCGATTTGCCTTTAGTATCTGTTTCCAGTGTTCTTACAAATAACAGTTCTTGACAGATTTTTTCACTTTTTATGAAGCGAACGTACGCAAGAAGTAAAGACTTATTGTTTGGCAGAGTTGATTCATCAAGCTGTAAATAAAACTCAGTAGTCTTTAAATAATCAGTTAGAGAACGCTCCACATCCTCAGACATTTCGTCAATTCGTCTCTGTACCGTATTATTGCTTAATGGAATTTTTTTAATAATATCAGATGCCGGCTGGTGCAGTACAGTCCGCAAAACTTCACTTACAGCTGGCAGTATTAATTATTCGCCAATAGTATGGGGTTTTCCTGATTTAGCTATAAGTAAGGAAATGTTATAAGAAGCACGTAGCTCATCATCGTCTTGCTTTGATGCTGCTGAAAAGATACTAGCTAAAGTTGGACGTTTGAAATGTTGTTTTTTGAGCATTTCAAAATATGATAAATTTCTGTCTTTTCTGTCGGGATGTATTTTGGTCAAATGTTCTTGTAATCGTGAAGGTTTCATGGCTTCATTTGAGAAAACTCTCTGGCAAATTAAACACATTGGTAATGCCTTATTAGAAGGCGACTGAATAAAACCATACTTCAAATATTCGACATTGTATTGTCTGCACTTTTTCTTTGGATCATCGGACATACTGTAGGTATATCTGTAAAAATAAATATGCTGTAGCCACCGCTTTGATAATTTTAAATAATAAACTTTTAAATATTTTTTTAGTTAGCCAAATCAATATTTCAGAGTGGCGGAATATCCAAGCAAGTAGTCGAGAAATTTAAAACATGCCACAAGTAAATAAATATACACTGAGAGAAGAATTTGAGGAAAAATTACAAAACAACTTATTAAAAATTACCATACTGTACACATATTATAAAAATAACTTTATATTCAGTAAATAGTTTATTTTTGACAGTCTATGATCAGATTACTATTCAGTATAGTAAATTTTATTAAGATTTTTTGTACTTTTTCCCCAATTCTTCTCTCAGTGTAGGTAGGTCCTAATTAACTTTTTACTTTGATCCAGTTTGTGCAAGTTGGTACTTTTTGAATATTTTACAATAACTATACATATAAGGAAACAAATTTAGATTTATTACATTTTTACAAATACCTCGTAAATTACGATACGGAAAAATAATAAAGAATTATAGTAAGTGATATAAATGCCACGTAGATACTTACCTTTGTGACAAATATGTATTACAATAAAATAGATATATTTCTAATAAATGCACTGCAACTTTCTGCAAATAACACACAGAAAATTCACCCACTGCTTTAGCGAAACAATCTCGAATGATTAAGTTATGCCTGACCATGCCGCTGCGCGAAGGAGGAGCCAAAATTCACTTAAAGCAGAAAGGTTCTACTGGAAGTGGAATTATACTAACCAAACTGAAACGTTCGACTGCAACGTCGAAATTGTTGCAGTGTTGGACTGAGTGATAAATGAAAAATTGCACGGTGCATAACCAAAATGCATTTTGTGCATTTCGTTTATATTTTCGGATTCACCTTCTCTATTTCTGTGTGAGAAGCGAAAAGCAAAGTTGTTAGAAGCAAAGAAGCAATGAGTTACTTTAGGGGGGCGGCAGCTGTTCCTCAACGCCCCCCAAATTTTCCTTGGACCCAAAAAGCCCCCTTATCTCTCTTCAACGCCCACCGGTGGGCGGTACCGCCCCCGTTGGGAACCACTGCTATAAAGCTTTAAAAAACAGTTTTTCATCACCTGGTTAACATTAAGCCGTATACTGTGGTTGGAGTACCTGGCCTATCAGCCTTGATGAGCATATGTAATTTGTATTGTTTGTGTATTTTAGTGTATTGTTAATATATTTGTTTAATATGTGATTATTAGTAATAATTTTTACTATGTGAATATTAGTAATGTGACGCTATTTGCTCAATTATGTTAAAAATTTATGCAAATAAAAATTTACTCTACTCTACCCTACTCTAATGGTAGGGAAACCTGAGCGGGTATTCTGTGTGTTACTCGAGCACGTCAGAAAATCACATGGGGAGAAACCTTGTACCCTGAAAATTTACCCATACCATATATGGACTTTTACTATAGGGGTGTGCATTGGGGGCACTCTGTAAAAAAAACTATACCCCTAGAAAATCTCGAAAACATCAGATTAAGACAAGGTAAGTTAAGTACATGAAGAACAAAGTATATTTCAAAGATCTCACAAGTTGCATGTACGCAAATGGGCGAGTCACAAAATTTCACAAAAAAAGTGAATATTTCACAATATGAACAACAGATTGAAAAACTGAAAAATATGTGTTTAATATTTTTCAATAATCTATCGAATGAGTCCAAACATGACCCCCACGGTAGTGTTCCTTTAAAATCTTAAATAGAAACCCCCATTTTTTATTGCCGATTTGGATTCCTTAGCTAAAAATAAGAAACATTTATTTTAGACATTTTTTTTAATTACTGATAAATTTACTGTTACTATTTATTACTATTACTGTTTAAGGAATACAAATTTGAGGCCCCCAAATGTATATACTAGCAACCAATGCTTGGTTATTAGAATATGCTGGTTATGGGAATATTTTTGCTGGGCACGAAGGCTATTCCAATTAGCGGATTCGACTGTATAATCGGAAAAAACGATTTTTGGAAATAGAAAATTCAATTTAAAAAATGGAAAATCCCCATTAAAATGGAAAATTTACTTTAACTGTTTTTGGTTTTAGGACCTAATCTTCACAATCCAATAGGTCCTCATGACGCTATAGTAACTACAAATTTAGCATCCAAGGCTCCACTACTATAGGCCATTACAACACTCGATAGACAGAGAAATAAAGACATAAGACAAGAACTGATTGTTGACTGCTCCATGAATAAGAAAATAAAAACAACCCCCCTTTTATAAGCAATTGTTACACCACTGGCAACACACTAATTCTGTCTAGTTAAAAATGTTTCTATATTTTTATATTTTAAAGAAAACTATGCATTCCTCCTATAAACATAACATTGCAGGTTGTTGAGATAGTACTCAAAAGTACATGTTTTATTTTAAAATACTTGGCTTGCAATTTTTTTGTCAAGTTGTAGTTGTTATATTCTGTTTTGAATATGGGTCGTTTGATGTGATGTTTTTTTACAAAAACGAATGAATCTAGAAAAATTCAATTGACAATAAAATTAGAAAACAACCAATATTATGCTATGCATGAAATCTACAATAAAACACAGCATATTCACAGACAAAAATCTAAGACTGTATACTGAGTCAGCAACTTATAGCAAATAATATAGAAGTAAACTAATAATTTTGAAACGTTAATATTATAGATAGAACTTATTATTATAAATTTATAATACTATAAAATAGCATGAATAGATTCTTACCTCAACTGGTATCTGACGAAAACAAGAAATACCATACACAGTTTGCATTGGTTTTGTTAAACTTGGTAAATGAAAAAATACTGTATCTTCGTCGTAATTATGAGACCCATCAGGTAATGCCAGCGTTGGTAGATATTTCCATCCTGGAGGACACTCGTTAGGATGTCCCGGAACTAGCTCAGGGAAAGAATATTCCACCTACACAAATTGTGCAACTGATAACAAAATTGCAAATACAAATAAAACGTAGTTTCTTACCTGACATCCTCTTTTATGATGAAAACCGATTACCAATACGTATAAGATGGGACCGTCCTTCTCACCCATTTTGAAACAAGATAAATTTTATATAAAACATAAGAAAACTATCAAAATTAGCGATATCGACGTTCGAAGTACCGAAAGGCCATATTGATATTGAACGATGTTTGACAACTTGACAGTGACAGACGTTTATTTACTGATCGAACGTAGGTCATATACACTAGTAGTTCATTTGCCGCAGTGTATTACAACTATTATGTATAAATATTATGTTTATATGGCACTAAGCCACAAATTGGTTGTAATGAAAATTACATTTTTAACTATATTTGACATCTTGATTTCCACTCCGGAAATCGTTCCCAAAATAAGATTATTTTAAAAAACTGTATGGAAAACATACATCTTCCCAAAATTTTTTAAAATAATCTTTTGTGAGAACGATTTTCGGAACGGATGTATATTCTTAGCCAGTCTATTATTACATTTTTCGTCGAGCTCGTAAGAGAGTTGTCAACAACTAGTACACTATGCCGAGGAAAATTGGGAAAAAGCATTCCTTGAAGACATTTTTTTATAATTTTCATAATTTATATCATTTTGATAGTCCCTGATCTTGTGTTTGATTTGAACTTTAAACAAGCATTCTTTACAAAACCGTTTTCTCAATTTGCATTCAATATTATCAGCCTCTGTTCTTTTGAAAACGTAACCCCTCATTGGAGTTGTCGTTCCAATTTTCGAGTGAGTATGGTGTTACATTTTTATTACTGAATTATTTTTAGACACTTCTTTTTAAATAAGAACACATACTTTTATATTCTCTTATTTACAAACACTTTAATTAAAAATACCTACTACAATGTATAATTTTTATATATATATATATATATATATATATATATATATATATATATATATATATATATATATATATATATATATATATATTAATGTGATATTCAAAGATCGGTGTGCTCAAATCACTTGATTAGATAATTAACTAATTAATTAAATTTAATTTTAATGATGCACTTATGATTTAATCACACTATTTAATGCTCTAATCTCAGGGTTTTATATTCTCGTGCTTCAATATCTCCTTTGCTTTACATATGATAAATAAGGTCAAAGATTAACGGAATAAAACACATATATGGTACAAAAGCATCTATTGAAATAAATTCACCCTCAAAATATCCTCTAAAAATAATATCTCCTATTCTGATTATTGAAATAACCCTACCACTATCTAAAGTACTTATTGAAATTTGCGTTATGAATAATTCTACAAAAAAAATAAAACTGTCTCTCGGATGATGAGTTGTCCAAATTCTTGTCTCTGGTCGCCTACAATTTACTCTTAGCAGCCCCCTATGTAGTCAGCAATCTCGCAACAAATTATTGCAAGCCTATTGTCATTAATGACCCCCTACAGATGCACGTATCTTTCAAAAAACAATGCTAGCCTTTTCTCCTCTCGATAAACTGAATCTATTTCTCGTTCCGGCATGCAACGGTGACTCTTGGAATATAAGTAGAACAATATAACTTACAATGCTTTACGTGATGAGCTTCCGTCAGGACACTTATTTCAACAAACTCACAACTATTCACTTATCTGCCTTACTACTTCAGGAGACTCTTAGAGATCACCACTAGTCGACTTAACGATCATTTAACAACTGACTCTTCTACCACCCTCTAACATTTCGCTAAACTCCCATTCTTCATACCTAGCCCCTCCTTTTTCCTTCTTCACCAATCCGAGTTCCTCAATTTTATCCCCATCTACCTTTCAGATAACAAACACCAATTTTCCCTACCATTAGAAATTTCCTAAAACTAATTACATGCCAATCGGTTTTTTTTTTCCTTTCTTAATATCTAAACAAAGATTACATTCATTTAAATTTCTAAATACAATTATTCCCTCGCCGCAAAAGTCCATTTGGGAAACCCGGTCTCATTGTCCAAACACATAACCACTTTCTTATCATACTAACTGTACAAAGAAAATACTTAATCCCTATTTAAATTTTGTTTACCTACGGCCATCCAAAGATAATTGACTTTCATTTCTTCGAAATGAATTTTGGTATATTTTTATTATATGTTTTAACTTTTCTAAAATATTAAGATCGAAACCATATTAATTCAAATTTTACATATCTTAACAACTCCCCGCCATTTGATTTGCCGAAAAAATTCTGTTATTTATTTAAATGACACAAGTTTTTTTTTAGGATCAAATTATTCCATTCTGTAGCTCTTGGTTGATTTCCCTCTGTTTAACTTTCCCCCAGAAATAGTTGAGAAATTTATTTTCGAAATCTGTCCAATTTTCAAACTCATCTTCTTTACTTTCATACCATAACGCTGCTCCTTCTTTCAGATGGTTTCTAATTGTTTCTTTGCAGTCGTCAAAATATCTAATATGTTGCAATTTGGTTCTCAAATTTTTAACAAATGGTACTGGGTGTGTTTTTCTAATATCCCCGCCAAATTGTATTTTCGCGTCGCTTGTACCATGGATAATCATTTCCCTTCTTTCTCCACAATTCTGTTGATTCTTGAGTTCCGCAATTTGTTTTTCGTTTTGCTTAAATTTTTCTTCTATTTCTCGCCTGTCTTCTTGTATTGCATTTTCAAATTTGCTTTCTAACTGTTCTAATTCCATCTTCTGCACATTCTTAATATCCTTCATTTTAGTTTCTATTTCTTCTCGTTGCATCTCCAGTTTCCTTTCTGTTTCTTCTCTAACTTTTTCTAAACAGGCTTTCATTTCATTTTCATATTTTTCCAAACGCTTTTTCAATTTGCCATCATTCTCTTCCAATTTCTGTTCTATTCTCTGTGATATTTCTCTTTGTGTTTCTTCCATGGCTCGTTTTGATTCCTGTTGATTTTCTTGCATTGTCCTTTTTGTTTCCTGTTGATTTCTATCCATTTATTGTGACTGGAGTTGCATCAGTTGCAATAGTTTCTCTATTCCTGTTAATTCCTGTTCTTTTCTCTCCATAATCGTTGTATCTCCTTCATTATCCAATCCTTCTTCAACAATTTTTTCCTCTTCTCTGTTTTCTTGCATTTTGCTTTGCCTCCTTGTGGTCGACATGTTGTTTCTTTTCGTTACTGTTTTCTTTGTCCCCGCCAAATGTGAAATTTTACAACACTCTATAAGTTGCAGAACACGACAAATATTTCTCCCCAAATTTAATAAATTTTCGCCACAAATATCAAATATGCAATCAGTAAATTTCAAAATAAATATCAAATGTACGATTGGTAAAAAAAAATCAAATAATTCAATGGCAGTAAATATCCAATACCTACGATCAATCCATAAATCAAAATTATTTTTACACCTGGAAAAATTGTCAAATTATCTCTGGATCACCTGTAGTTATTCCTTATCTCTTTCCCTACCATCAAATGCAAAGCTGCGATATTTTTAAGCCACCACGTTCTGGGCTCCAGTTAATGTGATATTCAAAGATCGGTGTGCTCAAAGCACTTGATTAGATAATTAACTAATTAATTAAATTTAATTTTAATGATGCACTTATGATTTAATCACACTATTTAATGCTCTAATCTCAGGGTTTTATATTCTCGTGCTTCAATATCTCCTTTGCTTTACATATGATAAATAAGGTCAAAGATTAACGGAATAAAACACATATATGGTACAAAAGCATCTATTGAAATAAATTCACCCTCAAAATATCCTCTAAAAATAATATCTCCTATTCTGATTATTGAAATAACCCTACCACTATCTAAAGTACTTATTGAAATTTGCGTTATGAATAATTCTACAAAAAAAATAAAACTGTCTCTCGGATGATGAGTTGTCCAAATTCTTGTCTCTGGTCGCCTACAATTTACTCTTAGCAGCCCCCTATGTAGTCAGCAATCTCGCAACAAATTATTGCAAGCCTATTGTCATTAATGACCCCCTACAGATGCACGTATCTTTCAAAAAACAATGCTAGCCTTTTCTCCTCTCGATAAACTGAATCTATTTCTCGTTCCGGCATGCAACGGTGACTCTTGGAATATAAGTAGAACAATATAACTTACAATGCTTTACGTGATGAGCTTCCGTCAGGACACTTATTTCAACAAACTCACAACTATTCACTTATCTGCCTTACTACTTCAGGAGACTCTTAGAGATCACCACTAGTCGACTTAACGATCATTTAACAACTGACTCTTCTTCCACCCTCTAACATTTCGCTAAACTCCCATTCTTCATACCTAGCCCCTCCTTTTTCCTTCTTCACCAATCCGAGTTCCTCAATTTTATCCCCATCTACCTTTCAGATAACAAACACCAATTTTCCCTACCATTAGAAATTTCCTAAAACTAATTACATGCCAATCGGTTTTTTTTTCCTTTCTTAATATCTAAACAAAGATTACATTCATTTAAATTTCTAAATACAATTATTCCCTCGCCGCAAAAGTCCATTTGGGAAACCCGGTCTCATTGTCCAAACACATAACCACTTTCTTATCATACTAACTGTACAAAGAAAATACTTAATCCCTATTTAAATTTTGTTTACCTACGGCCATCCAAAGATAATTGACTTTCATTTCTTCGAAATGAATTTTGGTATATTTTTATTATATGTTTTAACTTTTCTAAAATATTAAGATCGAAACCATATTAATTCAAATTTTACATATCTTAACAATATATATATATATATATATATATATATATATATATATATATATATATATATATATATATATATCACTGCTTGATATATATATATATATATATCACTGCTTGATATATATATATATATATATATATATATATATATATATATATATATATATATATAGGCTTACAGGCTTATAGGCCATACAGGTTTCATTACCAAAACAAGTAGGTAGATTGTTTGCATATAATTCAGATTGCACCAGTCTTTGAATGACTTTTTGGCTGCATCGCGGCCTCAGATATACGAAAGGAATGTTCTCATCTTCGTCTTTCCTATAAAGTCGTACTGATGACGCAATAATGCAGAAACCGGTCTACGAATGGTGGGAGAGACGGAGGTGTGAATATTAATTTCGTATATTATTTACACATTATTTTCATACTTTTGTTAAAGTAGAAAGCAGCAATTATTGCCTCTTGTTTTCGGCGTTCTAGGTATTTTATTTTAAATACCGGGCGCCATCTAGTGCCTTCAAAGTGGAAGGCCATACAGGTTTCATTACCAAAACAAGTAGGTAGATTGTTTGCATATAATTCAGATTGCACCAGTCTTTGAATGACTTTTTGGCTGCATCGCGGCCTCAGATATACGAAAGGAATGTTCTCATCTTCGTCTTTCCTATAAAGTCGTACTGATGACGCAATAATGCAGAAACCGGTCTACGAATGGTGGGAGAGACGGAGGTGTGAATATTAATTTCGTATATTATTTACACATTATTTTCATACTTTTGTTAAAGTAGAAAGCAGCAATTATTGCCTCTTGTTTTCGGCGTTCTAGGTATTTTATTTTAAATACCGGGCGCCATCTAGTGCCTTCAAAGTGGAAGGCCATACAGGTTTCATTACCAAAACAAGTAGGTAGATTGTTTGCATATAATTCAGATTGCACCAGTCTTTGAATGACTTTTTGGCTGCATCGCGGCCTCAGATATACGAAAGGAATGTTCTCATCTTCGTCTTTCCTATAAAGTCGTACTGATGACGCAATAATGCAGAAACCGGTCTACGAATGGTGGGAGAGACGGAGGTGTGAATATTAATTTCGTATATTATTTACACATTATTTTCATACTTTTGTTAAAGTAGAAAGCAGCAATTATTGCCTCTTGTTTTCGGCGTTCTAGGTATTTTATTTTAAATACCGGGCGCCATCTAGTGCCTTCAAAGTGGAAGGCCATACAGGTTTCATTACCAAAACAAGTAGGTAGATTGTTTGCATATAATTCAGATTGCACCAGTCTTTGAATGACTTTTTGGCTGCATCGCGGCCTCAGATATACGAAAGGAATGTTCTCATCTTCGTCTTTCCTATAAAGTCGTACTGATGACGCAATAATGCAGAAACCGGTCTACGAATGGTGGGAGAGACGGAGGTGTGAATATTAATTTCGTATATTATTTACACATTATTTTCATACTTTTGTTAAAGTAGAAAGCAGCAATTATTGCCTCTTGTTTTCGGCGTTCTAGGTATTTTATTTTAAATACCGGGCGCCATCTAGTGCCTTCAAAGTGGAAGGCCATACAGGTTTCATTACCAAAACAAGTAGGTAGATTGTTTGCATATAATTCAGATTGCACCAGTCTTTGAATGACTTTTTGGCTGCATCGCGGCCTCAGATATACGAAAGGAATGTTCTCATCTTCGTCTTTCCTATAAAGTCGTACTGATGACGCAATAATGCAGAAACCGGTCTACGAATGGTGGGAGAGACGGAGGTGTGAATATTAATTTCGTATATTATTTACATATATATATATATATATATATATTTATATATATATATATATATATATATATATATATTGATGCACGTTAAGTTGTGACTTCCGGTATACAGAAGAGGCTGTCCGACTTCCACCTTTTCTACTAGGAATTATTTTTTAAAAATTGTGTATTTGGTAAAAGGGGGGCTTATAAAATGGGTCTACCTATTGAGGGGAAAGGATTTACCAAAATAAATTTTGTATATATATACGTATATACCGAAACGTACAGCATACGTTATGGCTTCCATATATAGGGTAGTTCAAGGCGCGTTGTCACTTCCAGCGGTGTTGTCATATTTTGGAAGTCACAACGACTCGTCTGCTAGATTTACCTCCTATTTTCAGCGTAATGTGTGATCTTTTGAAACTTTTACTGTGAATACAGTTGTCTGTGTTTTAAAGTTGTCTATTTAAATTAAAATCTTCTGATTATACAGGTTTACAAAAAAATACATTTCGGACTATTTGACAAAACCATATGACTAGGGGGGTTTTTGGGGTCGCTGGTTACGAATCCGGGGTCCGCTAACCTCTATCACGTCAGGTAAAGGTCATTTCAAGGACAAATCAAGATAAATCGACAGTCGCTCTGAAAGAGTATATTAGGAGGTTTTTGGGGTCGCTTATAACGAATCCAGGATCCGTTGACCTCTATCACGTCTAGCTGAAGGTCATTTCGAGGTCAAATCAAGATAAATCAACACAATCGCTGTGAAAAAGTATATTAGGGTGTTTTTGGGGTCCCTGATCACAAAACTGGGGCCCGTTAAGCTCAACCACGTCAGGTAAAGGCCATTTCAAGGTCAAATCAATTTTGTTAACACCTCCTGATTTGAACTTGAAATGACCTTTACATGACGTGGTAGAGCTCAACGGACCGCAGTTTTCATGATCAGCGACCCCAAAACTCCCTATACTTTCAGAGCGATTGTGTCGATTTATGTTGATTTGACCTTAAAATGACGTTGAACTAGACGTGATAGAGGTCAGCGGACTCCGGATTCGTCTTCAGCGACCCCAAGAACCCCCTAATATACTTTTTCAGAGCGACTGTCGATTTATCTTGATTTGACCTTGAAATGACCTTTACCTGACGCGATAGAGGTGAGCAGACCCCGGATTTGTGATCAGCCACTCCAAAAACCCCCTTGTCATATGGTTTCGTCAAATTGCCCGAAATTTAGTTTTTTTTTTGTAAACCTGTGTTATTTATGATAATATGATTGATATTTATTTTACAAAAATACTAATATATTATTATTGCTGTAAAATGGATTTATTGGAATTAATTAAAAAAGTGTTAATAGTAAGTCATTTATTTATGAAAATTATATCAAAAATGTTAATAAATAAATTTGAACTTATAGAAAATTTTAATATTTTAGATTTTATTACAGGCACCGTCCTTTTAATTTTTGATGTACCAATAATAATATGTAATAAAGAAATTAAATGGCTAAACACTCCAGGTGGGGATTAGCCACTAAAAAGCTATCTAGATCCATCTTTTTCGAGCAGATTTTTCCCAGTCTGCTACTCGATACTATTGACTATGCTTCTCCATTTCTTTCTATCCTCTTTCTTTTTCTGCTAGACTCTAATTCCTGCCCTATATAAATCTTCCTTTAATTCCTGTAACCATTTATTCTAGTTCCTCCGCGTCTCCTTCTAACTCCGGGTTTCCATTGTAAAATTGAGTTTATAGTTGTTGCGCTACCTGCTCTCCATATATGCCCCAACAATCCAACTCTGTGCCCAAATCTGAAAATCTGGAATAATATCTACCCGGGTCGAAACATTTTTTTTTAATATATGAAAATAGTTATTTATGAAACGGAGCGAGTGCTATACATCGCGTAAGTTCGCAAAAAGTACTTCACGCACAATTTCATACAATATTTTATCTACGATAAACAAATAAAAATACTGTAACTCTTCGTCACTGGAATTCATTTCTATTCTACAATTTTTAGAACTTTGACATATAAAAATTCTAATTTCTTTCAAACCACAAAACTGTCAAAATTTTTTTTGTAATTTATTGCTCATTATGTCATCACCATGACAACGCGAAAGTTAAGAAAGAATATTTTTCTATGGATGCTATAAAATGTGCAACTTATCTCACTACTTACATATATTCAAAACGAACAATTTCTCAGGCAGTGAGAAAAGTCGGCCATTGCAGTGAGAAATATTTTTTCTCACGGGTTCACCGCCGGTTTACATACATATGATCGCCATTTCCATGGTAACATGCACAATACAAATACAATTATTATTTTTGTCAAAAAAATGTCAAACAACTTGTCAAAACTTATCAAAAATTACCTTTTAAGACTGTTCAACTGTGAATTATAATTTTAAATAAATAGAGTATATAAATATTAAGAATAGTAAATACCTATGTGTATATATGTATTTTATTTCAATTTAGGCATATAATATACATAAAAGCACCTAAATTATTTAATTTTGAAGTTTGAACTCTTGACAAAAACGCATCCATAGAAAAAGTACAGTGTACAACACGAGAGAAAATTACATATTTCTCTCTCGCTTGATTTGCGGCACTCGCCTCGTGCCTCGGCTCGTGCCAACAAACTTCTGCGCTCGTGAGAAATATGTCTTTTTTCTCTCTTGTTGTACAATATACTATTGATTATATGAAAGTGTGTCAAAAACAGTGAAAAAAAGTAAATCCCATTTAAAATACATTGTTACTTCATGCTTACTTTAAAGCACTGCTATCTATAATGACAGTTTTCACAAACTAAAAATTTATACATAATATGACATAGAGTAGATAAAAGTAATTTATTAATTATTAATTGATTATAGTCAGAAGAAAATTAGATCATGCTATTTTTGTTTTATATTTATTTTATTATATTATATCTATTTTATCATTGTTTTTTATAATTGTTAACATACTAAATTACATATCCAATAATTATTGTTATCTATTAAATAGATCGATGCAGATCGGCCTTATATCGGATCCTCTTCTATTAGTCAGTTCGCTGACGGTAAAATATTGCAAAACCCATAAATTTTAAAAAAACACTTAAGATTGACATGAAATTTGGCATACACATAGGTAACATATCAAAGAAGAAAATTGATATTGTGCCGATGTTTCCTTTTGCCATGGGGGTGACTTTCACCTCGTCTAGGGTTGAAAAAATATACGTTCAAAATAAGTCCGGAAATGGATTAACTGACTAATTCTAAGGAACTATTGTTCTTTTTTGTTCATTTTTCAACAAAAAAAAAACACATTTTAACGGTTTTTTTTTTGCAATTAACTCAAAAAGTAAGTATTTTATCGAAAAAAACATTCTTAAGAAAAATATAGCCCATAAAAAAGTGAAAAAATGGTGTACTTATGTATGAGATCCCTAGACCCAGTAAAAGAAGAGTTGTAACTAATGACAAATAGGTTCATACACGTCAAATTTCAAATTGAATATTCCAACGTGAAGTGTCAAAAACTAAAGCACTTTTTGGGGAACACTCATTACAACATTTTTGTAGTGTTTAAAAAAAGGTTAAAAAGTTTTTAGCATTAAATTAAGGAAGTTAGCAAATAAAATTTATCGTCACCACTTCACAAGTTGATTTACTCGTGTATGTATTGTTTATAAATATGATCTGTAAGCTTCATTGGTTCAAAGTGCTTATTTTTGAAGGGGATGCAATTGAAAGGGATTGAACTAGTCACTAACCAACTGTGTATGCCAATTTTGAACAGCCATATCTTAACCAATATTTGTCTCAAAGAAAAAAACATAATCCTAAATATTCAGAAAAGCAAAACCTACATTTTTTACTCTTCGTAATTTTTGGTAGCACTAATAAATTTTATGTCATTTGGAAAAAAAAACATCTCTTTCAAAATTTAAACAATTTTACTTTAAAACCCAATTTTTTCAAAAATTAGCCCTTTACTTAACCCGAATTAAGGGGTGATTTTCGGAGTTTTTTAAGAAAAATAGGACCTACTTTATTTTGAAAGTATCTTTCTTAATTTTAACGCTAGAAACTTTTTTAGAAAACATAAAAAAGATTTTTTTAAAACTTTAAACAAGTTGTAATAAGTTTTCTCACAACAGTGCATCATTTTTTAGTTGCTATCATTTTTTGGTTATTTCAGGTGAAATTATTCATTTTTAAATTTGACGAATATGAACCTGTTTCCTGTTTTACATTAGCTACAACTTTGCTTCTACTGATTCTAAAAAGTTATACGTACATCAATTTTGTTACTTTATAAGCTATATTTTTAATGTTTTTCCCGATAACATACCTACTTACTTTTTGAGTTATTGGCAAAAAACCGTATAAAAGTGTTTTTTGTTGAAAAATTGACATATTGACTAGCAAATAACTCAAAAAGTATTAACTTAGTGAAACATTCTATATAACAGAAGTTGCTTAGAATTAGTGTGTTTATCCATTTCCGAACTTATTTTGAACGTATATTTTTCCCCTCTGAGAAGAGGAGAAACTCAACCCCCAGGGCAAAGTTTTCTTTTCACTTTTTTTCTTTTACATGTTACCTATGTGTAAGCTAAATTTCACGTCAATCCGTTCTTTAAAATTTGGAGCAAAAACCGTTAATGAACAATACTATCTCCGTAAGATCGTAAAAAGCGAATCAGAATATTTTTCCTATCGACTAAGATACAACCTGGAATACCTACTTTCAATACACCAATAATAATTATTATTGCGTTTTTTATAAATGCATAAAAGCATAATATTTTAGTGCATATTTCAATTCAACTGTTTTTTGCATAATTTAAGGTTTTTTTAAGTGCATATTTACCGATCTCTATTAATTCATACAGTCAAAGTCTCCCTTCAATCCCAAACATTTTTAAAAGAAAATACAATTTTTATTGGATATGTTCAATCAAGCAGACATTCCGTTAACATTTTTAGTCACAAGATATCAATGTTAAAGTATTATTAGAGCAACGCGGTATGGTGTCACATTTCTTTTAATGACCGACACAATAGTATATTGTGCAACAAGTGCAGAAAGGTACTAATTTCTCACGAGTTTGAAAAGTTGCGGTACGAGCGCAAGCGAGTGCCGCAATTCAAACGAGTGAGAAATTACCTTTCTGCACGTGTTTCACACTATACTTTTTCTACAAGCACAGTTTTTCCTAAAAATAAAAATCACAATTTCCAAACGACGATTAATTATAATAGGTACCTATGTGATAAATTTTAAACTGTATTTAATTAATACCTACTAATCAATTTAAATTCCTTATACCTAAATAAATTGCACAGAAATCAGTTAAAAAATTAATGCACTGCCTTAATTTGTTTAAATTTAAACAATTATTACACATTATTGACATTATATTTATGCAGTCACGGATTTACACAAAACCTACTTCATTCTACGTCTCTTGCACAGGTTGCTAAATCCTTATTGGTTATTTGATAATTATAAAATGTTTAATAAGAATAAAATTGTAAAATAAAACAGTTGTAACATCCATAATTTAGTTTCTATGCTATAGTTAAATATAATAATTGTCTTATAGGTTATATATTTGTCTAAAGTTTAACCACGGATGTAAACAGAATATAACGTTACTCAGAATGCGGTAGTCCACGGATGTAAACAGAATATAACGTTACTCAGAATGAGGTAGTCAACTGTGCAGAAAAGAACTTTGCGGCACAGAAACGTCACTTTGCGGCACAGAAACGTCACTTTTCTGCACACTAATGTCAAATATCTTATACTGTGAGAAAATATCAAGTTTGCTAACATAAAACCGTGCAGAAAAGTGCACTTTGAATAGTGGTTGTAGAAAAAATATTTTAATGACGGATCCCACACAAGAACCAGATTTTTATTACCTACTGCTGATAAGGTAAAGAGTTATCAAATAACATTCGTTGTCATCTCTGTTTTAATTTGAAATAATAAAATATAAATATTGTAATTTTGTATTCTAAAATATTTGGAAAAAATACCTATGTATTTTTTTCATTTAGATACACATCATTTTAAGGGATTGTCCGGAAGAGTACAGGCTCAATATATCGGCAAATGAATTTTGTTTTAAATACCGTCCGTATAGAGGAGGTGTTCGTTGGGGATAGGCGCAAAATATTGGTCCAGTGCTAATTAAATGCATTAATTTTTTTCGAATTCTGAGAAAACTAATAAGTATTTTTGAAAAATTTAAACGCAGAATGGAAGCTTACATTATTACCGAGGGCAGAAAGTCCCTGAAAACTTATATAATGTTTATTTTAATAACTTATATACCTAATATATGTTTATTTTAATAAAGATAATGGGATGAAAAAACAAGAGAAAAGTTAGTGTGATTTTTAATTTCGAATATTTCATTCAAAAGAAACTTTTTGTTTATTCTAAGGGACTTTCGGTCCTCCGTAATAATGTTATCTTTCATTCTGAGTGTATGTTTTAAAAAATATTTATTAGTTTTCTCAGGATTCGAAAAAAATAAATGTATTTAAATAGCATTGGACAGAGATTTTGCGCCCACCCCCTTAAGAGAGAGTTTACTGTATTTTATATTATTACTAGAATTTATTACTTTAAACTTTTTATCGCTCTTGATTCATTTTATCGTGTATTTAATTACATTCAATTGTAATTGTACATTCAATTTTTTTGTATATTTTTACACGTTTTATTACTTTCGAAATAACAATAACTATAAAATCTATTTTTCAGCCTACTTGGGTCCAAAAAAATACACAATTTTCGGAAATTTCGTTAAATGAGAACATTTACCTACATTTCTTCTATTTATGATTAAACAGTAGCGATTAACAGGTAGCGAAAACGCGTTCCAAGATTGCGGCTGTAATCTTGAATATTTTTCGAGATATTTGGCACACGTATTCGTAATATAATAAAGAATGGCGGTACAGACCCCAATTTGAAAAATATATTAATATGTGGAAATTACTCTGTTATTAAGTACAATATTAAAAAAACGAGCCTATACCGCAATTAAGAAGAACAAGAAAATAAACTTTTATCCGATGCCTAGATTTTGTGTCATTTTGGAACTACTAAAATTTTTTATTCCATTAGCAGTTCCAAAATGACACAAGATGTAGGCATCGGATAAAAAAGTTTATTTAAAGAAAGTGTATTTTTTTTTCTTGTTAATGGCGGTACGGGCTCGTTTTTTTAATATTGTATTTAATTATAGAGTAATTTCCAGATACTAAAATATTTCCCAAACTGGGCTCTGTACCGCCATTCTTTATTATATTACGAATACGTGTGCCAAATACGTCGAATAAATATTCAAAATTACAGCCGCAATCTTGGAAGGCGTTTTGGTTACCTGTTGATCGCTACTGTATCACCTTAAGCTTTTAATAAGATTTTTAAAATTAATTTAGAATATTTAATAGATATACTCACCGGCACGAAAAACGGGCACCCCAAAAAATGGGTCATTTTGATGGCTCGTTTCTTCTAAACCTATTGTCCGATTTAAGTATTTTTTTAATATATTATAGCCTTATTCTTTAACAATATCGCTGTAATAATATTATTTCTAGACATGTAAGTTATCATTATATACCGAATACCAGGCGTACCAATCAAACGGGGTTTTTTTCTCAATTTCCACAACAGCCTGTGGAATATTCTAGCCTTTATACAATATTGAAATTAAAACCCAGCTATAGCCCCAAGTTTTCTTAACATTCTGTTTTTTTATTCATTCGCTTATGTTGGATAATAAAAAAGTTAGTTACTTTAACAACTAGCCATGTTCTTTATCGATACATGGTGTTTCTAAATAAATGCGAAAACTTTAAGGGGTAATTCTGCATGAAAAAATAATGATAGCAAAAATAAAATTCTTTTGCCAAACAATCATTATTTTTTCATGCAGAATTACCCCTTAAAGTCAGTCGCACTTATTTAGAAACACCTTGTATTGATAAAGAACATGGCCAGTTGTTAAAGTCTAAAGTCCATAACTTTTTTATTATCCAACGTAAGCTAATAAATAAAAAAAAAACAGAATGTTAAGAAAACCTGGGGCTATAGTTGGGTTTTAATTTCAACATTTTAAAAAGGCTAGAATATTCCACAGGGTGTTGTGAAAATTGAGAAAAAAACCCAGTTTGATGGGTACACTTGGTATACAATAAAATTTACATGCCTATCAACAATATTATTATAGCGATATTGTTAAAGAATAAGGCTATAACATATTAAAAAATTACTTAAATCGGACAACAAATTTAGGAGATACGAGACATCAAAAATTACCAATTTTTTGGTTGCCCGTTTTTCGTGCCGGTTAGTGTAGATTGAATTAGAAGTTCATTGTAAAAAAGAAAGTAAACAAAAACACGAGAAAGGTGAATTTCTATAAATAAAGAGGTAAGTAAATATTATAGACTAAAATAAGTACAGATAATATATATTTATAGAGATATAATTGGCTTCATTTAAGGCTAACTTTAAAAGTAAAGCAGATTTAAAAGAAAGCTATTATTAATGTTAACACAAAAGTATGAAATTATTCATGTTTCATACACAAAATACTAAATACGATTAGGACCGCGAATCTACAACAAATGCATGTCTGGAAACCGTTACACAGGGTTGCCAAAAAACGGAAGTCACACCGAGCGGTGTGGTATACGGAAGACGCTACGCGTTGTGTACATAACCTGTATAGTAGCACGGGAGCGACACTAGCGCTGGTGATATACCGTCGAACTAAAATCTGATCTTATGAGTATGTTAGATACGATATGACTTCCAGCGAAATTTTTAATATAAGCCTTCTGATACCATCTAGTAGCCAAATTCGTAAAAATATAGGCAAAACGTTGTGACTTCCGAAATCGGAAGTCATAACGGTATATATGAAGTAACAACGTATTACGAGAATCTACTTTGGAAGTCACATGGATACATGTATCAATATATATATATATATATATATATATATATATATATATATATATATATATATATATATATATATATATATATATATATAACAGGTATATAATCTTTGCTGAACAGTTAGGAAACAAGGTTGAAATATTGGGGTAGCAGCAATCTCAAAGAAAACTCTTTATAATAATTCCAAGCTTTCGATAATGTTTATTATCATCTTCAGGAAAATTATTTGAGGATGTAGAGCCTAGTTGTTAAATACTGACATAACAATGAAATTTTGTCTTGGTAAATAGTAAATAATATAAATTAAAGTAAAAACTATATAAAAACTTATAAAAATCTTAGTTAGACATTTTGTAAAATGCCAATTAGACATACATAATTTTTTAAAAAATATTTTAGCTTTTATCGCTTTATACTCAGATTTTTATAAGTTTTTATATAGTTTTTACTTTAATTTATATTATTTACTATTTACCAAGACAAAATTTCATTGTTATGTCAGTATTTAACAACTAGGCTCTACATCCTCAAATAATTTTCCTGAAGATGATAATAAACATTATCGAAAGCTTGGAATTATTATAAAGAGTTTTCTTTGAGATTGCTGCTACCCCAATATTTCAACCTTGTTTTATATATATATATATATATATATATATATATATATATATATATATATATATATATATTTATATATATATATATATATATATATATATATATATATATATATATATATATATATATATATATATATATATATATATATATATATATATATATATATATATGAAACTTAAAGCTAAAATCAATATCAACAAAAGAATTAATATTAAAATTAAACTCACCAGGCTTCCGGGTTGAACCGCGTCGTTGGTTTCTAGGCCGAGCTTTCGACGTCCTCTCTGACGTCATCTTCAGGGCTTCCGGGGTCTCAGTCTCTTGAGGCTCCAGACACTACACTCACTACGCACTACTTCACTACTCACTGCAATACTGTTGTTGCTGACGCTGGGGCGGTCATTTATACCGTGGACTGATGTGACTGACGTGGCTGTCGATGACGTGGCGGAGTGGGAATTAGCGCGAGGACTATTTGGAGTGGCGCGAAGATTTTTGACGGCGGGAATTGTATTTGTAGATGGAGCGGACGATGTTTTCTTTAGGAGGGTTCTCCTATTTATATATATATATATATATATATATATATATATATATATATATATATATATAAAGAAAAAAGAAGTACTTTGTTGACTTGTTTATAAAAAACACTTTTGAGTTTCGGTGGGTTGGAGTCAATAAATTTAAATTCAAAATTAAATTAAAATCCGATCATTCAAACTCAAAATTCATTTCAAAAATTTAAATCTTTTGGCCATTAATTTACATTATGCAGTCTGGGAAGAATTCATTTTATGGATATTAATAGTTTTCCTCTTATTTATATGTATTAATGTTAGCAAGTTTTAATAACCAATCTAGATTTATCTGGTGAGTTATATTTTTACATGATCTTTGTTTCCACTTTATCAGTTACTTTTTAGCTCTTGAAAATGAATGTAAACACATTCGAAAGCTCGAGTAATAAAAAATAGTATTCTAACAGCCCCTTTTTATTGACTCCAACCCACCGAAACTCAAAAGTGTTTTATATATATATATATATATATATATATATATATATATATATATATATATATATATATATATATATATATATATATATAGTAATATATATATATATATATATATAGAGAGAAATTTAGGATATTGGGTTATGCAGCAAATGAAAAGTGTACTCTTTCAAGTTTCTTTAATCCAAGCTTTCGGTTATGATTATAACCATCATCAGGGTGCTACAATGATATTTTTTCTATGTAAAAGAATATGAAAACATGTATAAATAAATAGTACTTACAAACTTATTGAGGATATTTCAAATGTGATGTCATTGAGAAGAAATGAGATGCAACTTGATCAATGGTCATGCCGATGCCTCGAATCCAACAAAATTTAATTTAATAAGCGGGGTGGTTTGTATTATATCACCATTGCAGGAACGACCAATGAGCAAAGGTTAAGTTGTTATGAAGTATCACCCGGTGACGGGTTTGGCATGACATTTGAAATATCAACAAGACTTTTAAAAAAGAAGAGTAAAAGAACATTAAGGGTCAATGGTAAATATAAAATAATATTAAAATTTATAAATAATAGTAAGACACTATCATAAAACGATTATAAAATTAAATTAGGCTAAGAATTTTAAAAAATTGACATACACAACATATAGAATTAAATTTTGTTAAAATTGCGGTTAAATTGAGTAACAACAATATTGATTAAAATTGAATTTAAAACTATACTAATAATTTTAAATTCAATTTTAATCAATATTGTTGTTACTCAATTTAACCGCAATTTTAACAAAATTTAATTCTATATGTTGTGTATGTCAATTTTTTAAAATTCTTAGCCTAATTTAATTTTATAATCGTTTTATGATAGTGTCTTACTATTGTTTATAAATTTTAATATTATTTTATATTTACCATTGACCCTTAATGTTCTTTTACTCTTCTTTTTTAAAAGTCTTGTTGATATTTCAAATGTCATGCCAAACCCGTCACCGGGTGATACTTCATAACAACTTAACCTTTGCTCATTGGTCGTTCCTGCAATGGTGATATAATACAAACCACCCCGCTTATTAAATTAAACTTTGTTGGATTCGAGGCATCGGCATGACCATTGATCAAGTTGCATCTCATTTCTTCTCAATGACATCACATTTGAAATATCCTCAATAAGTTTGTAAGTACTATTTATTTATACATGTTTTCATATTCTTTTACATAGAAAAAATATCATTGTAGCACCCTGATGATGGTTATAATCATAACCGAAAGCTTGGATTAAAGAAACTTGAAAGAGTACACTTTTCATTTGCTGCATAACCCAATATCCTAAATTTCTTTCTATTTACTGTCAGCAAAGACTTCTTGTCTTCTTCTATATATATATATATATATATATAT
Source organism: Diabrotica virgifera virgifera (assembly GCF_917563875.1). Taxonomy (NCBI): domain Eukaryota; kingdom Metazoa; phylum Arthropoda; class Insecta; order Coleoptera; family Chrysomelidae; genus Diabrotica; species Diabrotica virgifera. The sequence continues at coordinate 189,306,401 of NC_065449.1, forward strand.
ATATATATATATATATATATATATATATATATATATATATAGTAATATATATACAAGAATAAAAAACCGCTAAACGCCGTAAAAATGAGTGGCGCATAAAATATTCCAGCTACAAAAGATCTGATATGAATATTACGTGGCGCGAAAATGGATTTTCATTTGATGCAAAACAAAATTCTAGTTTTATTTTAAAAGATTTTTCCATAATATTTGCTAAATTTGAAGTAAACGCGCCACAAAAGAGTAACTTTGATACAGTTTGAATTTTGAAACTCTTTTGTGGCGCGTTTACTTCAAATTTAGCAAATATTATGGAAAAATCTTTTAAAATAAAACTAGAATTTTGTTTTGCATCAAATGAAAATCCATTTTCGCGCCACGTAATATTCATATCAGATCTTTTGTAGCTGGAATATTTTATGCGCCACTCATTTTTACGGCGTTTAGCGGTTTTTTATTCTTGTATCAGGAGTTTTTCAAAGTTATTTATAAATTAAATGTATGAAGTTGAATGCAATGTTCTTCTATTACACGTCAAGCTTTATAAATGGTCACCTTTGTTGCATTATCTCCCAAATGATCTAGTGTCCATCGAATGTACACTAGATTTTTTTTTATTCGAAATAGATTGAAAAAAAATTGAGATGGCCGGTAAATGAAGTCAGATTGCCCGTTGCCAGATCAAATTTAGCGTCGTAACCACTACAACTACATAAGCCATTTCGGGAATAATCGTAAATTGGATTATACTTTTGTAGCTTAAAAACTTCTAAACGGCTTAACCGATTTTGATCAGTAAACATGAGTTTGAAACGTATTGACCAGTAGTATCTGATGGATCTAAGGTCAAGTATGAAAATTGAAGCTACTACAGGAATTATTGAGCTTGAGAAACCGTTTTTCCCACAGGAAATAGATTTTATCATACTTATGAAGCCTATAACCTAAAAAATTCAAATTTTCCGGGATATGAGGTATACACCGTTAAATTCGTCTGGTGTACTTCTATAAACGCTAAGTTATTGGCGCAATTTGTAGGTTGAAATGTTGAGTAATTGTCGAAAAACCAAAATTTTCAAAGTTTAGTTTTTCAGTTTTTCGGCTATACTGAGCCGTGTGTATGTCTGATTCTGACGGCTTAGACACCATTTGAAAGCTTAAGTCAACACTATTAATTTGATGTATTTGCGGTTCTCCTGGCTCTTCTTGATCCGAATATATATACCCCCAAAACATATGCCGTTTTGTACCTACCAAGTCCTATAGCTGGCTTATGGGTGGTCAAAAGTCACAAACTACACCGGTTCTAAATCGGCCCTGACCCCCTCTTCAAACACAGAGGAAAAATATCAAATCGGTTTAACTTTCAAACACACATACATATATATCCAAAAACATTTTCCCTTTTTTAAATAAAAATTAAGTCACATTTCTAAGCTCTATAACTTTTGAATGGTATAACCGATTTTCAAAATTAGACATGCGTTGGAAATGTAATGATCAGTACTATTAGAAGCCGCAAAGGTCGGACTTAAATTTTTGAAGTTTTTGGGAGTTTTGGGGGCCAGAACGAAAAACAGACCTAAATAGGAAGAGCCGTAAAATCGACACCCTTGGACCAAAATGGATGGTTGACATATGAATGGGTGAGTCTTTTTCTGAACTTGAAGATGGGAGTTGGCACAATTTTCAATTCAGTCAGATTTAGAAAATTGAAAATTTCGTGTATATAATAGTGTCGCGTGTAGGGGGGCGTATTTCTGCGCCACTGGCGAGAACTGCCGTTCTCTGGTAATTTTTTCGATATAAAACTAACAGCTTCGATAACCAATAAATCGAAAACTATTAATTTTATCAAAAAAATGTATAATGAACATTTTTTGCTTATAATTAATATTTTTACCAGCATTTGCGGTCAAAATATAATAAAAAATTTCCACCCTCGAGATGAGGTGGCAACAACCCCATGGTAAAAGCGTCTTTCGGCATCATATAGATTTTGATCCTTGGACTATCCACTACTTATTGTCAAATTTTCAAGCAAATCTATCCATTCTGTAAAAATTGCGAAGTGAAAAATTTCAGTTCCTGGACTAATTATACTTTTGGAGCTCTATAACTTCTGAACGGTTTACCTGATGTTGATCACTAAACATGAATTTGAAACGTATTGACAAGTAGTATCTGATGCATCCAAGATCGAGTATGATAACTGAACGTATTACAAGAATTATTGAGCTTGAAAAACCGTTTTTCCCGTAAGAAATAGATTTGATTATACTTATGAAGCCTATAACTTAAAAATTCGAATTTTCCCAGATATGAGATATACACCGTTAGACGCGTCCTGAGTCCTTCTACAGATCGGTGTAACTTTTCCACACACATACATACATACATACATATCCACAAACATTTTCCATTTTTTAAATAAAAATTGAGTCATATTTCTGAGCTCGATAACTTTTGAATGGTATAACCGATTTTCAAAATTAAACATGCGTTGGAAAGGTAATGATCTGTGCTATCAGAAGCCGCAAAGGTCGGGCTTAAATTTTTGAAATTTTTGGGAGTTTTGGGGACGAGAACGAAAAACAGGCTTTAAATGGGAAGGGCCGTAAAATCCACACCCTTGGACCAAAATGGAGAGGTAACATATAAAAAATGGATGGACGAGTCTTTTCCTAAACTTTAAGATGGGATTTGGCCCAATTTTCAATTCAGTCAGGTTTAGAAAATCGAAAATTTCGTGTATATATAGTGTCGCTTGTAGGGGTGTTGTGCGCCACTGGTGAGAACTGTCGTTCTCTGTGGATATATATATATATATATATATATATATATATATATATATAAAAATAAATAAGCAAAATCATTGGCTAATACTCGTAAAGTGAATGTGAATTTAGTTGGAAATATATAAAATGATGAAGGGTCATCATTCCATACATTTCTGTGCAACTATATACACCGGTGTTTCGGCCTATTTGGGCTTCGTCAGTATAGTGTAGCAAGTTAAAAAAGTTGTTTGTTAACTTGTAAAAGGATTACTACAGGAGCAAGGTTACCATTTTTGGTCAGATTGTTAGAAGACCCGCAGTCGCAAGGCTACAACTAACATTGCCAAGGAGGTAAGGCTACCTGAGGAAATGAAAAGCCATAACATTATTAAATAAAATGATGTTGGATAATCGAGTACAAATATAAAAATAAATAAGCAAAATCATTGGCTAATACTCGTAAAGTGAATGTGAATTTAGTTGGAAATATATAAAATGATGAAGGGTCATCATTCCATACATTTCTGTGCAACTATATACACCGGTGTTTCGGCCTATTTGGGCTTCGTCAGTATAGTGTAGCAAGTTAAAAAAGTTGTTTGTTAACTTGTAAAAGGATTACTACAGGAGCAAGGTTACCATTTTTGGTCAGATTGTTAGAAGACCCGCAGTCGCAAGGCTACAACTAACATTGCCAAGGAGGTAAGGCTACCTGAGGAAATGAAAAGCCATAACATTATTAAATAAAATGATGTTGGATAATCGAGTACAAATATAAAAATAAATAAGCAAAATCATTGGCTAATACTCGTAAAGTGAATGTGAATTTAGTTGGAAATATATAAAATGATGAAGGGTCATCATTCCATACATTTCTGTGCAACTATATACACCGGTGTTTCGGCCTATTTGGGCTTCGTCAGTATAGTGTAGCAAGTTAAAAAAGTTGTTTGTTAACTTGTAAAAGGATTACTACAGGAGCAAGGTTACCATTTTTGGTCAGATTGTTAGAAGACCCGCAGTCGCAAGGTTAACAAACAACTTTTTTAACTTGCTACACTATACTGACGAAGCCCAAATAGGCCGAAACACCGGTGTATATAGTTGCACAGAAATGTATGGAATGATGACCCTTCATCATTTTATATATTTCCAACTAAATTCACATTCACTTTACGAGTATTAGCCAATGATTTTGCTTATTAATTTTTATATTTGTACTCGATTATCCAACATCATTTTATTTAATAATGTTATGGCTTTTCATTTCCTCAGGAAGCCTTACCTCCTTGGCAATGTTAGTTTGTAGCCTTGCGACTGCGGGTCTTCTAACAATCTGACCAAAAATGGTAACCTTGCTCCTGTAGTAATACTTTTACAAGTTAACAAACAACTTTTTTAACTTGCTACACTATACTGACGAAGCCCAAATAGGCCGAAACACCGGTGTATATAGTTGCACAGAAATGTATGGAATGATGACCCTTCATCATTTTATATATTTCCAACTAAATTCACATTCACTTTACGAGTATTAGCCAATGATTTTGCTTATTTATTTTTATATTTGTACTCGATTATCCAACATCATTTTATTTAATAATGTTATGGCTTTTCATTTCCTCAGGTAGCCTTACCTCCTTGGCAATGTTAGTTGTAGCCTTGCGACTGCGGGTCTTCTAACAATCTGACCAAAAATGGTAACCTTGCTCCTGTAGTAATCCTTTTACAAGTTAACAAACAACTTTTTTAACTTGCTACACTATACTGACGAAGCCCAAATAGGCCGAAACACCGGTGTATATAGTTGCACAGAAATGTATGGAATGATGACCCTTCATCATTTTATATATTTCCAACTAAATTCACATTCACTTTACGAGTATTAGCCAATGATTTTGCTTATTTATTTTTATATTTGTACTCGATTATCCAACATCATTTTATTTAATAATGTTATGGCTTTTCATTTCCTCAGGTAGCCTTACCTCCTTGGCAATGTTAGTTGTAGCCTTGCGACTGCGGGACTTCTAACAATCTGACCAAAAATGGTAACCTTGCTCCTGTAGTAATCCTTTTACAAGTTAACAAACAACTTTTTTAACTTGCTACACTATACTGACGAATCCCAAATAGGCCGAAACACCGGTGTATATAGTTGCACAGAAATGTATGGAATGATGACCCTTCATCATTTTATATATTTCCAACTAAATTCACATTCACTTTACAAGTATTAGCCAATGATTTTGCTTATTTATTTTTATATTTGTACTCGATTATCCAACATCATTATATATATATATATATATATATATATATATATATATATATATATATATATATATATATATATATATATATATATATATATATATATATATATATATATATATATATATATATATATATATATATATATATATATATATATATGTATATCAAACAAATGAAATAGAGAATGTGGAAAAATCCCCTTACGAACAATTCGCACATCCACCATTTCAGTGCGATGTGCGAATTGTTCGTAAGGGGATTTTTCCACATTCTCTATTTCATTTGTTTGATTTAGTTACGTTTGGTCGGTAAACCAATAACTTAGATCTTTTGATCACTGAGTGTGTTTCAAAGATTTACATCTTTTGTTTTTTTTATATATATATATATATAGTCAAAGCCCGAATTTCAGGCAATCCTAGGTTTGACTAGGCAATCCTCAGGTCTGACTGACGATCTTAGTCAAAGCCCGAAATAAAGTTACAGTTTCGGCATTTGACTAGTCAAACCTAGGAGAGACTAAGTTGGTCAGGCAAAGGTCGAAATTTAATTATATGAATTTGGGGTTTGACTAGTCAAACCCCGATGAGCTATTAAAATGTCGTAATTTGTTAGATTGGGTTTAATAAAACGTCATTTTTTAACTTTAATATTTATTATTTCTATATTGTCGTAATTAAAATTACAAAAATAGTGTTTATTCTCACATGTTCAGGCATAATGGCATTTAGAGTTGCACAATACGTTAGACCTTTTACACTTTTGAAGAGCATTTCTTATTGCAGTAGCATTTTATAAAGCCTTGTCCTCCAAATTTAGATTCTTTTGTACTCATTTCTCTTAGAGACAACTGAACGTCTGGAAGGGTCTAGGACGTTTCATCGCCGCCGTTTCGATGCCGCCAGTTCATCGCCGGCCGATTCATCGCCGGCCCATTCATCGCCGGCCGATTCATCGCCAGTCAGTTAATCTCTAACTGATATATTTCCGAATTTTCGACAGTTATTTTTATTATTTATTTTTATGAGATATGACCATTCCCGTTGCCATACTTAATCTTTTAATAGACTTTTAAACTTTTATAATATAAAATATAATTTAGCACTACAAATTTAATACTATTTAGTATCAAATTTAGGGGAAGTAGAAATAGAACAGTAAATTAATATAATAATATTTTTTATCTTTTTATTTGTCATATGTGTTAAACTGAATTTAACGTCGTGTCGTGTCATCTCCCATACCGATACAAAATCAACTGACTAACTGGCGATGAAACGGCCGGCGATGAAACGGACGGCGATGAAATGGACTTGCGATGAACCGGCGGCATCGAAACGGCGGCGATGAACCGGCGGCGATGAAACGTCCCATTCCGGTCTGGAACATCTTCGAAATTAAGAAAATTCTCTTTTCATTCTCTTATTTGATTTCTTGAAACAAGTTTGCTTATTGTTCCGTATTTCGTACCAACTCTATATAAACCGTCAATTGTTTTATCTTGTGTGATACTCAAAATATTTCGAGCATCTCCTTTGGCTCTATCAAAACTGGGAATAGGTATTGTTACAGTTATTCCGATCGAAATTGGAGGAATTTTTTTTCACTTAATTGTTTCATAGTATTATCCTGGGCATGAAGACCTTCAATCGCCTTTCCTATATTTATTTTAATCTTTTCTGTCTGTGTAACAATACACATCCCCAGCTTTGATATAGCCAAAGGAGATGCTCCCAATATTTTGGGTATCATAAAAGCTAAAACAATTGACGGTTTATATAGAGTTGGTACGAAATACGGAACAATAAACATTATTTTTTCAAGAAATCAAATAAGAGGACGCAAAGAGAATTTTCTTAATTTCGAAGATGTTCCAGACGTTAAGATGTATCTAAGAGAAATTAGTACAAAAGATTCTAAATTTGGAGGAAAAGGCTTTATAAAATGCTACTGCAATAAGAAATGCTCTTCAAAAGTGTAAAAGGTCTAACGTATTGTGCAACTCTAAATGTCATAATTCCTCAACATGTGAGAATAAACACTTTTTATTTTATTTTAATTAAGAAAATATAAAAATAATAAACATTAAAATTAAAAATTGGCGTTTTATTAAACCTAATCTAACAAATTACGACATTTTAATAGCTGATCGACATTTTAATAGCTGAATAAGGCCTCAACATGTGAGAATAAACACTTTTTATTTTATTTTAATTAATATAAAAATAATAAACATTAAAATTAAAAATTGGCGTTTTATTAAACCTAATCTAACAAATTACGACATTTTAATAGCTGATCGGGGTTTGACCAGTCAAACCCCGATTTCATAAAACTAAATTTCGACCTTTGCCTGACCAACTTAGTCTCTCCTAGGTTTGACTAGTCAAAGGCCGAAATTGTAATTTATTTCGGGCTTTGACTAAGATCGTCAGTCAGACCTGAGGATTGTCTAGTCAAACCTAGGAGTGCCTGAAATTCGGGCTTTGACTATAACATATACATAATAATTTATCTAATTACAATTTATTTTATAATTAAAAAAACCGCGCCCGTTACATATCAAAATCGAGACGAGGATTTTAAAACACACTGAACTCCGCTCGTATCGGTGTCCCTTTTTATAACTGTACCTACGGCCTGGAACCTTCCATTTGGTCAACATCTAGTCTAGGGAATAAAAAAGAACAAATCGATTACTCTAGAATGAAAGGTTTTGTTTACCTGTTTCGGCGGAGGTCAAACAACGCTTTTGGGCGTCCTTCTCGATATTGTCATGGGTACTGTTACAAATTACGCCAGTCGTGTAACAATTGCAAGAATGAGGTATATTCTTCCATGTATATTATAGGTCGGTTGTCTTCTCTGTATATTTTAATATCTCCAAGAATTTTTTTTCGCAATTGTTATATTTTCGGGTTTTCCATTAAAATTTTTCTATTATTTTTGACAATTTTTGTTTTCCTCCAATGAAACCCTCTATTTTTCATGGTTTTTCTCAAAGATTCGTGCGATCCATTGTATTCAGCTACAAATTTTCTGTGTGTTCGAGTTAAAACCTTTTTTTTTGTAGTACAAAAATTCATTATAAATCTGTATTTTTTCTACAAAACGATGGAGGGACTGGATGATGACGCCCTACCTTCGTCGATGAACTTCATTTTCCTCGAAATTTATTTTATGGTGTATAAACCTATTTATGGTCTCTGTAACCTATTGTTGTTGTCCTGTGGAGCGTTGCGCCTATTCCCGTAAATTGTCGGTAAAATGAAACGGTTCAAAGGAATTTAACATACAAGTACTAAAGCTTCTCCTTTCGACGGAGCTATGGTACGATCAGTGCCGTATTAATTTTACTAAGTAGTGGTCTAATTATGTTGTGTTAAGATTTTTATCATTGTGTGAATTAACCAACTTAATAAAATTACTACCCTCCACACTGGCGGTGTACCTTGATATTCTTGGGGATATGATGGTCCGACTGATTTTCAACACTCATTTCAACGCGTTGTTGGTTCCAACCTTTAGAAATAAAACAATAAAAGAAAACAATAAACATTTATTCCATAAACACTTTCAGTTCATTTAGTTAATTATTAAAAAATTATAAAATTGTAAAATTATAGTTTTGCCGTTGTTGTTTGGCAAGATTTAACAAACAGAGAAAATAGTTTCTACTTTGTAGGTTTACATAATACGTCAATACTGTTGATTCCACAGAAACGTCGACTTCGCTACTAGGACCTGGTGAAGAAAGAGGTGACACATCGAAATTCAATTGGTCTGGTAAATCACTAGCTTCTGGTAGGTGAAGAACGCCTACTGTGTTTTTTACATACTCAGCAACTCTTGCTCGGCTAACGGGATCCATTTCTACACTTTCCTCCTCCATAGTTGGAGTTTTAAGAGGAGGGTTTAACTTAAATATTAACAACGTTGGATCACTACTAGGACAAACAGTCAAATCTGAAAGATTTATAACACGTTGGGTTGAGTCTGTTTCCAAATTAACCACGATTAGACTTTCCAAGGTAAGAATAAGAGCTATGGCTTCGTACTGAGTGTTTGAAATACTCGTAGCCTCTGTGACATACAATAAATGTGACGGAGTCAAGGCTTGGATATTCTTCCAACTATATTTTAAAAGAGAATTGGCGTTTTGATTAATTTTGTCTATTGACGGACTATTTCTTGGCTCGGGAAGCGATGTCCAACCAGCACCTTGCAGCAGACCTTAAAATAATAATAATTATTATGACCTATGAATAATTATCATTAAAATATTAAATTTATAATCTACTTCAATAAAATATATAACTAAATATATATTCCTGGTAAAAAAATCCGGACATTTTCATTTTGTATGTTTTTTTCTCTAAATTATGTAGATAACTTACACTGTTAAGAGGTTAACAATAGAAATCGTTTATTTAAAACATTAGAAAGTATGTAATCGGAAAAATAAGTAACTCAAAGGAAATTAATAAATAATGCAAAAAATTAACATTTTTTGAAAAATTAAACAAAAGAAAAAACAAAATTGTAATTGCCCACAGTTGGCTGGTCTTTTGGTTTAGTATCAAGTATTGCCTTCCCCATATCTGTGGCGGATTTCAATACGCCTAGACATACTTGCAATAAGTTGCTGTTTCTGTTTTTGCGGTATATGCTCCCATTCTTCATTCAACGCTATTTTCAGCTCTTGAATCGTTTCTGGCAATGGTTGCCTCTCTTTGATCTTTTTCTCTAAAATGTCCCATAAATGTTCTAATGGATTCATGTCAGGACTACAAGCGGACCAATCCAAAACAGGAATTCCGACAATATTTAGGTAGTCTGTGTATCCGTAGTCTGTGTATCCTACGTAGGAGACAACATTGTCCTCCAGACACTGTCGTCTGTATCTGTCTCCTGTTAAAGTTTCATGTTCGATGAAAATTAATTCGGTTCGTCCGTTAAAAGAAATACCCGTCCATACCATAATACCTCCGCCACCAAACGGCGTTTTGGGTGAAATACAGTATGGGTATATACAGGTGAAATACAGGTGCAAATCGTTCTCCTGGTCTCCTCCATATCAAGTCCGTCTGGAGATCAAAAGCGGGACTCGTCAGAAAACATTACAACACTCCATTGCTTTTCACTCCATAGACGTATATATGTATTAACATAGACTGAACGCTCTATAGAGTCAAGTGGCGACACTATCTTTTTTTCGTTGTTTTTCGTGTCTATTTCTTACATTTACATCAAGTAAGTATACAGCGTTCATCTTTGGTGGGGGTGAGAGAGAATACGAAGTTTCAAAGCGCTAGAGAGAGAAAAATCGAACAACCGTAAGACATCTTGTCATCAGAACATGTGGCTGGTATGTTCGGTCTATGTTAGTATATACGTCTATGCTATGGAAGTCATAAATTACAGGATGCCAGTACTGAATTTGGACTCTAGCATAATTAGAAGAAGTAATAAGCAAACGTTGAATTTTCTAAATCTCTTTTACTAATTAGTGAGTACCCAATGCTAAATTGGAGACTAACGTTTTAAAAATTCCACTTTTCGTGTTAGTTACTATCCTAATTACCTACCGCTATTACTGGATTGGTAAGTTTATAAATTTTACCTTGTCCTGTTAGGGCCACAAGCTCTGCAGCTCCACTTAATGGCTTCGTAACCATCCCAACAAGACCCAAACCTACGCCCGTAACCAAAGATCTCGGAGAAGCTCCATCTGACATAATTGATTGAAGGGGATGGTGCGATACACCTCCTATTGCTCCTAGCAAGCTGATACCTAACCCAGTCAAACCCTAAAAAAAACATCAATAATTATTAACTTGCCAGTACAAGTTTTTTTTAACAAACTGTACCTGTAAAAATCCTTGAGCTAGTCCTTGAGGTCTCATTCGCCTCTCTTCTTCTTTCCTTCGCACGTGTTCTTCGTCTAGCGTTAACCGATCTAGATTTCTAGCTACACTTGAAGCCATTTTCGTAACTGATTGTAATGTACCAGCAGTAATATGCCTCATCAGCGAAGCAGAACCCTGTGTAATACCTCTTAGAAAAGCCATTGGTCCGACAACCAAACCTGAAAGATAAATTTTATTTTAATAAACTTAATTACTGATTTTTAATTTTCAACCCCTTTTCAGGTCCTAGCCTTTTGATCAAAATATATATTATTGAGACTTTTAGGCTATTTTTTCTTTCGCACTTTGACTTAGTTCTATTCAAACAATTTTCTGACTGTACTATACCTCGTTTTTAAACTAAAAGGATTAATTCAAATTTGCTGCGCCGTAATGCTTATTTGTAATTGGTCCAACCGCAGGCAAATTTATGAAATTTTGACACTATATATTTTTATATTTATGAAATTTTGACACTATCGGCATTTCATAGGGTAATTAAGTAATATAGCTGATATTTTGTGTTTTCTAGATTATTCCTTTAATTTTTATAGTTTTAGTATGCATTAATATAAAAAACAGTTGTTTTTAGAACTCTTTAGCGACATATTAGTATAATATAATATTTATGAATTACCGTCGAGGGCCGACATGATCAACCAAAAAAGAAGATGAATTTGGTGATTTTTCTAGTGACATTAATGGGTGTGAATTATGTCTTTTGAGCCTACTCCTCCTAGTTTCAAATAGGGTATATAGTTTTAATTTAATACATTTTACTATATATTTTAGAACTGTCAACTGTTTGTTGAAATTACTAAAGGGTTTTAAGTCATCTCCCTTTATTTACACTTTTCTACTGCTATATTTGCTCTTGTCTTCTATGTTTAAAATTTTTAAGCAAATATTAACTTACCTCTGTAAGGCAAACTGACAAAATCTCGTAAGCCCGTTCCCATTGCTCTAGCCAGACCACCAGGACTACCAATAAGTTCTAAAGAACTAACTACCCATCCAGCACCAAATATCGCTCCAGAAAGATAATGCATAGTCATCGCATGGCCCAATCTACAAATATAAGTAACCTATGAATAATAATATATAAAGGAAGAATAACTTAGATATAAAATTTAAAAAGGGGTAAACCCTATAGTTGGCTTTATACCATGGATAAAACAACGTAATATTGAAGTAAAGGCTTCTGTCTTATATTGGCATATGAATTTATTAAAATTCTTTAAAAATTATCCAAAAGATAATGGAAAATCACAAAACATTTTCGGTCAAGACTGACCATCTTCAGTGTGAAACGTCCAGTGTACAGGTAGTTGAAACTAGCTACGGTAGAAGGTATGAAAACCTTTCAGTTGCATTGTTAAAATATATAAACGTTTTCGGTCAAAATTGACCATCTTCAGTATGAAGCCTAGAAATAAGTAATCTACTTAATTTGAAAGCAAAGGGTAAAATTTTGAAGGTTGAAATATTTGAAAATGTGGTTACTTACGTCCAGTGTACAGGTAGGTAGTTAAAACTAGCTACGGTAGAAGGTGTGAGAACCTTTCAGTTACATTGTTAAAATATATAACATTACAAATAATGCGACATTAAGTCGATGTATTAAGATTTTGATAAACATGTGGACTGTAGACTGTACTACTACCTTGGAAGTTTCACACTGAAGATGATCAGTTTTGACCGAAAACGTTTTGTGATTTTCCATTATCTTTTGGATAATTTTTAAAGAATTTTAATAAATTCATATACCAATATACGACAGAAGTTTTTACTTCAATATTACGTTGTAATAACATAGATAATATGCTTTGTGAAATAAGTACAACAAATAAGTACTTCTTGAAGAAGTCGCATCTGGTATGAATGTTCGAAATATGTAAATACAAAGATAGCCAAAGCGCTGCTAAATGGAAATGTAAGAGCAATTGAAAAAAGAGTAGACAACTCACAACAACAAGGAAATTATTAATATACTATAATTAATATCAAAATAAATAAATACCTGTAGGGTGTGGTGAAAACCCTCTTTCTTTCGAATTTTCCAAACTGCAATGGAGATTGGTCTAGTGCTATATACATTTTTATAGACGAATGTATAGACAGTAGGAGAGATATTGGAGCTATGTTTAAATTTCTTACTGTTAAAGGCCTCGCTAGTATCGCACACTGCCAACTAACAATCTCTGGTACACTTACCTAAAATAAATATTAATGGCCTAGTTAATTAATTTATTTTCAATCGTATTTTAAAATTAGCTAAAATATTTTATATTTTCTTCTTCTTCGTCTTCTTTTTATGTAGACATGACTGTCTGTTTTTCAATGTGCCTCCAGTAAGTTGTCATTCCATCTTTTTGGTGGTCTTCCCACTGATCGTCTTCCTATTGGGGAACCGTCTCTCGCCGTCCTTACTACACTATTTGTTGTCATTCGGCTTTCCATTCTACTCTTCTGTTTTTCACCAAGTTATTAACGTTGTCCACCTTGCATCTCCGTCGTATATCTGCACTTCTAGCTCTATCCCACAGTGTCTTGCCATCGATTTTTAGCAGTGTTTTCATCTCTGCTGTTTCTAGCATTCTTTTTGTGCTTTCTGTATCAGGTCGTGTTTCTGCCGAGTATGTCATTATTGGTCTGATGACTGTTTTGTAAATTCTGTCTTTCACTTCTTTTCCGATGTTTTTATTTCTCCATATTGTTTCATTCAAGCAACCTGCGGCTGTGTTTGCTTTTTTCACCTGATCTTCCACTTCTGTTTCGAGCTTTCCGTAGCTAGATAGTGTGATGCCTAGATATTTAAACTCCATGACTTGTTCTATTATTTGACCCTCTAGCTCTAATTTACACCTTATTAAATCTGCTGTAATAACCATGCATTTAGTCTTTTTTGGGGAAATAAACATGTTAAATTTTCTAGCGGTTATATTAAATTCGTGCAGTATACGTTGTAAATCACCTTCACTTTGAGAGATTAGAATTGCATCGTCTGCATAGCAGATTATTTTAAGTTGTTTTTCTCCCATTTGGTATCCTTTTTTGTTCTTACTTTTTTTACTATTTCGTCCATAATCAGGTTGAACAATAGAGGACTCAGGGAATCTCCGTCTTATCCCATTGCCAGCTTCAATTGGGTCAGTTAGTTCTTCATCTACTTTTACTTTTATTGTGTTGTTATATTTATATTTTATAAATATAATTTTTATTTTATTTATGTTTATATTTTCGATCGTTTTAATTATTCCATCCATATTTTTTTTAACAGTATTTTATTCTACTGGTCTTACAAGATTTCATAAACTTACTCATTCATTTGGTGACGTCAATCTACGAACGAAACTATAAAATCCGACATTACTGAAACCATTAAATTGTCTGCAATGCTTTCTCATATTATAAATAATTATTATGACAATCGTTATATATGACCAATATTTCATTTCAGATTTAAGACCATACGTTTTGTGTTGAAGTCTACGGCACTGAGTATACTGAACTATATTGCCACTATTAAAATTGTGACTACTTTTTTCTTCATGGCTCGTGTATTTTAAAAATTAATTCAAAAAGTATAATTTTCATTAGTATTTCATATTTCCTTTTCACTCTCTTAATTTTATCTCTTAGTTCTAAAATTATTCTGTATTTTATCCGTCGATCGCCGATCGTTTATATATTTCCAGAACGGTATCCACATTTCTACAATTTTCCACATCCTTCCTACACTCTACATATGTTTGGCCTAATCCGATTGTACCAAAGAACATTCGAAAGAAATTGTAGTGCTTATAAAGGTTTTCTATTGATTAGAATTATTAGTGCCAACTGGGAACATATCAATGTAAACATAATGTCGTCTGTCGTCTTATCTATTGTGTTGCACTGTAACATCTGTTTGAGGTAGTAATAAAAAGTAACTTTATAAGTACCCTTGTATCACCATAATCATTCTCTTTTCATTTATTAATATGCGTGTCGGCTTTTCTAATTACATTTCTTTATAATATATTTCTATCTTGGGCCATTCCAATATCAAAATCATCCTTGTATAAATCATCTAAAATAATTTGGTTTCTACTATAATTTATTTCTATTATAAGTCAAACTAAACATGTTTATACTATCTTATTTTTATTGGTAGTTCTTACTA
Source organism: Diabrotica virgifera virgifera (assembly GCF_917563875.1). Taxonomy (NCBI): domain Eukaryota; kingdom Metazoa; phylum Arthropoda; class Insecta; order Coleoptera; family Chrysomelidae; genus Diabrotica; species Diabrotica virgifera. Next base: position 189,321,532 of record NC_065449.1, read on the forward strand.
ATATTACTTACCGATCCAGAAGTCCCATTTAGTTTTAAAGGTAATTTTTTATCGGGCCACATAATTAATTTTGTTGGTATGAAAACGTAAAAATAGTCCATTAATCTAGTCAAATATCCATCTTCCACAAAACATGAAATTGGATTAATAACAATTTGTAACGACTTCACTCCTAAAACACAATTTTGATTACTTATTTATATCTTTAGACAAGGCGAAAACGGCGGGTTCGACGGGAAAAATATTCCCATGAGATTTTTTTGCATAATCACATTCGTGAGATATCCCAGAATAAGGTTTAAGAAGTCGCCCACGTGAAAAGTGGGCCAATTTTTTTTAACAATTTTTTTTTAATCAAATTGCAAGAATCAGTATTTTTGGCCCGAACAATTTTTTCTTAAATTTTTTGGACCATTCTGGACAAAAAAAGTCTCTTATAATTTTTCTCTAAAGTTGATCGTTTTCGACTTATATGCAATTTAAAATTGAAAAAAACGAAAAATGGCGATTTTCAAGGCTTAATAACTCGGTCAAAAATTATTATTATGAAAGTCAATATATGACTAAATCAAAGTTTAAAGCCACCCCTACAAAATCCTGATGACATTTTTGTCATTATTTTATTACTAAGCTGTTATTTTTAAGTAATAATAATACGCGCCATGCACGTGTGCGGCCGCTGTAGATTCTGAGTGCGAGAGAGAAGCCATTCCAGCAGTACAATTGTGCATCTTACTCGCACTCACATTTACAGCGGCGTCAATATGATCTAACCGCTCTTTTTTATTAATTAAAAATAACAGCTTAGTAGTAAATTAATGACACAGATTTCTTCAGGATCATGTAGCGGCGACTTTAAACTTTGATTTAGTCACTTTCTGACTTTCATAGTAATAATTTTTAACCGAGTTATTAAGTCTTAAAAATGGCCATTTTCGCGTTTTTCAAATTTTAAATTGCTTATAACTCGAAAAAGATCAACTTTGGAGAAAAATTATAAGAGAGTTTTTTGTCCAGAATGGTCCAAAAAACCTAAAAAAATAGTCCGGGCCAAAAATATTGATTTTTGCAATTTGATTAAAAAAAAATGTTAAAAAAAAATTTACCCACTTTTCACGTGGGCGACTTCTTTATCCTTATTCTGGGATGTCTCACGAATGTGATTATGCAAAAATATCTCATGGGAATATTTTTCCCAACGAACCCGCCGTTTCCGCCTTGTCTACTTGCTATATGTTGAATATAATATAAAAAAAAAAGTATTGGCATTGTTAGATATATCTATACGCTCTGAGCTTCGCTGGTGTCGCTCCTGGCGGATTACTAATTCAACTTTCACCGGTAATTTTTAAATTTATTATTTAATTGTTATCGCTTAATATTTACAACGCAAAAAAGTAATTAAATTGTAATCGATTTTTTTAAGATGTTGCTAATCATTTTGACGTTCTATTGATAAAATATGAATATCTTACTTCGGATACTTTCACAATTATCGTGTAGATGGCGCAGATTAATTTATAATTACATATTTACGGAACATTAAAAAAAAACTTGTAAATTGTAATTTAATGAATTGTATTATAAATGGCCCTACACCGAAAGGTACTAATGGGTCTACTGATTAAGTAAAGTAAAGTAAAGTAAAAAAAAACTTAAATTCAGCATTTAAAACGTAAGTATTCTTTTTCTCATGATCATCTTTCAGTGCGTCACAGTTTGTCGATTTCTTTCTAACGTATTAAATTGTATATGACAGAAAAAAAGGCACGTCGGTGATTACTTTGGTAATTATTTCTAGTTCGGTGATTATTCTAGTTGTCGATAGATGGCGCCATAATAAAAAAATATTTTTTTTAATAAGATAATAATATTACAAATATAATCTGTATAATTTATAAGACTATACAAATCAAAGAAAATACCATTTTATAAATGCAAGAAACACATTTGATTTGTTTTTATTCCAAATTGAAAATAAAATGTGACACCTGTCAGATTTAACTAAAATGTCATGTTAGAATAAATGTCATAAATGTGTATTATCACGGACTTACCCTTTTTCCTATCATTTGTTACGCACTGAAAAATGATCATGAAAAGGACAATATATTTAGGTAAAAATATATACCACAGCTTTGACCAACTAATATTTTTTATAATTAATGTTTTTAATTTTAATTTTAAATTAATCACTTTGACATTTATGTCAAATTTCCGGTAAACGTTTACAGACTTGCCACTACTGGCGCTCGCGAATTTGTGAATATCCCCTCTACGTACGAGCTCACAGCGTATAAGAATATATGTACTACATATTTATTTGCAAGTGAACAAGTGATAAACTTAAAATATATGTGCTTCTGAGAGGTAAACTTTCTAGAGGCAGCTCAAGATAACAATTAGCTATTTCATTTGCTTTTTATTAAAGTTTTTGATGATGTATGTATTCGATTTCATTTAGTTGGAATTTTACACGTTAGTTCTGACTCACACTGTAAAACGAACAGTATGTTGCCTACATTTGGCGAAACTCATCTCAGTGTAAAATGGAAGTTATTTATAGCAGAAAACTTATACACGCAAATATTATATAACTAAATAGGTATAAAAATAAAACCACAATATAAAAATTAATAATCGCGAATATATAATTTTTAAATGACAGTAGACAATTTGTGCAGTAGGTCAGATGTATCGTTTATATTGACATTGACACGCAGACATTTTTGTCTAACCAAACTCTTTAGGAATGTGAAAAGCGGTAGTAAACAAATATAAAAATTTAATTATCAATCGATTAAATTTTTGATATAGTAAATTTAAAAATGGCATATATTTTGCGTCCTGATGATTCAGATAGCGATTTCTCAGACGACGATTATGTTAGCTATGAAGTGGAATTGCCCAATTCTCATGAACCAATCATTCTTACAGAAAGGGAGAAAAAACAGGAACAAAAACGACAATTATACCATTTTATTTGCTCCGGTGAAGTTGAGAACGTTGTACAGACACTACAGGGTGGATTAGATGTTAATATAGTTTTAGATAACAGTTGGACTCCGCTTCTGATAGCTGTTTCTAGTGGCAATGCCGAGTTATCAGAAGCCTTATTAAACCTAGGGGCTGATCCAAATTCATTTAGAGATGGCTGTACTGCTCTCATGCTAGCATGTAATTGTCCTAGAGAAACATCTCCCTATACAGAATCTTTAAAAATTGTAAAACTTTTGATAGAAAAGGGGGTCAATGTTAAAGCAACCAATAGAAAAAAGATGACTGCTTTAATGTTTGCAGCTGATGCAGGAAATCTACCAGTTGTGAAGTATATTTTACCTCTTTCCGATAAAGACGCCCAAGATAATCAAAAATGGAATGTGTTATTCTGGGCTGTGAATGGTAATAGTGTAGACATGGTAGAATTTTTGTTAGAAGAAGGTTTTGAGTATATGGTTTCTGATATAAGAAATAACACTCCTTTAGATATAGCTAAAAATAATGGCTTCACGGATATTATTAACTTGTTTCCACAAGAGACTGATCATGAAATACTGAATATAATTGATAGCAATATGTTGTCATATGAAGAAATCTTTTCAAAATTAAATAATAATAGGCAACCTGATTTCTTCATCGAAATTTGTAATATATTGTGTGGCCTTAAAAGTGAAAAGCTGATAAAACATTTTGCTGATAAAAACATAAATTTGAAGCAATTCTTAAGTATGAATAATTCTGAACTTGAAGATCTTGGAATCAAGATGCCCTATCAAAGATACAGAATTTTATCAGGACTATACCAGTTTCACAAACATCCATACCATCCAAAATCGCTCCATATTGTACCCTTGAATGAAACCTACAGCAACATAGATGTTGGCGTACAACTATTATCTGCCATCAAACAGATTACTATTATGGAAGCTGCATTGGAATATATAATAAAGAACTGTGATGTTGAAGATATGTCAGAAAAGCAACGTGAGTCTCTACGAAAGAATGTAAATATTATCAGAAAGAATATCAGACAGTATAGTAGGTTTACTAAGAAACTTATCGATAAGACTAAAATGTGGGATAGGCAGAGGGCACCTGCAGATCTAATAACTAAACGTTCATATGGGCGTAAATGGCCATGGAGAAAAATAATCTTTTCAGTATCTATTGTATCACTAGTGATTCTATGTAGATTAAAGAAATGATGTTTCGTGTATATTACTATGTAATAATATTGTAGACTTTATATTTTTGTACTTGCTGTATAATAAAAATCTGGTTTTTATTATGATTTTGAAATTTGTTAAATATTGTTCTGAAGCTATTTTCTTGTGGCATTTTTATAATCAAGTATATTCAAATGGGAAATAAGCCACAAAATCATTTTTAGGTAAAATTGTGGCTTATTTCCCATTTGAATATACTTGATTGTTAAATATATTATGAAGCTATTGAAATTTATTGCATTTTATCCTTCAAATTTTATATGGTTGACAGAGAGATCCAATTTTATTGGCAATGTATTGAAAATTACCAGTTAAAAAAAATATATCAATATACGAATTATCTTTCAATATTTTTTAATGAACCTATTTACTATTATTTTGTAATCCCCCAAACAAAAACTAAACTAAAAATAACCAAGAACTCAATACATATACAAATTAGATGATGAATCCCTTTGTTTGCAGACCTACTCTAAAATTGACCACGGCCCACGTTGAATAAATGCACCAATGAATATAAAACTTAGAAAAGACTAATTGTTCTTCTTCTTTTATATAGGCAGTTCTGCCTGTTTTTCTTCAACGGTGCCTTTCATTCTGCTCCTAAGTTGTCATTCCATCTTTTCCTTGGGCGTCCTATACTTCTCCTGCCTAACGGTGACTTGTCCTACTTGACTATCCTTGATTCAGACATCCTGCTTATGTGCTCATTCCACTCTTCTTTTCTGTTCTTTACCCAGGTATTTATATTGTCTACCCCACATATGCGTCTGATTTCCTCACTTCTTACCCTATCCTGTAGTCCTTTTCCAGCAATCCTTCTTAAGATCTTCATTTCGTTGGTTTCCAGATGTCTTCGTGTTTTGCTTGTATATGGTCTTGTTTCGGCTGTGTAAGTCATAACTGGCCTAATAACTGACTTATATATTCGGGCCTTTGTTTCCAATCTTAGGTGTTTGTTTTTCCAAATTGTGTCGTTTAGGCATCCGGCCGTTCTACTGGCTTTAGTTATTTGGTCTTTTACCTCTTCTTCGATATTGTTGTTGGCTGATAGATTAATTCCCAGATATTTGAAAGTCATTACTTGTTGTATAATTTGACTGTCTAACTCCAATTTGCATCTTATTGGTTCTTTGGCAATTACTAAGCTTTCTGTTTTTTGGGCTGATATTTTCATATTCATGTAGGTTGTCTTCGCACTCTGCTACTAACACAGTGTCATCAGCGTAACAGAGTATTTTTATCTCTATTGCCCATTTTGTACCCTCTTTTTTTCTTCACTTGTTTTATTATTGCATCCAATATTATGTTAAACAGTAGAGGGCTTAGTGAATCTCCTTGCCTGATTCCTGTGTTTGTTTCTATGGGTTCTGTTATTATTCCATTGACTTTCATTTCTATTTTATTTCTTACATACATATGTTTTCTATCAGTTTTATGATATCCAGTGGTAAATTTTTCTCATATAGTAGGTGTGTCACATCTTTTAATTGGATTCTATCAAACGCTTTCTCTAGGTCTATAAAACAGAAAAAGGCTGGTTTGTTATATTCTAATGATTTCTCCGCTATTTGCCTTATTACAAAAACTGCATCCTTACATGATCTTCCACTTCTAAATCCTTGTTGTTCATCCGATATATTTATGCACGCCATTATTTTCTCCATAAGTATTTTTGTTGTGAGTTTCAGTATAGTGCTCAGTAAATTTATCCCTCTATAGTTACTGGGGTCTGCCCTATCACCTTTCTTAAATAACGCTATCATTTGAATGGTTCTCCATTCTTCTGGAATTCTTCCTGTATTTATTATTGTTTTTATAAGGATATTGTGACGCCTCACGACCCGGCCTAATTATTCTCGATGCTTCCCGGGGTTACGAGTAAAGGCCAGACCTTCCACGGCGATTCGAGGCGACCGCTGTCAGAGTATTTAAGAACAGGAATTCGAGCACAGGCCAGTCAGTCAATGAACGAGCCGCGACGCGTGATATAATTGTATTCGAATCAGATTTAATGAAATGTATATATTAGTTATCGAAGTTATTATGTTTAGTTAATTAAATCATAAATTTGAGTTGTAAATAAATTAGATGTGTTAGTTGGTGTTATTTGTAATTATTAAAATAAATAAGTGATGTAAATAAAATAATATAAGTAAGTCTTCCTTTATTTAAATTAAACTTAGTGCCTAAAGATATAAATAAATAAAATAGTAGAGTCAATCGCGTAACAAAATGGTGCAGAAGTGAGGATACTTGAAATAAATATCAACGTAAATTTTCGGTTTAAATACAGTGTGGAACCTTTAAAAATAAATAAAATATAAATCGTAATAAATAAAGTGTGTGATCATGTCTACCTTGTGTAAGCTAAAAATTGCAGACCTGAGACTTGAATTGGAAGAAAGGGATCTGAGTTCTACTGGGAAAAAGGCTGATCTGGTCGAACGTCTAAAGAACGCTCTTCAGGAAGAGGGTCAAGATCCAGAAACCTATTTGTTTGAAGACAAGCATGCTGCTGTGATCTCGTCGATTTCGAAAGTTTCCTCCGATGTTTCTACAGTTTCGACAGACATTACGTCGTTAGAGACCAAAGTTTCTAGTGAAATCTCCCAAGTTTCCTCGGATGTTTTGAAAGTTTCTACAGACATTACATCGTTAGAGAACAAAGTATCGACAGACATTACATCGTTAGAGAGCAAAGTTTCTAGTGAAATCTCTCAAGTTTCCTCGAATGTTTTGAAAGTTTCGACAGACATTGCATCGTTAGAGAAGAAAGTTTCGGGTGATATTTCATCCCTTGAAAGCAAAATGACTAACGAGATCTCTGCTAACATCTCTAAGGTCACTTCGGATTTTGACGACAAGATATCGTCCATAAAATCTACTTTTGAAGAAAAGATCAAGGAAATAGAAAAGAAACTGGAGGAAACTGAAAAAGTGGACAAAGTGGTGGAACCCATCTTAACAGATATTAAAGATGATGAAACCAAATACAAATTGGAGCCACGGTCGATAGTTGAAGGGAGTGTAGGTCATGCTCGTGTTAAGGTGCCAAATTTCGACGGAAAGTCATCATGGAACAACTACATGAAACAGTTCGAATCGGAGGCCAGAGCGAACGGATGGTCCGAAAAAGAAAAAACTGTAAACCTCACTATTGCTCTTCGAGGCGACGCTTTGGATGTCCTCCAGACCATAGCCGTAGAGGAGACAGATGACTTCGAGCAGCTTAAAAAGAGACTGAATATGCGATACGGGCACGAACATTTAGAGCATGTCTATCAGTCGCAGTTTAAAAATCGAAGACAAAAGAAAGATGAAGCTCTTCAAGAATACGAGGTCGATATTGCCAGGTTTGTACGATATGCATATCCAACAGCTCCCGAAGACATGATGGAAAAGTTGGCTGTTCAAACATTTATTGATGGCCTTCGTGATCATGAAATGCAAAGAACACTGCGATTAGCTCGTCACAAGACGCTGGTCGATGTCTTGTCTGCCGCCCTTGAATACGAATCAGCTACCCAGGCCTCTGGTGGGTACAGTAAAGTGAGGACTGTGAAAGAGGAACAGGATGAGGACAAACTGGACCAGATTGTTAATATGATGAAAGACATTGCATCCAAGAAAACGAAGACCATAAGGTGCTGGAACTGTGGGGAAATGGGACACGTACGGAGTTCGTGTAAGTACCCTAGGTACAATAACAATCAAGAGACTCACCAGCAGGAAAACTAGAACGGGTCGGCCTTAGGGGGGCAGCTTCGACCCGCAACTTTTTCAAAGACCCTCTCATACTAATAGCTTCTTTGAAATGTCGTGAAGATAGTGTATATGTGGATGGAGAAATAAATGGTAAAAAGTGTACATTGTTGGTGGATACCGGAGCAACCAGGACCATTATGCGACCGTCAGTTTTAAACAGCCGTAAGAAACTCTTACCAACGAGGTTGCGACTGCGGACTGCCACAGGTGAAAATGCCAACATCCACGGAGAAATCCAGATACAATTAGGGATTGGAGCAGAAAAGTTCGTCCATACTGTCATAGTTGCAGACATCGAAGATGTTATATTAGGAATGGACGTAATGAATTTGCATGGATTTCAATTGGATTTTAAGAACAGGGTAATCAAAGTTGGCAACGAGGAGGTATTTCTTCATCCACATGATGACAGCACTGTGCTAGCAGCCATTAAAGAAGATACAGTTGTGCCTGCGAGGAGTGAAACGATCATCGTAGCGCGGCTACAGGGAATTGTAGAAGAAGGAACACCTGTTATGATGGAGCCATGGAACCACGACGAGGAGGTTGGCCGAGGAATCATAATTGGAAAGGAATTGGTTACTTCTGCTAAAGAAATTCCCGTGAGATTGATTAATGTCAATGACTACCCGGTGACCATCAAGAAGGAGACAAAAGTAGGAACTTGTGTACCCGTGACGTCCATAATCCGTCAGACAACAACATCAGATAATTCCAACGACAAGTTCGACCAAATGGTTGCAGTTGCAGGCCAATCTCTAAATCAAGTGGAGAAAAGGAAATTAAGGGAATTTCTTCGGCAATATCGTGACATATTCGTACCGAAAGGAGGAAAGACAGGAAGAACGACAGTTGTCAAACATAAAATTGACACTGGTACCGCTAGGCCAATTCGTCAAACCGCTCGACGATTACCACAGGCGAAGAGAGAGGAAGCTGAAAGGATTGTTCAAGAAATGAAGAAAGACGGGGTGATAGAAACTTCTACGAGCCCATGGGTCTCTCCGGTGGTCCTGGTCAAGAAGAAAGATGGAACTACGAGGTTCTGTGTGGACTACCGTTTGTTAAACAATGTTACCAAGAAAGATAGTTATCCTCTGCCTCGGATCGACGACACGTTGGGCACGTTGGCTGGAAGTAAATTGTTTTCTACGTTGGACTTGAAGTCTGGATATTGGCAGGTAGAAATGGATCCAGTGGACAAAGAGAAGACGGCCTTTACGACAGGATCTGGATTATGGGAATTCAACGTTATGCCGTTTGGACTCTGTAACGCTCCTGCGACGTTTGAGAGGCTTATGGAAAATGTGTTGAGAGGGTTATCTTGGAAAACGTGCCTGGTGTATTTAGACGACATAATCGTTTTGGGAGAGACGTTTGAAGACCACCTGAAGAATTTAGAAGACGTTTTTAATCGACTTAAAGCTGCCCAGTTAATGTTAAATCCCAAGAAATGCCAGTTATCTCAAAGTAAAGTCAATTATTTAGGTCATATAGTCAGCAAAGAAGGAGTGGCCGTGGATAAAGGAAAGATCGATTCCATTAAGGAATGGCCTGAACCAACTGATAAACATCAACTGAGAAGCTTTCTGGGACTATGTACATACTACCGGAGATTCATTAAGAAGTTTGCAGATATTGCTAAGCCATTAACGCGACTTACAGAGGAAGCAAGGGATTATTGCTGGGATGGAGACTGCCAAACGGCCTTTGAAACTTTGAAGAGGCATTTAATTACAGCGCCAATATTAGGGTATCCACTGCCAGAAGGAGAGTTAATCTTAGATACGGATGCAAGCAATGTGGGAATTGGAGGAGTGCTGTCGCAGATCCAAGGAGGACAGGAACGAGTCCTTGGATATTTTAGTAAAGTGCTTTCAAAACCTGAACGAAATTATTGCGTCACGAGAAGAGAACTTCTAGCAGTAGTAAAATCAGTGGAACACTTCTATCAATACCTCTACGGAAGGAAGTTTCTAATCCGAACCGACCATGCCGCCCTTAAATGGTTAATGCAGTTTAAGAATCCAGAGGGTCAGATAGCCAGATGGATTGAACGACTTCAAGAATATGATTTCAAGATCGAGCATCGGGCCGGAGTTAGCCACAGAAACGCTGATTCTCTATCTAGAAGACCGTGTCCAGCAGAATGTTCCCATTGCAACAAAACAGAGTCGAAGGAAGCAGCAGTACTAAGAACAACAGTGGTCAACGACGAGTGGACGCCTACCAAGATCAAGGAAGAACAAGAAAAAGATCCAGTTTTACAGAAGATTCGAAAATGGAAAGAAGAAAATCGTCGACCATCTTGGCAAGAAATATCAAGCCTAAGCTCAGTAGTTAAGACGTATTGGCCCAGTGGGACTCATTTATCTTGGAAGACAGCTTGCTTAAACGAGTAATAGAAAATGATGATGGTTCAGTGAGGAGAACACAGATGGTGATTCCAAAGAGCAGAGTAGCCGAAGTACTCCGTCAGTTACACGACAGTCCATCAGGAGGGCATTTTGGTGTAAAGAAGACCCTTCAGAGAATTCGGGAACGATTTTATTGGATGAATAGTTCCGACGATGTGAAGGACTGGTGTAAGAAATGTACTACCTGTGCTACAAGTAACGGGCCCTACCGGAAAAGAAAGGCTCCTATGAGACAGTACAATGTTGGAAGTCCGTTTGAAAGAATAGCTTTGGATATTGCCGGGCCATTTCCAGAAAGTGACAATGGATGCAAATACATGTTGGTGATAATGGATTACTTCACGAAGTGGGTGGAGATCTACGCAATTCCAGACCAGAAGGCCGCCACTATTGCAGATGTGTTAATCAAAGACTGCATCAGCCGATTTGGAGTACCTCTGGAGATCCATAGTGACCAAGGAAGGAACTTTGAGAGCGATCTATTTCAAGGAATCTGTGATAAACTAGGCATGAAGAAGACAAGGACCACGGCCTATCACCCGCAATCGGATGGAATGGTGGAGCGTATGAATAGGACAGTCGGCAAGTATTTGACAAAGATGGTGTCCAATCATCAACGAGACTGGGACCAGTACCTTCCGTTCTTCGCAATGGCCTATAGATCTGCTGTTAATGAATCAACTGGCCAAACACCAGCAAAAGTCCTATTTGGACGTGAGATGCGTCTACCCTGTGATCTAGAGTTTGGATGTCGACCTGGAGAAGATGTTGCTGGTGAGGATTACGTGAATGAATTACGAAGAAGAATGGACGATATACATGAGTTGGTCCGGTCTAACCTTCAGATCGCTAGCGACCGCATGAAGAAACGATACGATACCCAAGCCGAGAAGGGATGTTTTAAGGAGAACTACAAAGTCTGGCTTTATAATCCAAAGAAGCGAAGAGGTTGTTCTCCCAAGTTGCAGCAGTTCTGGGAGGGTCCGTACCTCATTGTCAAGAAAATCAATGACGTTATCTACCGAATAAGCAAGATTCCTAGGGGAAAGCCGATGATAGTCCACCATAACCGCTTGGCGCCGTACGAGGGAGACCACGACGTAGATGAAGAAGTGGAAGTCAACCAAATTCGAGGAATACCTGACCTTACCTTTGAAGAGTTCATGGGTGCCTACGGAGGTACCGGTAAAGCAAGACATGGTGTTACCACTGAAGAAAAGCGAGATCTTCTCGCACTTCCCGATGACTATTCGCTGGCCCATACCATCCCGGCCAGTATCAAAGACGTACGAGGGTTGGCATCCGCCTTCCGAAGGAAGTTTGGTCGAGTTGCAGAACTTCAATGCCAACTGCCAGCTCCTGGCAAAGCATTGAAACTCCAAGATGCATCACGTTACCTATTCTATCTGGTAACAAAAGACACTGTCCGTGACCAACCTACCTACCAAGATGTATGGGATGCATTAATTCAATTGAGAGAGCACGTGTTGGAGTCCGACGTGCAAAAGTTAGCCATGCCAAAGTTAGAATGCAGCCAATTAGACTGGAGAGTTATCCGAAATATGGTAGAAGAAATTTTCCAAGACACCGAGGTCCAGGTGTTAGTCTGTTGCAATCCGCATAGTTACTGGTGCGGAGAGAAGACCGTCCCCTGTCACTTTTATACAACTGGGAGTTGTAAAAGAGGGTCCAGTTGCAGATACCAGCATCCAGTTCCAGTCCCGACAAGGTTCCAGGAGGAACCATCTTTTAAGGAGGGGGCAATGTGACGCCTCACGACCCGGCCTAATTATTCTCGATGCTTCCCGGGGTTACGAGTAAAGGCCAGACCTTCCACGGCGATTCGAGGCGACCGCTTTCAGAGTATTTAAGAACAGGAATTCGAGCACAGGCCAGTCAGTCAATGAACGAGCCGCGACGCGTGATATAATTGTATTCGAATCAGATTTAATGAAATGTATATATTAGTTATCGAAGTTATTATGTTTAGTTAATTAAATCATAAATTTGAGTTGTAAATAAATTAGATGTGTTAGTTGGTGTTATTTGTAATTATTAAAATAAATAAGTGATGTAAATAAAATAATATAAGTAAGTCTTCATTTATTTAAATTAAACTTAGTGCCTAAAGATATAAATAAATAAAATAGTAGAGTCAATCGCGTAACAATATTCAGTTCTTTGTGAAGCCTATCTCCTCAGTATTTTAAAAGTTCATTAGCTATTCTATCTTTCCCAGGAGCTTTTCGATTTTTCATCTTTTTTAAGGCGTTCTTTATATCTTCCTCTTTAATTTCTGTTTTCTTATCCGACTCTAATCCTGGTGTTTCCAGTTCTTTGTGATTAGTTGTTTGATAGAGGTTTTTTAGGTAAGTTGTCCATGTATTTGTATCAATATGTTTTACTTCTATCAATTCCTTCATCTCTGCTCTTTGACCTCTATCATTTTCCACATTTCCTTTAGCATCCCATAAAAGTCGTGCTCCATCTCTTTTGAAAATCCTTCCCAATGTTCTGTTTTCTTCCTTCTTACTATTGAGTTTAATTCATTTCGTACTCTTTTATATTCTTCATATGTTTGTCTCATATATTCTTCTTTTGGATATATTTATATTCTCATATATTCTAGGTAGATTTTCTTTTTTTCTTGGCATTTTATTTTTATTTCTCCACAGAACCAAGGAGTTCTCCTTTTCTTTCGTATATGTTTACTTATCTTACGTTCTCCAAGTGCTTCCGTTGCTGCCATTTTGATATTATCTCTGATCTTCCTCCAAATTTCTTCTATGTCTTCATCCAGTGTAATTTAGTTTTAATGTAGTTTTTTAGACTAATTAAAAGGTAAAAACGTGTGTGGAATATTAAAGGGTATGCTAGAATATGTCAATAATATCTCTATGTGCCGTCTCTAATAGAGGTTGGCGATGACTTCTGCAAATTTGACTCAATCCTATGCTTTTCTTATTAGGGTTAGGATGTCTAGTCCTGTCCAATCCTTGATGCTATGCAGCCAGGCCATTTGTTGTCTGCCAGGACCACGTTTTCCTTCCATTATAAGGTAAAGAGAGTTATATCTCTCGTAATGTCTCATTTTACAAGCAGAAGGAGAGAAGGCTGTTTGTCCTTATTTCTCATCCAAACAAATTCTTGTTACATAAAATAATTTTCTGAGATAGCCGAATAACAATGTGGATTCGTACCAGGAAAAGGGATGAGCGGACAGATATTGAACACCAGACAGCTATAAAAAGCGAGCAGCACAATATTGGGACCGTGCAAATTCGGCAAAGCGACACCTGGTTTCTAGGCTCAGCAACATTATTCGCACTTTTAATTATATTGGCCAATTATATTAGTCCTGGTTACTGGATAATTGTCAAGGCCATAGTCCAAAAAAATAATAAGAAGAAAAAATAAGATTCAGGTTATGTTATTAAAACGTAAACAATTGTATGTAGTAAATAAAATGAGTTATTAAAATGCAGTACTGCAAGCAAAATACAATTAATTAAATTTACCTTTATATAATAATTGCATATCATATCAATATTGTGGAGCAACATATAATTTTTCTTCTTCAATGACAGTAGATATGAAATGTACGTCAATTTGACAATTTCAATTAACAATATGAATTATTTAAGAAAGTTTCAATATTTCTCCTCTATTCGCGCACGATCGTTTCTCAATTCCCTTCCAAGTAAAAATATGAGAGTATCTAACCATTTAGTTAACCTAATAAGAAATATGTATGATAAAAGCTCAGCTAAAGTTAAATTACAGGGAATGTGTTCAAAACAAAGAGAGGAACTATACAGGGTTGCATACTATCACCAAAGAATACATATCTCCCATTATACACTCCGTGCATGACTGACGCGACACCTAGCGTAGTAGCCTGAAATTTTTGGCGAACACAATTTGACATTAAACATATGATACACATATGACATATTTGACGTTCATGTAATATTTTTTTAACGTTTATTTAGCAATCTGCTAGTTATAAACATTCTAACAATAAGCGTCTTTGGGGTTTGAAGTAAAAAAAAAATTGACGTTAGAGAGATCAGTCCAATGACTTGACCCACTTGACCTCTAGTATGGAACAAACATGAAATTCCAATAATATGCTACATACATTTCACATTTACAAACAATACATATACTAAAATATAAACACAATTATGATTGTGTTTATATTTACCATTTTTAACCAATCGTATCTGATAGAAAGTTTTAATTATCTTTGTTTTATTCCTATACGCTGTGAGCTCGTACGTAGAGGGGATATTTACAAACTCGCGAGAGCCAGTAGTGACAAGTCTGTAAATCTTTACCGGAAATTTGACATAAATGTCAAAGTGATTAATTTAAAATTAAAAACATTAATTATAAAAAATATTAGTTGGTCAAAGCTGTGGTATATATTTTTAACTTAAATATACTTACGTTTTAAATACCGAATTTAAGTTTTTTTAATGTTCCGTAATATATGTAATTATAAATCAATCTGTCAATCTTAGCGCCATCTACACGATAATTGTGAAAGTATCCGAAGTAAGAAATTCATATTTTATCAATATAACGTCAAAATGATTAGCAAAATCTTAAAAAAATCGATTACAATTTAATTAATTTTTTGCGTTGTAAATATTAAGCGATAACAATTAAATAATACATTTAAAAATTACTGGTGAAAGTTGAATTAGTAACCGCTAGGAGCGACACCAGCGAAACTCAGAGCGTATACGACTTTGTTCTAAAATGAATCGTTTTAAAGTTATAAGCAAAAAAAGTAGAAAAAAATAATTTTTAAATAATTTTTTTTTTATTAATGTTGCGGGCATATTTGAAAAGGAGCATAAGTCAATTATTATTAACGAAGTTATCACCTAACTTTATCCGCAAAAATCCGAATGCCACCTCTCACATTCACCTAAAAACAGATCCTTCCTGGTCTAAGAACCAATTTGTCAATTCTAGAAGAGCTTCATACAGTGCGCGCACTGGTGCGGGAAAGTGCAACTTTCGGAAACGAAATGCATGCGCGAAGTGGCTGTTTTAGCACAACCGTAGAAAAAAAGTTTTTTTCACAAATAAACATTGCTCATTATAACTATTTAGGGACAAACATTAATGAAACAAACGATTATACCAAAAAAATCAGAATTAGAATAGAAAAGGCTAGAAGTGCATTCAATAATATGAAAAAAATATTATGTAGTAGAGACCTCGGCTTAAATCTTAGAAAACGAGTACTAAAGTGTTATGTATTTTCTATTCTTTTGTATGGTGTGGAGATATGGACTCTTAATAAACAATGTGTCAATAGATTGGAAGCATTTGAAATGTGGACATATCGAAGAATGCTGAGAATCTCCTGGTCAGACCGAATAACCAATGAAGAAGTTCTAAGAAGAAAAGAGAACAGCAGGGAGATACCGGATTCCATCAAAATAAGAAAACTGCAATACTTGGGTCTTATAACACGTGGTGACAGATATGAACTCCTAAAATTAATAATGCAAGGAAAGATTCAAGGAAGGCGCAGCATAGGTAGAAGAAAAATGTCCTGGCTGAGAAATCTCAGAGAATGGTTTGGATGCAGCTCAACTGAGCTCTTTCGGGCTGTATGTAATGTCAAAAGTTAGAATACCAATGATGATTGCCAATCTTCGTCGCGGAGATAGCACGTAAAGAAGAAGAAGTCTAAGGCTAAACATCAAATACCGTTTTCAGATGGTACAGCTTGTTAAAAGGTTACTTATCGAAAATCAAAATTAACAAATAAAAATAAAATCAAAAAATGCAAGTCTATTCAAAAATCTGTAAAGGAGGTTTCACTTACCTGTAGTGTTGCTCATTACATATTTATCCCTCCACGTTTCTAATGCTAAATCAACTACTAACAAAGCCTCCTCATCGGAATTTTGCAATAAATTTTCTATAGGAATGTTTAAAGTAGGCATTTTGTTTGACTCTTTCACATCTTGTCCCACCAATAAAACGGGAAAGTCGTAAGACTCTCGAGAATACAACTGATTGTCAAACTGAACAGCAGAAACTGAGAATTTTACTTTCATTTTCTGGAAAAGATGTAAAAAATATCATTAGGAAACATTTTTTT
The DNA here is from genome assembly GCF_917563875.1 of Diabrotica virgifera virgifera. Lineage (NCBI taxonomy): Eukaryota > Metazoa > Arthropoda > Insecta > Coleoptera > Chrysomelidae > Diabrotica > Diabrotica virgifera. Next base: position 189,338,073 of record NC_065449.1, read on the forward strand.
AATCAAATAGTTTTAGTACGGGATCCGAATCTAGATCGACCTTCAACCATCTGCTTTCCGGGTGAAACATTTTTAGAATTATTTTATTTTTAAATTAAATAAGCGTATTCAGTACAATTCATAGAATATTAAAAAAAATTCAAGGAAAAATATTGAAAAATAAGCCAACGGAACAAATTTTTAGGGACGCCTCAAAAAACAATGGATTTTGCAGTGGACATCAGAACTCAGCATTGAATCATGTTAAACAAAAAAAAAAAGAAGATTTTATTCGCTTATGAGTTTCTCGAGGTAACGTTCTTGAGTTTTTTAGTTTCAACGATTTTTGACTTTTTGGTATCATTCACAAGTAAAAACAACGAATTTATTTGCAAAAAAAAAAAGGGTGAAAACCAAATATTATTGTTAAACAAAACATAAGCATAAAACAAAAATGTCTCGACAGCGTACCTCACGAAATGTCTAAAGAAAATTACCAGAGAACGGCAGTTCTCGCCAGTGGCGCACACTTACACATCCTACACGCGACACTATATATATACGAAATTTTCGATTTTCTAAATCTGATTGAATTGAAAATTGGGCCAACTCCCATCTTAAAGTTCAGGAAAAGACTAACCCATTCATATGTCAACCATCCATTTTGGTCCAAGGGTGTGGATTTTACGGCCCTTCCTATTTAGGGTCTCTTTTTCGTTCTCGTCCCCAAAACTCCCAAAAACTTCGAAAATTTAACTCCGACCTTTGCGGCTTCTAATAGAAGCGATCATTACCTTTCCAACGCATGTCTAGTTTTGAAAATGGGTTATACCGTTCAAAAGTTACCGAGCTCAGAAATATGAGTCAATTTTTATTTAAAAAAGGGAAAGTGTTTGTGGATATGTATGTAATATGTATGTATGTGTGTGGAAAAGTTAAACCGATCTGAATTTTTTTTCTGTGTTTGAAGAGGGGGTGAGGGCCGATTCAGAACCGGTGTAATTTGTGAGTTTTGACTACCCATAAGCCAGCTATAGGACTTGGTAGGTACAAAACGGCATATTTTTTGGCGGTATATATCTTCAATTCAAGAAGATACAGGAGAACAGTAAATACACGGAGAACGGGCAATCCGAGTTCATTTACCAGCCATCCCAAGATTTTAACGGAAAATGCTTAAATTCTCTTGTTTTTTACAATGACGAAAACTTGAAACTTTTACAGATTGTAGCTAATTATATGAACTATACATAATTTCACTTTTTACGGTGATTATTTACGTTATGCTTCATAAATAAACAGTAAAGTTTCAAAATTTTTTGCCGATTCCGACTACTTTTCATGTTTGTACATCATATGTTTTATACATATTTTAATAAACATGACTATATATTTTAATGTTTGAAAAGTGTAAAACTAAAAAGTAAAAAATAAAAAAACATGAAAAAAAAATTTTAAGGAACACTTTTCTTTAGTTACGAGTGAATAAAATTAAAAATATTGTAAAAAAAATCAACCACAAAGCAAAAAATAAAAAAAATGAAAAAAAATCTAACACATTCGTTAAAGAAAAGCGTGGGGCGAAAACCGTTTATTCGATGAAGACGCGCCACGCTTTTCTTTGACGAATGTGTTAGATTTTTTTCATTTTTTTATTTTTTGGTTGATTTTTTTATAATATTTTTAATTTTAGTCACTCGTAACTAAAAAAAGCGTTTCTTAAAAAATTTTTTTCATATTTTTTTTATTTTGTTTAACATGATTCAATGATGAGTTCTGATGTCCATCGCAAAATCCATTGTTTTTTGAGGTGTCTTTAAAAATTTGCCACCGTTGACTTATTTTTCAATATTTTTTCTTGAATTGTTTTTTTAATATTCTATGAATTGTACTGAATATGCTTATTTAATTTAAAACTATAATAATTCTACAATACTTTAAAAAAATTCACAAAAATGTGATTGAAATGTTGATTTCAAACACTACGCTCCCCCCTTAAGGATAGTTATGACAATATTTTGATAGGCAAACTCATGCAAGTAATATTTGTCTATGTATGAAATTTAATAAAAAAAATGTTTCATCCGGAAAGCAGATGGGTGAAGGTCGATCTAGATTCGGAACTTAGACTATTTACCTCAGTCTGAGTGGCACAAACTACAATATTATCACAGCTGAGACTAGCCACTTCCCACCTTTCTGTCCCTTCTATCTTGAGGTCCGAAATAAATATCACAGAAAACGATTTAATAAAAGCATTCAATTTCATACAATTCCATATTTCTTTCATAGGTAGTGTGTTAACTAACAGGGATTTAGTTTTAGGCGATAATAGGCCTAGATTAGAACCCGACGATCGTCGTCTTGATTTTGAATATTCTTCTGAAGAACCATTATCACTACAAGTAGAGTTTTGTCTTGTCTTTATAGATGATCGTCGTCGAGCACCTGATTGTATAGCAGTATCGGATATGAAACGAGGTACCTCTTCCCGAGAGTACAGTTTTGGCAGTTGCAGCGTTTCCTGAAAAGAAATAATACCTAAGTAATGTAACAGCATAGTTCCATTTAGACGAGTATTATTAACCCGGCATTGGTCGCTATATGAGATTTTTTCTCACGGTTTGAGAATATTGCACATAACTTTTTCCCTGGTAAATTACACAGTTCCTTCTAGCCTCCTAATAATTATCCCTCCTCTACAATCGAATAGACTCGTCTGCTCAGACGGTGATTCAGTTGACTTAGTATGGCCCGATTGTTAAGTCAGTGCGCTTCACGTGAGATATTCTCTCATCGCGCTACCACCGTTTATATTATTATTTAGCATTCTTTTATATTGTAGCATTATTTTATTTTGTATTTGCAATATGAATCGTGCAAAGATAATTTTAGAGCGTGCCTATTGCAGGAAAATAAAATAAAGGTACTAGTACAAATTTGAAATTTATATTGAAATATTAAAATTAATAATATTTATACATTTTTAGATTATATTAAAATGTACAAGCTCATCAACAATCACATTGTGTAAAGCTAATAATAACTTTATTAAGCTTAAAATAGGTAGAAGAATGATAAGTTTCTGCCAAATAAATGACTTGTTAATAGGTAATTCTTTCTGGTATCAACCGAGAAACGAAAAATATGCATACGTAGCAGAAGAAAGAAATGCGAGAAGCATAATTGACTACATAGTATATCCTCGAGACGCAGAACTAACGATACAGAATATAAAAACAGAGAACGAAGCCGAACTCGGTACCCAACACAGACTAGTGACAGCAGAGATAAACATGAAACTAATGGAAATAATAATGGTCCTCAATATACAAGAATAGCAATATATAAGATGAAAAATATGGAAATGAGGAAGTTATAGCAAAGAGAGACAGATAAAATACTGGAACAGTATGAAAACAATGAGGAAATATGGAATATGGAAGAAAGATGGAAAAAATTGAGAGACACGTTATGGAACACTGCGAAACAAGTATGTGGAATAAGAAAGAATGGTAAGAATAATAAAAGAACTGGATGGTGGAATAAGGAGATAAAACAAGCTGTAAAAGGGAAGAAAGAAATGTGGAAGCGATACATAAACACAAATGAAGAGCAAGACAGAGACGAATACAGAAGACAGAGAAATATAGTGAAAGAACTAGTAAAAGATGCGAAGAAGAAGAGCTGGAAGGAATTCGGTGAAGAATTGAACGAAGGTTTTGGGAATAACAATAAACAGTTTTGGAATAAAATAAGAAGCATGAAAGGAACAAAAAGGAAACAAATAAGAGGAATTAGAAATGAGCGAAATGAATTGAAAACAAACATACAAGACATACTAACCATATGGAATAAGCACTATAAAGAAAAATTCGAGGCAAGTAACCAACAAGATGAGGAGAGAGGACAGCAGGCAAGAGAAGTGGATAGAGACAATCGAGTAGACGAAATTCATATCAAAGATATTGAAGAAGGATTGGCAAGAATAAAGATTGGAAAAGCGGGAGGTGCCGATGACATAGATCTGGAGATGATGAAGTACGTGGGAGAACGAGGCAAGCTTTGGCTGCTGGAAATAATGAGGGAAGCATGGAGAACAGAAAAGATACCGGAAGACTGGGAAGAAAATTTATTGATACCAATACACAAGAAAGGAGATGAAGCGGAATGTGATAACTATAGGGCTATATGCTTATCATCAGTGGCATATAAAGTCTACACCGGGATAATAGAAAGGAAGCTCAGGAAAGAACTGGAAGGAAAACTAGAAGAAGAACAAGCGGCATTTAGGAAGGAAAGAGGAACAACAGATAATATATACATACTGAGAAATATAATTGAAAGGAAAAACGAAATAGGAGAAGACTTATATATTACGTTTATAGATATTAAAGCTGCTTTTGATTCTATAAATAGAGAAGTAATATGGTCAGTAATGGAAGATCTGCAAATCCCGCAAAAGATAGTAAGCGTGGTAAAAAGTACGTATAGAAACTTACTTACTAAAGTACAAATAAATGGAAACAGATCGCCAAAAATAAACCTAAGGAGAGGAATAAAACAGGGGGACAGTCTCAGCCCAGTTTTGTTTATATTAGTAATGGATAGAGTAATGAATAGCGCTAAAAGAAGGTCAAGGCAATTACAGTCAATAATAGGGTACCTACAGGAATTTAGTACCAGTGAGAATGGAGGGATTACTATATGCAGATGACTTAGTAATAATAGCAGACAATAAAGAGAAAATGCAAAATCTAATCAATATATGGGTGGAGGAAATAGAAAATTTGAAAATGGAGGTAAATGTAAAGAAAACGAAGACCATGATAGTAACCCAAAAGAAAAGGGAAGAAATAAACCAAACGATATTTAGGTGCAAAAACGAAATAATAGAAACAGTCTCGACGTTTGAATACCTTGGAGTAATAATATCAGAGGATGGAAAGATAGATCAAGAAATCTCATACAGAGCGAAAAAAGCAAATAAGATCTACTATGCACTAAATAAAACAATATTTGGAAAGGAAGAAATAGATAAAGAAATAAAACTCAAGGTATACAACGCAATCTCTGTGCCAACTTTAATATATGCAAGTGAGACATGGGTAAACAATGCAAAAATAGACAGTACAATAAACGCAGCGGAGATGAAGCAGCTAAGAAAAATAGCAGGAAAAACGAAATTGGACAGAATAAGAAATGAAGATATTAGACAAAGACTGAAACAGGAATCGATAATAACCAAGATACAAAAAAGAAAATTAAAATGGTATGGACACATTAACAGAATGGACCAGGGAAGATTCCAAAGCAGGTGATGGAATCGAAAAGATATGGTAAAAGAAGGAAAGGGAAGCCAAGGAAGAGATGGATCGATCAGATTATAGAAATTGGACAGGAAAAACACATCAACAAATGAAAGAGTTAGCAAAGGACCGCAAGATGAATAAAACCTCCGACGCCCCTAAGGAGCATAAGGAGTTTCGAGAAAGAAGAAGAAGAAGAAGCTTAAAATGTATTTTCAAAATTTTATTTCGTAAAAAAGACAAAAGTTGGATATGTGGGACAAAATCTCAAGCGCGACCATTCACGTAACATACAACCTAGCGACCAATGCCGGGCTAAGGAAATATTTTGGATTTCTCAACGCGAAAGAAAAATATTTAGTGATGATTTTCCTTGAATTAGCACAAATACTTGTTACTACATACTAATTCATGTCCCCAGACCATCTTTTACTTAGCTTCCGCTAGTATTCCGCTTGTACATGTGACACTAACTTTGTAAACCGGTTTTTTTCTAGTCTTGTCGTAATTATTCGGGTAAACATTTTATAGATGTGGGTCAATAAACTGATTGGTCTATAGTTTTCTAGGTGCGCCTTGTCTCCTTTCTTGTGTAGTAAAATTGTTACTGCATTGTTCCATGTTTCCGGTATGCAACAATCTGTTAGACAAAGGTTAAACAAAATTTTTATTTGGTTGAGAAGGGCACGTCCGCACATCTTCTCCTTGGTGCTTTGTTGTTTTTCATCTTTTTCATTGCGTTCTGGATTTCGCTTAGTGTGATCTCTGGCATGATCTCTGAACCCTGGTTGATAATTTTGCGTGATGCGGCGGCTTCCAAGTTCGTTTGGTCTTCTCTTTGACTTGGTCTTCTCCTTTATCACGATCAACAGAAAAATCATCGTTTACTTCAGCTAAATCTTACTTAAACCAGAAATAAACTATTGCGTTACCTTGGAAGAACATGGAACATATTGGAGCCAATAGTTTGGTACTGAAAAGCGATGGAGAGACATCAAATGGACACTTCGACATTACGAAGATGTTACAAAATGTTTAAGAACGGTTCTATTGAGTGAACTGTAAAGCAAATGTAAAAATATAGTGCCGAAAATGCCGCTTCTACGCAGCAATGGTCTAGTTGGTAAAAAAAAAATTTCCATAAAACAGTACAATATGAGTAGTCGTATTGAGAAAGTAACCGTTTATACTACAATACAAGTTTAAGTTAGAAATATAAAGAAATCTGCTTTATGTTCAACAGTGTATATAAAACAATGCCATATTCACTTACCGAATGTTTTTCTCCTACACCTTCACTTTCGCGCAGGCTGAGTCGCACACGAATATCACTGGCACTAATTTCCATCTAAGAATAAAAAAATAAAATATGTATCAAATGGTATCACTGGCAAACAGTTAAGAGAATAAATTAAAGTTTGGAGATATGATTCAAGTCATTCCTTGAAATATAAGTTTCAAACAATTTTAATTACAGAAGAAGACAACATTAAAAATATATTCATGACATCAAACAAAATGTATAACAAAATATATGACCTGGAAATATACTAACACGCAACACGATTTTAAAATTAGAAATACAGCAAAACTGATCAGTGTTAAAGGTCTTCTTTTAAAGGTGCTTTTCTTCTAGTGATGTTGGTGACCACATTGACCCATCTTATTCAATTCACAGCAGCTCGAAATAAACTTACGTGCATAGAAATCGGCCCACTTAAGAATTTGGTAATTTTTGATGTCTTATATTTCCTAAACCTGTTGGCCGATTTAAGTGATTTTTTGAACATGTTATAGCCTGACTCTTTATCAATACCACTGTAATAATATTGTTGCTAAACAGATAAATTTTCATTGTATACCGGGTGTACCAATCAAACTGTGTTTTTTTCTCAAAGTTCGCATCACCCTTTGGAATATTCTAGCATTTATAAAATACTGAAATTAAAACCCAACTATAGCCTCAGGTTTTCTTAACATTTTTTTTATTCATTCGTTTATGTTGGATAATAAAAAAGTTGGGTAATTTAACAACTAGACATGTTCTTCATCAATACACGGTGTTTTTTTTTAAATAAGTGCGACAAACTTTAAGGGTTAATTCTGCATGAAAAAATAATGACAGTTGGCTTGATAAATGTATGTTCGCAAATGTTTCGTTTCCGAGATACGGAATGTTGAATTTTTTCTTACAAACTGACGATTTATTTTATTGCTTTAAAACCGGTTGAGATATGCCAATGAAATTTGGTGGGTTTTAAGACGTAGTTATTGCACATTTTTGACATACAATTAAGCATTTAATATTCCGATCATAGTGTAATATGACCGATCATATTACCCGTATGCACGCTAATGGTGAATATAAAATTCTTAATTTTATGTCAACAAATCCGCAATAACTATCTCTGTTTTAAAGCAATAAATAAATCGTCAGTTTGTAAGAAAAAATGCAACATCCCGTATCTCGGAAACGAAACATTTGCGGACATACATTTATAAAGCCAACTGTCATTATTTTTTCATGCAGAATTGCCCCTTAAAGTTTGTCGCACTTATTTAGAAACACCGTGTATTGATGAAGAACATATGATTGTATGTAAATATTGATGAAGAGACTAAGTTTTCGCTCTAATGACATATAAAACAACATAATGTTGCTCTACATCTCACCAGACTGAAAACAATATGAACTTTCTCTGGAGACACCTCCGAGAGTTTTTTCAACAAGCGTGTATATTTCGTAATTATGATCCCAGGTATCCTTAATATAGCAGCCTAGATGAATAAATGATCATTTTTTATTCCTCTTCTTCAGTGTTTCTCTATACAATTAAATTAAACTGGCATTATTCTATCATACTTTGCTACATCTTTTACCATATTTTCATTCATTTATCCATCAGCAATTATACCAACACCATTTCTAGTGATGTTTTTTCCTATATACCAATTTTTTTTCACTGCGTAGTTCTTTGGGTTTTTGTCATTTTGACTTCTCTTGAATGTAAATATGTAGTTTACATTTTCATTCTTTCAAATGCATGTAATAACTCCACAATATTACCTGTTCCTATTAGACTTGCAACATTTAAGACACTAATACAAAAAAGTAAAGGGTTATGAACATTTAGAAAGCAAACAACATGCATACCAGACTAGACAAACGATAAAAAGACATAACGATCAACAAGAAGAAAAAGAGCTTAAGCCAATCTAAGCTTACATATTCATAATTTTATAATAAATTTATACCATATTAAAATAAAAATAAAAATGTATACCATTTTTATTCAGTTGCAATGCGAAAGCAGAACAATCTTATTTTTCACTTAAAATACGGAGCACAGTCCAGCACTCTGAATCGATGATTTTCGACTCTTATTGGAGTCTCATCGGAGAGATGTAGGCCTGCTGCTCCATACTCGAAGTGACCAACCATGAAAGATTACCCCCACATTGCAACTGACGTGTATGGATTAGGCGACTAGCGTCATCTGGCCATTGAAAGGTAAAGTTTTCAACCTTAATAGCAACATTTATAATATTGAAAAGTATTAAAAATATTACTAAAAGATTTTTAAATTGAAAACTTATCGGTCCATTTCCCTGGTGACACCTCCAAGGCTTCTACAATATGCAAGCCAGATGGACCAAAAAGTTTTCAATTTAAAAATCTTTTAGTAATATTTTTAATATTTTTCAATATTATAAGTGTTGCTATTAGGATTGAAAACTTCACCTTTCAATTGCCAGATGACGCTAGTCACCTAATCCATACACGTCAGTTGCAATGTGGGGGTAATCTTTCATGGTTGGTCACTTCGAGTATGGAGCAGCAGCAGCAGGTCTACGTCTCTCTATTGAAACTCCATAAGAGTCGAAAATCGTCGATTCAGAGTGCTGGACTGTGCTCCGTATTCTAAGTGAAAAATAAGATTGTTTTGCCTTCGCATTGCAACTGAATAAAACTGGTATACATTTTTATTTTATATTAGTATTACTCCTATAGAGTAACTAGGTCCATTTTCCGTTGGAACTTTACCAAGCTGCAGACGGGGGTTGTGAATTGCATAGTGTAGAATTCCTTCCCTTTTGTCTTCACTGCAGCATTCATCTGGTTTGCATATTGTAGAAGCCTTGGAGGTGTCATCAGGGAAATGGACCAATAAGTTTTCAATTTAAAAATCTTTTAGTAATATTTTTAATATTTTTCAATATTATAAATGTTGCTATTAGGATTGAAAACTTTACCTTTCCTTTTTTTATATCATATTGTTGTTAATTCAGAAGAGTGTATTACCTCACTAGCAGACTCCAGTATTAAAAATGTTGTACAAGCTGTATTTACAACTATTATTTGAATATCTCCGTAGAAAGGTATTCTCAGGTACTGCTCGTATTCGTGTGTTAAGCTAAAGTTTGTAGACCACTGAAAATCATTATCTGAAAATAACAAAAAATTTTTAATACTAGATACTGAAAACAAATAAGACTACACTGAATAATAAAATATTACTCATGTAATTAATATTTGACGCATCTATAACCTGTTTTTAAACCAGGTTTGGTTACTACTACAGACGTTACTCTGAAAATGGTTTCTGAAACAAATACTCTGAAATGGTTTCCAAACAAAGCAAAAATTCACACATGGTGTTTGTTTTCGTTTTTATAATTGGAATATATTGCTTGTAGGATGTTTAATTTTTACAAAATGGTAATGTGTTGGGTACCCGTGATTGTAATCAATGCTCGTAGTATATTTCCCACCATATTTCCAAATAGGACTGGTTAAAAACCTGAAGAAACGCAGTAATACTATGTAGTGTGTAAATCCTTGATTTTGTGTAAGGACATTTATAAAATTAAAAGCAATATGATTGATATGACTAACAAGGATTGTGTCTTTAGAAAAAATGTGAAGATGATTGTTAAAACAAAATAAAATTAAAAATGATTACAATGCGACAAGCGAGTACTGGCGGCTGACCTTCTCGTATTCTGCATTTGTCGCCGTGTATTTTCGCTCAAGGTCACGCGCCACCTCTGGCTTGTCGGATAGTACACAAATCACGGGTATAATCAATTGACAGTTGCTTTGTTTGGAAACCTTTTTGACGTTTTGACGTCACACTATCGCGGTCCATTGTTTACCTTTTAATAACATAACCTTAATATTACTTTTTCTTCTTATAATTTTTTTGGGCTATTGCCTTGACAATTGTCCAGTAACCAGGACCAATATGATTGGCAAATATAATTAAAAGTGCGAAAAATGTTGCCGAGCTATGAAACCAGGTGTCGATTTTCCGAACTTGCACGGTCCCAATATTATAGTTAATGGTTATCAAGAACACATAGTGTATACATTTTACAAATAAAAATATTAATGTTAATATTTATAATAATTGCGTTCTTTTTTGTATTTTTTTTGTTTTTTTTTTTCACTACGATAAGATGTCAACCCGGTACAATATAACTTAATTAACCTATAAAATGCCAATATTGTCAAAATTTCATAAATGTAAATAGTGTCAAAATTTCATAACTGCAAAGTAAACTTGCCTGAGGTCGGACCAATGACAAACAAGCATTACGGAGCCGTATACTTGAATTACTCAACCTGGTTAAAAACAGGGAATAGTACGTCAAATTGAAATTATATCGTCTATTCTTTTTCTCATGAGCATCTTTCAGTGCGTCACAGTTTTTCGATTTCTCTCTAACGCATTAAATTGTATGTGACAGAAAAAAAGGCACGTCTTTGAATACTTTGGTAATTATTCTAGTTCGGTGATTATTCTAGTTGTCGATAGATGGCGCCATAATCAAAAAAGAATTATTTATTAAATAAAATAATAATATTATCAATATAATCTGTACAATTTATAAGATTATACAAATGAAAGAAAATACCACTTTATAAATGCAATAGACACAATTGATTTGGTTTTATTCCAAATTGAAAATAAAATTTGACAACTGTCAGATTTAACAAAAATGTCACGTTAGAATAAATGTGTATTATCACGGACTTACCTTTTTTTCTATAATTTGTGACGCACTGAAAAATGTTCATGAAAAGGAGAATACTTACTAATATCTGGCTCAATAGCAAGTGCTATCTTTTCCGAAAACTGATATTGTGGCAATTCGGGAAATTTCTCAGAAATATTTGGCATATTGTAATACTGTTCTTGATGTGGACCTATCTTACAGTACCATCGGAAATTTTGAACTTCATCAACCACCTCTCCTTCTTTCAATGATTGGCCACAATAGAAAGTAGTACCTGTAGAATAATAATCTCTATAAATTCAATAGGACTGTTGACTGTATTTAAATAAAAAGAATGTGTGTGTACTTTGTACGCACGTAAGAAGTTATACTTCTATTATAATATAATCTAACTTCATATTATGATTTCAACGAAATCAATATACTTATCTACTTTAAATAGTTTTTTGTATTGTATTTAAATATTAAACTAATTTTAGAAAGAACAAAAAGAATACCAACAATTAAAATAAAAAAAAAAAGATATGACTTTGCCAGGATTTGAACAGGGGACCTCTCGATCCCTAGGCGAATGCTCTACCGATCAGCTACCACGGCTTTTGTATTCAGTGGATCATTTCTCGGACATAATTACAATCTCGGTGACAGATACTTTAATTGAAAATAAACATTTTCAATAATACCTATTAGAAGGAAGACAAATCCACAGACATAAAAATTATAATAAATATATTTACTAAAAACACTAATAATATATTCTTTTCATATAACTTAAAAGATGTAGCGACTATTTTTTAATACCATACTGTCCGTGTGCGCATGTGCCGGGGAATGTAAAAATTCACTCTCGTGCCTAAAGAAGTATAACTTCAAAAATATATTTTTGCGAAAAACTGCAAAAAACGAAAGGCCAAAATTACATTGATTTTTGTGTAATTACGTAGAAATTTGTCTTCTTCTCTCTCTTCTTCTTGCGAAGGTTGGCTACCATCATGACTATTTGTAAACATTGTAGTCTGAAGGACGCTATGAAGAGGACATTCCATGAGCAGTTAAATCATTCTCTAATATTTTCGAAATCACGACATCCGTCTTTTCCTTTGCTGCATTTTTATATTATTTTCCGTAAATTATTATGTACTTGTATACAGAGTGAGTTTTAAGGATGGGACGCCTCAATTATCCCGGAAACTTTTGTTTTGGTGGATAAGAGTTTTGTGAGTTGTGTTTGAAATTTTGATGGGTAAGAGTTTTGTGATGCGGTCGATATTATGGTGGTATGTATTTACTTTGTTTTGGGGTCACCCAGTACATTTTTTGCCTTTTGAAGTCCTTAATAAATACTGATTATTTTTTATGTAATGGTCCTTATACTTAAATGCCATAATGCTCTGTACAAGAGCTCTGAAGGTCTTGAAGAAGTTGGCCGGTATGATCTACCCGGTCTGCAATAAGGAATACCTCATCTGCAAACCTTAAGTTATTCAGAAACTCGCCATTTATGTTGACTGCAATATTTTCCCAATCACTACTTCCCAACTATTCAAGAGTTTTGTACCTATGATCAATACTGCACTTTGTAAGAGCTCTTAACATGGAGCTATTCAGGACAGACAAATGCTTTCTCAAAGTCTACAATTATTAATATGAATGGCTATCAGTCTGTTAGTAGTTTATCTCATAAAGAGATTATATAAATAAGATGACAAGATGATAAGTCTGTAGTTTCCAATTTCTGTTACATCTCCTTTTTTAAGCAATATTATTATAATGCCACCATTCCATTTTTCTGGTGTAATTCCTTATCTCCTTCCAAAAGGGCATGCATTATAAAGAGTTTTTAAAGCTTTGATGACGCATTCGCCTCCTAGTTTTATCATTTCACTTACCATACCATCTTCTCTTGGTGTTCTGTTATTTTTTATACATTTTAACCCTGATTTAATTTCCATTTCGGTTATACCTGGAAGTTCCTCTGATTTTTAATTTTGTATTGCTGGGAGTTCTACCTCTGGAATGTAAGCATCTCTGCTATACATATAATGTTCTACAGTAATCTTCGATAATTGTCAGGATTTCTTGTTGTTTATATATGGCATGCCATTGTTTATTTTTTACCTTTCAACTTTCACTTTCAACTTTTGTTTTAGAACTTTTAGGCTTAACAAACAACTTTAACTTTTGTTTTGTTCAATGGTATTGGTTGTTTCTTTAAAGTTGTGTTAAAGTTCCTTATGTATTTTTTAATGGTTTTGTTTAAATTCCTTATCTCTGGATTTCTTGTGTTTTTCATTGTTCTTTTATGCTAGACTTGGCACATCCTCTGTGCCTCTTTAGGACGTTCATCACAATTTCGTTAAGCTGTTTTTTCATTTTTTCATCGGTTTCATTTTGCACGCCTTTCTGTAGGTTACTCTTTATTTCTTCCTGACATGCCTTTGTGTTAGTAATAGCAGTAAATGTGACATTTTTAGTCCTTGTTACCATATTTCTTCTTTACTTCTTTACGTTCAAGACTATCTTCGCTCTAACCATTCTGTGTCACTTCCGGTTGAAAATTGATCTAATAGGGCTTTTCATTCACAGTCATTTGTTTCGAGCTTCTGTCATGTGTCACATAATATTAATTTATCTACGTCGTACGTTATTGGTATGTACCGTATGTACCAATGATACAAACCAAAGACGTATGACGTAGATATATTAATATTATGTGACACATGACAGAAGCTCGAAACAAATGACAATCGATGAAAAGCCCTATACAGCTATGTTAGGTAAATCATGTAAGTTCTTCTTTAAGTGCCATCTCCGCGACGGAGGTCGGAAATCATCATAGCTATTCGGACTTTAGAGACGGCTGCTATTCAAAGTTCTTTTGATGTACATCCGTACCATTCTCTCAGGTTGCGCAGCCACGATATTCTGCTTCTATAAATCATGTAACACGAAATCTAATAAGCGAAATAAATACAGAAAAGCTCACATTATCAATAAGAGTTTTGTTACTGTGTCAACATGTTTTAACGATTATCGCACAAAATACTTACCCGTTCTATTTGATATAAGTACTTGCGGCCTAGTGTCATTGTGTAACGACAAAAAGAGCTGCCCTTTGTGCTCTTGACAAGTCAAAACAAATGCCAATGGATGCGATGCCGAGGTAACGCAAAACGCTTTTCTTAGAAATGGTTTATCGACTCTAATTGGGCACGACCAGCCCACATCTGCACTTAAACAAAACGAAAAATAAAGAGCATATTCACTGAAACCAGATATATTGATGGGAGTATGCCATTTTATCACAGAAACTCCTGAGTTACTAAAAAAAAGAAAAGTTAAAATTAAAACAACAAAATTTCTAAAAAATATTTTACAAAATATTACAGTAGGACCACTATATTCCCATTCGCCATGCTTACACTTCCACGAATATCTAAAAGTGAATCAAATACTACCTTTTGACCCACTTAAAGATTTTGTCACTCTTAGCAATAGGGTATGATCTTACCTCTTGTTCAAATATGGTGCCAGAGTAAAACTGTATGGTTCAGCATTATCTGGAAAATCATAAATATTTTCACCCTCTGGCACGGCCAAACATATTACTTGCAATTGTGTTGCCGTGTGATTTGACAAAACGTGTGTAGATGAAACCTAAAAAATGTTAATTCTATATGAAACTGATTCTAGTATTTTGATATAATTTCGTGTACTTTTGAAATAAAATTCCACTAATGTTCAATAGGGAACCTGCATAAAATTTTAAATTCGAAAAAAATGCTATAAATCACAACAGAACATAATTTAAAATATATATCAAAGAAAAATGGTTATTTTCCTAACTAGTGCGGAAAGTGATACTTTCACGCACGAGACTGCCGTTGACCCGAACGACGCGACAGCGGAGTTCAGGCAAGCAGTCGAGTGCGGGGAAGACACTTTCCGCATGAGTTAGGAACAATATTTTTTCTAGGTGCGTACGGGTGGAAAAAAGCCACAACAAACAAAGTTATATCAATTTTTATTTATAGACCAGGAAGGATCTGTTTTTAGGTGGATGTGAGAGGTGGCATTCGGATTTTTGCGGATAAAGTTAGGTGATAACTTCGTTAATAATAATTGACTTATGCTCCTTCTCAAATATGCCCGGAACATTAATAAAAAAAAAATAAAATATTTAAAAATTTCAAAAAATTTCCTTCTTTTTTCTACTTTCTGTGCTTATAACTTTAAAACGATTCATTTTGGAACAAAGCGTCTAAAAATCGCGAAAATTCGTATTTTCGAGGCTTTAAACCTCATATGAAAATTATTATTATTGAGGTTGCCAAGTGCCTAATTGAAGTTTAAACATTCAATTTCAAGATTCTGATAAGTAATCGGGGCTTGTTTCAAGATAGCCCGTGGTTTTTAAATTGTTGCTTTATACACGTCCACTCGACTTTTAAGATGCCGCGCAACATCAAAAATTTCGTCAAGATGCTTACAAATTCATAATATTTTTCATTTTCACAAACTTCCAAGAGTTCCAAAACTGCTGTTAGAGACAAAATAAACAAAATTTTCAATTTGATGAATTATTCTAAATTCAGTGTCTAAAATCAAATTTTAAATACATTTAGAAGATAGAAATAAGTCCATGGATTCATTAAAACATTAGTTTTTTGATGTTGAATTCTTAGACCAAGAAGGATCTGTTTTTAGGTGGATGTGAGAGGTGGCATTCGGATTTTTGCGGATAAAGTTAGGTGACAACTTCGTTAATAATAATTGACTTACGCTCCTTCTCAAATATCCCGGAACATTAATAAAAAAAAAATAAAATATTTAAAAATTTCAAAAAATTTCGTTTATTTTTCTACTTTCTTTGCTTATAACTTTAAAACGATTCATTTTGGAACAAAGTCGTACAGTCATAAAACAAAGATAATTAAATTTTCTATCAGATACAATTGGTTAAAAATGTCTTAATTTAACACCCTGGCTGCAAAATAGCAATAACTATACAATAAGGGGGCAAAACAAGCCTGTCCTTATTCAATGTTTTTCCATCACTTAGGTTAGACTTGGAACCTTCCTAATTCGCTTAGAAAATTTTTGTAATGTGCTAAAACCGTCCACCAAATTTCATTAAAATTGACTTACTAGATTTTGCATAAAAATTTTGTAATCTAAACTTTTTTTAAAAAATTTAAAATTTCTAAAATCTTGCACAACAAAAACTACAACATACAAAGATTTGTCAATTTTTTTACATATAAAGGAACACTCCACCTGTCTAATGCACTTTACAGAATTAAAATCAGATTATTTAAGCAGCCTCAGCAATGTTTTAAAGTTATAAACAATTTTTTGGCTTATAAAAAAATTAGTGCTGTGGCCAGGAGGGGGTGCTACGAGCTCCTTTATTTAGATGGACTTACCCAAGTTTTTTATGTATTTTGACCCGTAGAACACGAACTTTTGGGTAACAGTTGATCCGGATGTCGATAAGATTGTTATAAACAAAGAACTTGAGGAATTACATAACATCAATTTTTCGCAAAATAAAAACATCTTTTTGTATTTCTTGGGTAATTCTAAGCAAAAAATGTTCTTACAAGTTTTTTCGTAGGATGCACAGTTTTCGAGATAAACGCGGTGGAACTTTCAAAAAATCGAAAAATTGCAATTTTTGAACGAGAATAACTTTTGATTAAAAAATAAAATAGCAATTCTGCTGACAGCATTTGAAAGTTTAAGTCAAATTATACCGGTTTTAATATTTGCATTGCTAAAAATTAATTTTTTGATTATTAAACAAAGCTATTTGTTTATAAGCCAAAAAATTGTTTATCATTTTAAAACATTGCTGAGGCCCCTTAAATAATCCGATTTTAATTCTGTAAAGTGTATTAGATAGGTAGAGCACCTCTTTATAAGTCAAAAAATTAGCCAACTTCTAAATGGTCTACTTTTTGTTCAGAAAGATTTTAAAAAATTTGAACTTTTTTAAAAACATTTACATTGCAAATTTATTATGCAAAATCTATTAGGTCGATTTTAATTAAATTTGGTAGACCGTTTAAGTAAGTTATAAGAATTTTCTAAGCGAATTACTAAGGTTCTAAGTGCCACCAAAGTGGTTAAGAAACATTGAATATCAACAGGCGTATTTTGCCCCCTTATTTTGTATTTATTGCTATATTGCAGAAAAGGTAATACCTTTAGACATTTTTGACCAGTCGTATATCATACAAAATTCAATTACCTTTATTTTATTTCTGTACGACTTTGTTCCAAAACGAATCGTTTTAAAGTTATAAGCAAAGAAAGCAGAAAAAAATAGATGTGAGCATAAGTCAATTATTATTACTGAAGGTGTCACCTAACTTTATCTGCAAAAATCCGAATGCCACCTCTCACATCCAAAAATACACGTTTTTTTACAGATTAGTCCTGGTCTATTAGGAGTGAAAATATACAAATTAATTCTCTGACAAGGTTGTCAAAACCAAACTTTCAATATACATAATTGGTTACCATGACAACGATATTGGTTTCCATGACGACGATTCAAAACCACTGTTAATAGGTGCGTTCGCGGGTACAGTTGACAAATTGTCGCCGACAATTTCTAACCTCAATAAACATTATAGAAGTTCTCAGGGACTTTCGGCCCTCGCTAATAACGTAATCTTTCATTCTGCGTTACAATTTTTCAAAAATACGTATTAGTTTTCTCAGGATTCGAAAAAAATGAATCCCCACTTGAATAGCATTGCAGCCGAAAATACGTACCTATCCTCTTAAGAAAACTAGAAAACTTAAGACAGGAGAATTGTCATTACAGAATATAACTTGGTGACGTCACAAGTGTTAGTGCGATTTTTCGATCGTTTGAAATGATTTAAATACACAGAAGATTTTAAATTTGTATTGCTAATTTATTATGAGATTTTGAGGCGTGAAATTTTGGAAATATTATTTTTAAACGAAACTGAACATCATTATGTAATAAAACAAAAATGTGCAGGTTTCCTAGTTCCTATTAAAAGATATACATTTTAAAAAATTCTAATAATATATAAAGAAAAATGTTATTATTCGATTAGGATGATTATCATAATTCAATAACATTCGTTAAAGTTAAATAATCGTATATTGAGCAAATATACCAGCCAACTGACTAGATTCACTTCCTGATCTAGTCAGTTGGGTCGTAATGATATTTTTATACTGGCGCACAGAAGAGAAAATGTAAAATGGTTTTTACTTACTTTTAATAACCTCATCTCGTTTGTAACTGAACTTGCTATGGATATACTGCAAATATGACTATCACACTTAATCGACGTTTTGATACATCCATTTTGAGGAATCGAACCGGTGATTTTGGGCATATAAAAAGCTTGACTCCAATCTGACTTCGATAATTGAAGTGGTTCTGAATAATACCAAGAATTGCCCATATAAACACCAAGATTGAAATTTTCCTAATAGAGATTAAATATTATTAATACTATTACTAAATTATCCACAGTAAATGAATGTTGTTCTGAAGCTATTTCTTTGTGGCATCTTATGCAATTTATTATTTTACTTGGGAAATAAGTCACAAGTCGGAAATTAAATTTATTGACGTTTTGACTTCCTTTTCGAAAATCGTTATCGAAATACGAAATAAATTAAATAAATTTTGGTTATGTTGCTTGGTAAAAAAATTCTTCTAATATGTAATTTAATCTGACTCATTTATATTGACAATTCAGACATTATCAGATCAAATTCAGACAATATTATGCATTTTAAAGAAGACCACTGTAAATTGATATTGCCAATATTTATGAGTTTCGTTCCTGTGGCGACGTTACTGAAAGATAGTTCATTCGATTCCATGAAATCAACTTTAATTCAAGAATATCCGTCATCAAAATCATAGCATGTGATTTGTCTTTAAAAAGACAACCACATGCAATGATGACAGTAAAATTTTTGTGATAGTGATTCCATAGTAAATCACGAGGAAAAACCAGGAAAAAACCTCACGATACTATCCCGACATGGTAAGTATTTAGTCTTACATTCAGTATACCCTCAAAATTAACACCAAACTTCGATTTTATAAAATTGAACTGATATGCTCTTTTGGTAGGTTAACTATCCAGAACACTTCAGCCAAAATGAAATTTTTCAAAATTACCGGATTCGCAAAATATTATTCCTTTATTTAAATAATGTTCAGAACACGCCTTAGCCATAAAATATCATTTTTTACTTAAATTAGGAAATCTTATTCGAGTACTTTTCTAAATATGTTCACCGAACGAAACCCTCTTAACACTAAATTACATCTTTTCTATCGATTTTGCCTCATATTAGCAGTGTTTTTTGTTAAATGTCTTAAGAATTTTTCAAACGTACAAATATGTCAATTTTACTTAGTAAACCATGACTGCTTAGGTTGCCATGAAATTTGTTTGACATTTATAGTTCAATAAGTAAATTGGCCAGTTCATAATGTCACTTTTCAGCAAAGAGGACAGAATATTAATTAAATATTACCGTGAAAAATATAATTATGGTGCAAGAAAAATTGTAAATGCATTTCCTGGGAAAAATTGGCATATTGGAACGATAAGAAAGTTCTTAAGACATCTAAGGGAAACCCATGGGTCTATTGAACATAAAAGCGGAAGAGGAAGGAAACGAAGCTCAAGAATTGAAGAAAATATTGCTAGAGTAAGGGTTGTTTTAGGAAATTCGCAACCTTGCCAATCTGTTGGAACAGGGAAAATCGCAAAAAAAAACTAGGATTACCCTCACATCAGTTCGAAGAATTATTAAAGAAGATTGCCATCTTAAAGTATTTAAAAAAGTTTACTGTCAAAGACTTACTGCCAATGTAAGAGAAAAACGACTGGAAAGATGTAATTTGCGACTCTCCGCAAAGAAGATTCCGCTCTCGTGAAGACATTAGAAAAATATGATTTTCAGATGAAAAAATGTTTTATTTACGGCCTCCTAAAAATACCCAAAATAATAGGGTGTATTCTGACGTACATACAATTTACGAGAGAAATTCCTCTAGAGCATCTTTTAATTGACAAAAGTCATTTCTCAAAAGGTGTAATGGTCTCTGTTGCAGTATCCATGTTGGGAAAAGCTCGTCTTATTATTTTTGATGCCGGGGTAAGAACAAATCTTGCAGCACCTATTACCTGAAATTGAAGAAGTACTTATGTTATGGTTACATTTTCTAGCAGGATGGTGCTCCTTTGCATACTTCCCAGAATACAAGGATATTCTTGAGTGAAAATTGCCTGGACTATATTGAGCCAGAGATGTGGCCACCTAACAGCCCAGAATTAAATCCGGTTGACTATTCAATGTGGGGAATTTTCGAACAAAATTTGTATGACGGACAACAATTTGAAACCATCGAACAGCTCCAAAAAAGAATGCAGTTGGTTTGGAACAATCTTGGACAGGGTGTAATAACTGGGGTTATCAATTTATGGCGCAGACGACTTCAAGAAGTTTTAAACAATAATGGTGGCCACATTCATAATATATTTTAGTGTAAGTTTTAAAATTATTAAACTGATTTCATAAATGTGTTATTTGTTAAAATGTTATATTTTCCTAATTTAATAAAAAAAATGATATTTTGGGAATCCGGCAATTTTGAAAAATTTCCTCTTTACTGAAGTGTTCTGGATAGTTAACCTACCAAAAGAGCATATCAGTTCAATTTTAACTAAGACAGTTTTCATTTGCAACGAGCTCAAATGCATCGTTACATAAATTTTTTATAGTCCGACCCTGTAAGTTATTTGTGCTTCCAAATTTGCAGTCATGTTGAGGACATGTTAGACCATTAGCTCTGCAAAAAGAAACTAAATCGACCAAAAAACAAAAAAGGTATTTTCAACTAAAAAATGTACTCGTTTATTTCAGCCCACAGTGTACTCGTAAGATTGATGTTCACTTATTTTAACGTTTAATGGTCTTGATGTTTCACATAAATAAAAATGATCGCATTCACAAGTTAAAAATTGAGATATTCTCAAGTTAAACTTGATCTCCTGTAATTGAATGAACAATCTTCCAATAAAGTCGCTCCAGGAACGCAATTCATATAAATTGGCAATATCATTTTAAAATCGTCATCTTTAAAATGTGTAATATATATCTGAATTGTCAATATGAAATATTACGACTGGATTTTTCATTTATTATGGATATTGCCTAGCTATTTCTTAAAATGCTAGCCGTACCGTACGCTATATCTGTGATGTATATTTTTCAGTAAATTAAAGCAATTTTCTTTTTGCATATACAGGGTGAGGCAGATAAAGGGCCTATTAGAAATATCGCGGTAAGAAAATCATGAAAATTGTTATTCGCGGTGTGCAAGTACTTGGAAGGGAAACGAGAAACGACCGTGCGCGAGTCGCGGAGAATATTTCAACTATCTTAAATAATTCATATTGTCAATTGAAATTGTCAAATTGACGTATATTTCATACCTTCTGTCATTGAAGCAGAAAAATTATATATTGCTCCACAATATTGATATGATATGCAATTATTATATAAAGGTAAATTTAATTAATTGTATTTTGCTTGCAGTACTGCATTTTAATAACTAATTTTATTTACTACATACAATTGTTTACGTTTGCATAGCATAACCTGCATCTTATTTTTTCTTCTTATTATTTTTTTGGACTATGGCCTTGACAATTATCCAGCATCCAACTAATATAATTGGCCAATATAATTAAAAGTGCGAATAAAAGTACAGAGCGTAGAAATAGAGGTCGCTTTGCCGAACTTGCACGGTCCCAATACAGGGGTTTTGAGGTGTGAACTATTTAATGAAAATATTTTGGTCTATTTACTACTTCCGGTTATACCGGAAGTTGATTGTAACTTCGTTTTTTTTTTTAATAGGACACCCTGTATATTTTTACATTTTTGGATTCTTCTCGATTTCTTCTTTCTTTAAATATAAGGTTTTGTAATATTATACAGGGTAGGTTAAAAGATAATTACGTTTTCTTATTAATTTCGTAGCAACACTCACACCCTGTAGGCTTGTAGTAGTTTGACATAATAAACTCTATTTATGTTCAAATGATTTTTAATATAGTCTTCTATTGTTAACAGTTATTAGTATAGCTAAATTTTTCGTTTTAGTATACAGGGTTGGTCGAAACACGGAATGAGTATTTTCTGAGTTTTCTTAAATGGAACACCCTGTATTTTAGTATTGTAATGAAATGTTGTTTTATGGTTCATTTTAATTACTTAAGCACTCCCTATACCTAACTGCTTTAATTTGTGAGTTATTGGTGATTCAAGCAAAACATTAATTGCAACACAAAATATGTGAAATTGGTTGAGGTTGGCCGAGAAAATATTCAATCACAAATAATTTTTTGGAAATAAATACATATTAATCTAGACTGATACTTAAAATTGCCAATAATGGTTGAACTGTCAAAATACCATCGAAGTTAAGATTGTTGGTGCGATTAACAAGTAAGCACAAATTAAAGCAGTTAGGTATAGGGAATGCTTAAGAAATAAAAAAGTACCATGAAATATCATTTCATTACAATACTAAAATATAGGGTGTTCCATTTAAGAAAACTCAGAAAATACTCATTCCGAGTTTAGACCCAGCCTGTATACTAAAATTAAAAATTTAGCTATACTAATAATTGCTAACGATAGTAGACTATATTGAAAATCATTTGAACATAAATAGAGTTTATTATGTCAAACTACTACAATCCTACAGGGTGTGAATATTGCTACGAAATTAATAAGAAAACGTAATTATCTTTTAACCTACCCTATATAATGTTACAAAACATTATATTTTAAGAAAGAAGAAATCGAGGAGAATCCAAAAATGTCAAAATATACAGGGTGTCCCATTTAAAAAAAACAAAGTTATAAGCAACTTCCGGTATAACCGGAAGTACCAAGTAGATGAAAATATTTTCATTAGATAGATCAGTCTTCAAAACCCCATTATTCCAATTTTCATAATTCAGTTACCTTTAGTTCTCGAGATATTTCTAATAGGCCCTTTATCTGCCTCACCCTATATAGAGAACTTAATCTGATAATGAATTGATAATATTATGTTCCTGAACGTAGAGTTTTAATGTAACGTTTCATTTATAAATATTGTTTTTTCATTTCCACGTTATAGTTAAATGTCAAATATCTTGAGTGTAAAAAATAGCTATTTGTATAACAAGGGAGGAAAGTGCTACTTTTCCTCCCGAGAATGAAGTTTACTGCCCGACGCGTAGCGGAGGGCAGTAATCATTCAAGTAATCGTCCATTTTTTCATTTTTACTTAATTTATTTATGTAACTAACCAACAAAATTTATTAGAACTAAAACTAACAAGTAGGTACAATATAACTGTCAACTGTCAAATATAAGTCAAATTATCAATGTAAACATTGTTAAATCAAAATAACAATTTACTGTTTTTTACCATTCTGCAAAATACAGGGTGTTTTATAAATAAACGTTAAAATGTATAGATACTTACGTAATAGAAATTAGATATTGTACAGGGCGTCAATAAGTAATATTTCATAAATGAAACACCATGACGTCACTTTTACTTTTCCTCCCTAGGGAGGAAAAGTACAACTTTGATCCCTACAATCAGGTCCGGAAAAGTATACTTTCGGTAGAGGTAGGTGGAAAAATATATTACCAATCTTAATATTAACAAAATATGTTTTGTTTGTTTTGGACAGAAAACGTTTGATAAAGATACCTAATCTTTCTCATACACATGATATTTAATTTATCAACCATGATATTTCTTTGTTGTAGGTATATTAGGGCACCTTAAAGTATATCCTAATACTTTTATCTTACCTCCAGTTTTGGTGGTGCTACTATTCCGTGATGAGGTATTTTACACAACTCAACTCCACTAAGCATCAATGAAATTGGTATACCCAGAGTATTGACTGTAAGACACCACGGTAGCAATTCAAGCAGCAATGAACATGAGTGGGGGCACGCCTTTTGGTACTTGACCTAAAAAAAAACAATTAAAAACGAACTCTTTAACATGTTTAAAAAATATTGAGAGTTGCCGATCTCCCATCATTTATTAATTAACATCAGTGCTGATGAAGAAGGTATCAATTCATTGGGTGGAAATTTCTGTTGGTTAAAATGTAATCCATCTCAGAGTTCGGATCTTTATTTTCTTCTGTTGCCCTTCGTCAAAATCATCATCATTTTTATCATCATGTAGCACTACCTCAGTATTAAAAACAAACAGTAATGACACTCTCATCGGCGTCTTTGAAGATTTTGAAGTCTCGTTTTGTAGAGGCAGCCATCTTGTTTTTATATATTTGTGAATATATACTTGTACTGAACTTTAATGTCATTTATTTAAGTGCAATTCATAATATGTACATATATTGATCATTAGTTCTTCATTCATCATCATCATTAGTGCTATGGTCCAAGTTAAATCTTTACCTAATAAAGGTTTTACTTCAATTCGATCATATTTCTTTCAGCTTGATACCAATTGGCAAAACATATCTACCTAGCATCCTCATGTACATCATGTCAACCTTGGCCTACCTCTTCCTAGGGTTCCATAATCCTTAATTCTCGTAATTCGTCAGAGGAGCTATTTTAGACTTTTATTTTTTTACATGTAACTTTCAAAATGTGAGCTTTACCAATTGACAGAAATTCCGAAGTATTTCTTTATATATGTTCTTTAATATGAGGCTATCATATTATGATCCTTTGAAATCTACAAACAGATGAAAGAAAGCGTTATCAAATTCCTTGGTTTTTCAACGATCTGTCTTAATATGTAGATCTGGTCCACTATGGATCGTTTACGTCTAAATTCAATATGCCGGTATTAAAGAACACGAAGTCAATATATTTGTTACTCTTCTGTTGCCGTTCGTCAACATCATCATCATGTAGCAGTACCACAGTATTAAAAACAAACAGTAGTGACACTTTAGTAGTGACTTTATGGTCAAAAATCAGAATTACTAAAAGCACTATTGTAAAGGGCCCTAAAGGCTTAGGGTTAGAAATATTAGACGAATTAAATAGGTCAAATAAATTATCAAATCTTTGAATGATCTCGGTAGTTCCAACAGCTTCAAGAGGCAACATATTAACGAGTTTACAAGGTTAAACCAGCAGCAACTGCGCTACTAGGCATCTGAGTTGCCTTCGAGATTGAAAGTAGGCAGAAGCGCAGTGATTTGTGCGACTTTTCGCCGCAATCTGTCTGCGCGGAAAAAATGCGTGATTTCATCAAGGTCGCAGAGTGTCATTACTGTTTGTTATATATACTGGGCACTATGACCCTGAGTTAGTCTTCGCTGACTTTTTTCCAAAAGGACGTCAACATCGTTCTTTGTAAAATCAAAACAAGGTATATTTCTTTCGAAGAGCTGAGAGCACTGATGATGACGTTGAATTCTAATTAAGACAATGTTCTACTAGATCGGACTATATAACTCTTTGATATACCTCTAGAACTCTTTGATATACCCTACTCCACGAACATACGCCTGTTTTGGATTACTTCGACAACGAATATTTTACTGTGCAAAATAAGAAGAACGAAAGTAAATTGCAAATTACATTGTTGTTTATTGGAATAATTATTAGCGCCATTTACTTTCGTACTTCTTATGTTGCACAGTAAAATATTCGCTATCGAAGTAATCCAAAACAGGCGTATGTTCGTGGAATGGCCCAAAATAGTTATGGGGCAGATTTCTGAGTCGGGAGATCTAACTACTGAATAACAAAAGAAATATCAAGTTTCACTTTAGCAGTGGGATTCCAATTAATGATACATACTGTAACGAGTATCCTTGAATAATATCTTAATCTTTTATACATATGAAAGTTCATTACATGTGACAGCAGCTAGCAGCTCGGTTCTTTAAATCAAGTTGAAGTTAAGTTCGAATAACCTTGAATAGATCACCTACATTAGAACCTTAGTAAGCAATGCATTAAACTTGTGATTAATGTATAGAAATTAATATACTAAACAAACCTATAATTTAAAAATAAAATAAAAATTCCATTTTTATTCAGTTGCAATGCGAAGGCAAAACAATCCTATTTCTCACTTAAAATACGGAGCGCAGTCCAGCCCTCTGAATCGACGATTTTCAACTCTTGTTGGAGTCTCATCGGAGAGAACGTAGGCCTGCTTCTCCATACTTCAAGTGATCAACACCGAGAGTATATCCCCACACCGCAACTGAACTTTGAAGTATGGAGAAGCAGGCCTACGTTCTCTCCGATGAGACTCCAACAAGAGTCGAAAATCGTCGATTCAGAGGGCTGGACTGCGCTCCGTATTTTAAGTGAGAAATAGGATTATTTTGCCTTCGCATTGCAACTGAATAAAAATGGAATTTTTATTTTATTTTTATATTGGTCGTTACTTCTTTGAGTAACTAGGTCCATTTTCTGTTGGAATTTACCAGCTGAACAGACGGGGTCGTGAATTGTAAGTTTTTTGAATTCCCTCTTTTCTTCTTCGCTTCATCTGGCTTGCAAATTTTAGAAGCCATGGAGGTGTTACCAAGGAAATGGACCAATAAGTTTTCAATTTAAAAATCTTTTAGTAATATTTTAATATTTTTAAATATTAATAATATTGCTATTAGGATTGAAAACTACTTCATCTTTCAAACCTATAATTTGTTGCTATGCTTCTATGAGTTTTTATGAATTTGATAAAATAAAGGAAAATAAATTTAAAAAGTTTACCTGGACGTGTGTCAAAGGTTGATCGTCAACTACCCAATCGATCTCATCCAATTCATCTCCAAAATATGGCCAAGATTTTTTATTAAAATTACTCAGAACTGTCAAAATTTCTTCTATGTCTTCCCTCTCTGGTCGTTTGAAAAACTTATGCTGATCGACATTGCTGTAGTTCAATGGAATGTAAGAGTTCGAGGTTGCTTCATTATTGCTAAAAGTTCGCATTGCTAAATAGTTACTACAAAATAAACTAAAAATACTTACTCAATTTTAAAAGTTAATTGATGGGGATGATCTATGGTACCGGGGCAGTACAGTTGTTGTATCTGGCCTCTACCACAAACGGTCGAGTCTATATGGACGTTTAACGTTGGAGTTTCTATGTGTACCTGAGAATCTACGGGCAGATTGGATTTCACCGTGAACAACGGCCAGAGAACAGCTAAAATCCTTTTTGTATTATTGATTTCTTGTGTTATAATCCGACACCAAATGCTAAGGAATTGTCCACGCTCTTGTAGAGGTACTGAAAATTGTACAACACTGTAATAAATTGCAAAAATCGATTGTATCAAGTTCTTAATGTAGAGATTAAAAAAGTATTTAATGATAAAAATGAAGAAGAAGCAAGCTCAAAACCGCAGGTGATATAAGTATCACCTACAAAAAGGGTATCCTTCAAGAATCTTCTGATGTTTGTTTAGGGAGTGTGCAGAAATAGGATTCGAACCCAAAACCTGACCGTTTTATATACTAAAGTTGTAACAGGTACATAAAGGGAGTAATAATGTTAAACAACAAAATATTCATTATTTTTATTCCATCATGACACATCGATCAATTCTATAAATTGTATAATATTCTTTTTCTGCGACTGGTATAATAAATCTATTATTTTTACAAATGAAACATATTTATAGTCTAATTATAACTATACCAAAAAATATGGATGGGGCAATGATAAGACCGAAGGATTGAGATACCAATTGCAAAAAGATAGCGATATTTTAGGCTTCAAATGAAAGTGGTTTTGTTAAAGGAATTTAATATGAAGTCCATCCTTAAATCCTTCCATTTAAGATGGAAGTCAAATTTAAAATCGGATAACTACCATGATCATACGAATTTCAAGCATTAAAAAAGTCCCTAAGAAGGAGAAGGAAATGAGGAAATAGTAAGGAATAAAGGTAAAAATATTAAAGAATTAAAGACAATGACCAAAAATAGAAATGCATGCAAAAATGGACAAAGGAAGAATCAGAATCCCAATCCGACACCTGAGGGAGTAAAAGGATATGAGAGCAACAAGAAGAAAAAGTGGATAAACGAAAAATTATTGACTATATTGCTCCAAATAGTGGTATCGTGGTCGATAATGATCCTTTCTACAAGACAGAACATAAAACTTTTACGTCAGTTGTAACCAAATTAAAACAATAGGCTATTCTTTTTTGATATTTGTTGACCAAACAGGTTTGGTTTTTCGTAGCGTTGTGATCCACTTTTCGTTTACATTCAGATCCTCTATAAGATTTAAATGATCTTGTTCTTTTTAGTTAGTTATAGTGCATCTACAGCTACATTTGATACGATTTAATTAAAGCTTAAAATATTTATTATGAGTTAGAATATTAATTCCCACTATTGAACATATAATATTATGCCTGCAAACTGGAAATTCCTAGTATCAATCACCCCCTATAATATTATTATTTTGTTTCATGTAGTCTACAATAATTAATGAATAAAATAATACATCTGAAAAGAACCACCGGAAGAACCTTACAACTTACAGCATAGTATAAAAAGTTGCCATTTGGTGTCCTTTTGGCACCATCTATATTCCCTATACAGTGATGAGCGCGCTGATAACCGGCAAAATAGCTCAAAAGATGGAAAATGTATTAAGTTGTAAGATAAAAAGAAATGAAACTACTGGAGGTGGGATTTTATCGGTATTAACTTATAATTTACATTACCATTATGGATAGTTTCCACCTTTATAACTTTAAACGTCAGCTAGTTTACCTCGGTCATAATTCTAATTCTACGTATGACGTTTCTTCAAACTCAGATTTATCAGGGGGTTTCGACTTGAAGGATAGACGTCAAGTTTTATTTTTTAGAAAAATCTTAAATCATCGCGTTAAAATTGTTATAAATTAAGTAATTATACTGTAGATATAGTTAGTTAGTGTTTGAACATTAATTTAGTAGTTAATTTAAAAGTTAAAACGGGATAATACGTTAGTAGTGAATTAGAAATACTAAGGACTTTTCTGTAAGTTTTGCCTTTACATAATCATAGTAGCAGTAGTATAGTAGAGTAGAGGCTGGCTTAGGAGATGGACACTAACTCTCCCGGCCCCCCTGACAAAGGGGGCGGGATCTATGCTTTGCTTTCATTGAACTCGCAAAATTTTTTAAATTCCATACACATGCTAGCCCCGAGACATAAAAATAACATTAATTTAATAGAAAAAGAACTCTGTGCTTTAAAAAATAAATTCCAAAACGATCAGATCATGTTAACAGAAGTTAATAACTTATCATCTAGGATTGAAAATATTAGTAGAAGAAAAGTTGAATACAAGGACACTGACTTCGGCCCATTCCTTATTATGATAGAGAGTGACAAGGGAAAAGCAGGAAATATCCATCCTATGGATATTGGGAAAGTATTTCATACAATGGGTACGACTGGAATTAAAGAAATTAGTAGAAAAGGCATGAATAGAATTGGAGTAATTTTTAACACCTCCAAACAGGCAAATATGGTACTAAATAGTACAGAAATCCTTGAGAAAGGATTTCTTGCTTATATACCTCAAAAAATGCTAACATCAAGGGGTATTATTAGAGATGTAAGTATAAATATTTCAATGGAAAACATAGTTAACGACAGTAAATTACAAAAAAACGTGAAAATTATATCGGCCAGAAGACTTAACAGAAGAGTTTTAGATAGCAGTGGGACCGTTACATACATTCCAACAGGAACTGTACAACTACTCTTTGACGTAAGAACTCCCCCTAAAGAAATAATCATATATTCAAACTTGGTAACAGTAGATCCATACATCCCTCCTGTACAGCAATGCTTCAAATGCCTAAGATTTGGGCACTCACAAAGACAGTGCAGGGGAAAAGCAAGATGCCCGAAATGTTCCGATGAACATACAGTACAAAGCTGCACAGTTTCTGTACCAAAATGCCTATACTGCGATCTTGATCACCTTGCCACAAATAAAATTTGCAAAGAATTCGAAAGACAGAAAAAGATAAATGAAGTAATGGTCTTCCAAGATCTCACCTTTTTTGAAGCTGCCAAGCTGTTTCCCCCAATTAAGGAAAAGCCAGAGAATTCGAGAATGTTTCAGAGGAGAAGTAGGGATTTTCCTTCTTTACTATCCAGCTCACCCAGAGCATTTACTCAAGCACTTCAAAAATCCCCATCCTCCACTCCCCATTTCCAGAGTCAAAGTCATGTGGTCCCAGTTAAAAGGAAAAATAAAGTAATTCTTAAAGACATTAGTTATGACAAAGAGGCGCATAAAGCTCTATTAAATGAGGATCTAAGCAGAAATTTACCTAGATTACCGATTTTAAACAAATTAAATGATTCACAAAAGTATACGGGATCACAAGGCCCAAGTTTTGCACTCTCATTAACAAGCAATCGTGTACATTCTCAGGATAGTGTATTTTCAAAAAACGTTGATTTAACCTCTGATAATAATATGGATTTTGCAGGTTTTGATGAGTCACATAATACATCTAATTTTAGTAAAAGTAGTGTTGACTGAATTTTCATTTATTTCTTACAGATAATATAATATATTATTTTTTATATTAAAAATAAAAAAAAAATAATAATAGTAACAAATTATATATATAGTTATGATATTTAATATTTTGCATTGGAATATTAATGGTTTCTTTAACAATAAGCAAGATCTAATGGTGTTTCTTAACGAATACGATGTTAATATCATTCTTCTAAATGAAACACATCTGAAATTTTCACAGCACTTGCATATTCCCAATTTTTACTGCTATAGGGATGATAGGATTGATGGATGGGGTGGAATAGCTGTACTTATTCATCAGTCTCTGGCAGCTGATAGGATAGACATTTCACATATTCACTTGCCTGAAAAATGGCAGGCTATCATTATCAAATTTGAAAAATTTTTTATTATAGGATCGTATAAGACACCAGATGTTCGTTTTCGTAAGGAGATCTTTAGAGAATTGGTTCAAATGTGTGATAAACCGTTTTTCTTCATAGGTGACTTGAATTGCCAACATTCTTTATGGGGTTCATCATCTAACAATCCGAACGGTAATCGTCTTGCAGATCTTTTGGAGGAGGATAACTTGTGTTTTCTCAATACGGGTGAGGCGACAAGAATCTCACCGCCTGACTCAAACAGTGTCCCTGACGTAGCTATAGCATCTCCAGGTTTGGCTGTGGACTGCCTCTGGGAAGTTTTTCCAGAGATAGGAGCAAGTGATCACTTTCCTTTTGTAGTGTGTTACGGGCAGGATAGAAATAGTCCCCAAGGAAATGACCCTCTTCAAGATCGCAGTATCTTTAATGTGAAAAAAGCCAATTGGGAACAATTCAACCAATATATTGAGTCTAACATTAACAACATCCCTAATGAGTCTTACACAGATTTTCAAAACCTAATATTAGACGCAGCAAACAGGTTCATCCCTAAGAAAAAGCGTGTTAGATTCCATAAACCACAATTACCTTGGTGGGATGAAGAGTGTTCAGTTTTAATTAAATCAAAGAGGGAGGCAGTCAAGAAGTTCAAACAGGTACCTTCTTTAGAAAACTTCATTAATTTTAAAAAAATTAGGGCACATTGTAAAAAAGAACTTAAATCCAAAAAGAAAAAATCATTTGTTGTGTTTTGTTCCACAATTTCACCTGATACTCCAATATCAGTAATGTGGAGAAAAGTGAGAAGTTTCCATAAGGCTTTCACTAAAGCCTCAGTTAGAACTCCTAGTAATTCATCGTTAGGGGAGGAAATGCTTTGTTCATTGACTCCACCTGTATTTGAGGACATTGCGTCTCACCCAGTGAAATCTAATACTATCGAGTGTGAACTCTTCACTTTAAACGAACTTTCATTGGTTTTGGTTGAACGAAAGGATACTGTGCCGGGCCAGGATGGTATAACATTTTCTATGTTGCAACATCTTCCAGAGTCAGCAATCAAGTTCCTGTTAAAATTTTTCAATTTATGTTTAAAGGAGGGAATGCATATTCCCACTCAATGGAAATCACAAACAGTGTGTTTAATTCCCAAACCCAATAAAAATATAAATTGTCTTTCGGGCTGGAGACCAATCGTTTTATCATCGTGTGTTAGTAAACTTTTAGAGAACATGATAAAAATAAGGTTAGATTGGTATGTAGAACATTTTATGATCCTATCGCCTTTCCAGACTGGCTTTCGTAAAGGTAGAGGGGTGTCTGAAAACATAATTCATCTGGTCAATGAAATCTCAATGAATATCTCAAAAAGGAAACCAGCAGCTGCTGTTATGTTAGACATTTCTTCTGCATATGATAAAGTGTCAATCATCCAATTATTGGACGCTTTGGGAGATCTCAATTTGCCATGGTTACTTATTGAATTGGTTAAACATTTATTGACTAATCGTTTGGTGTCTGTTCGTGATCCTATTTCCTTAAATCTGCTAGGACCAAGAACTACCAATGTGGGCCTTCCTCAGGGTTCCCCTTTGAGTCCAGTACTATTTAATATTGTCATCAATATAATTTCATTTTGTGTTCCAGAGGATGTTCTAATTACTCAGTATGCAGACGATGTTGCCCTCTATTGCTCCGGCAACAGCTGGGTGGATGTTGTGGAAAAATTGAATGGTACAGTAGAAAGTATTTCTAATAAACTTCATGATATGGGAATGTGTCTGTCATCTAGCAAGAGTCAAGCAATTTTTTTTGATAGAAATAGGAATAATATTCCGAATTTACTAATATCAGTGAATAACACACGTTTAGATTGGAAACAAGAAGTTTCTCATTTGGGAGTTATTCTAGATAGTTCCCTTTCTTGGAGAAGTCAAATTGAAAAGATGGCATTGAGGGCTTCCAGTGGAGTCAATATTATTCGTTGTTTGTGTCGAACTTGGTGGGGAGCACATCCTGCAACTTTACTCACTCTATATAAGGCATACATTAGATCACATCTTGACTATGGATCCATTTTTCTGGGAGGTTGTGCACGTTCTCTACTTGCAAAATTGGATAAGGTTCAGTATAGAGCTCTTAGAGTGGTGGGGGGATTTATGAGGTCTTCTCCAGTTCATATAATTTTGTCAGAGTGTGGAGAAACACCGTTAGATCTCAGAAGAATATGGCTAGCATCTAAATTCATTTTAAAAGTAGTAGCCTATGACAACCCAATATATGCCTCAATTGAGCAATTTCACAATGTCTTTCTGGGTTACTTTAGTTTTTGGAGAAGAAAATATTTCCCACCAATACTGGCTGCTTTCCAGAATACTTTACATGAAATTCATGAGGTAGCACATAGCTCCTTATTTCCTTGTCACTCCTTTCCACTTAATATTCAGATTTCTCCTATGGCTTATGAAACTGTCAATATGGGCAAAGAAGCAAATAACCAAACCAAGTTTATGGAATGGTACCTCAATAACTGGTCGGAATATAAACTTATTTTCACAGATGGATCCAAAGATAAACAAGGTAATGTAGGTATTGGGATATACCTTAACGAGAGAACACAGTTAACAGCAAGATTACCCTCCGCTAATTCAATTTGCTCAGCAGAAGTATTTGCCATTAAAAAAGCATTAGAGTTAATCCAACAGAATAATTTTACAAAGTGCCTCATCTGTAGTGATTCTAAGAGTGCTCTAGAAAAAATCACAAGATCAAGCTACAAGGCGGCAATAGACTCACAAACTCTCCAACTAAAACAAAAACTATGTGAATTTGATGAACAACATAGAGAAATTAAATTTGCATGGATTCCAAGTCACACTGGAATTATTGGGAATGATAGAGCTGACCATCTTGCGAATCTTGGAAGAAAGCTGCCCATTAGTGGAGAACCAAAGGCCTCCTTTAAAGATTTTCAAATGAAATATAAAGAAAACCTATGGATCGGTTGGGAAAATCGATTCCAACAAATAGGACAGGCAAAAGGAATTACTTATTGCTCACAAGTTACAGTACCATATAAAAAGGCATGGTTTACAAAATTTCCCAACCTGGGGAGAGGTATAATCACACAAATGTGTCGTATGAGAAGTGGACATTGTAGTGTTCCTGTACATTTATTTAGATTGAAGGTAGTGAATTCAAACCAGTGTTTATGTGGCAGTGTAGGAACTTTACAACATGTTTTATTGGAATGTACTAGGTTCCAAAGAGAGTCCCAGTTGCTTAGAAGGGAACTACAAGGTGATCCGACATTAACTGATGTGTTGTTTAAAAATTTAAACTCAAAGACATTAATCGCAGTGCAAAAGTTTTTAACATCAACAATGACTCGTGTGTAGCTTGCTTAAAAACTTTATGACTTTATGCTTGCTTGCAATGCATGTGCTTTGTGCTTAGTGCGGTTTTGCGTGGTAGTACTAGAACTAGACCATTAATAGTAGAACTTTAGTTATGGAACTTATAAACAATTACAAAGTTTTTTTTTTATCTCTTAATATTTCAGATTCAGGAGCTATGAGCTTAAGCCCAGATGTACCTCAGGTACGGCTCTTGAATATTCAAGTCTATATTCACGGATCCTGGCCGGATAGCCCTGGCAGCTAAGGCCATTCAAATGAAGAGAAGAAGAAGAAGAAGATTTATCAGGTTATGTACCTCTTCTTCTTTTTGGTTTATTGGCCTCTACCTGCATGGGTATTTTGGCCAGCTCATTCTCTCAGAATAAAGAAAAAATCCCTTAATAATCTACATCTACATTTATAGTTAATATCGGACAAATACAACAAAGTTAAAAACTTTTCTCGCTCAGGAATAACTACCGACTATTACATAATCTGCTTCTACTTCTTCTTCACCTTCTTTGATTAATTGGCAATTTTAGGTTGTTATGGCACAAATAAAACAGAGGTAAAAACTTTCATCTGACACAAATAGACGTCAAACCGAAATTTAATTTCAAACTAAAACTGTCGATTATTCCAAACTAAAATAATAAAACACACAAGAGAAGCATCAGGTCCTAAAACTAAACATTTCCAAATTCACAAATACCTATAACGAAACCATTTGACTGAGTGCCAATTAACTAAGTATAAAATAAATAATATTAAATTCCATAAACTGCCACATGAAAATGCTGCACTGATTCTTAGAAGCATTTCCCGAACTTCTAATCTGATTCTCCTCCATACAACTACTGAAGTGGGCTCTTCTTCTTCTTCAGGTGCCATCTCCGCTACGGAGGTTGGCAATCATCATAGCTATTTTAATTTTTGAGGCAGTAGCTCTAAATAGTTGTTTCGAGCTGCATCCAAACCACTCTCTCAGGTTCTTCAACCATGAAATTCGTCTTCTTCCGATGCTTCTTCTGCCATCTATCTTTCCCTGCATTATGAGTCGTAGGATGCCATACTTCTCGCCCCGCATCACATGTCCGAGATACTGTAGCTTCTTTTCTTTAATTGTAAGTTCAACTTCCTTTTCTTTACCTATTCTTCTCAGTACTTCATTGTTTGTAACTCTATCTACCCAGGAAACCCTCATAATTTTTCTATAGGTCCACATTTCAAAGGCGTTAAGTCGTCTCATTGTCTCTACATTTAACGTCCATGATTCCACTCCATAGTATAGAACACTGTAGACGTAACATTTTGTTAGGCGTACTTTAAGAGCTAATGTTAAATCTTTGCTACATAGGACCTTTTTCATTTTTATAAAATTAGAACGTGCTTTTTCGATTCTGACTTTTATTTCTGCAGTGTAGTCATTATTTTCTGTTATAAGTGTTCCTAGGTAAGTGTACTTTTTTACTCTTTCGATCTGCTGGCCCTCTACTATCAAGATTTCGTTAGTATTATGGTTGTTTTTACTAATTTTCATAAACTTCGTCTTTTTGATATTGAGAGAGAGTCCGTACTCCCTACTACACTTTACTATTTTACTCATGAGTCTTTGCAGGTCTTGTAAACTATCGGCTATTATTACTGTATCATCTGCATATCTGATGTTGTTAACTAAGACTCCATTTACTCTTATGCCGACTGTTTCATCTTCCAGAGTTTCTCGCATTACCTCTTCAGAATAAGCGTTAAATAATAGAGGTGATAGTATGCAGCCTTGCCTGACTCCTCTCTTTATTTCCATTTCTTCAGATGTTTCTTTTTCAATTCTTACTATTGCTCGCTGATTGTAATAGAGGTGTGTTATTAGTCTTAAATCTCTTTCATCTAGGTTTTTATTTTTTAAGATTTCCATGAGTCGATCATGTTTTACTTTATCAAACGCCTTATTGTAGTCTATAAAACAGACGTAAAGAGGATGGTTAACATCCAAACATCTCTGTGTCAGCACGTTGAAGGAGAATAATGCCTCTCTGGTACCCATACCATTGCGGAACCCATATTGAGTGTCACTAATATCCAGCTCCAGTTTAGAGTGTATTCTGGCGTGGATAATTTTCAATAGAATTTTCAAGGTATGTGACATTAAGCTTATGGTTCGGTAGTCACTGCATTCTTTTGCATTCACCTTCTTTGGCAAACACACAAAGGCTGATGTCAACATTTCTCTGGGGATGATTCCTGTAGTATAGATAGCGTTGAACAGTTCTACTATTATGTCCAGGTTTTTCTCGTTGACCAACTTTATCAGCTCGCTAGGCAATTCATCTGGACCAGCAGATTTATTGGTTTTCATAGAGTTTATTGCCTGACTAACCTCTGATTTGGTTATCTCTGGGCCTACATCTCCCGTTTGGCTATCTACGGATGTACTAGCTTCTCTCTGGTCATGAAATAGTTCCTCGATATACTCTTTCCATCGTCGTAGTTTTCGTTTTGTCTCCATTATAATATTTCCATTTTTGTCGAGCAATATATTTGAGGTTCTTCTATTTCCTATTCCGGCTAGTTCTTTGACTTTTTTATGTAGGTTGAAGTTGTCATATGTGTTTTGCAGTTCTTCTATTTCTTTACATTTTTCAGAGAAGTAGGTTTCTTTAGCCTCCCTAATTTTTCTTCTTATTTGGTTTTGAAGCTGTTTATAGCGGGTCTTATTAATGGTTTTGTTTTTTCTTCTTTCATTCATCAACTCTAGAATTTCCTCCGTCATCCATTCTTCTTTCTTACATTTGGTTGTAGTAAGTACTTTCTTACTTGGTTCTAATATAGAGGTTTTGAAGAATTGCCACTGCTGTTCTACGTTGCAATAATTTCCTGGGTTTCTGTCTAGATTTGTGTTGATTTCGTGTTTCAGATTTTCTTTTGTTTCTTCTGACTTTAGTTTCTGTATGTTAAGTTTATTGTTGTTGCGGCTTTTTTGCGTCTTTTTTAGTTGAAGTTGAAACCTAGCAATAAGAAGACTGTGATCAGAGTATACGTCTGCTCCTGGATATGCCTTTACTGCCTGAATTGAGTTTCGATATCTGTGCTTTATTAGGATGTAGTCAATTTGATTTCTGACAATTTTGTGCTCTTTGTCAGCTGGTGATTTCCATGTATACAGGCGTCGCTTAGGTAATTTAAAAAATGTATTTGCGGCTATAACATTATGCTCCTGGCAAAATTCTATTAGGCGATCTCCTCTGTCGTTTCGTTCGCCAAGCCCATATGATCCTACATTAGGGTAGCATTTTCCTTCGCCAATTTTTGCGTTGAAATCACCCATGATCACTGTTATGTCTCTAGATGCTGTGAGATGTAATGTTTTCTGGAGTTCGCTATAAAAGTTTTCTATTTCTTCTTCATTTTTGTCAGCAGTTGGCGCATAAATCTGGATTAGGTTCATTTTTCCATGGGTTGTCAATAACTGCAACATTATTATTCTTTCGGACATCGGAACGAAGCCTGTTACTGATCTCGTTACTTTTTCGCTGAGGATCATAGCAACTCCATATCTGTGTTGGGTGTCGCTGCTTCCAGAGTAATATATTCGTCCATTGTCTGTATTGAGTTCGCCAGAGCTGACCCATCTTGTATCGCTTATTCCTAATATATCGATATCTAGTCGCATCATCTCTTGCTGTATATTCTTCAGTTTCCCAGGTTCATACATACTTCTTACATTCCATGTAGCGATTTTGTAGGTGGATTTGTATATATTTAGTGAACAGAATAGAATCTTTCCTATCGGCCTCTGTGAATAGAATCTTTCCTATCGGCCTCTCTTGGCTACCTCTTGTTCTTCCGACCCCGAATGGCTATTAGGTTTCCGAGGGCAGACGGGTCACTATATTTCTTTCTACTACATACCTACTCTTCACCGAATGATTGCCGGTATAAGCAATCCCCCCACTTACTGACCAACGGCTTCGGGCGGATGAGTTGGTAAGTGGCAGGGCACTCTTTTGTCCTGAGACTGAGAAATCGGTCTCGAAGGCGGATGAACCCTACAGAATGGTCAACGGTATAAGAATGCAGAAGGCAACGGGAAACCACTGCATTAAAGACTCGTGGAGTATCCCTAGAAATCGTCATGGCTCACAGAAATGACAATCAACAACCTACTAATCATGGTTCTCGGATGCCAAGATTCGGCAGGGGAAGAAACAACAGTAACGACAGGGCTTCCCAGGCCGTTAGTCAGCGAAATCCCTGTTCACTAAATATACACTAAATATATACAAGTGGGCTCTAGTGAACGTTAAATTAAACTATAACACTTCGAGTTCGAGAAGTGGTTTTCTACGGTAAACAGAAACTTTTTGCTGAAAAAACAATTCGTGGAAATCATGGTTTTAACGGTAGAAGAAAAAGTGCAAATTGTTGTCTGGCATGCTAATGGATTACCAGAGAACATGATCAGACAACAATTTAGAGATATGTACCCAAATAGGCCAACACCAACACGATCGACAATTCAGTCTATTGTACGTAATTTTTTAAATTATGGATCCGTGTTTACTCCAAGAGGAATTCGTAGACGACGAGAGGTAAACCCAGATTTAGAACTAAGGGACACTTTGATTTGTGCAAGTATTGAACAAAATCCTACTCAATCAACATCTTTTCTCGGAGAACAGTTTGGACTTTCAAGATTTACAGTAGGTAAAATTTTGAAAAAGCATGGATACCGTCCCTACAAGTTACATAAATCCAACGAACAATTCCCTGGAGATCAATATCGACGTTTAGAATTCTGTCAAAATGCAATGGAAATGTCACATCAAGATGAACATTTTTTACAGAATGTTTTGTTTACCGATGAATGTACGTTTTCACTGCATGGACGTCACAATTCAATGAACACTCGGTATTGGTCTCGAAGAAATCCTCGTCAGATTTATGTCGCTCGTACTCAGCGTCCTCGAAAAGTAAATGTTTGGGGAGGCATAATAGGGAATCATGTCATAGGTCCATTTTTTATAGACGGTATGTTGACTGGGCGGAAATACTTGGAACTTCTGCAAAATCAAATTGTCCCGGCCCTTCGTAATTTACCAATACCTTTCGATTCCATATGGTTTCAACAAGATGGTTGCCCTGCACATAATTCGCGCATCGTCAGGGAATATCTCAGTGCTACTTTTCCTAATAGATTGATTAGTGGCCACGGAGATATTTTCTGGCCTGCAAGATCACCTGATCTTTCACCTTGTGATTTTTTTATGTGGGGGTATATCAAGTCCAAACTATATGGAATTGAGGACGATAGGCCTAATACTCTCCAAGAATTACGGGAAAAGATCTCTGATACAATGAGAGGTATTAGTCCAGAAACATTATCTAATGTTAGACGGAATTTTTACAATAGGCTGGGTTATTGTTCCGCTGCTTATGGTGGCTTATTTGAACATTTTTTGTAAACAGATTCATTTAGGACTTTTTTTTTATTTTTGTAGAATTTTTTATTTTCGAAAGTATGACATTGTTTTTTCAGTAAGCGTTTCATGTTTTACTTTAAACTACTTCAGTGCTGCAGATATACAACGGAGATGTAAGGTGGACAACATTAATAACTCGGTGAAAAACAGAAGAATATAATGGAACGACCACATAAGCCGAATGACAACAAATAGAGTAGTCAGGACAGCGAGAGACGGTTCCCCAATAGGAAGACGATCAGTGGGAAGACCACGAAAAAGATGGAACGACAACTTCGGTAGGCACATTGAAAAACAGACAGAGTCATGTCTACATAAAATGAAGAAGAAGACTTTAAACATTTCTAATAAAGACTAACACAAATGTTAAGTAATTCAAAGCAAACAATATCTGCATAATTTCAAATTTTAATATTTAATTATTGCAATAAATTCATAAATGTGGGATTTGAAACAACCTTCGACAATTCTGAAGTGACAGGAGTGAATGCGAGACGTCTAAAATCATGGTAAATAGAAATTAAGTTAATTTTAGAATAAAAAAATTACTATGAATTAAACTGTTTTTATTTACATTTGCTTTATAGGGCTTTTCATCGATTGTCATTTGTTTCGAGCTTTTGTATAATCTGTGTATAATATTAATATACAGAGATTATACGACATATGACAGCTAGAAACAAATGACTGTGAATGAAAAGCCCTATTGTCTTCAATTGATTTTTGCTTTATGCGAAAAAAAAATGTATTAACGTCAAACGTAGTTATGAGGAAAGCAAAATATTAGAAATGAAATTGATAAAATAATAAATAATTTGAACAATATGTCAAAAATTACGTACGACTAGATAATTCAGTGTTGCTGTATGGGTGGAGGCCTGGACCTTAAAGAAAGACATAAGCGATCGACTTAAAGCATTCGAGATGTGGACCTGGCGAAGAATATTAAAAATAAGTTGGGTAGATAGAATAACAAATGTTGAGGTCATCAGAAAGATGAAAAAGGATAAGGAAACCGAGGCCACATTACGGAATCTTGTAATGATCGGCAGTTGCCCCTGAGCTAGAAAGATTTTTGCCTTTGTTGTATTTGTCCCATTATAATTCAAAATTGCCAATTAACTAAAGAACGAGAAGAAGAAGTAGAGGCAGATTGTGTAATGGTCGACAGTTATCCCTGAACGAGAAAAGTTTTTACCTTTGTTGTATTTGTCCGATACCAACTCTAAATTGTAGGTGAATAAGGGATTTTTTCTTTATGCCAAAACGACGGACTAGCCAAATACTCATGCAGGTAGAGGCCAATAAACCAAAGAAGAAGAAGACGTACATAACCTATTGAAACTAGGTTTGAAAGAACGTCATACTATGTAGAATTATGACCGAAGTTAACTAGCTGACGTTTAAAGGTATAAAGGTGGAAACTATCCATAATGGTAATGTAAATTATAAGTTAATACCGGTAAAATCCCACCTCCAGTAGTTTCATTCCTTTTTATCTTACAACTTAATACATTTTCCATCTTTTGAGCTATTTTGCCGGTTATTAGCGCGCTCATCACTGTATATTGCCTTCCAAACAAACATGGAAGGCAATAGTAAACGCGGCAAAGACTCACGAAGAGTTGTAACGCCATTGATAATGATGATGATGATGATATACAGGGTGAGGCAAATAAAGGGCCTATTAGAAATATCTCGAGAACTAAAGGCAACAGAATCATGAAAATTGGAATAAA
The DNA here is from genome assembly GCF_917563875.1 of Diabrotica virgifera virgifera. NCBI lineage: Eukaryota > Metazoa > Arthropoda > Insecta > Coleoptera > Chrysomelidae > Diabrotica > Diabrotica virgifera. The sequence goes on from NC_065449.1 coordinate 189,379,986, forward strand.
GGGGTTTTGAAGGATGATCTATTAAATGAAAATATTTTCATCTCTTTGCAACTTCCGGTTATACCGGAAGTTGCTTATACCTTCGTTTTTTTAATGGGACACCCTGTATATTTTTACATTTTTGGATTCTCTTCGATGTCTTCTTTCTTAAAATATGAGGCTTTGTAATATTATACAGGGTATTTTAAAAGATAATTACGTTTTTTTATTAATTTCGTAGCAAAATTAACACCTTGTAGAATTGTAGTAAATTGACATCTAAAACTCTACTTACTTTCAAATGATTTTTAATATACTCTACTATTGTTAAGAATCATTAGTACAGCTTAATTTTTAATTTTAGTATACAGGGTTGGTCGAAACTCGGAATGAGTATTTTCTGGGTTTTCTTAAATGGAACACCCTGTATTTTAGTATTGTAATGAAATGATATTTTATGTTACTTTTTTATTTCTTAAGCATTCCCTATACCTAGGGTTACCATACGTCCGGATTTCGTCCGGACAGTCCGGATTTGAAAGTCATGTCCGGATTGACGTCCGGATATGAGAAATGTCCGGATTTTTTTCTTTACCAAAAAAAAATATTTAATAAAACATATTTAACAAATTAAGGCCGATTCTCATTAGACGCGCAAGGAACCGGCAAGGCACATGCTCGGCAAAGATTGTTACGAAAAGAACGTCGCATGCCTGGCACGCATAGTGTGAATTACATCCCGTGCAATGCATAAGATTTTATGTAAAATGTATCTTGCCGAGCCGATGCCTTGAATGCCCATGCCGAGCACTTGCCTTGCGTTATAATGAGAATCAGCCTTTACTCGAAGATCTCAAAGATGCAAATTTTATTACGATTACAATTAATTGATAGTTCAAACAGAAACGAAATCAAACTGACTCCGGTATGTGTTCGTTATTTTAATCAAAATGAAGGTGTTAACGGTCAACGTGAAACTTTTATTTTTTGATGAACTTCCGGGTAGAACATGTTTAAAAATGTATTAAAAAGTACTCTATTGATTCAAAAGAAGTTTGCCTTTGTGCTGATAATACTAATACTAACTTTGGGGGTGTCAAAAGGCAAGGGCAAGGATATGTTTTTTTCCTTGGACTACCCCTGTCCGGATTTGGCCTTAATAAATTATGGTAACCCTACCTATACCTAACTGCTTTAATTTGTGCTTAATTGTTAATCGCACCAACAATCTTAACTAAGTAGGTGTATTTCGATAGCTAAACCATTATTGGTAATTTTAAGGACCAGTCTGGATTAATATGTATTTATTTCTGAAAAATTATTTGGGATTGAGTATTTTCACGGCCAACCTAATAAAATTTTACGTATTTTTTGTTGCAATTAATGTTTAGCTTGAATCACCAATAACTCACAAATTAAAGCAGTTAGGTATAGGGAATGCTCAAGAAATAAAAAAGTACTATAAAATATCATTTTACTACAATACAAAAATACAGGGTGTTCCATTTAAGAAAACTCAGAAAATACTCATTCCGAGTTTCGACAACCATGTATACTAAAATTAAAAATTTAGCTATACTAATGATTCTTAACAATAGTAGAGTATATTAAAAATCATTTGAACGTAAGTAGAGTTTTAGATGTCAAACTACTACAATTCTACAGGGTGTGAATGTTGCTACGAAATTAATAAAAAAACGTAATTATCTTTTAAAATACCCTGTATAATATTACAAAACCTAATATTTTAAGAAAGAAGACATCGAAGAGAATCCAAAAATGTAAAAATATACAGGGTGTCCCATTTAAAAAAACGAAGTTATAAGCAACTTCCGGTATAACCGGAAGTTGCAAAGAGATGAAAATATTTTCATTTAATAGATCATCCTTCAAAACCCCTTTATTCCAATTTTCATGATTCTGTTGCCTTTAGTTCTCGAGATATTTCTAATAGGCCAGTTATCTGCCTCACCCTATATTCCCTGTCATTTCATATTTCATGTGATAGGTCATACGACTTTCTTTGATCATACCAGATGAACCAATTTACGGCCTATTCGTAATAACCCCATATTTGGTTTTCCCTCCCCTGTTTTCGTAGAACCAGTGATAGAATACTTGATGTGAGGCATAATCGGAAGAATGAAATATGTAAACAATATGCTGTATATTTTACAAATAAAATTTTTAACATCTAATTGTAATTTAACTATATTATTAAAGTTCAAACTTCAAGTTAAAAACAAAAAGAAGTGACATAAATTTTAAATACGAAATAGGATATAAAAAAATTAAACTTCGATAACTATACTCGACCCGTTTCAAATATTGAATCCAAGGTCGCGTGATCATTCAATACAAGCATCGACCGGTCGTTCGAAGCCAGACCTTCTAAGAACTGTTCACATCGTTATTATTTGTGTTTTGCACTTCCACTAGTGAATTTTGTTAGGCAGTGCTAAAATTCATTTTTGTTGAGCGGTGTAAACGTGGGAAAAGTTTTTGAGCACGTTTAAGAGTGCATGCGTTTTATAGAATATACTTCTAAAGGCAAAAAGTAACATGCATAATGTTCCCAATAGGTATAAAGGAAATAACTACCAGAAAACAAAAAAAAAATAATAAAAAATGTACTAGGACTTCTAGTACTAAAACTTCTATAGTAAAAAATTTCTATAGCCACTTTAATAGCCAACGCTCGATAATCGAGTACGCCACATGAAAAAGAAGAACAACTAGGGTTTCTCTCACCTATTCTTTTAAACAACACCAATTTTCCGACGACTTATAATCTGGATTATATATTTTTTGTTACGTGTATCTATTTTTGAGAAAGCATACAGTAGACAGTTTGGTTCTTCATATTTATCACCAGAGACTCTTTTGCCGATTTTTTGAAAGATTACCATAAGGTTCTTTAACGACCACACCTCTAATGCACCCTCTAATATCAACTGCAGTTCTGGGCTTTCTTTTTATTCTTATTCGTCAACAGAGGCTCTTTCAATGTCCACCTATAGAACTTTATGAACGTTGATGTTCATGCCCTTATACTTCGTCTTATAGCACCATAATCTCCCTAATTACTTATTTCCTATTCCTTTCTAATAAATTAATAAATGCAACAAGAAAGAACTCATGTATTCTTAAAAACTAATACAGCACTCTTTATTGCAGCGATAATGTATTTTTCGAACTTACCTTTAACCAACCAGGGTTGACTTCCAGTATGATGTTCTTTCAATGGAATATCTCCGGTCCACGCTGACTCCAAGCCATAAAACCGCAACCTCAAGAAATATTTCTTTTTATTGTTGATAAATATCGACGGTGTGTTATTATGAGATGGTATCAAGATTGTGGTAGAATTTTTGAATTCTATATCCCTCTTTTCTTTAACTGATTCGACCACCTTCATCTCGAAATGTTCCAGAAGCATATTAGATACTATTAACTGACCGAATACTGTTATTTTCTTCTGTGTTGCCGACAGTGACTGTATGGATACAAAAATCGAGATGTTTCGTTCGGTGCTAAATTGAATTACCTCCATTCCGTCCTGGATAAGTGGAAACGATCTTGACCAAACCTAAAATCGAGTTAAAAATCAAAAACGTCTAAGCAAAGTCATTCATAAAGCACAATTTTAAGCGGTGTGGTTGTTCAAAAGTTTTGCCGTTGGATAAGAGATGGCCCTATTAGGTTCGTCGTTTATTGTTCCAAAGTTTTCTAAAAAAAACTGTATCAACACCAGCAACCATAGCAAACATATGGGATATGGCAAACATATAGGAATATTATTCCAGATAGATTTAGTAGAAAAAGCGCCGCGAATTGCAAATTGACGATTTGGATCACAATTCCGATATTGATGTTAGTGAATCTTAAACCATGCCATTAATTATTGTGTATTGGCTATTAGTATCGGCGTTATCTAACTGCCCCACGAACTACCTGGGCCCATTAATCCCGAGTACCTGCTGCCCCATCGCCGAGAAAGTTGGGGATTAAGTCTTAATGACCGGAAATTCCAAATTTTATTATAGTTGAAAATAATTAATTATTTATATGGGAAATAAGCCACAATTAAAATGAAAAAATTTACTGTCGTTGCATTTGGTTGTCTTTTTAAAGACAGATCACGTGCTATAATTTTTTTGTGACGGATATTCTTGAGTTGGGGTTGATTTTATGTAATCGAATGAACTATCTTTCAGTAAGTCGTCCCAGGAACGCAACTCATAAATATTGGCAATATCATTTTAAAGTCTTCTACTTTAAAATGTACCTATAATATATTTCTAAATTGCCAATATAAATGAGTCAGATTAAATAAATTAGAAGAATTTTTTACTTAGCAACAACATTTTTGTTTATTTTAGTAATATTTTGTATTTGACAACGGCACCCGATTTGGGCGTCGCAACGTTAATAAAATTATTTTTTCATTTTAATTGTGGCTTATTTCCCATATAAATAATTAATCATAAAAATGCCACAAAGAAATAGCTTCAGAACAACAGTTGAAAGTAAGAATATAAATATGTTCAGTTATTCACTTCAGTTGCAAGTATTACGGTATAGTGTCCGGTTTTGTCCGTTAGTGTTTAACTTTTAAATGGCGAATCCAACGACTATGTTTAGTCAAAGAGGAGAATTTTTATTAATAATTAATGAATATAAATATTCAAAGGCCCATGTCTCCAAAGATGGAAAAGTTAGATGGCGATGCATAAAAAAAGGGTGTCAAAAAAAAAGTGTACACAAGGGAAGGTGATGAAAATTACGTTATTCTTGAAAAAGCATCGGTGGAGCATAATCATGCTCCAGATATCCACGTTGACCGGAAAATTTTTAGTAATTCTACAAAGAGGAAAACTGTAGAAGATATATGTGAAAGACCTTTAAAGATTGTCCACAAGGAATTGAGGAAGGAAAATTTCAGCAATTTACCGCTGACGACGAAAGACATTTCTTGTGTTCGAAGAAATATCTATGCTGCAAGACGAAAATCCACACCATCATTGCCCAAGTCACAGGAAGAAGTTCTACAAGTGTTAGTGAACTTAAATTTAAAAACAAATAAAGGGGAAAACTTTTTATTATCTACGAAAAATAATTCCGCAATTTTTAGTTGTTTCACAAATCTTTACTTTTTCTGTAATGTAGATTCTTTGTATGTAGATGGAACTTTTCAATACTGTTCTAAATATTTTTGTCAGATGTTTACTATACATGGCTACAAAAATGTTTTTTATGTTCCTCTAGTATTTTGTTTGTTACCAAATAAATCACAGCAATCGTACAAAGGTACTTTTCATACATTAATAACAATATGTACATATTTGAATTTAAACTTCAAACCGAAGCGAATAATTTCTGATTTTGAAATAGCAATTCAAAATGCAGGCAAGTTAGTGTGGCCCGACATTATTATTTTTTGTTGCAAATTTCATTTAACACAAAATTGGTACCGAAAAATTCAAAATTTAGGTTTGTCCTCGGAATATAAAAATCAAACTGTCATTGGAAAATATTTAAAATTGTTTTTCGGCATTCCTTATTTAGATCCAGATGATGTTGGTGACTTTTTTTCTGATTAACTTTTAAATATTATGCCAGAAGATGACAGAGTTTTGCAATTTTGTGATTCCTAGGTGATAATTATTTAACGGAAGATTAAACATTTCCACAATTCAACAAATTCATCATCTCTTATATTTACTACAAACGCATGTGAATCATTTCACTCGAAATTTAACGAAGGTTTTTATAAATCACATCCTGACATATTTAAATTTAGAGACATTTTGTTAAATTTTCAAGCAGAAGTATATGTGAAAATTAGAATTGCACATAGATTCGAAAAAAACTTGATAAAACGGCAAAAAGAAAAGTTGATTTTATTGAAAATAGGCTAAATGAATATTACGTTAAACAAAACATTACTAAATCAGACTTCATTAAGTCAGTTTGCACTTATTATGCAGCTAACTTTAAAAATCTAAAATATAGTGTTCACTCTTACTTATTTTAATCACTAATCAGACATTAGAATTAAGCATTGTTATTGTTTAACTGTAGTTTTTGTTATTGTATATCAGTTAATGTAGATTTTTTATAAATAAACTTTATTCGATTATATTGTTATAGTTTCATTATTTAATCATTTAAAATTTTCACTCATGCTTTGGGAATTGGGTTCCTTTTTGAATACAATAAAGTAAAATAAAAACTATATATGTTCATAAAAATATTATTTAAGTATCTAGGTAGCGTGGGGCAGTTCGTAGTCGCTTTTAATCCTACTATAAAACTGAATCCATTAAAATCTAGGTAGCGTGGGGCAGTTCGTAGTCGCTTTTAATCCTACTATAAAACTGAACCCATTTAAATCTAGGTAGCGTGGGGGAGCTCGTAGTCGCCCATTAGTATTACTGTGACGAAGAAAGGGCACCTCGCGTTAAGATAGGCAAAATGCCCTCAATCCCAGAAATCAATATTTTTCATTTTTGTACGTTCTGTGATTAAAAAATAAGACTCAGCGCAATTTTAACCCTCTACCCTCTTCCCCAGCACTAAAAACGTCATTTTTTCGTTTTAATTTTTTTTTTAGGTGAGATGCAATTTATAACAATTTAAAAAATTCACAGGCTTAGTTAGGGCTTTTACAAAACATGTTTATTTTTTTTATAGAGATCTAGGTTGAGTGTACATAACCTTAAAATGCATTAAACGTTTTTGGAGATGGCTGCAGGTCTAATTTTTCTGTATTTTGTGAATTTTATCATAAACTGTATTCCTAATTTTTTTCAGATTTTTCCGTAAGGTGCGCCATTTTAAAAAATCTGAAAAACTGTTTTTAGGGGATTTTCGGGGATTTTTCCTATGTTATAGGTTTTAAAATAGACCAAATCAAGGTTTTTTTATAGGTTGTATATAATTTAAAGCAAACCCCCAAAAATGACCCCCTCCTTTTTGGAGGCTTTTAAACAGCATAAAAAATAGTGTTTCCAATTTTTCAAGATGGGTGCGTCATCGATTACGGAAAAGAAAAAAAATAGGAATATTGTTTTGATAAAATACATAAAATACAAAAAAAAAAATTGGACGTGCAGGCATACACGGATTGTTAAAAAAATAAAAATGCATTTTGAGGTTATGTACACTCGACCTAGGGCTCTATAAGAAATATACATGATTTGTAAAAGACTCAACTATGCCTGGGAATTTTTTGAAATTTTTAAATTAATTGCATCCCGCCTAAAAAAAATGATTTTTTTGGTGGGTGAGGGGGAAAGGGTGGAGGGTTAAATTTCCGCTAAATCTTATTTTTTAATCACAGAACGTAAAAAAATGAAAAAATGAAATCCTGGGAATGAGGACATTTTGCCTATCTTAACGGGGTGTACCCTTTGTACTTAAACTTTATTTGTTTGTCTTTCTGTTGCACTTCTTAGAAGTAAAAGGTATAAGTGATGCTTGGCAACCTAGAAATAGCTCAACGGTGAGTAAAAGCAATAAAATTATAATTTTTTGTTATAAATAGTATTAATAATGTTCACCGTTATTTACATTAAAGGTTCAACTTTAAATGGCGTTTACTCAAAATTTGCTTTTTGTCATTTATATCCTTTTATTTCTAGGTATCTCTAATAATAGGAAAAAAATATATTGTATCATTCTTTCGACTTACTACCAACAGAAATTATTTCAATAAACTTTTGTAAAATGTCCGTTTTTCTTTTATTTGTCCGCTTAATGTAATCATCTTAATGGAAAATACTCTAAAGTGTGGTAAGAACTAATAAATCTAGAAAAACTATTACACATTTTGGAAAATCTTACCCAGTCATTCTCCTCTAACGCTATCCTCAGCTTTTGCTTCTTCTTCTGAGATCGCCAAGAATACAAATGAAACTGTCTGGACGTCAAAAGGATATCTTCGTCAGTAGAAGCTTGACCGAATCGTATGCTACTGATGGTATCGTTACAGACGATGATCCTGGTCATTACAATAAAATCTTTCTCCTTATCCGGACTAGTGTATGTCTGATCCCAAACTTGAACAGCAACAGCCAAACTGTGGGCTATATTAGGTCCAAATTTTACTTGAATTGGCTTAGAAATAAGGTTCAAACTAACATCCTGTGAAACTGTAGCCTCCATTTTACAAGTAAATGGTTCAATAAGAGGCTGCTCGGTCAAAAAGTTGTAGTCGAGAACGTTGCATTTGACAGCTGTGCTGAGCTCTAAGGACATTGTGTCTCGATCCCAATTTAAGAAATATCCCGTCATATTATACCAGCTTAACGTTAAAAACCTTTGATTTTCTGGGAACATGTAGTCGGGAGAGAAATTGTTCAACCAAGTCGGTAATTTCATCGTGTTATATCTGTCAAAATAATTGTATAATGACACGTCTATTCTCGTTATGTACATGGCTGCTGTTAAGCTGGGTATTAGAGATTTGTTAAAATAAGAATCAATACGCATGCACGCCGCTAGAGCTCTGGGGGATATTAAGATGCTGCTTTTTTGTTCTTCGTTATAATTAACCATTGTTATTACCTAAAACATAAATAGAATTTAATATATATGATCTAAAAAATACTTCTTTTAACACTAAGACCCGCTTGCTCATTCGCAGTTCAACTCAAGTTCAGCGCCATAAGTTTTTAGTGTGAGAGTCTTTAGTGTGATTGTAAACATGTGCACATGGGCTCCAGAAAATACGTGATTTTATTGTGAAATACGTTAAACTTAGAGGAGAAACTTATACCTATCAAAAGGAAAATTCCAGGACTTTCTTATGAAAGGTTGAGCTCAAAAATATAATAAGATTTGACATCAATATTGTAAATATTAAGCAAGTATTAAATTGATAGTAATTAAGGAAGACTGATAACAACTGACTAAAAACTGATCTGACTTTTTTGTGTCATTACCAATTTATTTGAAGATAATTAGAACTAGGCCAGGAGTTGAGGTGACTGATTATTAAGATAATAAGACATTATATTTGGAAGATGGCAAGTGTGTGCATTTGTTTTTATTGTGACCGGGAGGTTAAACCAAAGCAAATTTCCATTGAGTGTATCACTTGTTGCTCATGGGTCCATAAGGGATGCACGGGTTTGACTAAAAGTGAATATGAAAAAATCTGTGCTGACTTTCGCAAAACTAAATCGCATAACTGGGAATGTAAAGTATGCAAAGAGACGGTGGAATTCTGCTTCAAATAGCCGGAAAAATTCGGTATCAAAAGAAAGTGCTGACAATGGAAAACAGGTGCCCAATGCCGATTTTTCAAGTCTACTGTGCAATACTGTGGATGCTGTAGAGAGTGAAACTGCAATCAAGGATGAAATAAATAATTGATTAAAGAAAAGTACCACTACCAATAAAGATGTACTAGTAGTTATTGTTCACATAATTAACCTATTGTTAAATCAGAGGACTGAAGTGCAGGCAACAATAGATACAATTAAGGCGTCTGTAAAATCTAATGAGGCGAAAGTTGAAACTTTAGAAAAGAAACTTGAAGGGTTACAAGAAAAAATTGAAACCATGTGTGGAAATGGAAGTGAAGAGATAAGAAATCAAAGTGTATCTATTATCAAAGATGAGCAAGATATGTTCCTGGAATTAGAAGATAGAAGTAGTCGATCTAAAAATATACTAATCTATAATGTTGATGAGAGCCAATCTAAGGTTACTAATGAGAGAATAGATCATGACAAGGCAAATATTCGAGAAGTACTAACGAAACTGGAGGTTGGAGCAACTGAGTTTAAGGTTTTGAGGGTAGGACGTGGTAATAGCAGTAGTGACAGGCCAAGACCACTTAAGGTAATTTTTCAAAATAATACCACAGTGATTGCATGTCTTAAAAACAAACATAAGTTGAAGCCATCGAGCATATTGATTAAATCAGATCTTACTCAAATGCAACGAAATCATCTCAAGAAATTATATGAAGAACTTGATAGGCGTAGAAGAAATGGTGAATCAAACTTGGCAATACGATACAAGAATGGTAACCCGTTTATTTCAAAGGTAAAAGAACAAAACCACCAGAATCCAAAAAACTCCCAAATGCGAACATAAGTATGAATAGTCTATCACTTTACTACCAAAATGTGCGTGGTCTGCGTACAAAGCTAAAGGACATATATTTGACATCCTGTTCAGCAACATATGACGTTATTTTCCTAACAGAGAGTTGGCTTGGTCCTGAAATTAAAAGTAATGAAGTTTTCTGTGATTTATATACCGTATACCGTCGGGACCGTGATCATATTTCCAGCGAGAAATCAAGAGGAGGTGGAGTGTTAATTGCAGTTAGAAGTGATATCAGTTCTTGTCTAGTGGAATTTGCCAGTTCAAATGTAGAACAGGTTTTTGCTGGAATTACTATTAATTGCATTAAATATGTTTTTGGCTGTGTCTACATTCCGCCCAGATCTAGATTGGATGTTTATTCCAATCACATTGATACTGTAAAACTAATTATGAATAAGTATAAAGATTCTAAACTAGTATTATTTGGGGATTATAATCTACCAAATCTGATATGGGACGGTGAGACGACTGCTAAAAATATAAGTAATGATACTGAAATTTTGTTTTGTGACGAGTTCAATTTTTTAGGATTAGGTCAATATAATTATTTTAAAAACCAGTATGACTCAATTCTTGATCTGTGTTTCTCTGATACTTATTTAAATCTAAAAAAAGCGGAAGCTTTAATGACGTGTGACAGGTATCATCCCTCACTTGAAGCATTAATATTATTTGATAATCAATATATCAGTTTGGAAACTAATATTTATTATAACTTTCACAAGGCGGATTATGGTGCCTTGAATAATTATTTGCTTCAGATCAATTGGATTGAGTTGTACTGTTTAGAGGATGTAAATGACATTTTAGATGCTTTTTATTCCATTATTTGGAACGCAATTGAACTTTTTGTATCAAAGATATCTGTAAAAAGATCGAATTTTCCTGTTTGGTTCTCATCTGAACTTAAGAGTAAAGTCATTGCCAAAAAGATTGCGCATAAAAAATATAAAACTACAAATAAGTATCACCACTATATTGAATTTAAAAATTTGAGAGATGAATGCTCATCACTCACTGAGCAGTCTTACAATGCTTACGTTTCAAAGATGGAAGTGAGAATAAATGAGAACGCTGGTGAATTTTGGAAGTTCATCAAAAATACAACCAACGGACATGGTGCTCTCCCTGGCTCTATGTTTCTAGGTGAGGAAAGTGAGAATGACAAACAAAAAATAACAGAGTTGTTTGCGAAACATTTTGGTACTGTATACAGCACTTTTAATGGTAAATCTCTGGATAACCTGGAGAGTAATGAAATTTTCTCACAACAGCTGGAGGTGGAAATTAGTAACCTCGAAGTCACTTTTGACAATTTACTGAATGTGTTGTTGTCATTAAATGTCAATAAAGGGGCTGGCCCTGATTTGATACCGAATTTGTTCCTAAGAGAAAGTGCAGTGTCCTTGTGTGAACCATTAGTATATGTTCTTAATAAATCTCTCCAGACGGGAATTTTCCCGAACAGATGGAAACATTCCTTTGTGTGTCCTATTTTCAAGGCAGGAGATCATAGTGATATCAAAAATTATCGGCCAGTTTGTATTCAGTCAGCCTTATCTAAAGTATTTGAAAAAATGGTTTTGCCAAGTTTGGATAATTGTTTTAGGAACATTATTACGGACAACCAACATGGATTTGTAGGCGGACGTTCTACTCTCACTAACCTCTTTTTGTATATCGATAGTATAGGTACAGCAATGGATGAGGGTTACGAGGTGCACTCTATATACACCGATTTCAGTAAGGCCTTTGACCTACTAGATCATAATGTCTTAATTGCAAAGCTGAGAAACTTTGGTATCACTGGTTCTTTATTAGCTTGGTTTACTTCGTATTTGCAAGGAAGAACATTGCAAGTAAGATCAGCAGGATGTGTTTCTAATGGATTTGAGGCCGTGTCAGGGGTTCCGCAGGGTTCATATTTGGGTCCTAAGCTTTTTCTGTTGTTGGTAAATGATATTGGTAGGAACTTTAAATCTGAATATCTGATATTTGCAGACGACTTGAAGATATTTAAATGCATTAGGTCAGAATCTGATTGTGAGGGTTTGCAGAGAGACTTGGATTCTTTAGTACATTGGTGCCAGGAAAATAATCTTAGATTGAATGCTTCGAAATGCTCATATATTATTTTTTCACGTAATAAGACCACCAGTGATTTTAAATACAAGATAGGAGATGTGGATTTATCTAGGGTTCAGGTAATTAAGGATTTAGGTGTGTTGCTGGATAGTAAGCTAAGTTTCGTGGACCATTATGATGCCATTATTGCGCGTGCTAATCGGACATTAGGGTTAGTCATCAGAATGTCATATGATTTTAATAATTTGTTTGTAATTGTGAGATTGTTTTTGAGTTATGTTCGTTCATTACTAGAGTATTGTTCAGTGATTTGGAGTCCAAGTTATGAGAATCACAAATATCGAATTGAATCGATTCAAAATAAATTCGTTAGATATCTGCGGTATAGATTAGGTACTAGAGGAATGCAATTGAATTCCAGTCAGGTCATGCAGATGTTTCATTTGCACCGTCTAGAGGATCGCAGGCGATACTTTGATCTTAATTTCGTATTTAAGGTGTTAAATGGTATTATTGTTGCACCTAGCATTCTGGGTCGAATAGATTTTTATGTTCCAGCTAGGAATTTGAGAAGATGTCCCTTGCTATCCGCTAGATCGTGCAATACACGTCATGCAGAAAATATGCCTTTAAATAGAATTGTTTCTAGTGTAAATGAGTTTCCAAATATAGACTTTATGGGAGTCATACTAAATGCTTTTAAAAGGACTATTTCACGTGAATTATTTTAATTTGATTTTAATTTTTTGATGTCGTTAGTTTAATTGTAAGTAATGTAAGTTAACTTGTGTTCAATGTTTAATTTTGACTTTTAATTTTAATTGTAAAATGGAGTTTTCCGTCAATAAATATTAATTTAATTTAATAACCGAGTTCAAGGCACGAAGTGCGCACTTTATGCCTTGAACTCGGTAATGGCGCTGAACTTGAGTTGAACTCCGAATGAGCAAGCGGGCCTAAGAAGTAGGTATACGAAAAATGTATATCTATTTAAAATATTTATTGTTAATAATCTGCCTGTCTCGACAATTGACCCAATAAATTGGGATCTGAAAAGATCATCAGCAGTGCTGATACAGGTTTATAACATGCTGAGCAACCAAAATATGTGGGTAAAAACTAGGGATGGCAACGATGTATCGATAAATTAAATATATCGATATATTTTAAAATTTTATCGATATTTTTATATCGATATTCAACTTTCGATATATTGGAAAATATATCGATATTTGAGATTCAATGTATCGCCCACACAGGATTAATATACCATATTGGAAGATATAAAATTATAATAAAATCTTATAAAATAAATTATATCCTTACTTTTTGGAGACGCTTAATACGTATACTATAGTAACTAAATAAATATTCTACACTAAAGAAATATCATAATCAAGATTTTAGACCAGTATTATTTACATAATTTGAATATCGTATACCTACCCTTAACTTTTCTATTCTGTGACTTAACTTGTTTTCCAAGTTTTAGATAGTACCATATAATATTTTTTAACTTTTAACAATGTTTTTCAAGAGGGCACGCTATGTAAACCCTAATAAAACGATTTCAAATTTAACATTTGTCACGTTCACGTAGTACGTTTTATAAAGTTTTATAATTATTGTATTGTATTTACTAAAACCCTAAACTCAAGATGTCAATATTACTGGTGTTGGAATCCAACATTTCGTTTTTACCATCTACCATCGGGAATTCGTTGAACTCGAAGTTAACCCGAAGTAGGTACCTATTATTGAATTTGTTTGTATAGTTAATAATAAAAAACGAGAAACAATAATGGCCAATTATGTAGTTTATTTTAGTAATTCTTTTATTTTATTTAATTACATAAAAATATATCGATATATTGCATATATCGATATATTTTCTCTGATATATATCGTATATCGATACCTTCATTCGATGTGCGTATCATAATATGATACGATATATCGATGTGTAATTTTTTTTTGCCATCCCTAGTAAAAACCCTTTAAATGTTTTACGATTATGATACATTTACATTATTATATAATTTACATAATAATGCCAATCTATCGTAATTTTAAAACATTAAAAAAGTTTTTAGCTGCATATATTGGTGGGCCAGCATGTTACAAACCTGGGGTCGTATTTTCGAATTCAATTGAATTTTTTCGTATACGAGTTAACCCGAACGAAAAATTTCGTATACGAATCTGAATGTGTATTTTTGAACGTCATTCGAAATGTTGTAGGTACACGAGAAGAATTAGCACCGGCAACACTGCAAATTTGAACAACCTAAACTCAAATAAAAAAAAAGAAGAATAATTGACAGTTTTACTTAACCCTTTTTTGGTGATTTTGTCATCTAAAACAATTCGTTTCTAGTAAATTAGCTGAAAGGAGTAAAAAAGGGCATGAAATAGGTGATTCATTGTCGGCCCAACAAAAATGAGAGCTGATCGAATTTACTGAGATGCATCCAATGTTAAAATCGAGAAAATTTACAAATGATTTTACTTGGAAACGACCTCTAGAGGGTTAAGAAAGGGATGGTAAACTCTGCATCCCCATTCCGCTAATAGTTCCGCCTTTGCAATGGCATTAACTATATTTCTTGCTATTAAAAATTATTTAAATAAGTCACTGAAAACAAAGTTCAATGTAAAAATCTTATATACAACAACCAGCTGAAATCTTATCTGACGTACACGGGCCTAGGAAACAAATAACTATCGAAAGGCCATTTATGTAACTTGTCAACAGGCATAAACATGGGCATAAGTGGTACTAAGACATAAACATGGTACCTCATTGTGGTACTAAGACATAAAACCAAGCACATACATAAAATTACAATATAAAACCCGGGCAGCAGGAAGCAAATCAAATTGACCACGTTCTGATAAAAGAACACGAAAGAAGATAATTAACTAAGTAAGTTCTTATATAGGAGCTAAGATTGATTTATATATAGTTATAGTCGACTAAAATAAAAGAAAATGAAACAGTAAATAGAAGAAGCAGATTAGATGTAATATCGATAAAATCCAGAAAATAGACATCAAAGAAAAATATGTAAAATAAATAACAAATTGGAAGTAATTTAAAGAACAAGGAATTAGTTAACAGTGAAAGATAACAGAACGAAATAGAAAAATCAAAAATGAATAACCATTTTCAATTTCGTTGCAACACGAAACTACAGCCGCATCATTATTCCAGTTAATCAGAGAGTGCAGGAAGCACCTCTACCGGTTTCGAAACTTCTTAGTCTCTCATCAGGAGGCACATATGCTGCTCTCTCTGACCCAACTAGGACAAACCCCGGCGTGCAGTCACGGATCACGCAGTTTTTTAAATAGAAAGAAGTTTGTTATAGAAGTAATAAATTATATACAGAATTCACAATTCACAAAAATTCACCTACCACTCTCCATGTTGAAGCTACAATCGGTTGTGGGTTTCCAGCAGGTAATGTCAGATGGCATACTTCACTTTCTGACAAGAAAAACTGAGCGAAAGGTAAATATGCGTTTCTGCATTCCGCCCAATATTCTAAATGACACAGGACTTGGAGGTCATCATGAGATCCTAGTGTTCTTTTATAAGGTACCGGAAATACCCTAACTTTCGTTAAAGCTCGAGGCTGAGGATAACGCCATGCCATTGCAGATATGGACTTGTTCCAGAACATTACCTAAAAATATTAATATTTATACATTTCCAGAAAATAAGAAAATAGTACTCTGAGACCAATAAAAAAAATATAATAAAACAAGAAATTGGACTTCGTAAGTCCTAGGTTTTCACCCAACGTGACCAGAAGTTGAACCGGAAGTTAATATTTGAAATTCTCGTATAACTTTGTGTCGATTGATATACGATTTGATTCATTTTGAGTAATTTTTGCTTAAATTCCGTTCATACATTTTTAATCGAAAATTACATCAAAACCAGAACTAAATATTCGAGCCCGACATATATTTAAAACCGGTGGCGCCCAAAATCCCGACGGCCAAAACACCGACACGCCAGAATCCCGACACGCCAGAATCCCGACAGGCCAAAATCCCGACATGCAACAATCCTCGCATAAGTAAAAATTCCGACCACTACATTTTGAATATTTATTGTTCCTTTTCAAATGCAATACCTAATCAAATTATAGAGTATTGAAATTGAAAAATTATTACTTACTAATAAGTACGAGTGCTAATTATTAGGTATTTTAAAAGAAAAAAATTAGTTCAACACTTCATTTTATAATATAAAAGCTATACTTACTGAAATAGAAGGTTGTGACATGATAATATCTATTATATGAAAGTAAACTTTAATTCAGGATTTGATTATACATATATTATTGGACTATACAGGGTGTCCCGGAAAATAGTGCGTTCCTTTAAGGTATGGAGAGAATACACAATTTGGAACAAAAAAGTCATATACCATTTTTTTCTAAAGTTAGCCGTTTCCAAAAAAAAGTTAACATTGTTTTCCATATACCTGTATTTTAATGTTTGGAAATTTTAATAAACTGGCAACATCGAACGCACTACGGAATAATAACATAATAAAAACTCGTTTGTGATTGTGATTAACAGTATTTAAAATAATCCAACCTAATAGTAGGTAATACTTATGTATTTACGATTTGTTTACTAAAATTATTTTCTTTTGAAATGTATTGAAATACCTATTGCATAATTTTAAACGAATTACACATCTTTTAACATAAAAACACGTCTTTTAACTAAACTAGTATTATGTATTTAGTAAGGTTTAAATGGGTTGAATGCTGAGTACTGCTGAGGGCTTTAACTGAATTACATAGTTTTAATAGTTTACAGTGGAACTTAAATACACCAGATAATGTCTCAGTAATTTGTTTACTTGTGAACTGAAATAACTAAGTTGTACTTACTTGAAAATAATTATTATACCGAATAGATGTTTCAAGTAACCTTTCACAAACACCATTCATAGGTAATAACATAATAGGTAATACACTCACTATTCGAAAACATTTTCGCATTGACACTAAACACTAAACAGGATTCTTTAAAACTATCTGTTTACTATGTATCTTAGTATCTTCTATCTATTTACATGGGACTGTCTATGCTTAAATTTGCGTACCGCACATAGTTGTCAGATTTAAATTTACATACCAAAATACATTTTAATTTTTTGGTCAAACGGTTGCATTTAGAAAAAAATGTTATAAGAGTTTTTTGTTCTACATGGTGCCTTCTACCTATACCTTCAAGGAACGCACTATTTTCCGGGACACCCTGTATATTGTCAAAAAAAAAATTAATTCATATACCCATGTTAGAAATTTTATTTAGAAAATTAGTTCATATTAAATGGTAAATACTTTGTTTAGTAACAAAAAATAAAAAACAGATGACCATAAACAAAAAACAAGAAATAAATATCCACAAGGAAGAAATTCCTCTAGAAATTGAAATAGTCAAAGAGAAACAGAGAAGTCCGAATTGTGTTAATCGTCATGTGTCTTTCAATCGTGACTTTCAACCCTTACATCGTCAACTCTTTTCATAAATTACATTATAAATCTGTTTCTCGTATTATCTTTGATTCCCCTAATTATTCTCATCCTTATTAATACTGTTCCTATTCCTTTATTTATTTCTTTCTTATCCACATTCACACTTCCACCCAATTTTCAATAATCATCTAGTCTTTTCTTCAAATTTTCTCCCAAATAATTATTTTTAACGACCTTAACATCCATTTGTCACAACTCTTACACACCTATATTAGTCAATATCTCTCATCATTCTCTTCACACCATCCTTTCAACCTGGTCTTCGTTTAGTGTCCAATCATAACCATTTCATAATCTCAACTCATTCATCCAGCAATACTTTACAATAATTCAATCAATTTTCACACATCAAGTTATTCCATTCAACCCACCTTTACTCTCATCATCTGGTGTGTTTGGTTGCCGGGTCTCTGGAGTTCACAGTCTCTCAATATTTATCATTAATTTTATCTCTGATATCAAATTTATTTTTTATTCAACAACCTCATTTATCTATTCACCCGATTTTCTTTTATTCTGTTTTTACCTTCTAATTCAATTAAATAAACACAATTTAATAATTTTTATTACCACACACTCAACAATTTTACTCAACACTTTTCTTCATATGACCTCACTTTAGACATAGCTTAGATACTTTTATTCAATTCCATTCATTTTTGGATGACCAGAATAAATAAATTTGGACTAAGCTTTTAAAACAACCCTTCCAGTCTTTAAAATTAGTGTTGATGAATCCATCTATATCCTATTAACTTATAAACAAGTTTTTGCATTTACAACATATCTTAGTATTTGATATCACAACCCCTATTTATTTGTCTCAGCTTTATTTCAGCCAGTTTTATCGGCCATCATTTGTGTTGGGTCACAAATAATAATTATCTATTTTCAACACAACCACAACAACTTACGTGTATTTTGGTTTGCCTATCTTTGCTTCATCAATTTAAGTACACCTCATTGATGATTAAGGGTATTCAAATTCACCCTCTTTCTTTACATCTTAGATAATTTATTCTCACTACCTCTTGTATTTTTATAATTCCAACAAACTAATGTTAGATGTTATCATTGCTTGCACAATAAACAACTTTAAATTTTATTGGCTAGTGTAACCAACATTTCATAGAACTATAAGTTTCATTGATAATTGTCGTCTTGACAACATCAGACAGATTCGCTTTGAAATCTCATCTGCTATTAGTTGCCTGTCACCTCTTATAACACAATGGCCTAATTAATTGACCCACTTACCACCTGTGGGAGTCATATGTTGCCCTAAAGCCGCATCCATAGGAATTTTATCCATCCTTTGAATTTTAGGATGTTTATATTTATATAAGACTTTTAGTCTATTTGTAAAAGGTTTCAACCTTTGTATTTTTGGGTGGCTCACCATGTGCTTGTAACACTGATGATGCTCTTGTTACAGAGCGAAAACGTTTTGTTTCTATGTTTGTAGCCCTATAGGGGCTTTTTAAACTAATATACATTTTACCAGGACAAAATTTTTTAAAGAAACTTATCAAACCTGTCGGGATTCTGCCCTGTCGGGATTTTGGGGTAGACCCATTTAAAACTATATTAAAACCTATAATTACCTGATAAGGTAAAGGTAGCTCCTCAGTTTTATCAGAATTAGCGTCGACAAACTGGAAAGCACCTGCTCTTAGATCATCCTTGTAGTGTTGATCTTTATCAAATCCTTTTCCAGAGGTATTTTCCACATTTACAGATTCAGGAGCAGAACCACTTTCCTAAAAAATAATTTTCAAATAATAAATAATACATATAGTACACTCATAGTAAAAGATCATTAAAATTTTGGATATTACCACAATGCCCATTTTCTGGATCACTCCCAGTTTGCTCCACAGAGTGACACTAGACTGGAAGGGTATGTATGTTTAGAAATGATAGAGGTACAAATGACGGTCATTGTACCTCATTTGTTTGATGAGCAGACGACATCATTTAAGCAGAAAGATTATTGAACAAATCGTTCAGGCATTTATGAAAGGAAATTGGAGAAAATTTCATTTTTCAAGACATTAATCTCAGACCACAATGCGTCCAAATGTTGTGAAATATGTTATCGAAAAAGAATATCCAAGGAAGTAAGAGATCTAATAGAGACAACTCTCTTTAACCCTTACGAATTTGATTGTCGCTGTTCAAGAAAATCTGTATTTCAAATAATCCTCAAAATCAGCCTTACGAGTCATGCACTTTTTGCAGATTTTTCTTAAATGTATACAGGGTGTCCCCGAAAATAGTGCGTTCCTTAAAGGTGTAAGTAGAAGGCACAATGTAGAGCAAAAAAGTCTTATAACATTTTTTTCTAAACTGATCCGTTTGACCAAAAAACGAAAATACATTTTGATATGCAAATTGAAGTCTGGCAACAACGCGCCACTCAACAATCTAAAGATTAAAAAAGTAGGTTTGTAGGTCAGTTGCATCTGGTAGGTAAAATAATATAAATAATCATTTTTTTGAAACGTCACTTCTAAGTGTTTAAATCGTAAAAATTATTGTAAAAATGGATAAAACTCAATAAAAAGTCATGATTCTCATAGAAAACGAAGTCCCGCCAGAGCAGTCCCATCACAAATTATTCGCAATCCTTTTTTTTTTTAAGTTTTATGAGATTTTCGTAGGTCCGATAAACAAAATTTAACAGTAACTGAATTAGTGAGAAGAGAAGTCCAAATTTGAAGACAGATGAGCCAAAAGACTATTTTTGATTCCTTTTTGTAAATTTTAAAATTATTCAGTGTTGTTTTATAATCAAAATTTAACCCTCACGCACAAGTTGTACATATAACTTCAGTGAGGAACTGAGGTTATTTTATATGTATTTATTTGCTACAAATAAACTCCATTATTATTATTATTATATTATTATTATTATCAACCAAACCCATATCCATTATTTTGCAGGTAGGTACCTAGGATGTCAACAACCCCAAAAATCACACCTCAAAGTAAATAAACAAGGGGTTATTAGGTTAAATTTCCACAGTCACAGCAAGTTCTTCTAGGCTACGTTGCCATGTCATTCAAATTTATGAAAATAAAAATTCACTTATATGGAGAACAATGTAATTTTTTCTTGGAAACGGTCAACTTTAGAAAAAAATGTAATAGGACTTTTTTGTTCTAAATTGTGTATTACATAATGTATCCATACCTTAAAGGAACGCACTATTTTCGGGGACACCCTGTATATGCAAGAATTTAGTAATTTACATAGCACCTCATGGCTGAAAAACCCCCGAAAAACAATTTGGAATGGCCTCCGCCGAAATGTTTCGCATAGCGGTCAACAAAACCATGATAAGCTTGATAATAGCCAACATCGGGATAAGACATTGAAAAATGAGAAGAAGATACGAAATGAAGAGTAAAGCAAAACTCAGTTTCATTTTCATATTTGCACTTCTTCTTCGTTTCGTTATGGTAAAATTCAGTCTACTTGCAAAGCCTCTTTGACAAGGAACAGATTCCGAAACATCAGGTGTCAGAGGATGGCAAGAGACTCGAATTGAATCAAAACGTAATGATTATTTTCTTTTTTGTCATACCTTACTCGGTTTTAGAATCCAAAATGACCACGTTTCATATAAGTAATCTGCGACGCATTATTGGAGTGTTCTCCTAGCGGCGCCGCTTGGTACTGTGTACCTCGGTTAACAGATGACTTGATTCGTGGTCGAAATTATTTTTCACTTATTTCATCATTCCCCGTTAGAGGACAGTCTAACCATACTCCGGTGCAAATATTTTAATATTTGCACTTCTTCGTTTCGTTATGGTCCTATTCAGTCTACTTGCAAAGCCTCTTTGACAAAGAATAGATTCCGAAACATCAGGTGTCAAACAAGAGGATGGCAAGACACTCGAACTGAATCAAAACGAAACGATTATTTTCTTTTTTAAAACTCAGTTTGAAAATTAATTTGATTACTTTTAAAAATATCTAGGTGAGCTAGGAGTTTGTGAGATTTGAGTACCACTGTTTTAAATTATAACTTACCGTGATTGGCAAAGTTGCAATGAACTCATTTACTTCTTTAGCCACAATTTCGATGCATCTGATTTGCTCGGGACTAATATCTAACATAATACAATCACTTTCAACGCTCACTTGGATCTGAGGATCACTATTCTGACTTTGCCATGATTCCCAAAACATTGATACATCTACCGACGTGGACCAAGGATTGAGTAAAAGTTTTTTATACAGACCGTTAATAATTGAAATTGTCACGCAGTGGAGATTGGTTTTTACTGTTATTTTATCGGGACGCGTTGACAAAGTAAGATTAGTCGATAGTTTTTCCATGCCTAAGTGTATCTGAAATATAAAAGAATAAATATGAAAAATCAACTATAAAACAAAACCAATATGTTTAAAAAAAGCCTTATAGTCCTGTCGCCAGGGGGGGGGGTATAACGGCCTCCTTTATTCAGATGGACTTACCCAAGTTTTTTTTATGTATTTTGACCCGTAGAACACGAATTTTTTGGGTAACAGTTGATCCGGATGTCGATAAGATTGTTATAAACAAAGAACTTGAGGAATTACATAACAGCGATTTCTCCCAAAACAAAACATTTTTTTGTATTTTTTGGGGCATTCTGGGCAAGAAATGTTCTGACAAGTTTTTTCGTAGGATGCATAGTTTTCGAGATAACCGCGGTTGAACTTTAAAAAAATCGAAAAATTGCAATTTTTTAACCCGAATAACTTTTGATTAAAAAAGAAAAGAGCAATTTTGCTTTCCGCATTTGAAAGTTCAAGTCAAACTATATCGGTTTTAATTATTTGCATTGCTAAAAAACTATTTTTTTATTGTTAAACAAAGCTATAAACACATAGTGCTTGAGTGATGTTTTCAATGATTTCCCATTTAACATCGAACGAGTAGGTAGGGTAGGTACAAGTGCAAGCAAGGCAATTTCTACCTAGAATGCATTAAAACGCATGTATTGTCCACGGGATTTGTTTTGCGAGAAATCGCTGTTATATAAATTCCTCAAGTTCTTTGTTTATAACAATCTTATCGGATCAACTGTTACCCAAAAAATTAGAACTGTTGCCGCAAAAATAGAAGCCTTATTGTAAGCGAATGACATAGTCATTATAGCAGAGTCCGTGACAAAAATGCAAAAACTTATAAATATATAAAATCCACGAGGAAAATAAACTTCCTGTAGCTGGCTGTATACCATAAATCACAAAAATACTAGATGTGTTGTAAAAGGTATATTTTAAAACACCCTAAATAAGGGTCACAATAAGACAAAACGTTTTCGGATTAAGAAATCCATCATCAGTGTTCTAAAAGCCAAAAAAATAGCATGCCTTAGCCACCAAAATGTGTTGGGTAAAAACCCTTTAAATGCAAACGATTATGTTATGTTACATATCTATATAAAATTTAAATGATGTTCTAGATATGCCTGGATGTTACCCAGGGCAACATAGGACTCTTCTCATGTGGTTGGAATTTTTTTGGAGAAAACCTCACATATTCGATTTCAATGGCCAACTGAAAACTAAACTTTCAGTTGGCCATTGAAATCAAATATGAGATTTTCTCAAAAAAAAAAATTCCAACCACGTGGGAAGAGTCCTGTGTTGCCCCGGGTAACATCCAGGCATATCTAGAACATCATTTAAATTTTATATAAATATGTAACATAACATAATCGTTTACATTTAAAGAGATTTTACCCAACACATTTTGGTGGCTAAGGCATGCTATTTTTTTGGCTTTTAGAACACTGATGATGGATTTCTTAATCCGAAAACGTTTTGTCTTATTGTGACCCTTATTTAGGGTATTTAAAATATACCTTTTACAACAAATCTAGTATTTTTATAAATATATGGACAGAGGAAATAGAGAAATTAACAGGGAAGTAAACATCGAGAAAAGTAAAGTCATGGTCATCGGCGAAAAGGAAGAAAATGAAATAAATATAAAGTGCAAAAATACTTAACTGGAAATAGTTACCGTTGGAAGTATAATTACTAATGATGGAAAATAGACCTCGAAGTAACAAACAGAACAAAAAAATCTACGCACTAACGCACTACCGCCAGTTCTGAGGAAAAAAAATGTCCCAAGAAACAAAATAGAAAATATATACGATTGGTATACCGACGATACTATGTACGAGTGAAAAATAGACTTTGCAGAAAAAGCATAATAGTAGATAAACTCGATGGAGATGAGACATCTACGAGCTATAGCCGGAAAGACCAAATGGGATAGAATAAGAAATGAAACAAGAGGGATAACCAAACAGGAACCAATAATGAAAAAATAATAAAGAGACAAATAAATTGGTATAAACATCTGATGAGAATGCAACCCAGTAGACTAACGAGAAAAATTCATGAAACAAGAAATATCACAAAAAAGAAAAAAGGCAGACCTAGGAAAAAATGGATATATCAAATAGTAGAGGCGGGAAAGATTAAACAGAAAACGCTTGAAGAAATGAAAATAATAGCACTAAAAATAGACAGAAAAGAATGGAAGATATAGATGAATATGTAGCTAAACTACACACAAATCTGACACCTGAAAGGGTATAAGGAATGGGAAAAAGAAAGAAACTGTTCATTCTACATTATCGTTCTTTGAACAACTTTGGTTGTTTATTGCTGCGTTTTTGTTTGTCATGTCCATGTTATTAGTATTAGTTTATTTGAGCTTCAGATGCTTTAATCTACTGCTACAGTGGGGTAAAAAGGATGGGGTCAATCTTGATAGAATGGGGTCAATTTTGAAGGGATGTTCTAGATTTCTCGACTCTGAATCGAAAAAATAGTTCCTTTGTAAGTTCTAGTGGACTCGGTATTTAATTTTCTTTCGGAATGCTTTAAAATGTGGTTACGTTGTATAGTATAGTAACCATGTTACAGTGATGTAGTGGTTTTTGTTCTTTATCCTTTCCACATTATTCCATAACGTATTTTCTTTATCTGTCATTTCGAGTGAAATTAAATCTTTGTAGATTTATAACAATATTTTTTCAATGATGCTGTTAAACACTAGAGTGTCGACCTATTCCAGGTCAAATCAACACACTTTGAATTAATTTTTTTCCTCACCTATTTGAATTTTGTTAAAATTTAGAGTACTCAGAGTGGATGATTAGATGAAGAAAAATACAAAATTTTAAATTTTTATCCCAAGCCGTTTCCGAAATATGGTTATGTAAAGTTGTCCAAAAAAATGCAAAACATCGCGACCATACTTTATTGGAATGGTTGTAGAAGCTGTCCTAATTGAGCTAGAATGCTGGGAGAGGTGTCATTTTGTAGCATTTTTAAAGCTCTTTACAGTGATATATACAGCATGATGTTATGATAAACAAATTTTTCTCAAACAAAAAAAATATATATTTTAAGTTTTTTTCCAAAAAGTACATAATTTAAAATTTCCATAATATTCCTACAAATACATAGTACTGTTGCTAATAACATAAAAATTTTATCATGGGATGGTGATGGGTTCAACATAAAAAAATAAATTTTACACATACAGTATGGTGCAAATGAAAGGAATAAATTCGTAATGTCACAAGCTGGCGACATTACGCATTTATTCATTTCATTTGCACCATACTGTATGTGTAAAATTAATTTTTTGTATGTTGAACCCATCACCATCCCATGATAAAAGTTTTATATGTTATTAATAACAGTATTATGTAATTATAGGAATATGATGAACATTTTGAATTATGTACTTTTCGGAAAAAAAACTTGATTAAAATATATTTTTTTTGTTTGAGAAAAACTTGTTTATCATAACATCATGCTGTATATTATATCACTGTAAAGAGTTTTAAAAATGCTGCAAAATGACACCTCTCCCAGCATTCTAGCTCAATTAGGACAGCTTTTACACCCATTCTAATAAAGTATGGTCGCGGTGTTATGGATTTTTTTGGAAAACTTTACATAACCATATTTCGGAAACAGCTTGAGATAAAAATTTAAAATTTTGTATTTTTGTTTCCCTTATTAGCCACTATGAGTATTCCAAATTATAACCAAATCTGAAGAGGGGTGGAAATTAAGTGTGTTGAGTTGATATGGAATGACCCTATCTAAATAAATAGATGCCTTCTGGAAACCTTAACCAAGTTATTTAAAGAGTAATATTACAAAAAATATAATTTATAAACTACCTCATATCCTGCATCAGATTTGATTGAAAATAACAGTTGCTTAAAATCAACATTAACGACGTTAATACCCCATGGTATACTGGCTATTATATTTGTTGGTTCTGAAGACTTTTCAATACTTCTAGGAACGGGAATCATCTCGCATTTATTACCAAGGGCATCTAAAACCTAAAAATAATAATATGATTACAATTTTTTTAAATGAATGACATGAGAAAATAACTAAAAAAAAAAACAAAAAAAAACATTCGACTCCAAAACTAACCGGATAGGGATAATTTACACAAGAAACAAACAAAAAAGAAATTTTTATTTCAAATCAATACAAAAAAAAAACGTGACAAAAGTTCAGCATTTTTGAGATTGATTTAAGAAATATTACTTAAAATCCAGTATTTCCTACTCGAACTTGTACGACAGCTTTTATCTTTTGAGCCATACTTTGTATCATCATTTGTACCTCATGAAAGAACTGTACCACTATGAACCATACTACCGACTAATGCTTTTATTTAGGATGTTCAATACATACTCTGTATGGTTTAGATCTGGACCTCTACGTGGCCACCACAGTATGTCGTTATCCATTCTGATAAAGTATCCTGCCCGATTAAGCCAATTTGACTTAGTAATAAGAAAATTACTCAACATACATAATGTACAATAAACAAAGGCTGCAGTGCGACAAAAAAATTCATTGACAAAGATAACCGCAGAAAACTGAAGACATGTTGTAAATCATGTAATTAAAGAAGACGAAAAATGTGGGTTCTAGATAACCACATAGAAGGGACTGCAGGACCAACAGCGATTTACCTACTGTATTGTATTGTTGCCCATATCTCGCCACTATAGACCACTCATCAGTGGTAAAAAACTGTAGAACCGTGGAATTTTGAGAATCAACACCGATTTTAATGAAAATTTGGGTTTAAGCTCTGTTGACACTCTTCTTCAAAATTTATCCTATGCCGAAATGCGCTTTTGCCCTGGGGGTGAAAACAACCCCATCTAGGGGATGGAAATTTCTGAGTACACTTTCTAACAATTCTGAGTAAATTTTGTTCTATAATATTTTTTTTTGTAAAGTTGATAATTTCTAAGTTATTGCTATTGAAACTCTTCATTGAAAAAACTCACCTTTTGTAACCGTTTTCATGAATAACTTAAAAAAAATTAATTTTATAGAAAAAATCATTAAAAACAAAATTGTGGCTAATAAAAAAACAAAGAAATTCGCGTCTGAGAGACCTAAGTAAACCCAATACCGACCGAAGAGTTATTACTCTTTAAGGGATGGTTATTTTCGAAGAACCTCGAAATGGAGAACCTTCAATCTCAAATAACTCGAATGTGGTGCAATTGTTTGGGAAAATTTGAGAGACATCTTTTAAAGTTAATAAAAAATCTTTCAAATAAGCTCTGACAAAAGTCTTTTTTATAAGAACTGACTGACTTATGACGAAAATAGAGTCACTCTTTGCTTTTTTCTTTTTGAAATGTAAAAATTTAACCCTCGTCGTTACAGTCCTAATAGAAATAAATGAATAGCTTCCCACTTTAAATTAACTTTATTTAGGTATAATTGATACGATACATGTAATTAGACCGGTTTTTAATGCTTAGTTTAGAAAAAATAGTTGATTAAATCGAAAATGACATTATTATAATTAAAAAAAAAAGCATTTTTCTAAAATAAACCTAAAAGTATTCATAATAGTCCAGGAACCGAAGCTTTTCAGCTCGCAATTTTTACAGAATGGATCGATTTGCTTGAAAATTTGAAAATATGTAGTGGATAGTCCAGGGATCAAAATCTATATGATGCCGAAAGGCGCTTTTACTAACGGGGTGGTTGCCACCCCACCTTGGGGGTGGAAATTTTTATTACATTTTGACCGCAAAAGTTGATAAAAACATTCATTTTAAGCAAAAATGTTCTATACATTTTTTTGATAAAATTAATATTTTTCGATTTATTCGCTATCGAAAGTGTTAGTTTTATATCGAAAAAATCAATGTTTTTCGATATTATACTCATTTACGATTCACTCAATTTTTGCCGTAGAAAAATTTTTTTCAAACCAAGTTCTTGGGATTTAAATAACCTACAATTCCATACTTAAACATTTTTTCGTATCTCTGATGCTAATCTTTTTATTCTGAAGAAAATGGCATTTTTTACCGAACTACAAAAATTCGTTATTCGCTTTTAACTCCAGTTTTTTTAAAACTAATCATTCTAAGCCAGTCAAACTTCTGGAAACTATTACTAATACATAAATAAAGAAGCAAGGATAAGGCCAATGACTGAAAACACCGCTAACTTAGATTATTAAGCTTCCAATTTGATTTCTCCTTTTTTTTTTCAAAAAAATATATTGATTTTTTAACCGTAACTTTTTTATTTTTTATCCTAGAAAGTTTGGTAAAAAAGAATTTTGTGTGCCTCTACAAGATCTATACGGCTATTAATATTAAATATTTTTAAAATCCTAAGTCTCAAAAAGAGGTGACTGTAAAAGGGTTGGTAAAGGTGGTTTTTGCATGTTATTACAAGTTTTAATTGTCAATAGCTCACTCAGTTTTTGCCATAGAAAAAATTTTTGCTAACCTCGTTCTTGGGAATTAAACAAGCTACAATTTTAGATTTTCATATTTTTTCGTATCTCTGATGCTAATCTTTCTATTCTGAAGAAAATGGCATTTTTTACCAAACTACAAAAATTCGTTATTCGCTTTTGACTCCATTTTTTTAAAAACTGATTATTCTAAGCCGCTCAAACCTCTAAAACCGATTAATAATACATACATATAGAAGACCAAATAAGGTTAATGACTAATTTTAATTAGGGTGGTAAGTAGGGGGAAGTTTCCGATCACCTTTTCGCTGAAAAAATAGGGACTGACATTCTTTTCATAATAAGTCACTCAATTTTTAAGCTAGAGTTTTTTTTATTTCTGTAGATAGATATTTTTAAATACTTTAAATTAGTTTGAACAAGTTATCCTCGAAAAATGCACAGTTTTCTCGTCTCTTGAGTTTGAAACTACAATATTTAGCATTTGACGAAGAAGAGCTAACATATACTAAAGTATAGCTCCATTACTATTGGTCTTAAAGAAAATAAAAAAACTGTATTGTTTATTTTTTCAAAAGATACATTTTTGTTAAGCAAAGTTGTTCTGATAAAACGAAAACTTTTTGAGTCATTAGCAGAAAACTGATTAAAAACATTGATTTTTTCGATATAAAACTAACACTTTCGATAGCGAATAAATCGAAAACTCTTAATTTTATCAAAAAAATGTATAGAACGTTTTTTGTTTAGAATGACTGTTTTTACCAACTTTTGTGGTCAAAATAAAATAAAAAATTTCCACCCCCGAGATGGGGTGGCAACCACTCCCATGGTAAAAGCGCCTTTCAGCCTCATATAGATTTTGATCCTTAGACTATCTACTACTTATTCTCAAATTTTCAAGCAAATCGATCTATTCTGTAAAAATTGCGAGGTTTTTGTCCTATTTTAAGCTTCATTACTTGGACTATAATACAAAAACCAAAAAAAATCAAAATTTTCAGTAAAAGAAATTCTACAATTAATATTTGAATAATTTTTAATATTATGAATACTTTTAGATTTATTTAAGAAAAATGCACTTAAAATATTCAATATTTTTTTTGTATTTCAACAACGACACCCGATTTGGGCGTCGAAACGTTAATAAAATCATTTTTTTACTAAAATTGTGAATTATTTCCATCAAAAGTAGTTAATTGCAAAAATGCACTTTTTTTTAATTTTAAAAATGTCATTTTCGATTTAATCAACTATTTTTTCTAAACTAAGCATTCCAAAGGGGTCAAATCACATGGATCTTATTAATTATACCTAATTAAAGTTAATTTCAGGTGGGAAGCTATTCATTTCTATTAGGATTGTAATGACGAGGGTTTAATTTTATTATTTCAAAAAGAAAAAAGCGGAGAGCGACTTTATTTTCGTCATAAGCCAGTCAGTTCTTATGCAAAAAACTTTTATCAGAGCTTATTTGAAAGGTTTTTTAATAAACTTTTTATATAATAGTTTAATAAAGTTTTCTTAAAAAATTGCACCACATTCGAGTTATTTGAGATTAAAGGTTCTCCATTTCGATGTTCTTCGAAAATAACCATCCTTTAAAGAGCAATAACTCAGTCGTTTTAGGTTTACATAGGTCTTTTAGACACAAATCTCTTTATTTTTTTATTAGCTACAATTTTGTGCTTAATGATTTTTTCTATAAAATTAAATTTTTTTAAGCTATTCATGAAAAACCGTTATAAAACGTGAGTTTTTTTCAATTAAAAACGCATAGTTTCAATCGCAAATAACATGGAAAGTGTAAATTTTGCAAAAAAAATTATAGAACAAAATATACTCAGAATTGGTCACTCTATCGATTTCAACAGTTATTTTGATTAAAAAATTTTCATCCCCTAGATGGGGTTGTTTTTACCCTAAGGGCAAAAGTTCATTTCGGCATAGGGTAGATTTTCACAAAGTTTATAATTACTACCTAAATCCAAATTTTCAAGGAAATCGACCTTGGTTCTCAAAATTCCACGAGAAAATGGCTGTTGATTGGACTACTAGGAGGCATGTACTTTATTGGGGATACAAAATTGTTAGTTTACTCCAAATAGGTACTCTAAATACGTCAAACTTCAATTTTATATTATGTAATTTAAAATATACATGATGTATTCTCGACATGTTATTTAGGGGAGTGCAATTAGAACGAAAAGATACGTTTCGGAAAAAATCAAACAAGGTTATATTTCTCTAAAACTTTTTTTGTTAGTTTATAAATATGTTAAAGTAAAAAGTTCTACTCACAAATTTCGCCGCTAATTGTTTATTAATTGTTTAAACAATAACAATTGTTTTGTATAAATAATGTTAAGAATATGGGTGAATTCAACATTTTATTTTGCTAAAAAACGTTTTTATTTTAGTTTTGATTATGCTGAACCCGAATCTGACATTACAATTTGCAAATTCAAAATGGCGGATTCAAAATGGCGGATTTTTTCCTAAAAATCCTTAAAAAGTAGTTGTAAAATCCGAATTTTTTTTATAAAACGTGTTTGTTTACATATATGTGGATATTTTTGAGAGGTTGCTGAACCTGAATCAAATTTTGATAATTTAAATTATAAAATGGCAGATCCAAAATGGCGGATAACTTAAAAAATAGTTGTAAAACCATAATTTCTTTACAAAATGTATTTATTTCTACATATATTTAATTTTGAGAGCTTTGATAAACCTAACTTAAATGTTAACATTATAAACTATAAAATGGCGGATCCAAAATGCGGATTTTCTAAAAAGAACATAAAAAAGAACATTTTTCTAAAACATTTATTGTATTTATTTTTAACAGGTTGTTGAATCTGAATTAAGATTAAAAATTTAAATTTCAAAATGGCGGATCCAAAATGGCGGATATTTAAATGAAAAACGAACTAGAATCCAATCAAACAAATATGGAATTTAATTCTTAAAAAAAAAAGATAAACAAATAATTTTCACAATAATATTAAAAATTAAAATGTATTAGAAAGAATATTAAAAAAAAACAAATTTTCGATTGGAAGGATATAATTACATATTGGAACATAGTGTTTAATTCCAAACAACTTTTCTTTATAAAAAATTTCGATATTGTGAAATATAAAGGTACTTTACTCTTGAGTGAAATTCATATTTTTTGATATGCCTCGTACAAAATTAACAAAATTTGATATTTGATGGTTGAATCTTATGTTATATACGATGCAGAGTACTTTATAAAGAATAACTTGTTTTCGTAAAACTGATATTAAAAAAGTTATCAATAGGTTCCACGTTACGCAGACATACTGTATAAGAGCTAAAAAAAATTTTTCTGTTGAACATTTATTATTGTTGAAGCTTATTATTAAATGTATTTTAAGTAAGTTTTACAGAAAAAAGTTTTGATCACTCTGTATATACATTTTTTCAGCTGATAATTTTCAGTTTTTGTATTACATTTTTGTTATCTTTCTTAGTTTTCTCAAAAAGAAATTGTTTATTTTATTTTTAAACTAAAATAATTCAGTGATTTTTAAAGATTACATCCCAAGCTTTAAAAAAATAGCAAAAAAAATTTATTAGATTTATTCAAACTTGAGTAATACCGTCTTAAAGTGGTGGGAATTCTGTAAAACTACGAAGTTTTCAAAAATTACATTTTTTGAGACATCATATTATTTGAATTAAATTTTTGAGATTTTTTTTGAATAAAACATCGTTTAGTAAGATGATTGAGAGGTAAGTTGTGCAAATTTGAGAGTTTTATAAGTAAAATTGTATTAGTTACACATTTTTAAACAAAATTCATGTAAGGCTCACTTTCCGCCCACACCGTACTTATGTCCATAGATTCTATTTCTTTATATTATAACCATAAGATAGCTTATTTCATCTTCTTTCATGTCCAATTTGTAAAATTTCTTTTGATCCATTAGTTAAAGAATTACGTTAAAAACACTCAACCGTGCAATTCTTCCAACGCTAGTTTACAGTGCGCCAATGTGTGTGAGAAGGGTGACTTTAGCGTTATAAATAAAAAATTACAGAAGTTAGAGATTTAATTTTAGAAAAATCTTTATATAAGGTTTTTTTTGTAAAATTTTCTGAATTTTTCAATGGTCAAGTCAGTTTTTTTCTAAAATTTATATTTTCGGAGTTATTTAAAAAACATCTAACTTCGCTGTTCATTTGTTTAATAAAAAATGAAGCACCCACTTCTCGAGTAGAACTTTTTGATATGTTGTTTATTAAACATTTTTTAATGAAATTACAAAAAGTTTTATCTTGTTTGATTTTTTCCGAAGTGAAAATCTAAATGCACTCCCCTAATTGACTTTTTTGGTATTTTGTTTTTATTGATTTCTTCTTTTAACATCAGTAACTATTAGTAACCAGAATCTGTTATATTCTGCCGAGGAATTTTTATTAATTTTGTAATAAATTATTAACCCAAACCTCTGTGATTGTCGTATATTTATTTCTTATTGTCATATTTCTTCTTTAGTATCATTTTACAGTATTCAAACTGTATTATTGTATTTAACTTTGGGCTTTTGTACGATAGAAAATAAAAAAATACAGAGCTCTACCTGCTTTGGAATTAGAATTTTTTTATTTACTTTAATTTTGTAAAATTATTAGGATATCTCTGAAAGACGTAAGTCTGTCTCCTTTTCAATACATTGATGCTTCAGAAGTCAAACGGTGTAAGTCACATTCTCCTTAAAATGACTTACGAGATTTAACACATATTATTACATATACAGGGTGTCCAGAAACTCTACCGACAAACGAAGACAGGAGATTCCTCAGATAATTTTAAGACAATTGAACCCAATTCACCTAGTCCGAAAATGCTTCTTAAGGGAGCTAGAGCTCTTTGAAGATGGCGTCATGAAATTAGTTTTTCTTAAATACCTCCAGTACGCTTCTATTTAGAAAAATAAAAATTGGTATGCTTATTTACTTTTCAGAGATGAATCGATTCCATCCATTGCAAATTTCTAGTACCGGTCATAGGCGTGCGTTTTTGGGTAGAGCAACGGGTATTTTATCGCATAACTTTTTTGTCCTTAACTTTTATGCATTTTTGACACCGGATTATTAAATTGTGAGATATTCTAGTACTAAAAGGTACTCTTGACTTAAGTCGATAGGACACCCCGTTTTCTAGAAAAATCGATTTGAAAGTTTTTCGTTTTTGGAATTTGAAAAAAAATTAAAAGAACTTTTCAACAAAAAACGAAGTATTTTACCAACATAAAGTAAGAGTAACTTTTAGTACTCGAATACCTCATAATTTAATAATCTAGTGTCAAAAATGCTCAAAAATTCAAGACAAAAAGTTATGCTATAAAATAACTGTTGACCTACCCAAAACGGACGCCTATGACCAGTACTAGAAATTCGCAATTAATGAAATCTACTTATCTCTGGAATATAAATAAATGTACCAGTTTTCGTCTTTCTAAACAGTTTTTTTTTTGAAATTTTTTTTTAATTCAAAAAGCGAAAAGTTTTCAAATCGATTTTTCTAGAAAACGGTGTGCCCTACCGATTTAAAGCAAGAGTACCTTTTAGTACTAAAATACTTCCCAATTTAATAATCCAGTATCAGAGATGCATAAAAGTTAAAGATAAAAAAGTTATGCGATAGAATAACCGTTGCCCTACCCAAAACGGACGCCTATGATCGGTACTAGAAATTTGCAATGGATGGATCAAATTTATATCTTGAAGATAAATACGTGCACCAATTTTTGTTTTTCTAAATAGAAGCGTTCTGGAGGTATTTAAGAAAAGCTAATTACAAGACGCCATCTTCAAAGAGCTCTAGCTTCCTTAGGAAGCATTTTCGGACTAAGTGAATTGGGTTAAATTATCTTAAAATTATCTGAAGAATCTCCTGTCTTCGTTTGTCGGTAGAGTTTCTGGACACCCTGTATATATAATAATATTATAATTTCGTTATTTGTATTGATGAATATATTCCTTATATTTTGATAAATATATAGTTTTTAAACTTTAAATTATAGTTTCTGATAAAAATATAAAGACAGTTTATTTATTTTTAATGACTCCTTATTTTTCTGCAACTACTTTTACAAACATTTTCTTGTCTCATTTTAAACATTTATTGACTTACACCGATTGGCTTCTGAGGCATCGATATAATGAGGTTACCATGCTGTAAACCAGGAGTGGCCAAACTTTCTTAACAGTGTGCCACTATCTGTGTATGAAAAGTTAGTCGTGCCACCAAAAATTTGGTGGTGGCCTCACGATGATAAAGTTTGCGACACGAGCGAAAGCGAGTGTCGTAATTCATCAGAGTGAGTAAAAGCCATTACATGCGAGTAGAATACTATACTTTTTCTACGACCCTTTTTTATTTTAAATAGTAAAAAAATATAATTATCAACTACTCGAGATTGTTTATTAATTTATTACTAGTAGTACAGTACATGTTTATGGTTGATGTGGTTAATGTGGCTTGTGAATCTGAATTTTCTTAATTAAATCTTGAATGTTGGGATAAATTTTTGTTACAGCTAATAAAATTAGATTTTTCAAATGATTATTGGTTAATTTTGAACGATATTGTGATTTAATAACATTCATAATTGAAAACATTTCTTCACAAACATACGTCGAACCAAAACGACAACAATACCGCAAAGCAAAATTGTGAAGATATGGAAAATTAGCTGTGGAAACGTATTTCCAAAATTCAATATACTAATTTGAATTACTTGTACTTGAAACAAGCTCGTTATGTTTATTTTTCAACAAAATATTACTTTGCAAATCTATTATTTCCATTTGGAATTCCGGCGGATAATTTTCAACGTCTTTAAGTGAAATGGAAAAAGGATTTGTGAAAAGTTGAATATTTTTATTTTCCTCCTGGAAATCCTGAAATCTCGTAATAAATGAGCTTTGAAGACTTGACATTAAATTTTTAAACTTATCGTAATTTGGAACATTATTTAATTTGATGGCTAATTCCTTCATGAATTTAAAATGAGTGAGTTTTTTTTTCATTAAAATCTGAATAAAAAAGTGATATTTTGTTTTTGAACGAGCTTACGTGGCTAACTAAGGTTGGAAAAATACAATATTTTCCTTGTAATCTTAAATTTAATATGTTCAAATGTCCCATTATGTCCGCAAGGAAAGCTAAATCCCATAGCCAGTCTTCATTTTTCAACAGAGAGCACTCGTTTGGCAATTCCTCATTCTCCTCCAAAAATTGCAAAACACACTCTTTCAAATTCCAAAATCTTGCCAGTGCATTCCCTTTGGACAACCATCGAACACTGCAATAAAGGAGTAATTCACCTGCCTCCTCCGTTTCTTCGAGGATAGATCGAGGATAGATCGAGGTCCTTGGCACATAACGCTTCTTGGTGGATTATACAATGGAATTTGAAAGCATTTCTTCCTAAAAAGTTTTCAAGTAGCGTTGCAAATCCTTTGATTCGACCAACCATGGAAGGCGCTCCATCTGTACAAACCGACTCCAATTTCGACCACTCCACTTTGCTACCTTCATTAACATTTTTCACTTGATCCAAGACATCCTGTCCTGTTGTGGAGACCAGTTGGCGCAAATCTAATAGTTCCTTCCCAACATCGAAACTATCTGTCACGAAGCGTACAAATATGCTCAACTGCGGATTACCTGTGATGTCACAGCTTTCATCCAAAGCCAGTGAAAAATATTTGCAGTCTCGTAGTCCGCCGATAATTTGTGTTTCAACATCCTGGTCCATATCATCAATTCGGCGCATGACGGTGTTTCTGGACAAAGCGATTTGGTCCACCATATGTTTTATATTTGAATCACCGACATTTTGAGCGAATATTAGTAAACTATTTTTAATTACCTCTTCTCCGTCGGAATATGGCTTTTTCTTGCGTGCTAATAACAGCGAGAGTTCATATGAAGTCTTCACCATTGTTTCCATGTCATTACTTCTTTTTTGGAACAAAGATTGTTGCCCGGCTAAAGATTTTTTTTTCTTGGCGATGAATTCGGTTCGTAGGCGTGATCCGGCAGGATAATTGTTGGTGAAATCGCCATGAACTTGCTTATAATGGCGCTCCAGATTAAATTTTTTTGGCACTGCCACACAAATTCCACATATCAAACAGCAAGACTTGGAAGTGTTGTGATGAGTAAATAAGAATTGTTCTTCCCATTCAGTTTTAAATTCACGAATCGCGATATCGTCCTCATATTTACGTTTTGAAGTTGATGCTTACTCGTGGTCATTTCGAAAACAACTGTTTTAAAAGGAAATAAACTGTAAAAACACTATCTCACAAGGCAAACAGACTTGAAGCGTCTCGCACAAAAGTTGAGAATCAACTGAGTAGAGAATAACGTGAACGTGTCTAGCGCGAGGCAGTGGCGTACAATAAAAGAGTGGCGTAGAATAAAAGACGAATTTTTAATTTTTTACTAAGTTAATTTTTTTTTATTTTTCGAAAAAGTCCTCGCGTGCCACTTCTAAGACACCGCCGTGCCACATCGTGGCACGCGTGCCGTGGTTTGGCCACCCCTGCTGTAAACCATTAAGAAATGCAGCATAAACATACCGAAGATTAACAACTAAGAAAAAAGACTGCGTATATAAAACAATCGGAGATGTTCTATATAAAATAATAAAAAATAAAAATTATTCAATATATTATTAATTTTTCATACCTGATCTTTAACAGTTAATAAGTATCCCCACTTGGTTGTCGAACACAAAATCTTCGTAGGCTTCGCTATTGAAATATTCAGAGCAGCGTTCTTACCAAGTCCTTTAGAAAACTTCGCAGTAAAGAATGCAGGATATATTTCGGTATTATAATCGGGAATACCACATTTAGTCTCCAAAAGATTCACTGGAAAATCATCTTCAGTAGGAATGTGGTTAACGGGTAGGTATTCTGGTCCACTCAGTTTTAAATTAAGATCAAAACAAGTTATCTGAACACCTCTAGTTAACTGCTTTTTATTCATAAATATGTTTGGTTGACTTATGCAAAGGTAAGCCAAAGGTGTATATTTATTATAGTTATTCTCATTCTCTGTTTTACCCTCTTCTTCTGCCTCATATCCAGACGCGTTGATATCTATTTTCAATGATTTCTTCCTTTTGTTTTTTGCTCTCAAGGATCCGGTTGTAGGTAAGATTACTTGGTAAAGAGCTAGAGATATTTTACCAGCTGTGACCAGGATATCGAAAGGAACTAACTGATTTGAGTTCAAAATATTGCTGGGTTTAGGTGGAGTATATTTTTCGCTTTCGCTTAAAGTTTTTAAGATCCTAGAGGAGGACAATATGCTTTTGTTATCCAACGTGTCGATACCAGAATCCCTGCATACATCATTAGACTCAATTTCTTCTTCGTAAAGAGACTCGTCGTAGGACCTGGTGTACGGTAAATGCAATTTCATTTTGACAAACTGTTTGTCTACAATTAGTGGTTCCATTGAAGCTTCAAACTCGTGAAGCAACGCAGATATTAATTTAATTTGCTGTAATGATAAATTAATAATTATATCAGTAACAAAATTGATTTCTATTGAATGGCCACACACGAGTGTCGTTTCTTTGTAGATCATAGCAGGCGCAAGTATTAGAGAAATGTCGAATTTTTCTGTAAGATACCAAAGATTTAAACTAGGGTGTGGAAAATTGGATTGGCCTTGTTCTAAATTATTCCATTCTAATGCTGGATTTTCACTTAACCCTTTCAACGTTGAAGTGAAATTTGAAGGGGAAAGTACGGAATCTATGTCTTCCCACGCACCCGTACATAATGACATTCCTATTAGGTCTAGCTGGTATTGTCTGTCTTCTACGTCACTTCCTAAAAACGAGAAGTAATGTAATTTATATATTCTTTAGGTTTAGGGTACCCCCAGTTAAGATAGGCACAATGCACTCACACGCAGAATTCAATTTTTTTACGTTCTAAGACTCAGTGCAATTTTATCCGACCATATTCTCCCTCTACACGCAAAAACGTAATTTTTGAAGTGAAAACTTCTTTAGGGACGTTGTGCGATTTTTGGATAGGGGAAAAAGCATTGAATTCGCGACCGTCATCGCTTATGCTATATATTATTTGTATGTATATATAAATTGTATAGAAGTATTTAAATTTAAAATAAATGTAAAACCTATTTTGGGATGGGGTAAAAGGATTTATTTCGCGACCGTCATCTTTTCGGCGAAATAAATTTTGTACGTATCTATATTATGTGTATGTATACATAAATTGTATAGAAGTATTTAAATTTAAAATAAATGTAAAACCTATTTTTTGATGGGGAAAAAGGTTTATTTCGCGACCGTCATCTCTTCGACGAAATAAATTTTGTACGTATATTTATTGAAGTGAAAACTTCTTTAGGGGCGTTGTGCACTTTTTGGATGGGAAAATGTATTAAATTGGCGACCGTCATCACTAGCGTCATCGCTTCGAAGAAATAAATTTTTGAAGTGAAAACTTCTTGAGGCACGTTGTGCACTTTTTATATGGGGAAAAAGTATTGAATTAGCGACTGTCATCGCGACCGTCATCGCTTTGGCGAAATCAATTTTTGAAGTGAAAACTTCTTTTGGGGACGTTGTGCATTTTTTAGATGCATTTTTGTTTATGTTATCAAAAATATATTTCTTTCTGATTATTTAAGATTTTTCTGTAAGGTGCGCCAAGAAAAACTGGTTTTTACGGGTTTTGGGGGATTTTATCCATTTTATAGACTCCAAAATAGATCAAATCAAGGTTTTTTTTATATACAGAGTGTCCCAAAAGTAGTGGAATGGTCGAATATCTCGCGAACTAAACATCGGATCGGAAAACTGAAAAACACATTTTCAATAATATTTAAAAATCTATTTAATGATCTAAACACGATCCCCCACTCCACCCACTGGAGGTGGGGTGGGGGTAACTTTAAAATCTTAAATAGAAACCCCCAGTTTTAATTACAGACTTAAATTTCTTATGTTAAGGCCATCGGTACATAATTCGCAAATATTTTACGGCTATCCCTACTTTTTCTGTCTTTACACGGCAAATTACGTGTAGTAAAATTCACACTGGTATGGATATGTAAACATTACTAGAATGTCATTCTACTTGAAAATGTCATCATTAACTTAAAGAGAGGCTTTTGAATGTTCTTAGATAACTGTTATTTGTATAATTGCAAATTATTAATTCAGTTAATAAATGTGATTATTTCATTCATAAGAGATTCTGACCAATAGAAAGCTACAGAAATAAAAATTAAACTCATAATTTTTGATAATATCCCGTCGTCAAATATATTACGTCAGATGCCCTTCGTTGCTACGAAAAAATATATTTAGTGACATTAATGACAATTAATGTTTTAAAAATTATAAAAGTAATGACTTTCAACCGTCAAATATTTATAACAACTGTGTGTTTAATTGTACTAATTTGTACTTACATAAATAAATTACAATAAAATTTTGGTTTTGAACAGTTTTATTCATGAAATAATCGCAACAAATTGCACTCGATCTCTAAAATTATTATCGAATTTTTGCCCTCGTGACACTTTGATATAATTTCACTCCCCTTCGGGTCGTAAAATTAAAACTGTCAAAGTGTCACTCGGGAAAATTCGATAATTTTAGAGCTCTTGTGCAATTACTACTGATAATTTTTTCACTAACTAAGTATTCAGTGGTTGTAATAATTTATATGTACAATAAAAACTAATACTCAATCAAGAAAAGAGGAAAAGTGTTAAAGTGATTTTTTAATAATATACATATTATTACTATGGAACGCTTACAATTTTGAACATCTTTAACAACAAAATACTTGGATCACAGAGTATATTATCCTGATGTATTCTCTGCTTGGATCTTCCACAAATAATACACAATAAATAACTTTTTATTAAGTTCACGTCTTAAATCAATTATTTATCATATACACTATATATCAATATTATTTAACCAACAACTCAAAATATTCCCGATGG
Source organism: Diabrotica virgifera virgifera (assembly GCF_917563875.1). Classification (NCBI taxonomy): domain Eukaryota; kingdom Metazoa; phylum Arthropoda; class Insecta; order Coleoptera; family Chrysomelidae; genus Diabrotica; species Diabrotica virgifera. The sequence continues at coordinate 189,420,596 of NC_065449.1, forward strand.
CATGTCAAATATTTAAAATTGTCACTGATTGTCACTGTCTGACTGACAATATGCTGACAGTATTCTATTCGACTAAGTGCGTTGTAAGACAAAGATAGATTTGGAAAATATTACCACGGACATTGTGTTCATTTTTTTCGAATCCTGAAAAAACCAATAAATATTTTTGAAAAATTTAAACGCAAAATGAAAGACTAAATTGACCGAGGGCCGAAAGTCCCTTAGAATAAATAAAAAGTTTATTTTGAATCAGATATTTGAAATTAAAAATCACACTAAATTTTCTCTTAGTTTTTCACCCCTGTAACTTATTAAAATAAACATTATAGAAGTTCTCAGGGACTTTCGGCCCTCGATAATAACGTAATCTTTCATTCTGCGTTTAAATTTTTCAAAAATACTTGTTAGTTTTCTCAGGATTCGAAAAAAACGAATCCCCATTTGAATAGCATTGCAGCCGAAAATACGTACCCATCCCCTTAAAGTAAGCAACTTTTATTCGAGACATTTTTTAGAATTGTGGATAGATGGCGCTATAATCGGAAAAAACGATTGATCGTGATGCTATAGGTAAATTATAGAAACGTTCTATTATCTCGAGAAATACACTTTCAAATAAAAAACCAAAAAATACGTGTTTATTATTTTTCAAAAACCTATCGACTAACACCAAACATGACCCTCCACCCCACCCCCTAGAGGTGGGGTGGGGGTTAACTTTAAAATCTTAAATAGCAACCTCCATTTTTTATTGCAGATTTGGATTTGTCATGAAAAATTAAGCAACATTTATTCGAAACATTTTTTAGAATTGTTGACAGATGGCGCTATAATTGGAAAAAGACGATTTATTAGCGCCATCTATCAACCATTCTAAAAAATGTTTCGAATAAATGTTGCTTAGTTTTTCATGACGAATCCAAATCTGCAATAAAAAATGGGGGTTGCTATTTAAGATTTTAGAGTTACCCCCCACCCCACCTCCAGGGTGTGAAGTGGGGGGTCGTGTTTGGTGTAACTTGGATAGGTTTTTGAAAAATATTAAACACGTATTTTTTGGTATTTCATTTGGAAGTGTACTTCTCGAGATATTATAACGTTTCTATAATTTACCTATGGTGTCAGGATAAATGGTTTTTTCCGATTATAGCACCATCTATGTACAGTTTAAAAAAATGTCTCGAATAAAAGTTGCTTACTTATATGTAAGAAATCCAAATATGAAATAAAAACTGGGGGTTTCTATTTAAGATTTTAAAGTTACCCCCCACCCCACCTCTAGGGTGTGGAGTGGGGGGTCGTGGTTGGTGTCATTCGATAGATTTTTGAAAAACTTATTTTTCAGTTTTTCGATACGATGTTCATTTCGAGAAATATTCGACCGTTCCGCTACTTTTGGGAAACCCTATATAATTTGAAGTAACTGAGTATGGATATACAAAAATTGGCTGAATCACCTTTAACCCTAAAAAACTCGTGTTTGTCATTGTTTTTAAGGGTTTTTGAGTTTTGAAAAACATGCTTTTTGTGGGTTTAACGGTGTTTCGCAAAATTTTTGAATTTCCTAAAGGACTCAATTTAGTTCAAATTATATATAACCTAAAAAATCCTTGATTTGATTTATTTGAAGTCTATAAAATGGGTGAAATCCCCAAAAACACAAATGGAGTGTTATTATTTAATCACATAGAACGTAAAAAAATGAATTCTGGGAGGGCATTTTGCCTCCCAAACTTTGATGTTTCGACTTTTAGCTCGGAATCTCTTGGTGATTGCTAGTGAATCAGTCAAAAACAACATTCAAAATGAATAAAACGGATTTTATGAAATTCCTTGTGTCACGATCTTATGCATAGGCCAAACCAATCATAGAATTCAAAATAAGATTTATGAACATCCAAAAATGTATTATTAAAAATCTTCTCTTAGTATCGGATTGGCATGCTTTGAGAAATTATATACCCGATACTTCGATAAAGAAGAATCAGTTCCTAAATTGGAAAATTTCCTATAATCTATAGAGTTACTATAATCACCAAGTATTGATCTCAATTATTAGAGGTTAAGAAGCTAGTAAGCAATGTTAAGAAATGTTACAATATAATTCCTCCCTTTTTACTAAACATTAAAAATACACACAATCTTCCAATAACGAAATGACTTATTTGTTAGCACAAATAACCCACCCACCTGTGGACGTAATATATTTTAGCTTACCTGGAATGCTTAAAATTCTAGCATGTGCTGCTTGTTCGTAAATATCTGGCCTCAATGGCGACCTGCAAATAGGATTTACAGCGGAAGGACTTATGCAAATTTTCTGCACTTGAAAGAGTATTACGTCGTGTAGCGTATGTTTGCATCCGAGTTCTGCCGAAGGTATGATTATCCTAATGTCTTGGCACTCCAGATATGCCAAAGGTAAATTTTGATTATTGATATCTAAGAGAGAGACGGACGTATCGGAAACTTTTGTTTCCTTATGGGCTGGTATTTCTAGAAGAGGTACTATAACCATGTAGAAACTGCGTAGTGTTTTCGGGGATATCACAAAATCTACAACAAAACAAAGTAAGTATTTTTCAGTAGTATTATATTATAATTTAATAGTCTAAGAGCCAGCGTAGGAGCCAGCCTTACGGTAGCAGGTAGGAACTCCTTTTGGATAGTCCTATCAGGGAAATTGAATCAATCCCTGCCTTCTGCAGATTCCAGGTGTTTCCTGACCCGGGAAACTAGTACCTGCTAAGGGTCCCCTGTCCAGGGTCACGGATGAAGCCCACAACGGCATCCAGGGCGGAGAAGAAGGTCTTCACAACGGTCTGGAGGACGGAGGTGGCAGCCCCCTGGTTTTAGGGCTTGTATAAAATCGAACCTGGAAATCGGCAGCTGGTTTTTCAGTATCTGTATTGAGCGGAAGTCATTTAGGCCAGAACGGTCAATACAGAATAGTACTCGGTGCGGTGGCAACCACTTAAACAGCGTGTACACAGCGGTGTAGAAAGCCAAGGGAATGACTACTACACTATTTTTCCCAGGTTAATCAATATGGCTGAGGAAATAAACGATGGCCCCGAGTACGGGCGCTTCTTAAATGGGGCAGGGGTGCGAAGAATCTCCCGCTTGGCCAAATTTGATATACAGAGAAGTTGTAGAATAGGCACATGGAATGTGCGGAGTTTATATGAACCAGGAAAAACACACAATGCCATAAATGAGATGAAAAGGCTGCAAATATCAATTCTGGGTATCAGTGAAATGCGATGGCCCGGATCTGGCCAATGCCATGTGGATGATCATGAAGTATATTATGCAGGAGAAGAGAGTAATTACCATCGTCATGGTGTATGATTCATAGTCTCAAACGAGGTTAGCAAATGTGTTAGGGCGGTATGCCAGGTATCTGAACGAGTCATAATGATTCAGTTGAACGCGAAACCCAGAAACATAAATTTAATACAAGTGTATGCACCGACAGCGGAAAGTGAACTGGAAGAACTTGACAAGTTCTACGCCGATGTAAAAACTGTTACCGACCAACTCAAGACTAGAAATCTCACCATTCTGATGGGTGACCTTAATGCTAAGATAGGAAAAGGCAGACAAAGTAATATTATTGGCTGTTATGGACTGGGCGATAGAAATGAAAGGGGAGACTATTTCGCAGATTTTTGCAACGAACATAATCTATGTATAATGAATACCTTTTTCAAATTACCTAAAAGGAGATTATATACGTGGAAATCTCCAGCAGATACCCCCAATAATATCGTAAGAAACCAAATCGACTACATAACCATCAGTGAGCGTTACAGAAATGCAGGAAAGTCTGTAAAAACCTATACTGGCGCCGATGTGCCATCTGATCACAATCTATTGTTAGCCGAAATAAAATTAAAACTTAAACGGATAAAACAACAACGATCCTCTAACAAACTGGATACCGATTTTATTAGAAACAACAGTCAGGGGATTTCAAACAATTTAGAGAGCAATTTTAAGAATAGCGAACAACAAGAATCCATCGAGGATCATTGGAACCAAATCAAAACGATTATAAGCAACTCAACTCAAAACTTCAAAGAGAAAAATCAAAATCAAAAGAAGCAACAGTGGATGAACGATGAGATTTTGAATTTGATGGAAAAAAGACGCAAATTTAAGAATCAAAACATCGAAATGTATAAACGCATTAATAAAGAGATAAGGACTAAAATACGAGCGGCAAAAGAAATATACTTTGAAAAAAAATGTTTAGAAATTGAAGAGTTGCAGAGAAAACATGATTCATTTAATATGTATAAAAAAATAAAAGAACTCACCGGTCAGAACAAAAAACATGCAAATAACATCGTTGATAGAGACGGAAAACTGATTATCACTGATTTGGATAAAATAGACAGATGGAAAGAATACATTGAGGAACTGTTTAATGATGAAAGGCCCGAGCTTGAAATTAACGAAGTAGTTACAGGACCTGACATAACTATGGACGAAATTGAACAAGCAATAAGATTAGCAAAGACCAGAAAAGCGACGGGATCAGACGAAATACCGAATGAAATAATAAAGCTCTTCGAAAATTCAGGTAAAAGATCTCTCCTTCATCTTTTTAATAAAGTTTATCAAACTGGCTATATACCAACGGATTGGCTGCTGTCGACTTTTGTGACGATACTTAAAAAAGCAAACGCGAAAAGATGTAGTGACTACCGAACCATTAGCTTGATGAGTCACGTTTTAAAGATATTTCTACGAATTTTGCACTCTAGGATGTACCAAAAAATAGAAGAACAGCTTGGTGATACTCAGTTTGGATTCCGCAATAACCTTGGGACCAGAGAAGCACTGTTTAGTATTCAGGTTATGGTACAGAGATGCAGAGATGTCGGACATCCGGTTTATATGTGTTTCATTGACTTTGAGAAGGCCTTTGATCGGGTAAAACATACGGAAATGATTGCTATTCTTCAGAAAGTGGGTATTGATGATAAAGACCTACGCATTATCAAAAATCTTTACTGGCATCAACGTGCAAACATCAGGATTGGCTGGGACACGTCTGAAGAACTTCAAATACGAAGAGGAGTAAGGCAGGGCTGCATTTTGTCCCCACTAATATTTAACATCTATTCTGAGTTTGTTTTCAATAAAGCAGTGGATAATGCTCAATGTGGTATCAAAATGAATGGCGTCAATATTAATAATTTGAGATATGCGGATGACACGGTGTTAATTGCGAGCAATTATGAAGAACTTCAACATCTGATTAATAGGATTACAACAACGTGTGATGAATATGGACTCAAGCTAAACACCGCAAAGACCAAGGTGATGGTTGTCAGTAAGACGCCAATACAACCGGAAGTAGTAACAGCTTATGGTGAACAATTAGAGAGAACTAACAGTATCACCTACCTTGGTTGTAATCTAAATGAGAACTGGGACATGAGCAAAGAAATTAGAATACGTATAGAGAAGGCCAGAGCTGCATTCTTTAAGATAAAGAAACTTTTATGTGGAAACAACATTACTTTGAATCTTAAAATTAGATTAGTGAGATGTTATGTGTTCTCTACTCTTTTGTACGGTGTCGAAGGTTGGACTTTAACAGATACTCTTCTCAAGAAATTGGAAGCCTTTGAAATTTGGGTATACCGAAGAATCCTACGAATAAGTTGGGTGGATAGAGTTCGTAACGAAGTTGTTTTGCACCGGATGGGAAAAGTCACAGAAGTCGTCAGAACAGTTAAAAATCGAAAACTTGAATATTTTGGCCATGTTATGCGACACCCAGAGAGATATAATATACTCCATTTAATAATTCAAGGCAAGGTAGACGGAAGAAGAGGGCCAGGTCGAAGAAGAACGTCATGGCTTAAAAACCTGAGAGAATGGTATAACAGATCCTCTGCATCCTTTTTCCGAGCTGCCGTTAACAAAATTGCTATAGCCAATTTGATAGCCAACGTTCGATAATCGAGCACGGCACATGAAGAAGAAGAAGAGCCAGTGAACCCTCTGACTAACTGTCTTCCTGTAAGGCTAGAAATTTGTATAGTGATAATTCATAGCACACCAAGGCTAAAAACCATGACCTGGCAGACATCAGCCCTGCACGTGTATCTACCAGATGAATCGAAAAGTGCATAGTTTAGGGGGAAAATAAGCTTTATCCTGTAAGGTTTAAATTTAAGTATGTGTTTCAGTAAGTCATTTAGAAGAAATGTGTACAATGCCAGGCGATTCTGAACAGCATAAGACCTTGCCAGGCGAGGGGAAAAATTAGGGGTTTTTCCTAAAATTATTGTTTTTGCATCGAACAAAGTTTTTTTGAATCATTCCAAACAGAAAAGGTCTTTAGTGATTTTTCTCTTAGGTTAATAGTTTTTGTTATATCAGCGATTAAACATTTTGAAAATTGCGAAATCGGCCATTTTTAACCCTAAATCGGACATTTAACTAAAAATTTAAATGTTGCCAAGGTAGGTAGATATTCCTTAAACATTGATTGATGAAATCCCGAAGAGTGTTTTGCAATACAATATCGAAAACCCCTTTGTTTTTTAATTGCTAATCAAGCGGGCGCGACACTGTAATATAAGTGAGGACGTTTGAGTTTGTATAAATTCATTATCTCGAGAATGAGCAAATTTGAAGAGAAATCCTCAGACAGGTCGATTTTTATTTTTAAATTATCATCCATCTGGGCGCGTCATCCATCTGGGCGCGATGACGTAATCGATGATTTTTTTTAAATGAGAGTAGGGGGTCGTGTGATAGATCATTTGAAAGGTTATTTAATTCTCTATTCAGTAATATAAACATGAACATAATTATTTATACAGGGTGTACAAAAAATTGTTTTCTTCTTTTTGTCTAAATTAATTTAATAAAAAAATGTTTTTTTTTGTACACCCTGTACAAATAATTTTGCTAATGTTTATATTACTGAATAGAGAATTAAATAACTTTTCAAATGAGCTATTACAAAACCCCTACTCTCATTTAAAAAAATCATCGATTACGTCATCACGCCCAGACGGATGACGTCACTAGTATTATATATATGCCAAAAAGTTCTAATTTAAGAATAAAAATCGACCTGTCTGAGGATTTCTCTTCAAATTTGCCCATTCTCGTGATAATGAATTTATGCAAACTCAAACGTCCTCACTTACACTACAGTGTCGCGCCCGCTTGATTAGCAATTAAAAAACAAAGGGGTTTTCGATATTGTATTGCAAAAAACTCTTCGGGATTTCATCAATCAATGTTTAAAGAATATCTACCTACCTTGGCAACATTGCAATTTTTAGTTAAATGTCCGATTTAGGGTTCAAAACAAAAACTATTAACCTAAGAGGAAAAAACCTTTTCTGTTTGGAATGATTCAAAAAACCTAAAAAAACTTGGTTCGATGCAAAAAAAATAATTTTAGGAAAAACCCCTAATCTTTCCCCTCGCCTGGCAAGGTCTTATGCTGTTCAGAATCGCCTGGCATTGTACACATTTCTTCTAAATGACTTACTCAAACACATACTTAAATTTAAATCTTACAGGAGAAAGTTTCTTTTCCCCTAAACTATTCAGTTTTCGATTCACCTGGTAGATACGCGTGCACGGCTGATGCCTGCCAGGTCATGGTTTTTAGCCTTGGTGTGCTATGAATTATCACTATACAAATTTCTAGCCTTACAGGAAGACCGTTAGTCGGAGGGTTCACTAGCTCTTAGACTATAAACAAACTGTTCAAATTGAGTATTGATTTAAAAAATAGAAGAAAGTAGGAAAGTGAAAAGTAAAAAGTAAAAATATATTTTCACAATCTTCAGGTTTCTCAATTCAGGAATGGAATTTATATATTACAAGATTGTTGTAACTAGTGTACTGAAAATGGTGAAAATTACAGTAACATCCGTTATTCTGACGATTTTAAATACCTAGGATGTTGGATAAACGAGACACTAAATCCGGATGAAGAAATTAAAACTCGTATAGAAATTGCAAGAGGAGCATTTATGAAACTTAGATCTATTCTGAGCAACTCTCAGCTGAACTTACAACTAAGAATTAAGTTCCTAAAATGTTATGTGTATCCTGTATTACTATATGGATGTGAAACCTGGATCATGAAGGTTAACATGATGAACAAATTAGAAGCCTTTGAGATGTGGCCGTATCGTAGAATGCTCAGAATATCTTGGGTTCAACGCATTTCAAACAGAGAAGTCTTAAACAGAGTACGTCAAGGCGAAGGTGACTTAATGAAGATGATAAAAAAGAGAAAACTTGAATATCTGGGGCATATAATGAGAGGTAGCAGATACAGGATGCTACAGTTAATACTCAATGGAAAGATCGACGGAAAAAGAGGAATTGGTCGAGGGAAATATTCATGGCTCCGAAACCTTCGTCAATGGACTGGCTTATCAGAAGATCAATTGTTACATGCCGCACAAGATCGAGAACGATATCGGCAAATTGTTATGGAAGCTACCCACACCTAAAAATTTGGGCACGGTACTTAAAGAAGAAGATTCTGACGATACAGTCATTATCGCTGAAAGTGAGAAATACCTGCAGACGCTACTAAACACAATTTATGATACTGGGGAACAGTTTGGTTGAACAATAATCATAAAAAAACAAAAACCATGGTTATCAGTAAAAGGAGCAAACTTATTATAAGGATCCAGATAAAAAATGAAGATATTGAGCAAGTGGACAAAATGAAATACTTAGGAGTCTGGATTACGGAAGATCTAAATCCGAAATTAGAAATTTGATCAAGAAGAATAGAGCAATCAAGAGCAGCTTTTTTGAAGATAAGGAAATTTCTGAGTAACCAAAGACTCAATCTGCAAATCCGATATCGGATGGTAAAATGTTATATCCAAGTCTTCTTTATGGTGTCGAAGCCTGGACTGTTAATGGTGACTTAATGAGAAAGCTGGAAGCTTTTGAGATGTAGCTTTTTAGGAGAATTTTGAAAATACCATGAATACCAGAATGGGAAGAGACAGAACTTTTGACTACCATTGAAAGGCGAAAGACAGCATTTTTGGGGCACATACTTAGAATGATAAGTACGAGTTGTTGCAGTTAATTACGAAGGGTAAAATTGAAGGAAAAAGGGGTCCTGGTAGACGACAAATATCCTGGGTGAAAAACATTCGCGACTGGACCAGGTTAAACACACAGACGCTTTAAAAAAAGCAGAACATAGAGACGAATTTGCAATGGTTATAGCCAACCTTCATTAGTGGAGACGGCAATAGAAAAAGAAAAAAGAATGTATTGAAGTTCAGGAAGATTATAATATAATATTATAATACAATATAACATCGTGTTTTATACAACGAAAATTTTTTTGAACAACTTATATTGTGCTACCTATTCTGCCCTACTAAGAAAGAACCCCGTATCTCCAAAATTTCAAAATTTGAGATATTTGCACCATATGAATAATTATGATTTATATAACATATTCACATAGAGGAAACCCCGTATTTTACATTTCTAAATATTTTATGAAATGAAATAGTTTCCTCGTAAACGCCAAAAATGACTATTCTCGTCTTTCTCAAAACTAGCTATAGTGGAGATACGGGGTTTTTTCTTAGTAGGGCAGTATTGTGCCTAATAAAAAATGTTACCTATAGGTTGTATATTTACAACTATTTCTGTAATGTAACGACTCTGTGACAGTAATTGTGGATTTAAAGATTCTCCTCTTTTCGGTTCTTTATGATGACGTTTCTGTACTGCCCCCCATAAAGTGTGCGTGTGTTGGCAGCTTGCTCTCGTTATTGTAATACTTATAAAGCCGTTATCTTCATGCCTTTGGGTAGCAGCCACATCTTCCCTTAACCGCATGACTATTCCCGAAAATGGTCCAGGTTGCCAGTCCGAAGTTGGTGTGAACCTAAAAAAATAGAAATCTTGTGAATGTTGGTCCAAAATGTTTAGCAGATAATATAAGCAACTCACTTTAAATGTATGAAGAAAACAAATACTCAGCTTTTATGTAATTTAATGCTCAAGCAGTACTTCGAGTACATGGAAAGGCTTTGAACATAAAAAAAACAAAAATCATGATTGCCAGTAAGAACAAGATCGAAGGCGAAAGAATCTAGGTTAATCTTTAACACATTCAGTCCCGGTATTATAATTTTTTTTCTTGTCCATTCGTCAGCATATTTTTTTCATCACTGTCATGTGGCATTAGAGTGATGGTTGCCTATAAAATGTATTGTATCAACTTTAAACTACCAAAGTCAGTTGTGATTTGGTAGGGAAGTCTCTATGACTCAGAGAAGGCAAGTGACTTGTGTCTACATTTGCTGTAACAAAGGATCCTGCCGGGATGGAAATATGGTTCAAAGATATTCCAAGAGATCGCTGGGAGCCAAATGACAAAGCAGCAGCTGTATGTATGAAACATATGTATGGATATACAATTCTAAGAAGTTAATCCTTCAAAAATCATACATCTGGAAAAGTAGTATGTACAACAAGTACAGATGAAATTCTCAAAATTAGTACCAATGCCGTGCCAACTATTTTTTCACAATATATCTTCATAAATGAAAATATTCGTTTCGTTTTGATTCAATTCGAGTCTCTTGCCATCCTCTGACACCGATGTTTCGGAATCTATTCCTTTTCAAAGAGGCTTCGCAAGAAGACTGATTTGGATCAAAACGAAACGAGAAGATAATGCAAATATTAAAATATTTACAGTGACCTCTAACGGGGAACGATGAAATGAGTAAATACTAATTACTCATTTTATCGTTTTACTCATATCTTCATACTTGTCCCGCCTAGAAGTGAAGAAAAAGAATTCAGACTCCACAAGACATGAGAATCTGCATGCCATTTCAAGGCCATTTAGATGCAATTGACGATTTTCTTGAAAGTTACCTAAGAGATAGCTCATGGAATACATAAATTGTTATCAATATTATGACATATTTTAATCGAACAAACTTCCGACTTACCTTTTATAATGTTGAATGGACACCGACCCAATTTTGCTCTTGAGCTTTAAATAAACACTTTGAAAATCCAACGAACTAACAATATCTTCGGCATCGACGACAAGTTTCAAACGAGGCTGTGGTGGTGCCAGATTGTCACTCAAAGTGTCTTTGCACTCGCTTGACAATAATTCTATAGTAAACCTGGTAATTGTCCACTGAACCCAAGCCGTCAGTCTAGCAGTCTCGTCGGTAGTTTCTTGCTGGGATAACGTCGCAATAGGTGGGGTTCTGTCACTAGTCGAATCAAGCGTATTTTCTTTTAATATGGTTGGAGACATTGTCGAACTCTTACTAAGGACAGGTGGTAGAGCGTCTGGAGTTTTCGGAACAACATTCGGCGCCGTTTCAGGCATAAGATTGCTAGCTACTTCCATGAGACCTACAAAGTATTAATATTTAGCAAAAAAATATTTGGCACCAGAAATAAAAAAAAAATGACAAACATTTCTATAACCTCCTAGATACTTGTTTGTTGATTTCTTATTATTGATCTTAGTGCTGTTCTTGCTCTTCATCATCACCAGCATTATTCAGCCATTTTATTTCGCTGTCGGAAATAAGGCCCCTTCTTAACGTTTCTAAGTCATTGATTCCTCTTGTCAGCTCTTGATCTTCATTCTACAATATTTTTTTACCGCCTGTAGTCTTTTTGGGCCAGGTTGATCACACAGTAAAATTTTCAAAAGGAAATATTTACCAAAGATACAGCGAGGTAAAGTTGAAAAATCATCAAAATTGATTTTTCGGATTTTTGCATAAAATTTGATTTTTGAACATGTTCCACCAATTCTAGATAAAAATAAACTTCATATTCTGATTAAGCGACTTCGAAAACATAAAGAATGACCAAAATTGGTCATTCACCTTAAAGTTGATTTTTATGGTCGGTATAACGTAATTTTACGAGTTGCTGCCGCTCGCCTATAAAATCAATACTCTTACTAAAGCTTTCCCAAGAACAATGCGGATTCGTCCCAAATAGGGGCACAAGAGAATACATTCTTAATATTCGGCAAATTAAATAAAAACCCCTAGAATTTAATTTAATATAGAAACATATTTTGTGCTTTGTTGACTACTCTAAGGCTACAGGAGAATGGGTACAAACCAGAAAATCTAATCTATTTATTAAAAGAACTGTATGCAAATAGTAGCGCCAATGTAAGAGTTAATAACACGCATTCGAAAAACTTCAATTTGAAATCTGGACTTCGGCAGGGATGTAAAATATCCCCCATTCTATTCAATGTATACAGCGAACACATTATGCGTCACGTTTATGAGAAATAGCAAGGTGAAGCAACAATAAGAGGACGAAAAATCAATAACCGTTAATGCTTTGTATTAAAACATCCATTAAAACATTAATGTCCTGTATTTTGATACCGATTTCCGAAGTAAAATTGTGACTTATTCCCAACTAAAATAGTAAATTGTAATACTGAATGTCTTTGGGTTTTACTTACCATAGAGAATACTTGCAAAAAGGTACACCTGAACTTCAGAGGTAGAAATAACAATCGGAGTCATGTCTATATGAACACAAACACCAATGCAACCAATATCCGGTTTACTGGTGTCCAAGTTTACTTCACCCTCAGGTTTATTTGGCTTCGTAGAGAGCCCAACGGTAGCATTCAAAGAAACCGGTTTCAAGAATGTCAACTTTTTACCGAATTGAATGGTGTAACAGCTCATGTCTGATATAGACATTGTCCAGGGAAAACTTGATTTCTCAGAAGTCCATATTGTATCGGGTAGAGTCACTGGAAGTGTGTTTAAATACTTTTTTATACTTTGTCGATGAGCGCTACGGATGTTTGCTAAAGGCAATGTTATTATCAAGATATCCGGAGGTTGTTCTTTGTTGACAGCTGACTCAACGGCCTCTTGGATCCCTATAAAATAAAATATATAAAATAAACATACCAATAATAATAATTCTTAATCGTAGGGGAGCCCAAGCGGGGATTTTTGCAGTTACTCGAGCGCGTCAGATAATCATATGGGGAGAAACCTTGTGCCCTGTAATTGTATCCCTAACATATATTGGATCTGAATACAGGGGAGTTCGTTAAGGGGGCTTGAAAAAAAAATCTATCCTTAGAAAAACTCGAAATCGTCAGATTAAGATAAGGTAAGTTAAGTACATGCAAAAGAGTGTATATTTCAAAAATCTGACGGTTTGAGCGGGGGCGTAAGGAAATGGGTGAGTCACAAAGTTTCACAAGAAAAAAGCTAATATTTCGAGAAATAAACGTGAGATCGAAAAACTAAAAAATAGTTGTTCAATATTTTTCAAAAATCTATCGAATGGTACCAAACACCTAAACTCTGCCATGTAAGGTTCTACCTACAATTTTGTCACCTAAACTCTGCCATGTAAGGTTCTACCTACAATTTTCCAACCAATATGGTTGATGTCATGTGATGCCAGGGGTTAATCTGAAAATATTTGTAACATCCTTCAAAATCTGATAAAATAATGTAACCCCAACCGTTTAAAATCAATTTAAGGGTTTATACCCATACATTTTGGTGGCTTAAAGCATGTAAACCTGTGATAACACTGATGATGGAATATTGATTCCGAAAACGTTTTGTGATACAGCCCTTTTTAGGGATTTTAAATACATATACCTTTTACAAAATAAGGTTTTTATTTTTGTGATTTATGGTATACAGCCAGTACAGGAATTTTTCCTTGTGATATTTTTAAAAATATAGTGTTTGATAAAATACATAAAACAGAAAAAAAAATTAGACCTGCAGCCATCTCCAACAAAAAGTTATACGCTTTTTTCAAAAAATAAATAAATTTTTTTTGAGGTTATGTACAGTCAACCTACGGATCTATAAAAAATACACATGTTTTGTAAAAGCCTCAACTATGCCTGTGAATTTTTTGAAATTTTAAAATTGATTGCATCCCATCTAAAAAAAAAAACGAAAAATGAAGTTTTTGATGGGGAAGAGGGAAGGGGTGGTGAGTTAAAATTAGGCTGAGTCTTATTTTCGAATCACATAGAACTTAAAAAAATGAAAAAGATTGAATTTTGGTAGTGAGGGAGGTTACCTTTTAATTTATTTTTCTCGTCGACAAGTAGAAAGTTTGATGCGCCACTGTCGGCGCATGTGCTACTAAAAAGTGACGGCACCGTGTTCATACGTTTTCTTTTAGGTTTAACTATTTAAGTTATAGGCTCTTATCGTGCTTAAAATAATTAGCAAATTTCATCTATACTAGCTCCTAGTCTATAAATCGAAATGGATTAACTAAAGTTTAAAGAATAAATTTTGTGTTCTTTGTAAGTATTTAACGGAAATTTCTCATTTGACTGAAACATGTAAAGATTCTTGGTAAATCATGGTAAATTTCGTAAATGAATTTTCAAACCGTGCAATTTTGCAATAATTCCTCTTTCACTGATTAATAAAAATAATTTAATTACTTATAATTAAGTTTGTACCTTGAGATCCGATCGCAGATAGTGACCCCAATGGAAAATAAATAGTACACTGAGAAATATCTCCACACAGAAACACTCCTTTCCAAACATCGAACCACTTCTTCAAAAAATTATATATCTTCTCTTGGATATCCACAGTTTCTTCTCGGGTTACTTGTACTTTCTGTGGAATGTACAAATGTTCTCGGTCAGAACTGCTATGCACGGATTCTATTTGACTAGATACTTTACGAGGAGTTTCTGCAACGCTGCTACTGACATCGGAAACGTTTTTGGTTTTGGGACCACATTCTAAAAGAAAAACAGCAGCTTTTATTTAATTATTCAAAAAGTTAAATAAACTCTAAAAACATAACAAATAGTGGACTAGCTTAGCTATTTTTAACTTAAAAATAACTGTATTTATAAGCAACGAGAAACCTAAAAGATTTCAAAATCTAAAAGATTTCTTAAGTTGGAAAAAAAATTCTGATTTTCACCTGTACCTCATCTTTGTATAATTTGAAAGGAAAAAGGGTGACAAATGAATATACCTGGGTGTTATGTTCGTGTAAAACTCCCTTAACCATGAATGTAGGTTGGTACTACTGTCATCTGAACGACAGCTGTCACATACTTAATACTGCGACACGATACACTCAACCAGAGATAGGATGGTACACATTTGTGGGCGGATCCTCCTTGGCGCGAAATACGTCACTCACAGAGTTGTTTTAAAAGTTAGCTTGCAGTACACATATATAGTTAACATACGTTTTCGCTTATAAATTCGTTTAATTGTGTTTTTTGAGGTTTTTTTAAATATTTCGTTTTAAATAGGACTTTTCCACACTTCTTATTTGTTGTGAGCTTCCGTCATATTATGTCGTATATTAATATTATACACGGATTATACGACATATGACCGAAGCTTGAAACAAATTCCACTTAAAATATTTCATTTTTTAGTTACATTTTTAAAGCCTAAACATTCTATTGTTTATGCAAAAGATCTGATTCATTTTGAAGGGCCCAGGATTATATCGTAAATATTAATTTTTAATTAAATTTATGTTTATGAAGAATGCGATGAAAAATTATAAACGGTCATTAAAAAAGAGGTCACGTTGTACGACAATTCAAATCAGCTGACCGGACATTTACAAAATTACTCACTGCACTAAAAAACATCTGACCTTTCTGACCTTCATCAACAGAAAGCGAACGTGTGTTTATAATTTCAGCAAATTTCTGTACAAAAAAGGAATCAGCTGGAAAGATCAAACACTGAACAATTTATGTTTTCCTAAAACTTATTTCAATAATAAAAACAACGAAAATTCAGATTAAACACAAATTTATAATTTTCCTGTTTCTAAATATGTTCAATATTTAATCAAATTTATACGTTTTAATACTAATTGCATTGAAAAATAATGAAGATAAAATAGAAAAATAAAAAAGAGAGTGAAAAATAATCAAAAACCAATTTCTTCTCTTCATTTTTAAATTTCCCGATTTCCGGGAAATCATAGGGGGCGGGAAATGGAGCTCTAACTGTAAAAGATACAGAATGGAGTTAAATGATCTGGCAGGATTCATTTGCCATAAATTTAAGAACGACTTATCATTGCAAAGTTCGTCGAGTGCATCATTTACGTGGATAGATCATTTGAGCGAGGGTGGTTTGTCAAAACCATCTTCTGCATTCATGAATGCCATTGAGAGTCTCAACAGGGTATTTTTTGCTGCACATAATAAAGATGGATTAGTATGTGGTGAAAATTTCATAAAAAGTCTTTTGTTGCAAAGTGTAGATATTCAATGCCCCGAAAAGGCAAAACGCTTGTTCTTTAGAGCAAGAATGTTCATTCGCATAAAAGAACTAAATAGATCAATTACCCTCCAGAGAGCTACCAAAAGAAAATGGAAAAAAATTTTGGCCTAGAAAACAATAAAAAGCTCTTAATAATGTGTATATGGGATTGAGCTACAATTGTTGGTGTAACGAAAATTACATTTCTTAAATACTACCGTTTGAGTTTCGATTTCCATTCCGGAAATCGCGAAAATTAAAAGTTAAAAGAAAATTACCTAAGTGTTGAAAATTCTGCGAAACTGTAGTAACCGTCTCGTAACCCCGTTCAGGTTACAAGAATTTTCCCAGAATTTTCAACACCTAATTTTCTTTTAAATTTTAATTTTCAAAGATTCAAGCTCGACTCTTCAATACGATTTGATTGATATGTCACAGGTACTATTTCTGCAATTATATTATATGGCACTTCCGGTTAGAACTTTTTAACCGAAAATTATAGGTATAATAACCAAAAGTATCTCTACATTTATTCTCATTTTGCTAAGGCACGTCAAATAATATATCGCTTTAAAACGGTAGGTACTTCCGGTTGCAACTCTAAAACCGGAAGTCCGATGTCAAATGTCTTATCTTTAACACCATCCTTGGGTTATAAGCTTTCATTCGACATCTCACTTGTCATTCTATCTGTATTAGTAACGGAGGAGTTATATTCACGGATGGACGGACAGACAGTCATGAAAACGGAAGTATATATTTGTTCTCGTCTTGCTAAAGCGGATCGAATAATATATCGCTTGTACTATTCCGGTGACTTTAAAACAGTACTTCCGGTTGCAACTCGAAAACCGGAAGTCCTAGGTCAAATTTCTCACCTTTAGTACCATCCTTATAATATAAGCTTTCATTCGACACCTCACTTGTCATTCTACCTGGTATAATGACGGAAGAATTGTGTCTACGGACGGACGTACGGACAGACATACGTAAATAATTCAACGTTTTCACATTTTTTCAAAATTGGGTGAAAACAACATGCATATTTTATTTAAACTACTGTATATGCGCATATTTCATACGTTTTTATTAGCATACTTGCCTAAGTTTAGTAATAAGTGTAGGAATAAAACTTTTATTTATACAAACGTTAATTCGAAAACAGCACTTATTTATTTCATGTTCTCTATTCAAACCTAACTAAATATTTAAAATAATGCTCGAACATATTTTGTAATTATGTACTTGTTTAGTTTTTAAGTTACTTATACAAATTTATTTGGTCTTTTAAATACCTTTTTTAATTTTAATTTGTGGGTAATTATTTTAAAATTTCTTGGACAAAAAGTTGTATTTACATATATAGTAACTTCTGTGTAAATTTCAGATTTTTACCTTTTGTAATTTGAATAAAATAAGAGAAGTTTGACGTTATTTATATTGGTTTCTTTATATCTCGCCAGCGATTACTCTGTGAGTGACGTCATGCGCTCGGCAGACGAAAACTCGTTTTTAGGAACATCCGGGCCTGATACTGCGATAGAAAATGGAAACCATGTGCATAATTCTTTAAAATAAAGTATTTTACATCGAGTATTATTTCATTACAAATACTTACGTCCTTTAAGTACAAAGGACTTGACATTTGGCGACGAGGATAATGGATACAAATATTACAGACACTACATCAACTACAACGTTCCAACTACAGCCGGTACAAACACGAGTTCCTCGACTACAACTGCGATAGTTGCACCTGCTACAGCTCCAGTAATGTCTACACAAGTTTCTACATTCCAGTTTTCCGTTGAACCTTTTAACCAGACAGCTACAAAATGGTCCAGGTGGGTAAAACGGCTGGAAGGAGCATACAAAGTTTTTAAAATTCCAGAGGAAATGAAATTGCCCTATTTACTACATTACATGGGGTCGGAAGCATACGATACACTGTGCGATAAACTAGCTCCAGAGGTCCCTGAAGACAAGTCATATGAGGATACAGTTAAGTTAATGGATAATTTTTACAACCCTGCACCACTTGAAATTGCTGAAATATTTAGGTTTCAATCAAAAAGACAAGCAGAAGGCGAAAGTATACAAGAATACCTACATTCTCTACAGAAACTTGCCATAAACTGCAACTTTTCCACATATTTAAAAAGTGCTATACGAAATCAGTTTGTTTTTGGTTTACAGTCAAAGAGGATTCAAGCCAGACTATTAGAAACAAAGGGATTGGACTTGGACCGAGCCGTAGAAATTGCAGCAAGCATGGAAACTTCAG
This sequence comes from Diabrotica virgifera virgifera, assembly GCF_917563875.1. Taxonomy (NCBI): domain Eukaryota; kingdom Metazoa; phylum Arthropoda; class Insecta; order Coleoptera; family Chrysomelidae; genus Diabrotica; species Diabrotica virgifera. The sequence goes on from NC_065449.1 coordinate 189,439,193, forward strand.
AAAAGGATAGTAATCAATTTTCTCACAACAATAATTACAATCAGGCTAGTATAAATGTTTTAAATGCGAAAGCAAAAAGTTTTCATAAAAATACAAACACTAGTAAATTTAATGATAATAATACAGTAAATAATCATAGTAGCTCTCCTAATAATACTTTTACAATGTCAAATAACCGTAATAGGGCTTGTTATAGATGCGGAGACACCTCGCATTTAGCCGATAAATGTAATAAAAAGCATTTAATCTGTAACTTTTGTAAAAACGTCGGACACATTCAAAAAGTTTGTTTAAAGGCACAACAAAATTCACACAGGCAAGTAAATTCAGTAAACTCTGCTCAAGAGGTCTTAGAAGTAAATGCTGGAAATTGCAAAGATAAATTTTTTATAAATTTAAAAGTGAATGGTAATATTTTAAATTTTGAAATTGATTCTGGCGCTGCTGTTACAATCATAAATAAAAATATATTTGAAAAATATTTTCCTGCATTACAATTACAAAAATCGGATGTTAAATTAACTACATACTGCAAAAATAATTTGAATGTTTTAGGTTTAGTTTCAGTGGAGGTTGAGCACCAGGAATTAAAGCACACTCTAAAGTTGTATGTGGTGGATGGTGATGGCTACTCACTGGTTGGTCGAGAGTGGATACATGCTCTGGAAATCAATTTACATCAGGTAAATACAATTCTACATGAAAATTTTGAAATTGCAACTTTGTTAGATAAATATAAACATTTATTTGAAAAGTCAGTTGGTGAAATAAAAGGGTTAGAGGCTGAAATTTATCTAAAACCTGGTACTAAAGCAAAATTTTGTAAGGCCCGTCCTGTAGCTTTTGCATTACGCCCTAAAGTTGAGGCAGAATTAGAGTCCTTAGTAAATCAGGGAGTCTTAAAGAAAGTAGCATTTTCGGACTGGGCAACTCCTATTGTTCCTGTAGTTAAACAAAATGGGGACATACGCATTTGTGGTGATTTTAAAATCACATTAAACCCTTGCATTGAAGTGGATGAATACCCTTTACCTACACCAGATGACCTACTTTCCCAATTAGCAGGTGGGGACAAATATACAAAAATAGATATTACGAAAGCTTACTTACACTTGCCAATAAAAGATGAAATGAAACATTTACTTACATTAAACACCCATAAAGGTTTATTTCAACCAAATCGATTAATGTTTGGAATTGCTAGTGCTCCTGCCAAATGGCAACGTTTAATGGAGCAAATGCTACAAGGAATAGATGGTATTTCAATATTTCAGGATGATATAAGAATTACAGCTCCAAATAATACCTTACATTTACAAAGACTTGAACAAGTTTTAAAGAAATTATCTGAACATAATTTACATATAAATTTGGATAAAAGCGAATTTTTCAAAGACGAGATTGACTACTGTGGATATAAGATGAGTAAAACGGGTGTGTCTACTAGTGCAGATAAGGTAACTGCAATTGCAAATGCTCCAATACCTACAAACAGAACTCAAGTTCGGAGTTTCTGTGGCCTAATTAATTATTACAGACGTTTTTTAAAAGATACTTCTACAATTTTACAACCATTAAATAATTTACTTAAAAAGAATGTCAATTTTAAATGGTCGAATACTTGTCAAACTGCGTTTGACAAAGCAAAAAAACTCATTTGTTCTAGAAATGTTTTATGTCACTATGACCCAAATTTACCATTAGTCCTAGCAACTGATGCATCACCCTATGGGGTAGGTGCAGTACTTTCACATATCTTTTCAGATGGTACAGAGAGACCCTTACAGTTTGCTTCTCAAACTCTTACTACTACACAGCAAAGGTACTCACAAATAGACAAAGAAGCTTACAGCATAATTTTTGGAGTAAAAAAATTTTACAATTATTTATGTGCTAGGAAATTTACTTTGCTCACTGATCATAAACCGTTAGTTCAAATTTTTGCACCTGATAAAAGCCTACCAGTTTTAAGTGCAACAAGAATGCAACATTATGCAATTTTCTTACAAGGTTTGAATTATGACATTCGTTACAAAAATACAGATTCTCATCTCAATGCTGACGCACTTTCACGTCTACCTATAAAATCAGAACAAAATTTCACACATGATGAGCCAGATATTTTTGAAATAAATCAAATTGAAACTTTGCCTACAAATATTAGAGATCTAGCTTTTCATACAAAAAATGATCATACCTTAAAAAAATTACTTGTTGGGTTAAAAACAGGAAAACCTGTTGATAAACGATTTAGCTTCAATATAAATCAAGCTGAATTTTCATTACAATCTGATGTTATTATGAGAGGACAAAGAGTAGTTATACCTACTAAATTGAGAAATAAAATTTTGACAGAATTACATACTGCACATTTTGGAATAGTTAGAATGAAATCTTTAGCTCGTAGTTATTGCTGGTGGCCTCACATAGACCAGGATATTGAGTCACTTTGTAAAAATTGTTTAGAGTGCAATAAGCACAAGAACAACCCAATTAAAGATAATTCTCATATATGGGAGCCACCAAAATTTTGTTTTGAACGAGTGCATGCTGATTACGCTGGACCTTTCAATGGAGGTTATTATTTTATATTGGTAGATTCCTTCAGTAAATGGCCTGAAATTCATTTTACAAAAAATACTACTACAAAAACTACTATTGAAATTTGCCGAAAAATTTTTACAACTTTTGGTATTCCTAAAGTTTTTGTTACAGACAATGGTAGACAATTTGACTCTCATGAGTTTAGAACTTTTATGAAAGATAATGGAATTACACAAAAATTTACTGCACCCTACCATCCTGCAACTAATGGACAGGGAGAGAGATATGTCCAAATACTAAAAAAATGTTTAAGGGCTATGCGAAGTGAGGGAAATGACAGGGAGTTTGAATTATGTAAGCTACTTATGCAATACCGCAGAAGCCCACATACAGTTACAGGTAAAAGTCCCTCAGAACTTATGTTAGGAAGACAAATAAGGAATAGATTAGATTTACTTAAACCTTCATGTAGTGATAGAGTTACCTATACTGATATGAGTCTAAGAAACTTTGATATAGGAACTAGGGTTTCCGTGAGGGATTATTTTCATTCTAAATGGCAATTTGGCATTATTGTACTCAGATTAGGGTTATTGCATTATTTAATTCAGTTAGATGATGGTAGAACATGGAAACGTCATGTAGACCAAATACGGCAAATTGGGGAATATGCTCCATCTCAAAATAATCCAACATGTTACATTCCGGATACCATTACTCACAATTTGATTCCGAGGGAGGCATCAATTCCAGAGCACAGTGTCTCACCACCACCTACCGAAGTGATTACTGATGAATCCGAAATTTCAAACAATATGGAAAGTTCGAATAGTGTACCTGGGGCTCAAACTGAAACTGAGGAACCCATTTTAAGGCGTTCCACTAGAGTAAGGAAACCTGTTACCAGACTGAATTTGTAAGTACTTTTACTTCTAGTTAACTTTTGTAATTCATGGTCAAGGGAGGAGGTGTTATGTTCGTGTAAAACTCCCTTAACCATGAATGTAGGTTGGTACTACTGTCATCTGAACGACAGCTGTCACATACTTAATACTGCGATAGAAAATGGAAACCATGTGCATAATTCTTTAAAATAAAGTATTTTACATCGAGTATTATTTCATTACAAATACTTACGTCCTTTAAGTACAAAGGACTTGACACTGGGGAATCTACGTTATGCATTACACAACACGTCGAGGTAGAGATCAAACGAATTTTGATTTCTATACTAAAATCACAATAAAGATGCACTAGAAATAAACAAACCAAGACACGTTAAATATTACGAGGAGCATTCCCGAATCATGATTTATAATGTATATACATTGTAAATTCCAAATCATGACTTACAAAGTTTATACATTGTAAATCATGATTCGGGTGATTCGGGAGGCGTAATTCCTTTTGCGTGTTCATTTCACCACAGCGCGGTTTTGATATAGACACGGAAACGGTAGGACATATTTGGTTCCAAACAAGGGTTGATTTGAAAGAGCTAAACCCGGGGTTCGGGGGTTCTAACCCCCCGAACTACGCACGGGTTTGTACCGAAACATACGGCGTTGGGATGCTACATACCAGTGCGCAGTACTACGTCTATTCGTTTCATGTGTTGTTTATTAATTTGCATTTGTAAAAAAAGCACTTTCAAATAAATGTATTTGTGTTTTATACTTACTAAATTCAAAAACTTTTATTATTTACAAATTGACTCTTTACTACCAATACTTCCTCTATTCGCGGTGTGCAAGTACTTGGAGGGGATGCGAGAAACGATCGTGTGCGAATAGCGGGGAAATCTTGCAACTTTCTTAAATAATTCATATTGTCTATTGAAATTCTCAAATTGACATATATTGCATACCTACTGTCATTGAAGAAGAAAAATTATATGTTGCTCCACAATATTGATATGATATGCAATTATTATATAAAATAAATTTAATTAATTGTATTTTGCTTGCAATACTGCATTTTAATAACTAATTTTATTTACTACATACAATTGTTTACCTTTTAATAACATAACCACACCTTACTTTTTCTTCTTATAATTTTTTTTGTGCTACGGCCTTGACAATTGTCCAGCAACCAGGACTAATATAATTGTCCAATATAATTAAAAGTGCGAAAAAAGTTGCTGAGCTAAAAATGACATATTTAACGAAAAAAATTTAGGAGAGAACTAGACACTAAAGTTGGAACCTATATATTTAGTACATCTGGTCTGTGAAGCCAGGAAAATCTTTAAACTATATAAAAGAAATTACTTTTATCCAGAGCACGGAACTATTTGATGAATTTTAATGAAAGGACAGTATTTATTACAAAGGTTTCACGACTAAGTGTAACTGATAATCATTGTCCCGTTTGAAGCAAGAAGACGAAGACACACATGTTACATGTAACAAAGTAATGAAGAAAATAGAATTACTATAGTCAGTCCCACCTTAACTTTATAGTATAAGGAACATAGGCAATGCAGTCCTTATGAGAGTTTTTAGCTCGTTGATGCCGATTTTATCAAAAAGAATTTGTAATCGAACATTAGAGAGATTAAATTAAATCTGTTTTAGAAAGGCAATCTACAATTTTAGGATTCATATGCGTAATAACTATAATATATCAAATAAACTTTCAAATAAAGTTTCAATTTAATCTCTCTAATGTTCAATTACAAATTCTTTTTGATAAAATCGGCATCACCGCGCTAAAAACTCTCATAAGGACTGTATTGCCTATGTTCCCTATACTGTAAAGTCAAGGTGGGACGGACTATAGACTATAGGACAAGGTGTGAAGGGTAAAAATGAGAAAAGCACGTGGTATTACCAAAATCAAAACCTACTAATAGGAAAACTTCTGGAAACCGACCAAAAAGATGACTGGCTCGTAGTCAATAAAACAGAAGGACACATAGAACATTTTAAATAAGCAAACGAGATGAATAAAAGAGTAATACATGGAATGTTGATTGGTCATATTACTTACCATACATATTAAGGGTATGTCCAAACTGCTTGGGAGTGTATAATAACCATTTACAAAGTAAAGGGTCTATGCAAACACGAATTTCTTGTAGATTAAACAGGATGATTGGTGGATGCTGTTGATTCTCGGGACCTATCGGATACTGGATGGTTGCAGTGAATAAGGGTGCGTATGAAGGTTCTCCTGATGGTCTGTAACAAAAGATTTAATATAACTTTTATGGTTTTACCTGAAATAGTTCAAATGAAATACGTGTTAAATAAAAATATATACAGAGTACGCAAAGTAAAACATTCCACCATGATATTTGGCAATATTCGCTACATTTTAACGAAACAGAGATCTGTCATTTGTCAATCTCCTTCCAGTACGGAATGTACCATATATGGCACATCATAGACAAATTCTACGATGGCATATTCATGATTTTTTTCTACATTAACACCATTTTTGTGAAAAAGTATTACTTTATTGAAAGTTTCATACCTCTTAGAAATTAAACGCAACGACTATATTTCGCTAATGTGTCAAATATTTTCCACCACATAAAAAACTATATCCAAACGGATTTTGCAATAAAAGGCAAGTTTACTAGGATGTAACGTAAATAAAATAAACTAAATTAGTAGAAATGGTATGAGCACAAGAGATGCTTTGTTCGGCTTGAATGTGCTGGTCCAGAGATGCATGGACATGAATCAGGATATGTACTTATGCTTTGTAGACTTTGAATAGACATTTGAAAAGGTTTAACATAAAAAGCTTGTAGATATATTAAAAAGAAAAAATATTGATAGTCGTGATATGAAAATTATATCTAATCTTTATTGGAATCAAACTGCCAAAGGTAAGAGTTGACAACCAGGACACCCAAGATATCAAAATACAGAGAGGAGTCCGTCAGGGTTGCGTGCTGTCCCCAATACTCTTCAATGTCTACAGTGAAGCGGTATTTCAAGAAGCGCTCTCAGATTCAATAGAAGGTATACTTATTAATAGAGAAGTTTTGAACAACTTACGTTTTGCAGACGATACAGTAATAATAACGGATAACAACAATGATTTACAGAACGTAGTGAAATGCCTAAATGAACGCTGTCATGAGTACGGACTGAAGATGAATTTAAAGAAAATTAAATGCATGATCATGACTAAATCAGCACACGCAAACATCCAATTGACTATTGAAGATACTGTAATTGAGAGTGTGGATAACTACAAATACTTAGGAACATGTATAACATCAAATTTAATGTAGACCAAACCAAAGAAATTAAGACACGTATTGAAATAGCACGTGCATCATTCATTAAACTTAAGAAGTTTCTTTGTTGTCGTGATATAAGGTTAGAACTAAGCCTAAGGATGCTTCGGTGTTACGTGTTCGATACTCTTCTTTATGGAATCGTGGACATTAAAACAAGTCCATCTGGATAAGTTGGCAGCTTGTCAATTTTGGTGTTACAGAAGAATCCTACGAATATCATGGATTCAAATAATGTCAAACGTGGAAGTAACTAGAAGGATACGGAATAAAGCGGAAATAATATAATTATCAAAAGACGAAAACTTGAGTACTTGGGACATGTGATGAGACGGCAAAAATACTCATTATTACAACTTATTATGCAAGGTAAAATCCGAGGAAAGCGAAATGTGGGAAGACGAAGAATATCCTAGTTTAAGGGGAAAGGCGTAAAATGTCGCCTATCAAAATTTTCACTGTGTTTTAAATGTATTAGTTTTTTTCGAATCCTGAGAAAACTAATAAGTATTTTTGAAAAATTGAAAACGATAATGCCATACATTATATATTTTATATTGTTCCCCATTACATACTCACCTTACGTCATCAAAAGAGTTGCTTCAAATATTTGGCTTGCAGTCATTAGAGCAAAGAAGGAATATGCATTGTGTTGTGTTTATTGATAATCTTATTAACAATGTTAAATACCGGGTGGTGAATCGTAAAACGAGCTATAGGAAACTCAATGTAAAATTCTAAACTCTTGAATTCCTGCTTCCCTAATTATTTTACATCAAAAGTCATGAGAGAATATTTGTAGAGGATTGAAATCTGTATTAAAATCAAAAGTTAAAACTGTTCTACGATTTAAACGCATTCCAAAATTTTGAAAAATACAGTGCGGTGGAATAAGTGTTGCCCCCCCCCCCTGTTAACTTGTTTATTTTAAGAATATAAGCAAAACGCTCGGACAGGTCGATTTTTATACTAACCATAGTATATTATAGCATCAACGTTTCGAACTTTACGCGAACCCTCTTCAGGTGACAGCCATAACTTTGATTTTTTTAAATGGGAAAGTACATCATGTGACACCTCATTTAAAATCTCTTAAAATACTGAGTTCAAAAATGTGTAATACTTTAATCCTGTTTGAGAGAGTAGGCGCAAAATTTCGGTCGAATTCTTTCTAAATGCAATCATTTTTTTCGAATCCTGAAAAAACTAATAAATATTTTTGAAAAATTTAAACGCAGAATGAAATATTACAGTATTCTCGATGGTCCAAAGTTGCTGGGAACTCCTATAATGTTTATTTTAATAAGTCACAGTGGTGGAAAAAAGAGAAAATTTAGTGTGATTTTTAATTTCAAATATATCATTCAAAAGAAACTTTTTGTTTATTCTAAGGGACTGTCAGCCCTCGGTAATAATCTAATCTTTCATTCTGCGTTTAAATTTTTCAAAAATACTTATTAGTTTTCTCAGAATTCGAAAAAAATAAATGCGTTTAAAAAGAGTTCGACCGAAATTTTGGGCCTGCTATCTCAAAAAGGATTAAAGTATTATACATTTTTGAAATCAGTATTTTAAACGCTGTTAAATGAGGTGTCACATGATGTACTTTACCATTTAAAAAAATCAAAGTTATGCCTGTCACCTGAAGAGGGATCGCGTAAAGTTCGAAACGTTGATGCTATGATATACTATGATTAGTTTAAAAATCGACCTGTCCGAGCGTTTTGCTTATATTCTTAAAATAAATAAGTTAACAGGGCGGGGGCAACACTTATTCCACCGCACTGTATAATACATTTGCACAGTAAGTATGTGTGTAAGAGTTAGGCCACACGTTACTATTTAACCGACAGTGCTCACACCATTGACTGAGTAAAAAATCTTTATTATTAATACTTTCTCCGCAGCTGAGGGTATCTTATCAACTGTATTGCTTTTAATGATAAAATAAAAATATTGACAGTTCAAAAATGTGAAAGTAATAACTTCATTGTGACATATTATTGCACTGTGTGTGGCCTAATTTTGGGTTGAAAAACTGAAAAATGTATTACATTTTTACAAAATTTTGGAATATGTTTAATTTGTAGATAAATTTTAACAGTTGTTTTCAATGCAGATTTCAATTCTCTACAAATAGTTTCTAATGATTTTTGATGTAAAATAATTAGGGAAGCAGGAATTCAACAGTTTAGAATTTTACATTGGGTTTCCTATGGCCCGTTTTCCAATTCACCACCCGGTATAAGACATGTGGTTTGATCAACTTTATTAGATGTGTTTACTTTCTGTGTTTTTATTTTGTACTTGTGTGTATATTGCATTTTTATTTTGTATTTTTTGTGTGTACATTCTTATACCAAGTAAGTAATGAGCACTCTTACATGTAATTACTACCTATTAGGTGGTGTTTGTAAGTTTTAATAAATAAATAAATAAATAAATAAATATTAAAAGAGGTTATGGAATTGAAAAACACAAGTTGAAAAAAGACAGATGCGTAGTTAAAATGTATACATTTGGTATAAAAATCGACGTGTTTGAGCATTCTCACAAAATCTAACAATATTGACAATTATCAGGGTGAACTGTTTGCTGTGGCCTGTATTTCAGTTGAAATACACGTGCTCTACTACTTACCCTTTCTGTACTACTTCTTCTCCTTCTGGTGTCGATTTTGGTTCTGGGCCGGAAATAAATAAAACTTGTTGAATATCATTTGAAAATGAAGAATCATCCACTTTTTTATGTATTGGTTCCAAAATGAAGCCTTTGATCGAACCTAGGCTCACATCCATGGAAACCGTCGAGTTTGTGTTTACCTTTTTGAAACGGATTGCTTCAATGCACAATTCCATAAATGGTAGTCCTAAAATATGTAGGAAGTTAATTCGATGTGTACAAAATTAAGAATAAGACTCTTCTTCTTGACTCGAACCGAAAAAACTGTTATTAAATAAGTGAAAGAAAAAGTTAAAATATAAATCACACGTCATCAAAGAATTTGGCATACTAGCAAATTCCTTCCTCAATTTGTAAAGCATAAAAATGTTTTAAACAGCTGCAGGAGTTACAATAAATAACAAATGGGTGTTGAAGTGGTTCATGTAAATAAGAGACAAAAACATCTGATTAGTGGTACATCATGCGAAATTAGAAGAGCCAGGGGAAAACAAATTCCAAGTAGGAGATAGTTCGACGACTTAACCTTCGTCGGACGGCACAGGTACAATTGTAACTTTTGAGTTTTCAAATTGTGATAACCTTTTTTGTTAAAGAGATAGAGACTTGAAATTTTGCGACATCTCTACATTTCTCCAGTAGATTACGTCAGCCAAATATAACAAAGAAATCTTTATTCAGTTACCAGCAGGGGGCTTAAATTGTTCCTACCCCCATAAACGACGGCATAGGTACATTTGTACCTTGTATTTTTATTAATTAATGTTATAAAATATCAATACATTTTGTATTTAAATGATAGTTTATTTGAACCAAAATACAAAAATGAATGTTAGTGTGGATTTTCGCAACACATATATGTCGTTTTAGACAAAGAATGTGTGTCGCACATAGGTAAAAAACATACTGCACAACTTTTTCTCGTTTTAGGTTATTTTTTCCGTTCGTTTTGACAAACATGGCAACTTTCGGTTATTGGAGTATATCCACGAATGCTGTGAGATACTTGAGGAAGAGTATCTACAGCAAGACAAAGATCTTTAGAAAGATCCTTCAAAAACTTCTTGCGTTGGTCCTTTGTTTTTTGTAATGGATTATGCTCTCGATCTCGATATAATATAGGATGCTAGGCCAGTGACGTCAATCATGCTATAAAAAAAGGCCAAGAGCCAAAGCAATGTTAGACGTTTGACCGTATACTCACCCAGCATTTTATCCACAGTATTAACATCCCTTTAGTTTTACTCTAATACTCAGTTATTTCCGGCTACTTGTCCTGTTAGATGCATGGACGAGAGTAATACTACTGCTTTGTTTTTCTTTAGCAAATAAGAGCATTCATGATTGTACGCAAGATTTGTGGAAAAAAAGCTATTTTCTTGGTTGCTTGTATATTGATGAGTAGAAATCTCTTATTTTTTCTAATTCAGCGCACTAACCTTATGTGACATGAATTCTAGACTTTAGCTAGTTCAAAACTGGTAAAAAGTTATATGTGATAATATTTCGCCCAGAACCTATAGAAGACGTGACCAGATCCAAAACTGTTCTTTCGCCAATATTAAATTGTCGGGAACCATTTGCTGTTTTTCAAATATAAAGGTGAATTTGTATGGGATTTGATGGATTACAAACCCAGTATAGTGATGGGTTTTTGATATATATTGTGTAAATTGTGTGCGGCCTCTAAACGGAAACAGTTGTTCATCTATGGTTATCCATTTTGATGGTTTGTAGTATTGGTGCACATTTTTATTCAGCATTGTCCAGGTATCTCGTATGAGTGCAGCCTTATCGGCCTTTTTGCGTTATTGGCGGGTATTTTCGTTGTCAAATCCTATAAATCTTAGCATCAGAAATGATTACGAGACATTGCTGGTGTTTGGGGAGTTGGGGAGCTGTTTGTTTTGAGTTGGTCATTCAGAATTATATCTGTATTTTTCAGTTTATTAATTTCCATAGATTCTAAAAAAGATAGCTCAAGGCCTTTATTTTGGATATGCAGAATTTGAAACTCTTCATTGAAAGAATGATTATGATCTAGAAGGTGAAGTGCGTATGTAGAAGTGTCTGTTTTTCTATTGTTGAAAGCCCTTTTGTGTTCTGCTATCCGTTTGTCAAAAGTTCTGCCAGTTTGACCGATGTACGTTTTCGGACAGTCACCACAAGTTAGTTTGTACACACCACTCTGTAGTTGCTTTCTCTTTCGGCTTTTATTGTTCTTAATTATAAATATATTTGCTTAAGTTGTTGTTAGTTCTGAAAGCTGGTATTATTCCTTTCTTTTTTATGTATCTGGCTATTTTTGTTGTTATCTTGCCAGTATATGTGAGAGAGCAGAAGGTACTAGGTTCTTTCTGTGGTGGTGGATACACTAATTTCAGGGCTTTCTTATGGAGTTTTTGATTTAAAATTTTGTTAACTGTTTGTTCGTTATAGCCGTTGTTTACTGCTATTTGTTTAATGATGTTTAGTTCTATCTCGAAGTTATTTTTTGTCATGGGAATTTCTGTCAGTCTATGTATCATGCTATGGTAGGCTGCTAATTTGTGTTGTGTAGGATGGGATGATGAATTGTGGGATGATGAAACACAATTCATCATCCCATCCTACACAACACAAATTAGCAGCCTACCATAGCATGATACATAGACTGACAGAAATTTCCATGACAAAAAATAACTTCGAGATAGAACTAAACATCATTAAACAAATAGCAGTAAACAACGGCTATAACGAACAAACAGTTAACAAAATTTTAAATCAAAAACTCCATAAGAAAGCCCTGAAATTAGTGTATCCACCACCACAGAAAGAACCTAGTACCTTCTGCTCTCTCACATATACTGGCAAGATAACAACAAAAATAGCCAGATATATAAAAAAGAAAGGAATAATACCAGCTTTCAGAACTAACAACAACTTAAGCAAATATATTTATAATTAAGAACAATAAACGCCGAAAGAGAAAGCAACTACAGAGTGGTGTGTACAAACTAACTTGTGGTGACTGTCCGAAAACGTACATCGGTCAAACTGGCAGAACTTTTGACAAACGGATAGCAGAACACAAAAGGGCTTTCAACAATAGAAAAACAGACACTTCTACATACGCACTTCACCTTCTAAATCATAATCATTCTTTCAATGAAGAGTTTCAAATTCTGCATATCCAAAATAAAGGCCTTGAGCTATCTTTTTTAGAATCTATGGAAATTAATAAACTGAAAAATACAGATATAATTCTGAATGACCAACTCGAGACAAACAGCTCCCCACTCCTCAACCTCTTCAGTTAGAGACTTAAAAAGGCAAACACATTGTAAATTATATCACTTGAGAAAGGCACTCTGCCGAAACAGCTGTAGTCACATAGTTGTAAATAATAAATTTTGTGGAAGTATAGAAAACAAAAGTTTTCAGTGGTTTATTGTGAGATAAAATGAACTTCCATCAAGTAACGGTCGAATCCATCAATTATACACGTATTGACAAAAACCAAATAACTAAATGTTGATGAAATCTATTATGTCTCCAAAAATACAATAAAATGCTACTCTTCCTAGAATTTGTTTACGACCTCTATTTCCAAGTTTATTGCTGCAGTAATTTCAATAATTTACGATAGATAATAGGGGTCACTTAAAAGCTGCTTCTAATCTTTGTTTGTAAATCCGTACAAGAACAAATTGCCGAATATTATTATTTACTTATTGCAATATTAAACAATTTTTAACCAATTATGCTAGCAATAAATAATATTATCTTAAAACTAACAAAGATTTCCCTTTAGATTAAGGAATTTTTAAGAAAATATGTAACAGGTACAATGTATTGTACCTATGCCGTCTGTTACCGGTGTAAAATTATACCGTTCGACAAAGGTTTAAAACTTCGTTCAAAACTGTTAGTGAAAAAGTGGATCCGTCGGTATAGTTCTGCAGATTCGTGGAAAACTCAGTAAAAAGTGTACCATCGAGTTTAAAATCAAAAAGATCTGGACAAAGAAGTTAGAAATCAAGTACAAAAAACAAATTGATTAGCAGGATGCCTTAATAACACTATATGGAGAAACTGACATATTAACACTGAGATGAAGTCCAGCATTTATAAACCCTGTGTAAGACCAATAATGATATATGCATCAGAAATAAGACACGCCACAGTCACAACACAAAGACTTCTGAAAACGGCAGAGATGAGAGTACTGAGAAGAATTACATGAAATACGCTGCGAGATCGAAAGAGGAGTGAATATATTAGAAAAAAACGTAAAGTACACTGTATAAACGAATGGACAATAAATAAAAAAAAATGAATTGTAACAACATACATAACTGAATGGAGTAGAGCCGTATGGTCAAAATAGCAAGAGATAAATTACCAATCGGCAGAAGAACTACCAGACGACCGAGCAAAAGATGGAGTGCCAACCTTCCATAGAGGTATCAATCCGCCAATGAACAAGCAGAATTGCTTATAAAGAGAAAGAAGAAGAAGACTTTAATAGTGCATGTTTTAGAGTTTCATTAATTCAATCTTTGATAAATTAAGGAATATCGAATTGTTTGATGGCAGAAAAAATTTTGGGTTCGATTTTAAAGATGTATTCTCGAATGATAGTGTTGTAACAGGATATACTCTGCGGAAAACAAGCAGGAATCATAACAGGCTTCCTTACTGGACATGCCAGTTAAGGGACATCTTCATACAATGGGACTGTTTCATGGAGACCTGAAACCGTGAACCATATCTTGCATGACTGCGAAGTAAAACATACATATAGTAAACGGCAAACACATTTTAGAGACTATCAAGTCACTCCAAAAACATATGGTACTAATCCAGTAGTGACCAGGAGCAACAAATTATTTAATGCAGTGGTACCCGTGGCACACCTAGTAGGCAGCATCTTCTAGATTCTAGACGTTTAATTTAGTCTTTTATTTCTTGGCAATTTTTTTAATAATTAGATCATATTATGTGGTTCTAAAGTCAGCTAGATAGCCAAGGGGGCTAGCGGGACCCAAGTACGCTCGAACCCTGATACGGTGTGTAGAAAAATAAAAAGGCTAACACAGCAGTTTAAAATTCTAAAATAAATATGCGGCTTAGATTGGAATACGCTGGTCTGATCGGCATATATAGGTCTTAAGGGTGTCTAGTCGGACAAACTTTGATATATGGGAACACTGGAACAGGGGAAGTTTTATTTGTGGAACAGGTTAAAAATTTGGAACGGTCAGACCACGAAAACGTCGCATGTATTTTGTCCGACAGAACTTCCAATTGATTTGTTACTGCTATTTATCACCTGTCATAATTCCTGTCATTTGACATATTCTACGTGTTCCACTCATTATAATTCCCATTTGGTGATAAATAGCAGCCTGATTTTTGCATGAGAGTTTAATGAAATGGTAACAAATCAATTGGAAGTTCTGTCGGACAAAATACATCTGACGTTTTCGTGGTCTAACCGTTCCAAATTTTTAACCTGTTTCACAATTAAAACTTTCCCTGTTCCAGTGTTCCTATATATCAAAGTTTGTCCGACTAGACACCCTTAAGCTATTAACAAATTTTTATCTTGCTATTAATCAACTTTTTTTTCATACGCGGGATCCAGAGCTAATAGAGAAGCAGTACAACAAGGGATGATACCGAATCTGCGGAGCTGGCTGGACTGTGGACACAGGCGCCTAGACTACTATCTGACGCAAGTGCTCACAGGACATGGCAGCTTCCGTAGTTACTTACTTCTTCTTTACGTGCCATCTCCGCGACGAAGATTGGCAATCATCATTGCTATTCTCACTTTTGACACTACAGCCCGAAAGAGTTCAGTTGAGCTGCATCCAAACCATTCTCTGAGATTTCTCAGCCAGGACATTTTTCTCATACCTATGCTGCGCCTTCCTTGAATCTTTCCATGCATAATTAATTTTAGGTGGTTATATCTGTCACCACGTGTTAGATGACCCAAGTATTGAAGTTTTCTTATTTTGATGGAATCCAGTATCTCCCTGCTGGTCTGTATTCTCGTTAGTACTTCCTCATTGGTTATTATGTCTGCCAAGGAGATTCTCAGCATTCTTCGATACGTCCACATCTCAAATGCTTCCAATCTATTGAGGCATTGTTTATTGAGAGTCCATGTCTCCACAACATACAAAAGAACAGAAAATACATAACATTTTAGTACTCGCTTTCTAAGATTTAGGCTGAGGTCTCTACTACATAATATTTGTTTCATATTAGTGAATGCACTTCTAGCCTTTTCTATTCTAATTCGGATTTCTTTGGTATAATCGTTTGTTTCACTAATGTTTGTCCCTAAATAGTTATAATTCTGAACTCGTTCTATCGTTTTATTATTTACGTGTAGATTGATGTTTATAATATTTTTCTTTGATATAACCATGAATTTCGTTTTCTTTATGTTTAGTGACAAACCAAATTCTTCACTCGTTGCAACAACCTTATCTAAAATTCTTTGTAGATCTGTAATAGTTTCTGCTATTAGTATTGTGTCATCGGCGTATCTAATTTCACATATGGGTAGCCCATTTATTTTTATGCCTGCTACTTCATCTTCTAATGCTTTTTTGAATATTTCTTCTGAGTATGCATTAAACAGTGATGGCGACAAGACACAGCCCTGTCTAACGCCTCTTTTGATTTTTATTTTATTGGTTCTTCTTCTTCTTCCTTCTTGTATGTAGGCTTTAAAGCCTGTTTCTTCTTCAATATTATCCTCCTAAATTGTTTAGGTTATCGCACCACCTTTTTCTTGGTCTGCCAATACTTCTTCGTCCATTTGGTGACTTATCTCGTGCTATTCGTCCTATCCTATCCTCTGCCATTCTACTAATGTGTTCGTTCCACTCCTGTTTCCGTTTTGTCACCCATCCATTTATGTCTTCTATATTGCATGATCTTCTTATGTTTTCGCTCCTCTCCCTATCCAACAGACTTTTCCCTGATATTCGTCGGAGTATTTTCATCTCTGTTGTTTCTAGTAGTCGTCTCGTTTTAGATGTGTCAGGCCTTGTCTCCGCCGTGTATGTTAATATAGGTCTAATTGCTGCTTTATAGATTCTTGCTTTTGTGTCTTGTCTTAAGTGTTTGTTCTTCCAGATTGTGTCATTAAAAGATCCCGCCGCTTTACTTGCTTTTAAGCTTTGTTGTCGTACTTCCTCTTCAACATCTCCGTAACTGGTTATATATATTCCCAGATATCTAAACCTTGCTTCCTGCTTTATTATTTTCCCATCAATTTCGATTTTACATCGTAGTGGGTATTTAGATGTTGTCATACATTTGGTTTTTTCTGCTGATATTATCATATTGTATTGCTTGGCTGTTGTATTAAAGATGTGTGTTAATCTTAAAGATTAACACACATAATATAACTTAATGTGTGTTAAAGATTAACACACATTTTATTGGTGTTTAAATTATTTATTCTTATATGTAGTTACTTACACAGATTCAAAAAGACCGAATCGGACAACTGCCTGTATTGTGGGGCTTCGGACACTGTGTCACATACTCTTTTGGAGTATGTGACAACGGAAAGTTGTCAACATAGTCAGATGGGCAACGGAAAGGAATGAGCTAGAAAGAGTGTTTGAGTCTGTGAGAGAGATGGTAGAGAAGATGGTGATGGATGAGCGATGGTGGGACAAAATCCACAACTATGTGAGAACGGTTCTGTTGATAAAAGAGAAGGAAAAGCGGGAGCTAGACGCAGTTCTAGCAGGTATCGAGGAGGCAGAACTGGGCCTCCCAGACGTAGGAAAAATGAGAGGTTGACAGCATAGGATTAAAGGACGTGGTGGTCGGATGAGTGCGAGAGACGGAAGCTGATGACGAGCGACTGAAAATCGGGCAAAAGAAGGACATCGGGGAGTAGTCACGCCGTAACGGGCGATTCCACCCTGATGCCCTAGTATGAGAGGGGTGGGGTTTAGCTGGTCCCGGCCACATCGGAGTTGCGGAGGGCAGGGAGGTCCGATTTAGGGCCAAACTGGTCGACGTGACACTGATGAGGTTTCAGCTCAGGAACCCAGCACTGTCGGAAATATTTACCTCCGACGTCTGTTTGTAGATTCCCCACCTAGTGATGAAAAAAAAGTACGACCAGGGATAAGGGCTTGAGGCTCGGTGATACTCCTTCATAGATCACTACCGGAAGTGCGTGACGTCTAATATACGTGCGCGATGCGTGTATGTATGTGGTTCTGAAAAAATATGAAAATACATCATGAACAACACTTACCTTGATCTTTAGAAGCATCTATTAAAATTGAAGAATTATTCATAAGCTTAATCGCACCTTCTGCATCCATTTTCAGCATCTTCCCCACAATATACGTCACCACCATCATTTTAGCATTCGTACCATTCAAAGTAATACTCTCTGACTCGAACGTCGCCTCGGAATGCGTAATATCCGGATTCGTCCAATACTGCGGCTTGTTAATACTTTTAGTTGTGTAAGATAGGCTAGATGGCGTTAAAATCGTGGTGTGTTTATTTGGGTTGATTATTAATCGGCTGCAAAGTCCGACCACTTTGATATTCTTGCGGGAATAACATGCTTCGAAAAATTGCCGAGGGGGATCTGGTAATTGACATGTTGTATGGACGAGACGATTAACGTACATTGGGTAGGTAAGACTAATATCGAAAAATTGACACTCTATGGTTAGTTTAGGTAAAGGAAGAACCTTTGAAGTACTTGGTGTGGATTGTGTTCCTTTCTAAAAAAAGTTAATGTATTAAGCTAAGTAATAACAAAACCACATCACATTCTTAACACATACATTAAGAAGACGTACTTTCTAGATAAAAAAAAAATTCGTAATATTGTTTTACGTAAAAATATTCCTTGGTGTTACCGAAATACTGTCCTAAAATTGTATTAAAATTTTTTAAATAGAAACGAAGTTTTGCTGTATTCAAAGCTACCCGAGCAAAAACCGTTTATACACTAAAACGCGCGCGAGGCCTTAACTGTGCAGCTGTAACTCGACAGTTGAGTTTTAAAACTTACTAAAATTACCCAGTTCCCAGCAAAAAAAATCTAATGATGCATTGCATGCACCTGATGGGAATAAAAATTGGAGAAATAACAAGTTCGTCGAAAGATATTGACCAAGCTCGTATTGCTCAAGCCAATAGAATACGTAGCGAGACATCAAAAGAGGGCAGAATTATTAAAAAAAGCCTCGATCGACCATTTACAGCTTTTACTGAACAGTGAAGGTATCCAATATGTACCACGAATGCTGAGTAGAGGAAAAAATATGACCATTTTATTAGATAAAATTACAGCAAAAATACTTTTTTCTCAAAATAACGTTTTTAAAAACTTGGACACTTTTTGTTCAAAATCTACTACACCAATCTCAGTAAAACAAAATTTTTTTGATACTTTATATACGACTACTAAATAAACTTTTAAAAAGTAAAATAACCACCTTTTTAATACAGACGTTTTTACGAACTTATATAACAGTTTTTTCTTCAAAAATTGTCTTTTTTCCGATTTAGAAATTAAAAGTCGCCCTAATAAAAATGTCTTTCATTTTTCGCACAAAATTTTTAATTTTGATAAATAGTCTACTAAACATTCCATCCTCGAAGACAATTATATTAAATGAAAATACATATATACTGTCGTGGATAAATAAAGGCAGAGAGGAAAAAGAAGAAAATCTAATTATATAATTGTATGATAATTGTATTACCTACGTTAAAACATTTCATTTTTAAATTATTTAATTTTTGATTCACCCCGTAAAATAGATACCGATTTAAATTACCCAGTATTGTATTGTAAGATATACGTTTCTCTTCTCATAATGGTAAAAGAATTGTATAATCTTTAGACAAATGTTTACCAGTTTATCAGTGCGGGTACTTCTAAGAACAATTAGCCGGTGCAAGCGTGGATACGGAGCTATGAGAAATATTTGGAAAAAGTCGATTTTGGAAAAATTTTAAATTTCCGAGAAGGTGCTGACGATTGGGAATTTTGGAGGCGTTGATATATTATAACGTAGGAAGGATATTTGTTTGGACCAATGGAACTGAAGGGATGTGATAAATGGAAGGGGAATTTGAAAAAAGATTTTTTGGCAAGAAAAGAAGGAGAGGCATGAGGCAGTGTGTTTCCGTTAACTGAAAGAGAAGGGTGTGTTGAAGAATAAGTAACAAGTGTCGGTCTTCGTTAATAAAAGCCTTATAGGCACCTGTATATAAGAAGTACGAAGTAAATGTTTTTTTAAAGTCAAAAGTAAATTCAGTGTGAAGTGATCCAAGCTGTACCAAGTGTGTGAAGCTGTACCAAGGTATCCAAAACTTATATATTTTTCTCTTCGTAAATATTCTCTGTTTGCCACGATTTCGGTTGCATCGACCTCTACACAAAGGCTCCAGTGAAATTGGACATAAACTTTTACAGAAAACCTTTCGCGATTTTTAAATTGACTTTTGTTTATCAGTTATAATTCAATTTGTATCTATTCGCGGTGTGCAAGTACTTGGAAAGGGAAACGAGAAACGACCGTGCGCGAGTCGCGGAGAAATATTGCAACTATCTTAAATAATTCATATTGTCAATTGAAATTGTCAAATTGACGTATATTTCATACCTTCTGTCATTGACGCAGAAAAATTATATATTGCTCCACAATATTGGTATGATATGCAATTATTATATAAAGGTAAATTTAATTAATTGTATTTTGCTTGCAGTACTGCATTTTAATAACTGATTTTATTTACTACATACAATTGTTTACGTTTGCTAAACATAACCTGCATCTTATTTTTTCTTCTTATTATTCTTTTGGACTATGGTCTTGACAATTATCCAACAACCAGGACTAATATAATTGGCCAATATAATTTAAAAGTGCGAATAAAAGTACAGAGCGTAGAAATAGAGGTCGCTTTGCCGAACTTGCACGGTCCCAATACTGGGTAACTTTCGATTTCAAAATAATTTGCGGTATTAATCATATTCGTTTACATTAATTTGCATAATCATTTCATAGATTGTCTGTTTTTACAGTTTATTCTGTAATTAAAATGTGTATTTAATTCTTTGGTATAATCAACTTTTTTTAATATACGGTTATATTTTTTATTTTTGATTTTTATTTTTTCCATGAGGTTTTTCTGAGTATTGGTTTTGCATTTCTGCAATTGGATGACGTAAAACCCTAAGATAAATTTATTAATTAGAGCTAGCCCAATCAAAGAGTTAATATATAAAAATAATTAAAATAAAGCTAAGTGTAATTTTCAAATGCTTATTATATATTATAGAAAATACAGTAGGAAAAATGAAAGAATACCCATGAACGAACATATAAAACACGCTGTATTTTCCTGTCACCGTGTCACACAAAAAATTGGCCAGCGCAAGTACATGTAATAATTATTGTTACATGTACTTGCATTGGACAATTCTTTGTGACACGGTGACGGGAAAATACAACGTGTTTTATATGTTCGTTCATGGGTATTCTTTCATTTTTCCGACTGTAAGTAGAATCAAAACAATACATACTAACCTTTCGTTTTCTATAAAGCATGCCTTTGATTGGTTGAAAGTAAGGATGATCCATAAGTTCTAGTTCGATAATAGGAGCGAAAAACGTGATTCGCATGCTTCTACTAGGAATAAATTCGTTCAGCGCATCGAAATCTTCTTCGGAAGGAGGTTGAAGCTCTTGGAAACTCTTATCGGGCTTCGGTACAGCATATGGTGGATAGTCGTAATATGAAGCTACAAGTAAAATATTAAGAACTCATTTCAGATAGGTTTATTATTTTGTAATGTTGTTTAATTGTGTCAAATAAGCAGGCAGAAATAAAATTATTTGGATTAATAAGGTTCTCAAACTGGTTTCTTGTGGCTATGCATTTATCGAACATTATTGCTACACCCTTCCAGTGCTTCTAGCTGTTACTACTAGAGCAATATATTTTTGCTATACTAATCCAAGTAATCCTAATAGATTCAAGTAATCCTAATAGGGAACTTGCATAAAATTTTAAATTCGAAAAAATGTTATAAATCACACCAGAACATAATTTAAAACATGTATCAAAGATAAAAAAGTTTTGTTTGTCTTTCGTTTGGCCCCTAAAGACGATTAAAAATTCAAATTATACCAGCCAGCCCAAAACGCGTCGTGACGTCATCCGGTTATATGTTTACATTCTACACCAACAAAGTAAACAAAATTGTATATAATTTTAAATTAAACATTATAAACGGCAGTAGAAAATGCACTTATGTGACGTCACACGTGTTTTTGTCGTTTGAACTATTCATAGAAAACTTGTACTTTTACAAAATGGTTTTATTTTCCATAGTAAACCTTCTTTCCTTTCCTTCAAAAACTGTATCAAACTCCAATCTCAACAAACTGGTATAAATTATTACAATGACATACGATAAATTATCATTAGAATATAAATATTTTTCTCTTATTCCGCGACGATGAACTGGCCAAATACCCAAGTAGGTGGAGGCCAATAAACTAAAGGAGAAGAAGAATATACCTAAATATAACCATAATCATAAATATATAATAAAACTATGTGACGTCACGGGTCGTTTGAACTATTTTATACTGCAGAAGATTTTAAATTTGTATTTCTAAATTATTACGAGTTTTTGAAGCGTGAAATTTTGGAAATCTAATTTTTAAACAAAACTGAACATTATTATGTAACAAAAAAATGTGCAAGTTCCCTATTAGACCAAGAATCTAATAATAATAATATACAGTGTGGAAGGCATTTATGAAATAAAATTATTTGTGTCCTTTTTTTTTTGAAAAATTTTAAAAAAGCTAAGACTTGTCGATTTTTATATATAAATGTACACTTTTTAAATATAAATTTAAATGTACAGGCTGATTGACGCAAGCTTAGCAGAGTACATAAGCTTTATTTTTAATGGAACACCCTGTATATTTTTATATTTTTAAAAGCTGCTTAGCAACCCGATTTCAACGAACTATATCATGTACAAGGTGAAATTTTGAAATTATTTAAAAATTTCGTCAAGACCTTAAATACAAAACCCAATATATTGATATTTAGTTTAGAAAATTCATGACTTTATTTAGCTATTTTCAAAAATAATACCCTTATTTAAAGTGTGATAAATGATAAATTTCAAAATTTTATGTATTTAATATCATGACGAAAATTATACATAATTTCAAAATTTCACCTTGTATTATTCATAACAGACCCTACATACTACACTTTTTTTTCAGATGAGGTTGTTAAGTAGCTTCTAAAAACATATATGGCGTTTTATTAAAATTAAACAATGGAATATGCTAGACTTGCGTGAATCACCCTGTATATTCAAATTTATGTTTAAACAGTGCATATATGAATTTAAAAGTTGACGTATCCTAGCGTTTTTTATAATTTTCTAAAATAAGGACACAAACAATTTTATACCATAAGTGGTTCCATACATTATAATTTCAAATTTTCACCCTAATAATACACCATACATAATATAGTTCATTGGAATCAGGTTGTTAAGCAGCTTTTTAAAATATAAAAATATACAGGGTATTCCATTAAAAATAACGCTCATGGACTATATTAGGCTTGCGTGAATCACTCTGTATATTCAAATTTATGTTTAAATAGTTTGAATATACGAAAGTGAATAAAACTATGATTACCTGCAACTTGTAGTGAACTAAGTCGATGGAAAAATCCGGAGCATAGTCTCAATTTAAAAGGTCCCAAACATAACCTCATGCTTGAATTCTCCACAAAATTGCTACAAAAACAACGAAATACGTGATTCGGTTTAATTATTTGTTTTAATTATTTACCAAAAATAGTTTAATAGAAAGAAAAGAAAAAACAAACAGTTTAATAGCACTTTTATTGATCGGTTTCGAGCACTACGATTTTCTGCTTATCGTCAAGTCTTTACTAAAAAAATACAAGGGGTATTTTTATGATTTATATGTAATACAATTCGTTCTGCTACTGCTACTGGCTCGTGGTTCTCGCCCTAGTTCGTGTTATAATATCCACGACGTCAGCATGTGCTAGAATTAGAACTGATCTGTTAAATATAGATCCCCTGCTATCTAAATGAGTGTTTCGTACTATTTTCTCCAAGTCAATGTTAAAAAGCTGACACACCAGCGCGTCTTCCTGCCTTGACTCCATATGTAATTCAAATGGGGTTGAATATACTTACATGTATATACACCGTTCTTAGGCGTCAACGCCCTTCGGTAGGGATCTATGGGGGAGTATCACCGAGCCGCAAGCCCTTATCCCTTGCCGTACTGCTCCCTCATAGGTCGATCAGATGCCCGTATATTCCAGTCTAAGCGCCAGATTCATATTTAGAATTTTATACTGATGCGTTAGCCTTTTTGTTTTTCCGATGGCCTGGCTTGGGCTTGAACTCTCGTACCTCACGGCGAAGTAAAGTGCGGGTCAGCCGCTAGTCGCACTGAGCTATCCGATCGACTGAATATACTTACATCTATATATTTATTTATTTATAAAACAACGCAACATCCACATCACATTCTTAACATAAAAAAAATTTAATTATATTACCAACATTTTAATACCTCTTGACTTACTATTGGCACAATTTATAAGCTATCACAACTACAATTTCTTTTCTAGTACTTAAGTAACTTTATCGGGAACTTGAATATGAGCAGAAAATTGTAGTGATTGAAACCAGTAATCCAAGGTACTATTAAGGTTATTGTGATTAAATTATTTTCTTTCTATTAACCTGATTGTAAATAGATTCACGTGCAAACAATTCATTATTTATTTACCTAAACTCGAAATCGCTTCCCATCTCTGATAATATTTCGCTGGAGGTATCGTTAGGCATATCCATTTGATATAAGTAATCGAAGGCAAACGCGGGAGTACGTTCTAATAGAACTGATTCTGTATACATCGACATATGATAATCCCACGAGGTGTTATATTGCCTCTTTTTTCCTTTATTTTCTACAGCCTCAACATCAAATAATGAATCACTTTTGTGTGTGTTAGTTTCAGACCCTAAAATATAAATATTAGTATTATTAGTAAACTGATAATATTATTAGATTATACTCGATTTAATAAATATGTATAAGGTTTACAAAATTTTAGATTTTAGAAGATATAGTAAAAGGGGTCAGTTTGTGAAGTTTTTCATTTATGAGATTAGAAAAGGTTAGAAATGAAGAGCCCAGAAGAATGCTTGGAACAGAAAGAACTTGATAATGACAATGTAAGGCAGAAACATTTATTCAGATGGTACGGACATATTAGGCGGGTGGGCTTTGTCGAAAAAGGTCGATTTCATACCTACAAGCCGAAACTTATTTTAATCGACAGATTATGATGCCAATATGTTATGGTATGGTACATCAGGACTGAGCCATGATACCAATATGCTATGTTAAAATTTTACAGTAAAATTTTCCATGCCAACCTATTTATTTACAACAATTTTTAAACAAATTATAAAAAAAACTATTTTTTCGCTTCGAAACCACTTTTTGTAATAGTTTGGGTTATTTTGAGACAAAAGTTAATTTTGTGATTTTTTCGTAAAATTCTTACTTTAAAATTTGGACATCGAATTAAAAAAGATATAAGATAAAAGCGCAATTCCATTTTTATTGCATATTGCAAAAGTCAGTTTAAAATAGCCATAAACAAATTAACATATCTTTGCGTTTCCAGATATATAGACTTGAAGAACGTCTGAATTTTAACGTTCGAAATACTTTGTTTATTTCATAACCACAAACTGAATCTTGCTTTAATCAAAAGATTAAGATGCTACAGCATTACAGTAAAAAGTTTATCCAAAGTTTACCACGAGAACCTACTTATTATAAACGAACAAATGAAATAGTTTCAAATAAAAAGACATTTTTTATTTGTTATAAAATATGTAGGTTCCCTTGTAGGCTATTGATTATGTATTTTAGAAAGGAACTACAACGTTAACGGGGTTTTATTGTTTCATATAGTAAATAGACCTCTAAATATGAAAAAACCGCGGAGTGCTACCATTTAAAGGGGTGCGTTTTTGAGAAAGGGGTGAATTAGTCCCTAGGCACAGGGCGAATTCAGGTGAGTTCTATGCACTTTTGGTGCAAACACGTCTACAGGGAAATTGTTCCAGGTTAAATTTACTATAGAAATATCACATTTAAAAGTAAAAAATATTTTTTTTACAAATATATATTAAAAAGAAAAGCAAGAAAAAACACGAAAGATAGCAATTTTGTTTTTTGCCCCATAACTTTTTTCCACGGGGATATAGCTATAGGCATTGCTTTACAGAAAAAAAAGTTCCATCCTTCCTATTTAAAATGGCGTAGAAGTACCTAAGATTTAGAGTTTCCAAAATATGATTTTTCAAAGTTCGCCACTCACAGCGATTTTGGGACATTTTCCTTGTTACTTCGCAAAAATTGTTCTGTAACTTTTTTCTACGTAGCTTTAGGTAGATGCAATGTTACATTTTATAGGAAGAAAAATCAATTACCCTTAAAATGGTCTATTGTAAAAGGCGGTATGGCTATTTTTAAGCAAGATATGGTTTTTCAAAGTTTTATACTTTTAATGATTTTTTATATATTTTACGATTATTTTTAAATTTCTCATTATAACTTTTTTTATTGTATATTTAGATATATACATTGCTAAATACAAAAGAAAGCTTATTTTATTTATTTTAAAATGGTGTATCGTAAAAAATTCTAGGACTATTTTCAAACGAGATATGCTTTTTCAAAATGTGACATATACACATACAATAGGTCCCACTAAGTTGGAACCATATGGAAAACTTTTTTATTATCAACTTTATGAAAAAAAGTTATTCTTTATAAAATGCTCTGCATAGTCTAATACCTAAGATTCAATCATCAGGTATAAAATTTTATCAATAGTGTACGAGGTATGTTAAAAAATATGAATTTCGCTCAAGAGTAAAGTACCTTTATATTTCACAATATCGAAAAGTGTTATTAAGAAAAGTTATTTGGAATTAAAAATTATGTTACAATATGCAATCATACTTTTCTAATTGAAAAAATAAAAAATTTTAAAATTTTTCTCAAGTTACGGATACTCTTGGATATTCTACGGATATATGGTCTCAAAATAGTCCTTAAATTTTTTTGCAATATACCATTTTAAAGTAAAGAAAATATGCTTTTTTGTTTCACAATGTGTACACCTAAATGTACAAGAAAAAAGTCAGAATGAAAAATTTTAAAAATAATCATAAACAATATCAAAAATCATTAAAAGTATAAAACCTTGAAAAACCATAACTTGCTTAAAAATAGTCGTACAACCTTATACAATAGACCATTTTAAAGGTAATTGACTTCTCTTTCTACTAAATGTACCATTATATATACCTAGAAATGCGTAGAAAAAAGTTACAGAACAATGTTTGCGAAATAATGGGGAAAATGGCCCAAAAATGTTGTGAGCGGCGAACTTTGAAAAATCATATTTCATAAATTGCAAATTCTAGAGACTTTTACTGAAAGTCATTTCAAAGAGGAAGGATGAATGTTATTCTTCGCTGAAGCAATGCCTATACCTATATCCCTGTGGAAAAAAGTTATGGGGCAAAAAACAAAATTGCTTTCTTTCGTGTTTTTTTCTTGCTTTTTCCTGAGATTTTCCTGTAGACTTGTTTGTACCAAAAGTCCATAGAACTCACCCTAATTCACCCTGTGCCTAGGGACTAATTCACCCCTTTCTCAAAAACGCACCCATCTAAATGGTAGCACTCCACGGTTTTTTCAAATTTAGAGGTCCATTGACCATATGAGATAATAAAATCCCGTTAACGTTTTAGTTCCTTTTAGCTCTCTTATTTTGAACATAATCAATAGCCTATTGGTAAACTTTGGGTAAATTTTTACTGTAATCTAGCATCGAGATTCAGCTTGTGGGTAAGAAACAATCATATAATAATAACGTATGTTAAATGTAGGTATCTCACTATACGGAAAGCTCGAAACAAAAGTGTTAGAAGATCAGGTGAATAAAGAAACAGAGCCGCAGGTTGCCTGAGTGAAACAATATGGAGAAATAAAAATATCGGATAAGATATGAAAGACAGAATTTACAAAACAGTCATTAGACCAATAATGAGATATGCGACAGAAACACGACCTGACACAGAGAGAACAAAAAAATTACTAGAAATAGCACAGATGGAAACCCTTCGAAAAATCGATGGTACGACACTATGGGATAGACCTAGAAGTGCAGATATACTACGGAGATGAGAGGTGGACAACATAATAACTGAGTAAAAAACATAAGAGTAGAATGGAACGACCACATAAGCCGAATGACAACAGAGTAGTAAGGATGGCGAGAGACGGTTCCCCCATAGGAAGACGATCAGTGGTAAGGTCAGACGATCAGAGGCACATTGAAAAAACAAAGTCATGTCTACACAAAAAGAAGAAGAAAGAAGACGTATGTTAATGCCTATAACGGAAACATATTTATGTGTTGCTGTAATATTAGTAAAATAATTACCCAAATGTCTTGCTGTAAGATTAGTAAAATTATTACTCAACTTTACGTACCTATTTTTAAATAGTTGATTTGACTTGCTTCGTCTGGAATTTCAATCAGTGAACAACTGCATGGTCCCATTGGTAAAAGTATTGCTTGACTAACTCCTCCCATGGCGTTGAACCATTTTAAACCATGTATTACAGTTTCGCAATACATTCCTTGCAATTGGAGACTTAACATTGGAGTGTAACGTAATTTTTTATGGTTGTAATAGCTTGTACGTTCTGAAGTTGTCTCTGAAACCTAAAATAATCATACATAAAACTACATCCTGTTCTAGATTTTTCATCTTCTTGTTCCCGTGTGATATCCTCATTGGACCTTGGCGATAATTCTGGCCCATATAAGTTTGCTTACAACGGTTTTAAACAGTTCGAAAGATCTAACAATAAAACACTGAAAACGTTTTTTTTCTATACTTCCACAAAATTTATTATAACTATGTGACCACAGCTGTTTCGGCAGAGTGCCTTTCTCAAGTGATTTAGTTTACTATGTGTTTGCATTTTAAAGTATTTAACTGAAGAGGTTGAGGAGTGGGGAGCCGTTTGTATCGAGTTAATCATTCAGAATTATCTGTATTTTTCAATTTATTAATTTCCATAGAAAGATAGCTTAAGGCCTTAGAATCTATGGAAATTAATAAATTGAAAAATACAGATATAATTCTGAATGACCAACTCGAGACAAACAGCTCTCCACTCCTCAACCTCTTCAGTTAAAGACTTTAAAATGCAAACACATAGTAAACTAAATCACTTGAGAAAGGCACTCTGCCGAAACATCTGTAGTCACATACCTAGTTATAATAAATTTTGTGGAAGTATAGAAAACAAACGTTTTCAGTGTTTTATTGTTTGATAAAATGAACTTCCATCAAGTAACGGTCGAATCCATCAAGCAGTTCTAAAGATGTTTTAACCGTCCACTGTCTCAGATTTTTCAGAAGGTATGGTCTATCTACTCCGGATTCCGCAAGCGGAGTACGCGTTGCATCGCGTTTCTGCATGCGCTTGTAGACTCCGCATATTATGCTGGTGGTTGGTAGTGGTGTTCTAATTTTGGATGTGAGAGGTGGCATTCGGATTTTTGCAAATAAAGTTAGGTGACACCTTCAGTAATAATAATTGACTTATGCTCCTTCTCAAATATGCCCGGAACATTAATAAAAAAATTAAAATATTTAAAAATTTCGAAAAACATCGATTTTTTTCTGCTTTCTTTGCTTATAACTTTAAAACGATTCGTTTTGGAACAAAATCGTACAGAAATAAAATAATGATAATTGAATTTTGTATGATATACGACTGGTAAAAAATGTCTTAAGGTATTACCTTTTCTGCAATATAGCAATAAATACAAAATAAGGGGGCAAAATAAGTCTGTTGTTATTCAATATTTTTTAACCACTTTGGTGGCACTTAGAACCTTAGTAATTCGCTTAGGAAATTCTTTGTAACATACTTAAATCGTGTACCAAATTTCATTAAAATCGACCTAATAAATTTTGCATAATAAATTTGCAATCTAAATGTTTTTAAAAAAGTTCAAATTTTTTAAAATCTTTCTGAACAAAAGGTAGACCATTTAGAAGTTGGCTAATTTTTTTACATATAAAGAGGTGCTCTACCTATCTAATACACTTTACAGAATTAAAATCGGATTATTTAAGGGGCCTCAGCAATGTTTTAAATTTATAAACAATTTTTTCGCTTATAAACAAATAGCTTTGTTTAATAATAAAAAAAAATTAATTTTTAGCAATGCGAATAATTAAAACCGGTATAATATGACTTAAACTTTCAAGTGCTGTCAAGAATTGCTATTTTATTTTTTAATCAAACGTTATTCGCGTTCAAAAATTGCAATTTCTCGATTTTTTGAAAGTTCCACCGCGTTTATCTCGAAAACTATGCATCCTACGAAAAAACTTGTAAAAACATTTTTTGCTTAGAATCACCCAAGAAATACAAAAAAAATGTTTTATTTTGAGAAAAATCGATGTTATGTAATTCCTCAAGTTCTTTGTTTATAACAATCTTATCGACATCCGGATCAACTGTTCCCCAAAAAATTCGTGTTATACGGGTAAAAATACATAAAAAAACTTGGGTAAGTCCATCTAAATAAAGGAGCCCGTAGCACCCCGTCCTGGCCACAGCACTAATTTGTTTATAAGCCAAAAAATTGTTTATAAATTTAAAACATTGCTGAGGCTGCTTAAATAATCCGATTTCAATTCTGTAAAGTGCATTAGATAGGTGGAGTACTTCTTTATATGTAAAAAAAATTGACAAATCTTTGTATGTTCTAGTTTTTGTTGTGCAAGATTTTAAGAAATTTTAACTTTTTAAAAAAAGTTTAGATTGCAAAATTATTATGCAAAATCTAGTAAGTCAATTTTAATGAAATTTGGTGTACGGTTTTAGCACGTTACAAAAATTTTCTAAGCGATTTAGGAAGGTTCCAAGTGTAACCTAAGTAATGGAAAATCATTGAATAAGGACAGGCTTGTTTTGCCCCCTTATTTTATATGTATTGCTATTTTGAAGCAAGGATGATAAATTAAGACATTTTTAACCAATCGCATCTGATAGAAAATTTAATTATCTTTGTTTTATTCTTATACGACTTTGTTCTAAAATGAATAGTTTTTAAGTTATAAGCAAAAAAATTAGAAAAAAAAAAACGAAATTTTTTGAAATTTTTAAATATTTTAATTTTTTTATTAATGTTCCGGGCGTATTTGAGAAGGAGCATAAGTCAATTATTATTACTGAAGGTGTCACCTAACTTTATCCGCAAAAATCTGAATGCCACCTCTCACATCCACCTAAAAACAGATCCTTACTGGTCTATATGTAATATGTAAATATTTAATTTTTGTCTGGAGTGTTATACAGGGTGTTTGGTAAAGAATGGGCCATAGCTTAACCTTAGATTCCTGATGTCAAAATAGGTCGATTTAAGCTAACTTACCTTAGTACAAAAGTACAATAATAACCGAAATACAGGGTGTCAAAGTTAAACTTTTATTTTATTTATTCTTAAATATTTCCTAACGGGCATGGGTTAATAACACGAAATTTGGTAAGCAAGAGTTTTTTGGGGCGAAAAATCTAAATTCGCCCACAAAAATGATGTATTGCCCAGAGGGCGCCACATACGCCTTTCAGCGCTCATTTAATAGGTTCAATTTTTTTTATTACCGACTCTTTTACATACTTTTTGAATCAAAACTTTTATTCTCTTAATATTTTTACTTAAAAAAGGTATACTACATTCATCTCGTTAAACTCAACCGTTTTCGAGATAAAGGCATTTTAAATCTGCGAGGCAACATCATTTTTTGCATAAGATCATTGTAGTTACACCCGAAAAACAACTTAAAAAAATTACAAAAATGTATCGTAAATTTCTTGAAATGGAATTTGCGATGCAATGATATAAATATCGCTGGCACCTATGGTTAATGTGATTCCTAATACATTTCCAGTGAACATAATAACTGTTTGAAAAGTGTTGGCGATACAATTCTTTTTCATATGCGTGTCCGCGAAGATTATAACTCCCAAAATATTTATAACGAAAAGATTTAGTTCATAATAGATGCCGACGAAAACAATTATTTCCCTTTCTGTTTCTGTGTCTGCCGACGAAAACAATTATTTCTGAGAACTTTTAGTAATTATAATTTTCGTGGACCCAAAAACAAAATGATGTTTTTTGCTGATATTCCTCAAAAAATAAATTTTTTCGCTAACACTTTATTAGGGATTATAATTTTCACAATCATATAATCAAAAATAATATTCTTCGACGGCGTTCATTGAAAGTTCTACTCTTACCGGCATTTTTCGGAGTTATACTTTTCGTACGCGGCGGCGATATGAGAACTGGCACAATTTTTATGGTTTCAAGTTTATTTTTCGGGTCTAACTACAATGATATTATGCAAAAAATTATGTTGTTACAGTGGTGAAAAACTAAGAGAAAATGTAGTGTTACTTTTAGTTTCAAATATCTCATTCAAAAGAAACTTTTTATCTAAGGGACTTTAATAATAATTTTTCAAGAGCCCTCGATAATAAAGTCCTTCATTCTGCGCTTAAATTTTTAACAAATATTTATTAGCTTTTTCAGGATTTGAACAAAATGGTCCGTGGTGATATTTTCCAAATCGAACATTCGCTATCTTTGTCATACAACGCACTGAGTCGAATAGAATATGGTGACAAGACAGTGACAATTTTAAATATTTGAAATGGCATCGGGAATATTTTGAGTTGTTGATTAAATAATATTGATAATGTATTTGATAAATAATTGGTTTAAGAGGTGAACTTAATAAAAAGTTATTTAATGTTTATTATTTACGGAAGATCCAAGCAGAGAATACACCAGGATATAGTCTGTGATCCAAGTATTTTGTTGTTAAAGATGTTCAAAATTGTAAGCGTTCCATAGTAACAATATACTATTAAAAAATCACTTTATCACTTTTCCTCTTTTCTCGATTGAGTATCAGTTTTTGTTGTACAGTATATAAATTATTACAATCACTGAATACATAGTTAGTGAAAAAATTATCATATTAATTAACTGAATTAATAATGCAATTATACAACTAACAGTTATCCAAGAACATTCAAAAGCCATCTCTTTAAAGTTAATAATGACATTGTCAAGTAATGTTTACATATCCATACCAGTGAGAATTTTACTACACGTAATTTGTCGTGTAAAGACAGAAAAAGTAGGGACAGAAATAAAATATTTGCGCCTACACTCTTAAAGGTGACCGATTTACGACAAGAACTGGAAGATCGAGAACTAAATTCTGTCGGTAAAAAATTAATAAGGCAACTAAAGAACGCCTTGAAAAAAGAAGGTCTGACGGAGACACGTATTTATTTGAGTACAAGCATACCGCTGCGATTTCGCCAATTTCGAAAGTTTCTTCAAAGGTGGCCAAAGTTTTTGGTGACATTACATCTTTAGGAAATAAAGTTTCTAACGATATTCCTTCTCTGTAAAGCAAAGTATCTGTTAACATCTATTTGAAAATCTCTAAGGTCACTTCTGAGATGTTTTCTCTTGACGATAAAATAGCTTCGTTGGAAAACAAAGTTTCTGTCGATATTTAATCTTTTGAAGAAAAAATAAAAGAGATTGATAAGAAAGCACTACAGTCACATAACAGAACTAAGCAAAGAAAATTTAGTTAGCCTCCTATGGGTCCCGGGATATATCGAAGTTGAGGAAATAGATAAAGTGAAAAAACATAACAGATAAACAGAGGTGTAAAAACAGATAAGATTCAAAAATTGGTAATATACGAAATGATACAAAAAAAATATTTCTAAGGAACTACATATAACCATAGAAGATTTAAATATTGCATTAGTCAAAACAAAAAAAAATACAATTATAAGGTATTTTAACACACTGGATGTCACGCCATAACCTGGGACTTTTCACTGCGCGCCAATCGCTTACGTAGGTTGAAACGGTTCAAAAGAACGCAATTATTTTGCCTTATGCAGAAACCAAAAATTAAATTGTAAATAATATTGTCCATTGACAATAAAGCATATTTCTATTCTATTCTAAGTGTCGCTCTACCAGAGTTCCAGCCGAGCTACACAAAGCTCCAGTCAACAGTACAAGCGCAGATCATCAGGTATTTGTAACGAATTGTTCAATTCTTTTTCTTTGAACTTTTGAAAACGTGAAGGACTTAATATGTTTATTCACTTCTTGCCAATTCAGTTTTGCTTTTTAACCATTTTTTTTCTATAAATAAACAATGAATATGTTTTAAACTTATATGTCTTTTTATTTTGCACAATCTATCTCTGATCCTTATTGTCATAAAACATACAGACTACCTCAGACATCAATGGTAAGTACCGATTTCTATTCAATGGAATGCTATTGCAAGTAGTTTTTTTTTGTAATTTTTGTATAGGCATATGGCTGTATATTTTGATTTGTTGATGGCGCCCAATAATTAATACTATTTTCTTAATATTAAATATTATTTCAAAAACTCACTCCCTTAATTTTAATTCTCTGAGACTGTAGCTTACCGGGGTATTACGAAAAGTATGTAGCACAAGTTTATCAAGCCTATGACCTAACGATAATGTCTAAGTATATTTTTATGTTTCTTTAATTTGGCGTGCTACAAGGTGCAGAGCGCAAGTTTACTTATGACGCACGGAAACGTCACCGACGCTAGACAATGGCAATGTAGGACGTTAATTAACGTCATTGGCACTGAATGGGTTAATAACTAGTTTTATTTTAAAACCTACCTTAAAAGTAATAGAAAGATTATCAACAAAAATTCCGAAATGTAAAGTGTGGCCTTTATGATCCTGAAGATATTTCTCGTCCCAATCTTCATCCCACGGGGCTGGCAAAACAGAAGAAACATACGACCATGCCCAACCGGTCCAACCCAAAGAACTGTCTTGTATATCTAAAAATAGAAAATTATTTTGAAAACGCTAAATACAGAAAACTTCTCTTTTACGTACCTCTGCCATCTTGAGAAGAGACTGAAGCGTCTGTAGTACTATCTCTTTCAGGCTTTAGTTGTTTCTGTTGTAGGGCATATAATAACAACAATAGCCGCATAAACATTGGCACCTGTTGTTCTGTCATACTAAATTCCATGCTAAAAATATATCATTATTTTTATTTATTTGTCAACGAGCAATTGCCCAATTTAAATACAATATTACAATATTATATTACTAAAATTTAAAATTTACAACCTGAATTGATTATATGTCATAAAATTAAAACTAACATAAACAAAAAAGAATCAAAACAAAACAAAAACCAGATCACAATTTAAAATCGCATGAACTAAATTACATAGCATCAAAGAATCACGTGCAAGATATTAATTGTACTTTAAAAATGCTTTGCTTTTCAACGCAATCCAACCTATTTGTATACTTTTACCTTTTCTATAGTGATTTAAGGTTCCTCTTATATTTTTCAGATCGTTTTTTATGTAATGTATTTTGAAGGATAATTATCATTAAAATCAAAAGACCAATAACCAAAGATCAAAAGACCAAATTTAGATCATATTGGTATAAAGTATAAAATCCTAATTTCACAAAAACATGTCATGCATGAAGCAAAAAGTTAGCAAAATAAAAAAATCGTATCCTTCGCAATACTTTACAATAGTTTAAAACGAGACTTCATTATTATCTGTGCATCTACCTACACAACTTTCAACAGATTGAAAATAAACAGAGTGATTTTATTTTTATTGCCTATTATTAAAAATTTCACAAACAATCCTCATATTATCAATCATACTATAGAAATTACATACCTATTGCAGTATATATCAAGACGAGTAGTAGAAGCAATGCTAGCAGTTGCGGAATGATATTTTTTGAGCAAATGCATTGTCATTGAGCACTTATATAGCATGGGTTCTTGGTAAACTTCAATTTTGCCAGACGCATTCCTCTTATCCAGACATAAAGTCAAGTCATTTATTGTTATGACCTTTCTGAGTATGACTTCAGCAGGAGAAACATCTATAAAAGATATATGTAAGTTTTGTTAAATAATTTATTGATCGATAAACAAATTTTTCTGGATTCGTTGTTTACAAAATTTTTTATTAAAAAATCCTTTGAAAAAGGTACATTTATTTAAAATAACCCTTTCGGGCTAGATCACAGAACGTTTTCGGAATAAATATTTCATCTTCAGTGCTGTTACTAGGTATACATGTTTAACCTTCGTAAGGCGGTGCGGGGTGCAGGTGCACCCCAGACCTCGCTTTTCTCACCTATCTTTTTTAATAAATTTTTTGATTTTTGTCCATTTTTTATTCCCATTAAATTTACCTCTAAACGCATTCCACCCATCACAGCATTTAAAACTCTTTGCGTTTACGTGCTTTTTTGAAAAAATGACTTTTGGGTGCAAATGATGAAAATTTCATAATATCCTGAATTGGACGTTTCTGATGTTCCACCTGGAGCTAACAGAGCTGCGGGACAAGGTCGGTGTTACTTATGTCAGAGAAAAAAGACCGAAAGTCCCGGCATAACTGTATTGCGTATAAAAATTGTGTGTTGCTCACTCTGTGAAAAATTTCATGTGTTTGTCTTGCAACGATAATAATTTTTTTAAAGAAGAAATGAGTACTTTGATTGTAAAATTATGTTTCATAGTATAATAAACAAGTCCTAATTATCTTTCAAATCAATTTCCCCGACATTCACAGAAAAAAATGGATATACGGATGAGGTGAAAATGCACCCCGCACCGTCGTTTACGTAAGAATCTAAGCACCGCCTTACGAGGGTTAAAGCCACTAAATACTAGGCTTGTTCAATTAAAGCGTGTCTTTGATTCAGAAAAACATATCAGTAAACATATCTACAAGTAATTACTACTATACAGTCCGTCTAATATACGTACCGTTGCACGTCATTATCTTTTTTTTTGTCGACCTTACTCATAGCTCCCCTCCGGAACTTCTACCGTGCATTCCATGGATTGGTTGGCCGCCCGGTCATCCCCCCGCACCAGACAGGCCGGTGAAGCGACCGCCTAGCTCAACCCGTGCGCGGGTAGGTCGACCGGGGTGCCCCCCAACCCAGAATGGAACTAACCAGAGAATGTCAGTTGGCAGTTACGAGCAACTCCAGTCATTCATACTTTCATCTACGCACGCTTTCTCATCCACCCATTCATACTTTCTTTCATTTTACCTCCAAACATTCCTTACTTTCATCTATACACACTTACTCGTCCACCCATTCATTCTGACACTTGGATGGGGCAGTCTGTGTAGGTCGGATGTAGAAGGTCCTTCCCCACTGACTGTACCAAAACGATATAAAACATGATGTAACATACAAGGAATGGACTAGAGTAAAAGGAGATGAAAAGAGAAAGCGGAGATAGAATTAGAGAAGAGAGAAGAAAGATAAAAGAAAGAATAGGAAAGAAGCAAAAAAGGAAAAGAAAAAGTAAAGATAGAGAACATAAACAGGAAATAGAAAGATAAAATTGTTCAAAGAACGATTACTTGTATAGATAAAATTAAGTAAATAAATAAATAAACTAAAATAAAATAAATAAGTAAAACCATGTAAAAATAAAAATAGACAGTCAGTGTGGTTTGGATGTAAAGGGTCCTCCCCCCGCTGACTGCCCGCCACGACACAAACACATTTTAAAGAAATAAATATAGTGGTCATCCCGTCTGCAGACGCCTATCCTTCTCTTCCTTGTGTTTCATTGTCTTGGTGACAAAAGCAATGACCAGGTCGAAGTCTCTCTTGCTATTAAGGGCTTTGTCCATTATGTTAAGCATTAAGGGCTTTGTGTGAAGTAGTAGTTGACGCGCCGATGCCGACACTCGCACCATCTCACTACATCCGGGATCGCACGTCATTATCTACGTCAGAGATCTAAGTTGACATTGTTGCCCAATTACAAAAAATTCTTAAATTCATTTTAAATCAAATATATCCCATATTTAGTGCGAAGTGGATTATACAACAAAGCAAATTAATATTCAATGTAAATAAATAAAAACATTAGAAATAGAAAACAAGAATTAAGTTATAATCTTATCTTACGTTAAAGTAAATAATAAAAACAATAAATATAATAAAACAAATACTTATAGTAAAGAATAAAAACAAATCTGAAGTGTCAATACCGTAACTGTCAAATAAATGTTTCCAATTTATGCCAAAATGTCACCTTCGTTCGATTACAGTTACAGCGTGTTCCAAACAAATGTGCTTCATAAAAACGCTTTATAATCCATTTATATAAATTAAATGAAACATATTATTCGCTCCCAGCGTTAACAAAGTGTCAAAGCAAAATCGACCGACCTGCTCATGGTGGCGGTTGCTTGAATCTTTGTAAGGACGCTTTAGTGTATGTTTAAATGGGACATTTTAAAAAAATGCCATATCACGCTATTTGTTACGTTGTTCACTGTAAAAATACATGGAGAAATAGTGATGTAAAATACTTTTATTTTCCTCGTTCCCAAAACAAATTACAGCAGAAAGAATAAAATTGATTAACGCTGTTAGAAGAATGAAGTGAGGTTAACTTTTTCTATATAATATCAAAGGATGTAGCAGTATACACATGATAATATAATAATATTATTTACGTTTTTATAAGTTTTGTACATATTACATACACTTTTTAGCTCTGATAAATCCGAATTGACTCCAAAAAGTACAGATGCTGTATGTCCTATATAACCTCACTATCGCAGATTATGTCGATAAATCTTTATTAACGACAAAAAATATTTTTGTCGTTATGACACTATTTTTGTCGTTAAAATAAATGACACTAAAAAAGAATAACTAATGAATTCTAACAATTTGTATTCGTTTATTATCACTAGAAAATAAAATATTCAAGTTTAACAAAATAATCCCATAAGGCATAATGCTAAAACGTCCTTACAAATCTGACGTGACTGTAAATAGAGGGGAGACGCACGGTGCGAATTGTGTATTTCTTTAAGTTAACATTACTAGAAATCTTCCAATATTATTTCTACGCGTATATAATAAAATATGTCTAGTGGCTGTAATTCCAGTGTACTCGGCAAAATGATTCGAAAAAGAACACACCTACCGCCTAAATATTTCGTGTTGGTATCATGTGACGTCACGGGCTATGACGCGGATGACGTGCAACGGTAAGTATAAAGTAAGTAAGTAAGTAAGTAAAGTATTAGACGGAGTATATTTAAGGCACAGATTCCATTGTTGCACCAACCGATGCATAGCTCGTTTAAAGAATTTTTTGGCTGTAGATCGAAGAATTCTGAAACGGAATTTTGTATTTCTTTGTCCATCTGAAAACGATTACCTTTTAACGCCATTTTCAGTAGCCCAAAGATGTGAAAATCGCAGAGCGATAAATCGGAACTATAGCGCGGATACTCTAATATCCTCTATTTCTTTCGTTTTAGATTTTTTCACTTCTTTGGCGACATAAAGCTGAGCATTGTCATGCAGAGGAATGACAAGCTTTTCTGGACGTTTTGTCATATTGCTTGATAAACCTAAAGTTTCCCCATAAAGGTTTTCATTAATATGCACTCTAGGTTGAAAAACATGTTAAAATGACTTTGCCCGCAGCAGGTTGAAATTGGTATGGCTGCATGCTGATTATATTTAGACGGATTGTTAACAACAAATGCCATTTTGAAGTCGCTATACTTAAAACAATACAATGGCCCGGATCAGGAAAATGTAACACCAGAAATGGAACACTGTATTATTCCGGAAACAACGACCCCAATCACAAACAGGGAGTTGGAATTATAGTTGACAACAATTCTCGGAAAGCCGTTTGTAACTTTGTTCCTTACTCTGATCGAGTATTAATGCTGTCTCTCAACTCTCATTTAAATCGTAAAATAAATATAATCCAAGTATATGCACCCACTGCAGACAAGGATGAAGACACCATAGAGGCCTTCTATGAACAAATTGGCAATGTCTTAAAGCTAACTAAAAGACGACATAAATATTATAATGGGCGATTTGAACGCTAAAGTCGGTCAAGGAGAAGTGGAGAATTGTGTGGGCGATATGGACTCGGGGAAAGAAATGAACGTGGCGATAGGCTTGTTGATTTCTGTATCAATGAGGAACTCATCATTGCAAATACCTTGTTCAAACTTCCAAAACGTAGACTATATACATGGAAGTCACGAGCTGACAATAACAACAAAATAGTCAGAAATCAAATAGATTATATTATCGTCAACAGAAGATATAGAAATTCTATAATATCATCTAAAACTTATCCAGAACGGACATATCCTCCGATCACAACCCGGTTGTTCTGTCTATGAGAGTAAAACTAAAGGCGACAAAGAGCCCTGGCTCCAATAAAATCATGGATACAAGGCGGCTCAAACAAGACAAGACCTATGCGGAAACGAAATTTAAAATAAACGAGAACTTAAGGAAAGTCAAGAAGATAGTGCGGAAACTCTGACTGTTGACCAAAAATGGGGAAAAATTCAACATGCCTTAGTATCAGTTGGAAAAGAAACCCTCAAACCACTTGGAGAAAAAACAAAATCTTGGATGACAGTAGAAATTCTTGAACTTATGGAGGAACGAAGAAAACAAAACAAAAGACCCGAATAAATACAAATAAATTCAGAGAAACATCAGAAAGAAAATTCGAGAGGCAAAAGAGAGGTGGCTCTCCGACAGATGCAACGAAATAGAAGACCTGGATAAAAAGTATGACAGCTTTAATTTACACAAAAAAATCAAAGAAATGACAGGTTCTAGAAAAAGCACAAGAACGAATACCCTTAAAAATGATAAAGGGGATATTATTATTGACGTGAAGAAGAGATTGTGTCAATGGACCAATTACATCCAACAACTCTTTAATGATGAAAGAGGAGAACTGTCATTAGAAATCACAGAGGATACCGGACCACCAATATTAAGAGACGAAGTCATCTAAGCCATTAAAAACATGAAAGAGGGTAAAGCTACTGGACCAGATGATGTGCCCATCGAATTATTAAAACTTATTGATGAAGATGGTATTGATGTAATGGTTGAACTCTTTAATCTAATATATCAGACTGCCCCAATCCCCAAACAATGGCTGCAATCGACCTTTGTAGCAATTCCCAAAAAGTCAAGTGCAACAACCTGCTCGGATCACAGAACAATATCTTTAATGAGTCACACACTTAAAACATTTTTGAAAATAATACACAGTAGAATTGTTAAAACTCTCGAATATGAAATCAGTGACACACAATTTGGCTTTAGAAATGGTATGAGCATGCGAGATGCTTTGTTCGGCTTGAATGTGCTGGCCCATAGATGCATGGACATGAATCAGGATATGTACTTATGTTTTGTAGACTTTGAAAAGGCATTTGATAAAGTTCAACATAAAAAGCTTGTAGATATATTAAAAAGCAAAAATATTGACAGTCGTGACATGAAAATTATATCTAATATATATTGGAATCAAACTGCCAAGGTAAGAGTTGACAACCAGGACACCCAAGATATCAAAATACAGAGAGGAGTCCGTCAGGGTTGCGTGCTGTCTCCACTACTTTTCAATGTCTACAGTGAAGCGGTATTTCAAGAAGCACTCTCAAATTCAATAGAAGGTATATCTATCAATGGAGAAGTTTTGAACAACTTACGTTTTGCAGACGATACAGTAATAATAACAGATAACAACAATGATTTACAGAACATTATGCAACGCCTTAATGAACGCTGTCATGAGTACGGACTGAAGATGCATTTAAAGAAAACTAAATGCATGATCATAACTAAATCAGCACAAGTAAACATCCAATTAACTATTGAAGATACTGTGATTGAGAGTGTGGATAACTACAAATACTTAGGAACATGGATAACATCAAATGTAGACCAAACCAAAGAAATTAAGACACGTATTGAAATAGCACGTGCATCATTCATTAAACTTAAAAAGTTTCTTTGTTGTCGGGATATAAGGTTAGAACTACGTCTAAGGATGCTTCGATGTTACGTGTTCTCTACTCTTCTTTACGGATTGGAAGCGTGGACGTTGAAACAAGTCCATTTGAATAAGTTGGCCGCCTTTGAATTTTGGTGTTACAGAAGAATCCTACGAACATCATGGATTCAAAGAATGTCGAACGCGGAAGTAACTAGAAGGATAGGAAATCGACCGGAAATAATACTAACTATCAAAAGACGAAAACTTGAGTACTTGGGACATGTGATGAGAGGGCAAAAATACTCATTATTACAACTTGTTATGCAAGGCAAAATCCGAGGAAAGCGAAATGTGGGAAGACGAAGAACATCCTGGCTTAAGAACTTACGGGAAGGGTTCGAATGCAGTAGTGCAGAGCTATTTAGAGCGGCAGTCAACAGGGTCCGCATTGCTATGATGATTTCCAACCTTCGATAGAAGATGGAACTTAAAGAAGAACATACATAAAACAGTAGTCAAATACAAATCATAGGAATTGATCAGTGTGATGTGTACAAACATAACTAACATTTCAGAACGTTAGTTGAGTGATTACAATAATTGTTTCCAAGGCTAACCTAACCAAAGATATCTTTAATTGAACAAGCTTATACATGGATGAAAACCCATTAAATAATATTGAATTGGTATTAGATTACATGGTTGCTGATAATGTTATAGGATGTTAAAAGTTTAAGTAGATTTATTTCATGGCGATGTAAACTACCAATGAGGGTTACTGGCCTGGAGATGTAGTCTCTAAACGTACCTTAGTTAACAAATATTTAAACATGTATAGTAAAACCGAGTTGTCTGTTACCGCCAAGAGAAGACACGACAAACGTACGTTAATGTAGTGCAAGTGATCTTGAGTACCGGCGTTAGGGTATAAGACGCCTGCCTGCAACACTAGCATAGGCGCCCTTCGGTTTTTTTAATTAGTATTTTGTATAGCACCAGCAGAAAAAAAACTCAGTTTGGCGCCCCCCAAACAGGGGCGCCCACCTGCAGTGCATCCCTTGCAGGTCCGTTATCACCGGCCCTGACGAGTATACTGTAACATTATTTATAGGCAGCTCACAACCTGGCCTATTTCGTTCCGGAAGCTTCTGTCGTCAAACTGTCTGACCCTCTCTGCAGGCGAGACAAATAGAAACTTGTTTTTGTTACAATCGGCGCTTCTAGAAGGCCATCGATAAACCTTTTTTTATTGTTCTTTAAATAATATTTACCTTTCGATTTTTCTGGAAATCAGTAGATAAATTGTACATAACTATATAAATAGACATGTTTGGAATTAGAAGTTTAGTTATGAATTTGAAACCGTCGGTGTACTTTGATATGTAACGGGCGCGGTATATTTTTGAATTTTTAATTAGATAAATTATTAAATTTGGTGTAATAAATAAATTAGATATCGTAGTTTGTAAAATAAAGGATATAAATTCAGTGTTTTTCATTTGTTTAGAAGTAAGATATTAAAAATAAATAAAGTCAACTAAAACTAAACATTAGTGCCTAAAAGATCATAGAAAAGTCAGTTTTGTAACAATACCTATATTCCGACAATAATTTCAAGAAGGTGATGCATACACTATTTTGACTAATATTGAATGGTGAGTGACAATGAATCACCGTCTTGTAAAAATTATCAGAGTGTAGTAGCAGCACTAAAGATAAAATATTTATTCCGAAAACCTTCTATAATTTAGCCCGAATGGGTTCTTTTAAATAAACAGACCTTTTACAAATGTTTTTTAATAAAGAAAATTGTGATATATGGTATACTTACAGCTGACTGAAAGAAATTAACTTTTTCCTTGTGGAT
The DNA here is from genome assembly GCF_917563875.1 of Diabrotica virgifera virgifera. Taxonomy (NCBI): domain Eukaryota; kingdom Metazoa; phylum Arthropoda; class Insecta; order Coleoptera; family Chrysomelidae; genus Diabrotica; species Diabrotica virgifera. The sequence goes on from NC_065449.1 coordinate 189,482,737, forward strand.
TTTGTTGTTTACTTTGTTATTTTTATTCTAATTGATACAATAAATAAAGAAACTATAGCCTAGAGACTAATAAAATTAGCTGTATCAAATATTTCAAGTATACGAAAATATATCAGCTCTACTAGTGTTCTACAGAGGTTGTCGTAGATAAGTTAATTTCTTTCTTCTTCTTCTTCAGGTGCCATCTCCGCTACGGAGGTTGGCAATCATCATAGCTTTTTTAATTTTTGAGGCAGTTACTCTAAATAGTTGTTTTGAGCTGCATCCAAATCATTCTCGCAGGCTCTTCAGCCATGAAATTCGTCCTTCCGATGCTTCTTCTGCCATCTATCTTTTTTCATCCATCTATTTTTTAATTTCTTTACATACCCTAATTACATTTATACCTATGTGTTTACATTTAAGTAATAGCGGAGAACTTACCTATATACGACGGTTCCCATTTGTCATTAGCCGATTCAAATTTTAAATGTTTGACATTCATTGATAAAACTATATCTTCTTCTACATACTTCAATATTAAATTGTTACAATAAATTCGAATGTTACTGACTATTTTATTTATTAATAATTGCACATAACCCTGTGGCGCTTCCATTTCTTTCCTGAAAAATGTATATTTTTATTGTAAATGCATATTTGTAATTGTAATTCATTCTGGATACATTGAAACAGTGCTAGGGAAAAATTATCTACAGACTGTTTAGTTTTAAATACGAGTACACAATATACATGGCAACACTGCTTCCCACACCTGATTCGCGCCGATCCATTTAGTCATTTTCGTCATTCTGCAGTGGCAATGTACAATCCGACAAGCGAGACGTGGCGGGTGACCTTCTCGTATTGTGTATTTCTCGTTGTGTATTTTCGCGCACGGTCACCCGCCAGCTATGGTTTGTCGGATTGTAACCCATTCTCATAAGAAAAGTTGCCGATTTTAGCGCTTCCTTCAGTGGGATATATCTAATCCAACACTAAACGGTCTGTATGTGAATAGATACAATGCGCTGGAATAAGTGTTAGCCCCCCTTATTAACTTATTTATTTTTAACACATAAGCAAAACGCTCGGACAGGTCGATTTTTAAAATAATCATAGTATATTATAGCATCAATGTTTCGAACTTTACGCGATCCCCCTTCAGGTGACAGGCATAACTTTGATTTTTTTAAATGGGAATGTACATCATGTGATACCTCATTTGAACGCTTTTGAAATACAGATTACAAAAATGTATATTACTTTAATCCTTTTTTAGAGAAAAGGCGCAAAATTTCGGTTGAATTCTTTTTAAACGCATTTATTTATTTTGAATCCTGAGAAAACTAATAAGTATTTTTGAAAAATTTAAACGCAGAATGAAAGATTGCATTATTACCAAAGGCAAAGAGCCCCTTAGAATAAACAAAAAGTTGGTTTTGAATCATATATTTGAAATTAAAAATCAGACTAAATTTTCTCTTTTTTTTTCACCCCTGTGACTTATTAAAATAAACATTGTAGAAGTTTTCAGGGACTTTCGACCATCGATAATACTGTAATATTTCATTATGCGTTTAAATTTTTCAAAAATACTTATTAGTTTTCTCAGGATTCGAAAAAAATGAATGCATTTAAAAATAATTCGACCGAAATTGTGCCTTTTCTCTCAAAAAGGATTAAAGTAATATACATTTTTGTAATCAGTATTTCAAAAGCTTTTAAATGAGGTGTCACATGATGTACTTTTCCATTTAAAAAAATCAAAGTTATGCCTGTCGCCTGAAGAGGGATCGCGTAAAGTTCGAAACATTGATGCTATAATATACTATAATTATTTTAAAAATCGACCTGTCCGAGCATTTTGGTTACGTGCTAAAAATAAATAAATTTATAAGGGGGGGGGTAACACTTATTCCAGTGCACTGTATAAAGAATTTGACTAGATTCTAGATCAATATTGACAAATTAACAGACAAATATTACGAGATAACCAATATAGCATATAAATGTATATAGTACATTGTCTACAGCAATAAGTAAAAAATGGACTAAGAAGAGATCACAGTTCAAATGGAAAAGAAATATTTACTAAATACATGGAGCATCGTAAAATGAAGGCATCCTAGGTAAAAATTTATAAAAAAAATATGAAAGGAAATGGGCACCGGTATGTTGGGGGACGCCGAGCGCCAAAGAGCGGGCCCTTGACTTTGTTTTTCAACAAAAAATATGCTTCAAAACGATTAATGAAAAATTACATTGGATTCTACTACACCTTTGGATATTTTAAATTACTTGTATACAAATAAATTACTTTCATTGTTCCCAAATTTGTTCACTGCTCTTAGAATTTACCTCACATTGCCAGTGACAGTAGCGTACATTGCAATATCATTTTCTAAAATAAAAATAATTAAAAATTATCTAAAGTCAACATTGTCGCGCAAAGTCGATTGACAAATTTATCACTAGTAAGCATTGAACATGAAATAAAAATTAAAGTAAGTGATATTATTCAAGATTTTGCTAATGCAAAAGCACGAAAAGTATATTTTTTATAATGATATGTTTTATTATGTTCGTCCTGTAATAATTCGTTAATAAATTATTATTTTTATAATAATCACAACGTTGTTCTTTTTTATTCATCTAACCAATTCCTTCCTCAAAGTACTATTTACTCGTGTACTCAAACCTGTCAAATTTCCTCAACCAATTTTTAACCTTACCTGATAGATAAAAAAAGTTCATTTTTAATTAAATATTTTTAACAGATTTGGGTAGGTTGTTCTGACGCCGTGAATATCTATTGGCTTCCGACATTAATATGGCAATATTTGCATCTGGATTTTTGTTTATATTATAAGCGTACCTCTAATACCCTCTAATACCACATGTACTAGTACTAGTGCCTATTCGACTATTCCATTTTGACTGCGCGTCCACCAAAGGGCGCCAGGGCATCGACTGCATACGGGCGCTACATGGGCTAGAGCCGCCTCTGCACACACTCCACAAAGATCTATTGTGGTAATGGTTGGCGGTCTTCTAGTTTTTGACATATTTTTTGTTGTTCTCATAAATAATTTTCAAACTCAATTTTTAAATCAATTAGAGTCTATCTAACATATGAAATATTCAGGATAACCACGAACTGGTTGTTTTTCATTAACAAATCTATGTACGATTGGATTAAAATGTAGAAAAACACAAGACAACTAAATAATGGAACAATAGATAAACAAGTATCATAAAGCTATCATTATAATACCAGTAGGGTGCAAAACAATGCTAGAGGGAGCACAATAAATATTATTTCTTAATCTATTGAGTGAATCACTTAGACCTGGATCCCGCGTACCAAAAAAAAAGTTGATTAATAGCAAGCTGAAAATTTGTTAATAGCTTAACGGTGTCTAGTCGGACAAACTTTGATGTACGGGGACACTGGAACAGGGGAAGTTTTAATTGTGGAACAGATTAAAAGTTTGGAACGTCAGACTACGAAAACGTTCCATGTATTTTGTCGGACAGAACTTCCAATTAATTTGTTATCATTTCATTAAACTCTCATGCAAAAATCAGACTGGTGTTTATTACCAACTGGGCATTTTAATGAGTGAAACACGAAGAACATGTCAAATGACAGGAATTATGTTGGAAAGAACAGTCTGATTTTTGCATGAGTTTAATCAAAGGGTAACAAATCAATTGAATGTTCTGTCCGACAAAATACATGGGACGTTTTCGTAATCTGACGTTCCAAATTTTTAAACTGTTCCACAATTAAAAATTCCAGTGTTCCCGTACATCAAAGTTTGTCCGACTCGACACCGTTAAGCTATTAACAAATTTTTAGCTTGCTATTAATCAACTTTTTTTTGATACGCGGGATCCAGGTCTAACTGCATTTCCTAGACAAAAATGGTTTGTGTTCTTTACAAATCTCTATAAATATAGAAATAAGAGTTTTTGGGAAACAAAATTGAAGATTTTTATAGAAAAGACAAGTGAGCTAAGAAATTTTTATTAACCTACTAACCAACTTAGTAAAAGTATGATACATGAATTTTCTTTTAAGTAAGGTATAGTGTATAGTTATACAGAGTTGGGATAAAGTATGGAACCAAGTAAATATCTTTGAAACGAAAAGAACAATATTTATGAAACTTTGCATGCAAGTACAGTGACGCAAAAGGCATTTGATACCATATTTGTTGTTACTACTTCACTTCCGGTTTCACCGGAAATACCCTTAACTTATTTACTTTAAATGGGATACGCTGTATATTTTTGTAGATTTTAAAAGAACTTGTTATTTTTAATTCATACATACCAAGTTTGGAAGAAAAAACTATTAAAACAAGAAATAAATCATTTTAAAGTTAAAAAATATATAAATTTATTTACGTTAGACCAATGATAATAGAAATTAAAAAAATCATTTCAAATATTGAAAATGCCCGCCGTTCACCTCCTAACAACGTGCAAGCCTATAAATAAATTCGTGAGCCACTCTTTGCAAGATTTCTCCGCGTATTGGTTCACATTCATCAATTATTATTCTTTGTCTCAAATCCTGCAAGCATGTTGGTCGCCTGACGTAAACACTTGATTTTAGATAACCACAAAGAAAAAAATCTAACGAGTTGAGGTCCGGAGAACGAGTGGGTCACTCTTTGAATCCTCTACGTCCAATCCAGCGATTAATTTACCTCCAAAAAATCCCTAACCCGTCGATCATAGTGGGAAGGCGCTCCATCTTGTTGAAACCAAAACTTTTGTGGTAACTGGCCATTCTGTTGAAGTGCAGGAATAATTTGGTTATTTAGTAAATTTAAATACTTGTCACCAATCCAATTTCTGTCTATGGAAAAATGGGCCTATTAGTCTATTTTGAACAATTCCCATCCAAACATTTAACTTTTGTGGATGCTGGGTATGTGCTTCAATAATCCAATGAGGATTCTCATTTGACCAATACCTACAGTTATGACGGCTAACTGTTCAATTTAAGCAAAAAGATGCCTCATGGGAAAACTACATTTCTTGCAAAATGTTCGTCATCGTTACAAATGTCAATAATTCGTTCGCAAAACTCCAAGTGTCAATTGTATCTTACGGATGATATTTTTCCATTTTCAATATTTTCCTTACATATCGTTGACTTATTCCATGGTTTAGTGCCAAATTTGTTGTGGAAGTTTGAGGTGATACCTCTAAATCAATTGCAATATTTTGTTTATTAACTTCGTTCGTTGCAGTCCGTGGTCTTTCAGTTTGTGGCAAATTTTTGACCATCCCAGTTGCATTAAAACGTTGCAATGTTTTAGTAACCGTTGAATGTGATGTAGAATTTTTTTCAGGTTCATTAAAAATATTACACACCTATTCATGAGTTCTAACACGATCACCATAACCGATTATCAATAATATTTCAATACGATATTTTTCACTTAAATGAACCATTTTTATTACAACTTATTTCTGTCAATTAGTTCAGTAACAGTTTTATCTACTATACTAAATTCAAATAAGTCATGCATTGCCTGGAAACAAAAATTTTCGTTTATTTCCTGCTGCGTTGTAATTAAAAATATCAAGTTCTTTTGAAATCTGCAAAAATATACAGATATCCCATTTAAAGTTAATAAGTTAAGGGTATTTCCGGTGAAACCGGAAGTGGAGTAGTAACAAAAAATATGGCATCAGGTGCCTTTTGCGTCACTTTACTTGCATCCAAAGTTAGAAACCATATGGAGAAACAAATATCTGACCACGGAAAGCAAAATAAAAGTATACAAGACAACAGTAAGACCTATCCTAACATATGCAGCGGAGACAAGGACCGATACAAGAAAGACGAAACAACAAATCAACAATCAGGGGCGGCCCGTCGGGGTAGGCAAGGTAGGCGCCGCCTACCCTCTTCAAATGTAGTACAATAATATAAATTATTAATATAAATTACTTATTTCAAAATTGTAATTTATAAATTTTGACACAATATCTACAATAAAATAGCAAAAATTATCCAAATTATTTTTAAAAATATCCAAAAAATTTTCTCCGTAGTTATAATTATTGTACGCTCCTTGTAGTATCAGTAGTACTGTATAGATTCTATATTCTCCTTGGTCAGGCACTCGGGAACGTAGCCTGAAATAGAACGACGCCACACGACGCCAATACCGAATTGACGTGCGATCTCTCTCTGTTTACGCGAGCAGGCCTGCTGCAGGCCGGCGGATTTTGAACGGGCGGATAGGCACAGAGTCTTATAGCCGGACCTACAAAATTTTATCAGTTGCTTCTCTTGTGTCTTGTGAAACTGTTTAATAATTGTTTTTTGATTTTGGCTGTTATTAGTAGGTTAAGTATTGAATAAAACTAGGTAGGACAATTTAAATTTGTTTATGAAAACTGAATAATGTGTTATTAGATTAAATAGATAATTAAAAATTTAAAGCGAGGTTAATTGTTAACTTATCAATTTATTCGAATAGTAAATTATTATTTGATACATAAATAAAATTAGTAATATTTGACGTTGTTGAAACGTAGGTGTGTTAGTTTTATTGGTGGAAAAACTTTAGTCATCGAATGTGAATACTTTAAACGATGTAATATGCAGTTTGATCGAGACACCTTTTTCAAGGCGCCAAAATCAAGAAAGATTAGTAATTATTTCAATGGGCCGGCCTTTACAAAATTTAACAATTTTATCCACAGATAAGACAAAAGACAATCAACCATTTTCGAGATCGTTTAAAACAATATGGTATGAAAATCATAAATGGCTAAGCGGAAGTTATTTTAAAAATTCACGTTTGGGTGAGTCAGGGATATTCAGATTTGAAAAATTTATCAGCTAGTGTAAAAAAACATGAATCTTCGAAAGAACATTTAAACAATTGCTTAGATTTAAAACGGTTAGAAAAAAATAAACAAACTACTGACAGTGCTTTCGCTGGACATATTTCTCTATCTAATAAGATATATAATGAAGAAGTTGAAAAAGATTGAAGAAGTTGAAAAAATTGATGTTACAATTCTTTTTGCAAAACAAGAACTTACATTTCGCGGTCGTGATAAGAGCCATAATTCTTCAAACATGGGTAATTTTAAAGAAATTTTTAATTTAGTAGTTAAACGCGATCAGGAAATCCAGGATCATGTTAAAAAATAGAAGGGGTGTTCACGGGTTTGTCAAAAACAATACAAAATGATTTAATAGATTGTCTTGCCGATTACGTAAAAAATGAAATTTCAACAGAAATTAATGAAAGTCAATTTTTTTCTATACTAGCTGACGATACTACTGATATAACCGAAAAATCACAGTGTACTTTAACAATCCGTTTTGTTAACAAAGTTGGTCAGGTAACAGAAAGATTTTTAGGGTTTTTTGATGTTAGCGATAATAGATCTGCAGACGCTCTATATAGTTTAATTTCAAACGTGCTTGAGCCATATGATTACAAAAATAAATTAATTGCTCAATTTTACGATGGTGCAAGTGTAATGGCTGGCTCTTTAAACGGATTACAATCAAAAATTAAAGTAGATGCTCCAAAAGCAATTTTTACACATTGTTGCGCTCATAGATTACATTTAGTATTGCAAGACGGCTCAAAATGTATTACAAACTGTAGGATATTTTTTGTCGCCTACCCGAAGTATATGTGTACCTACCCGCATACTGAGGTCACGAGCCGCCACTGTCAACAATATCGAAATGAAAGTATTAAGATCAATAGAAGGCATATCAGCATATTATCAATATATTAAGAGACAGACAAAGCAACAGAAGTATACGAGAACGATGCAAAATTCAAAATATTAACAGGTGGATAAAAACAAGAAAGAAAAACTGGAACGAACATGTAAACCAAATGGAACCAGATAAATTAGCGAACATCTGTAAAAACAACAAGCCGTATAGCAGAAGACCCGTTGGAAGGCCGCCGAAAAGGTGGAAAGACAATGCACAGTCAACAACTGAAACAGAATAAGAGGCAGACAAACAGGAGTAATCCTAGTCGCGCGAAGAAGAAGAAGTATAAGTATATTAGTTGTTAGTACATTACCCATGTCCTGTTTTCTTTTCTCTTCCAGATGCTGTGGGATCTGCTCTTCCTCTTGTTTCTTTTCCTTTTAAATTTAAAATGCATTCTAAAAAATATCAAAAGGCCAATGAGAAAACAGTTAAGCTTTCTATGGTAAATTTTTTATAGACTATGTTATCTTATTTACTAATGGCAGCTGATCTGGAAAGCTCAACGTAGGTGGCGCTTGTGTAGTTGGAGGTCAAGTCAACTTACGTAAACTCTTCAAATCAATCTATTTCTAAGTACATATTGCATATTATATTTGTTTCATGTTGTGATTTGTTTTATGTAATGATACCAATGTTCAAAAGAAAGGAGACAAAGAAGACCTCAACAATTATACAGGTGTAAATCTACTGAGCACCGTACTTAAGCTAACCACAAAAGTCCTAACCAACAAAATCAATAAACTAACAACTTTATCAGATGAACAACAAGGATTCAGATCCAGCAGATCCTGTGTAGACACCGTATTTGTACTAGGGATGGGAAAAACCTACCGGTTTTAACCTAAAACCGGTTTCTTTATTTCGCAATAACCGGTTTTACCGGTTTTTTTGTCCCGGTGATAACCGGTTTTTTCTTTTTAAAGTAAAAACCGGTTATCAGGTTTTTACGGTGATTAGGATTAGGTTAGGTATTATTTTGTATCCCAATCATAACTATTATTCTCAAGTAATTATTCCAAACAAAACCATACTTCAAATTTTATTTTATAAATACAGAAGCAAACTGAAAGTGCAAACTCCCATCAGCCAGAAATAATTAAGTTTTATTATAATATTTCGATGAAAAGGTATTTGTAATCATAATATTTACATAAGAAGTGATCTGGTTGAAATAGACGCGAATATCATCTATGTTTCACACTTGACTCTTGACATTGAAAGTGGGCGAATGACTTTTTCTGATTACCAAATATAATGTTCTGACTATTAATATCGAAGTATCGATTACGAATACGAATCTCCAAGGATTTCCCTACGTTTTCAAAACGATACACCCTTACAGGAAGTATTAGATGAGTTAAAATGTACCTATTATACAAATATACAAACGTGTTAAAAGAAATACATGATAAATTTTTTTTGATGGTAGTAAAAATAAAAGGTAAATTGCATCAACCAATTTATTTTCAAGTAAAATATTTATGTTGATATTATTTTTTTTAAATCCCATTTGAAAGAGTCTGGGAAATTTTTTATAAGTTGAAATGGTTGGGTTAAATTGTATTTTATTGCAATATGTATGTATTAATCTTACACTATATTACATTAATTAATAATCAATAAATATATAATAATAATAATAAAATAATAAATAAATATAATAATTAATAGAATAAAATGATTTTATTAACAAATGTGTTTTATTTATATTGATATTATGTTCTTTCGAGAGTACTAATTTTGATCATATTGATATCGAGTCGAGTGGAGTATCACAAACTAAAGTGCATTGTAAATGTAACATTGCAACCTATTGGATTAAAATAACCGAAAACCAGTTTTTGAAAAAACCTTTTTTTTTGGCCGGTTTTAACCGCCAGGTTAAACCGTAAGCAAAAAAAAACCGGTATAACTGAAAACAGGTGTTTTGTCAAAAACCGCCATCCCTAATTTGTACTAAGACAAATCACAGAAAAGGCCATCGGGTACAATAAACCAGCATATCTGTGCTTTATAGACCTGACAAAGGCTTTCGATCGCATCCAAGTCGAAGACGTCTTACACTTACTGTATAGAAGAAACATACCAATCAATATTATACAAACCATCGAAAATATCTACTTTCATAATCGAATACAGGCAAAGATAAATGGAAAACTAACACAGTTTATACCAGTACAAAGCGGAGTAAGACAAGGTGACTCGTTAAGCCCATGCTCTTTAATATAATAATGGACAAAATAATAGAAGCAGTACGTAAAGGTCATGGTTACAGAATGGGGAACAAATAAATCCAAATATTATGTTATGCAGACGACGCCGCATTAATCGCCGAGACAGAAGACGATATCCAAAGATTAACACACCACATCTTCAATACAACAGACAAGAAATACAATATAATATCAGCAGAAAAACCAAATGTATGACAACATCTAAATACCCACTACCAGGGCCGCGTTTAGGTCAATTGACGCCCTAGGCAATTCTCTAGTAGCCGCCCTTCAAGCATGTACCATTTTTGCGAAAAAAAAATTGCAAGCAGATTTTTTTATTTAAATAAGAATACATAAAAATTGTCATTCTAGTTCGATCACATCAGATTTCTTTCTTGATTTTTCTTTGGAAAAATCATCTACATATAATGTCATAATTTATCGCCTTTGTTACGTCACTTTCTATGGACAAGATCGACAAATTGTTAAGACGTTCTTGCGTCATACTTGATTGGAAATTATTTTCATGACTATTTTAAATTCTTGACATTTTCGAAAATGACCTTTCAGCGGACACATTGGTTGGCAACTGGGAGACACAAATAAATGCGCAAAGCAATATCAAAATTAGGGAAAATATCTTTCAATCCACTCTTCTTTAAATATATAGATGTGTATGCCAATTATTGGTGATTGCTGATTTTATTATGGTATCCAAATGAACCTTTAAGTGAATGCATTCAAGTATGAATGTTCTATTAGTGCAGTCAGTGAGGGTATTTGGCTCCGAATTCCATCTTACTGCATCAATTTACTTGATATTTTCACTGTAAGTAGGGAATAGCTCCAGAAACAAAGTCTACGCTATATCCTATGACGCTTTTAACTTAGGGGTGGTTCCCACCCGTTCTCGGGAGGTGGAATTTTTTTTATCAAACTAACACCGGAAGTGGCCAGACAACCTAATTCTAAGCAATAACTGTTTTATAAATTGTTTTAGAAAACTCGATACTTTTTGAGTTATTCGTGGTTAAAAATTTGCCATTTTCCTTGAAAAATTGCAATTTTCGGAGACTGTTTTTTTGGGAATACAATAACAATTGTTCATCTAACAAAAAAAACTATACAAAACATTTTTGTAGCTTATGAAAAATCAGAGAGATTCATTTTTTCATAAATCTCCTAGATTTAATAAAAAAAGGGATGGTAGGTGAAAAAAGATTTTTTTGGTGCATGCTCAAATCGGTGTATTCAATTTAAAATAACAGAGAAATTGTCGATTTTAGGGGTATAATGCTACCAATGCCTTTTGTAGTGCTTGAAAAGACCTTTAAAACGAGAATTGTTAAATGTCGGTTACATTCAAACTAAGCGAGATATGGTGCAAAAATAATTATGATGAATGTGAAAAAGATAAAAAAGATTAAGGCAGGTTTTGTTTATATTTGATTCAGAGTTGGACCACCATCTCCATATAGCTATTTCAGCATCCTTATGCCTCATCAGTGAAGTTCAGAAGTCTCAACTCTGAAGGAAATACAAACAATGCTGTCAATTTAAGGCAAACCATCGCAATGCAATGAACCCACCTCTGAGACGCAATTTAGCGACATCTCTCGTA